>NC_137903.1:50494018-51094018 GCF_963455335.1 Martes martes
TCCACAGTAAGACTTTTTGGTCCTTTTTGTTGATTTTATCAAGAAACACTATTTTTTTTTAAGAAAAAAGCAAGGATTCTGCAAATAACCGGTTCCCAAAAGACCCACTTGAAATTCTGTGAAAGGGTAAATGTCACCTTGGAGAGCTGTAAAAACCCATCAGTCTATTTCTAGAACATAGTGTTCAGGTTAATGAATTGGAAAGCAGAGGTATTTTCCAGAACAGACAATTGGTTTTTGAGAGGGAGAAGACAGAGAAGGAGAAGGAGGAGGAGGAGGTGAGCAAGAGGGAGGAAAGGGAGAAAGAGAGGGAAGGGGAGAAGGAGAGGGAGGGGGAGGGGGAGAGGGAGTAGGAGGGGAAGGGGGAGGTGAGGAAGAGGGAGGAGAGGGAAGAGAGGGAAGGGGAGGAGGAGAGGGGGAGAAGGAGGGGGAGAGGGAGAAGTGGGGGAGGGGGAGAGGGAGTAGGAGAAGGAGGGGGAGAGGGAGAAGGAGAGGGAGGGGGAGAGAGAGAAGGAGAAGGAAGGGGAGGTGAGCAAGAGGGAGGAGAGGGAGAAGGAGAGGGAAGGGGAGAAGGAGAGGGAGGGGGAGGGGGAGAGGGAGAAGGAGGGGGAGGTGAGCAAGAGGGAGGAGAAGGAGAGGGAGGGGGAGGGGAGGGGGAGAGGGAGAAGGAGAGGGAGAGGGAGAACCAGAGTAAGAAGGAGAGGGAGGGGGAAGAGAAGGAGAAATAGAAGGAAGAGGAGGGGGAGGAAGAGTTATAAAAATGTCACTTCTTGAAAGTGCACTCTATGCTCCTTGCTCCTACTTCTTCAGATCCACTAACTCCTGAAACCAGGGGACGATGCCTGTGTCCCCACTATTCTACTGAAACTGCTCTTGCTCATCCCTTCAAGGACTCCCTTTCTGCAAACCCAGCAGCTTCTTCCTGGTGCTCATGAAAAACCAACTGAGCTCGCTAACCTAAGAGCTCAAGGTCATGAAGTCCTATTAACTCTATAGCCAAGATCTTTCTTCCCGCTACATCACCCTTGACTTGTTTTCAACCAAGGATTTCTCTGTTCCAGTGTATCCTTCTTCACGGTTAGCAATGATCACTTTTAAAGCACACATTTGATGAGCTCTCTCCCTTCTTTGGAGTCTATGACGTCCCTGAAGGCTCCTCATCACCTCTAGAATAAAGCGTTACCCCCTCGATGTTGTTCATAGGGCCATCCACAGTCGAGTCCCAGCTTACTTGCCAAGGGTCTGGCCCACATTCCTCCTCCACAAGGACATGCCCGTGGCACCTACCTCTGCTTTGGCCCCTGCTGTTCTCCTGTTCCTCATGGCTTCACCTTCTCTTCACACCTAACAAACTCTCCTCCATTCTTCAAGGCTGTCCGCTCCCGGTGATGTCTCTCGATGCCTGCTGTCTTCAGTGCCCCAGTAGAATAAATCATTCTCTTTGCTCCCTCTGTGCTTTGTACCTACCTCAAATATAGAGTTACTGCAGGGTTTTATGACTCTTTACCTCACTCTTTGCATCCTCTTCTCCCAGGGCCTTTCCCGATGCTTCACTGTAATCTGCAGAGTCCCTGGTGTAGTAAGCACTCAATGTGTATGTTTTAATGCTTCGTCCCTGTTTTGTTTCTGAGCTGTTTTCAGTAAACTGATTAAAGGTGTACACAAAGCCCAACTCACATTTGTCCCAGCTGAGCAAGTGCAAATGGACACAGCAGGCCCTGAGAAATAGTAACGAGAGTGAAAGATCGAGGGCTGGGAGAACAAAGAACACATTGAGGTTTTTTCAGTAGGGGCGACTGGAATTGCACCACCCCCAAGTGCTAGCTCAGAAAATAACAGTAATGCCTTACAGCCAGTCCCTTCTTACACTTTTCAAAGTGTAGGCCAGCTGGTGTTAACAACATCATGGTGAGTGAGCCAAATGGTGTTATGTGTGTGCTGGTGGGCATGTTTTGGGTGAAGAGGGGGAGGTATTTTCTCTGTTTGGGAAGTGGGAAGCATGGCTGGAATTGGACAACTGATCCTCTAATGCAGCGTTGACCAACTTTTTCTGCAGATGGTTAAGTATTTTAGGCCTTCTTGTTCATATGCCTAAGCAGCCATAGAAGATCTATGAATGAATGAGCATGACCATGCTGCAGAAAACCATATGGAGACTGAAATGTGAATTTCATATACTTTTCACATACTCTAAAATATTACTCTTCTTTGGATATTTTTGCCCAGCCATTCGTTTAAAAATGTAAAAAACATGCTTAGCTCCCTGGCCATACAGAAGTAGGTATCAGGCGGGGATTGATCCAGCCGCATAGTTTGCTACCCCTGTTCTGGTGCTGAGTCCATCACTCTACTGCCCTGGGTAGCTTTGCTGGAAGTGAAGCCATGTGGAGAGTGCTGATCATATGATATCATCATGGCAGCCTGATTTCCTAAGGGCTTGCTGAGTGCCAGGCTCAGCATATGTACTCTCTCATTTATTTCTTACCTCAGCCCTGTATGGAAGGAGCTAAGAGCATTTCTGTTTTTATTTTACAGATGATCAAACTGGTCACCCAACTTGTAATTGTGAGAGCCAGCCTTTTGAAGGCTATTTGCTTCTGAGGTACGTGTACTTACCACTTCCCCATATGGCTTCCTATGGCAAAGTGTCATTGCTGTAGAAATTGTATGTGATGGGTTATGTTTTTCAAGAACACAGACATTTTTATCTGAAAGCTGTCAATTTTTCAAAAGAAAAACTGGAGACCAAGAAGACTGAAGGACAGATGTACTCATATCCTGCTGTGGGAAAATTGGCTCAGAATCCTCCAAGACTTAATAACTTTTAAGAACCTGTTATCCAGTTCTTTCCCCCAGGAGTTTTGGAGGAATGCAGAGTTAATCTTCTCACTCTCTAGAAGGACCCTCCCCTCACTGCATTCCATACCTCACACTGCTTCCTACCACCAAAATGCACACACAGGCCCCTCGGGTGGGCATGTGAAACTACTGTCAAGCAATCTATGCTATTGGTATCTAAAGAACAAATGTCAGCCTATTTTCACTTCTAGAAAAGGCCCTATTGGGTAAATGCAAATGTGAGCCATACCTTACCTCCTGTAGGAATCCCCCACCACACTTCTGTGGATATTTTTTCTTCCCCTCTGCTTCCATAGTTTCTCCTTCTTGGACAATCACCCACTCTGGACCCAACACTGAGGGCTGCTCAAGGGTGTCAGACCACTGTACAGTGTGATGGCCGTGGGGTGGGGGGTGCCTTGGAGCAGCATGAGGTCAGATACCTTCTCCACTTTGGAGACGTCCACTCCAAGTTTTTCTTCTCTGCCTCACCCACCACTTCCTCCTTGGACTCTTGAATTAGTTCCTCTACAAGAACTGGTGTGTGACTGTCACCCCCTCCAGTAGGAGCTGTAGGCTCTGGAGCAACAAACCCAGATTGTTAGTCCAGGATAGAATTAAGTTGGGGATGGGTGTGGGAGCTGGAGTCTGGGTGAAGATAAGAGAAACACAAAAGGAAATGTAGAAGATCTGACAAAGAGTAGACTAGGTTGGGGCTGGAGGTGGGGGGGGGGGGGTTCCTCCTCCCTGAGCTGACTTGAACTTTGCCTCCTCTTCCTGGTTTTCTCCCAGTTCGTCTCCTTCCAACCTTTGAAGTCCTTGGAAATGTGCCAGGTCTTGAACAGAGCAGTTTCAATTCTTCATTAGAAACCCCCTTCTTGGCTCCTTGGCCTCACTCCCCTCCTATTCTTGACTTCCTCCCTTTCCCATTTTGCTAATGAATCTTTTGGGAGCAAGGTCGGGTCAGGCTAGGGATTGGGGCTCAGCTGTGGAGCTATTGGTGGCCTCTAGGCTGATCACCAATCATGGTTCCTGCAGGATCTACATGCCTGAGCTACCTCTCCTGGATGGTTTTCAGCTCAGTCTCTGCCCTCAGGTAAGGGTAATGGACTCCCATGGACACTGTGCCGAGCCACAGGAAGGAGGGTAGAGCCATGGGGTCAGAAAACCTGAAGGCCGTTGTACTCAGCTTTCGCCTGGGCTTCTTGATGAGAATGAGTTGGGGCAAAATGGTCTACATTTGAAAGTCAAGTTTAAAAAATTATTCCTCTCATCCAACATTACAAGAGTCACATTTACTCATGGTAAAAAAACAACCATAATGACAACAACAACACAACACAAAATTTGGGGCAGCACAGAAACATACAGGGAGGAAAGAGCTAAGATCACCCATAACTCCACAACCTGGAAAAAACCTCCAGCATTTTGATGTATTTCTGATGGAGGATAGTTGGAAGGCAGGCAGGCAGGGACAATGGGTCCCCACCCTAAGAGGAAACCAGCCTTAAAATGACCTTGAACCCCCTGGAAGGATCTCTCCATCCTTTCCCACGTGATAGATAGATTGATAGATGACAAAAACCTGACTGGATGACAGGCACAGGCAGGTTTAATCAGGTTAAACAGCTCCTGCCAACACACCCATAAAAACCCCAGACTTAGAAAATCTGGTGGCAGCCCTCTCAGGTCCTCTCTCTCTTCGGGAGCTTTGTAGTGTCACTTCGATTATTGCTCAGTAAACCTTGCTTTGCTGCCCACCACTCTGTCTGGTCTACCTCTTCATTCTTCCAAGAACCGCAGGTGCCTAAGGAAAAGAAATTCTGTAACATTTCCTTCTACTCTTTGTCAATGCCTATTTTTGTCTCTATCTCTGCCTAAAATATATATGGTATTTGCCATTTGATGGTCTGCTTTCTTCCCCCATTGCCATTCTTTTTTTTTTTTTTTTAAGATTTTATTTATTTATTTGTCTTAGAGAGAACACACACAAGCAGGGGCACGGCAAGCAGAGCAGGTGGAGGGAAAAGCAGGCTTCCTGATGAGCAAGGAGCCCCATCTGGGACTCGATCCCAGGATCCCGGGATCATGGCCTGAGCCGAAGGCAGACGCTTAACCAACTGAGCCACCCAGGTGTCCTTCCCCATTGCCATTCTTTTTTGAGTATTTCCCTGATACAAATTTATCCAAAGCAATGATTTAATGAATAAACATTTGCATCCCAAGACTAAGACTGGGTTCTTTTCCAGGAATTAGTTTTAAAGTTGTATTGATGATGTCGACATCCCTACTCATTGCTACACACACTCGCACATGCACACACTTCTCCCCTATGAAAGTTTATCAGGAAGACAGTTGGATTAAACATCCCTCGCTATGAGGGCCAGGCTCTCCAGATGGAATTTGTGGACTTGGGTGGGGAGGAAGGCTGGGGGTACAGGGGCCCGTGGGCACAAGGGGATAGTTTACAGCTGCTCATTCCCCCTGTTGAAGCCTCCACTCCTTGACCAGAGAACTTCCTTTGGGAGAGAGTGTGAACCACTTACCTGGCAGCTGGGACCAGGGCTCAAAACTATGTGGGTGTATGTTTTGCTCTAGCAAAACAATTCAACATGAATGCCAAAATGAAACTGGATTAGACAAGAGAGTTTATCTGTTCTCCTGGGAGTGCTGACATTATTCTCCCACACTGTGGTTCCCTTTAATTGGGCACACATTCCAGAAGAAATGCACCCTTTCTATGAAGACTGTGGCCAGTATAGCCCAAAAGGCCACTGGCACAGCCTATATGCCCCCCAATATGGGCACAGTTGCTGGTAATATTTTGGGTTCTTGGGGGCTAGCGCAGGACAGGAGAATGGGGTGTAGGTGGGAAGGACAGCTAACAGCAGCTGTGAACCCACCTCAAAGAAAGCTGACATAAGCTTCAAAGGAGAGTTTCCAAGGCATGGCTCTGAGAGCCAAGTTTCTCAGCTTTGACGGTCAGCAGCTAGACTCTGCAGGGACTAACACCATTGGGAGTAAGAGAAGAATGAAAATGAGGGTAAACAAAGGAAAAGAAGCAGGGCCCAATTGCCCAAGAGGCCAATTATCAATGCTTGGCCATCCAGAAGACAAGGAAACCACCAATGCAAAAGAAAATAGAATTTAACATTTAATATTTCATAAAGAGCTTTCATGTATTACCTGGGGGATGAGGTGAGGTAGAGAGGGAAAGGTAATTAGGGCCTCAGTGAATTTTAGTTAATAGGGCCTCAACAGGTTCTGAATGGGCAGGAAGAAGACTTGAGAAAGGAGGAGAAAGTGGAGGATGGAACGAGGGAGAACAAGGCTGGGATCCATGTACAAATATGTATTAAGTAGCTATCAGGTCGTGGGCTCTTTGCTACTGGGGACATAGAACTGACACTTTTGGGGTGCCTGGGTGGCTCAATCAGTTAAGGTATCTGTCACTTGATTTCAGTTTAGGTCATGATCTTAGGGTCATGAGGTCGAGCCTCAAGTTGGGCTCTGTGCTCAGCAGGGAGCCTGCATGGGATTCTCTCTCTCCCTCTCCATTTGACCCTCCCCCTGCTCTCTCTCAATTAAATAAATAAATCTTTTTAAAAAAATAAAAGAATTGACACATTCAAGCCCTGCCTTCAAGAGATAGTGTGCCACAGATTTGTTCCCTAACCCCCTGCTGTTGTAATTGCTTTTAAAGACCTTTGTTGTTTGGATTACCCAGATGGTCCTAAGCTGGAGTCCTGTGGAGTTGGAGGTTGTACACAGATTTCTGTGCTCCAGATACCATACTGGCCACATCCATCAGGCTGGCTTCCTAACCTCTATCTCTTTGTGGCTACCGGCTTTCCGGAAGGACACCCAGTCTTCATCTTTAGATGGAATGTATTCGAGAAGTTTGGGGAAGGGCTGCAACTCTACAAAGCAAATCAAACAAATGTCCTATATTCATTCAAATAGGGCCTGGAACGTTCGTCCTTTGTTAATCCATTTATTTGTTCATTCATGTTTTAAACCTAGCGGTTAGACCTTATTCCTAAAGGTATGGTTAAAAAAGGATATATGTAGCCATTTCTTTCCCTTAGTACTTGAGACCAGAGGGAAAACTGTTATGACAGCTTCTCCCTGTGACATGACTATCTTGGAAACCATTTTAGACCAGATTAAGTAGGGAAGTCGAACTGTTCTTGAATCACTTGAAACTGGGGACTTGCGTTGTCTCAAGGTAAAAACCCTGGGTTGAGAGCTGGGGACAAACATGGGAAATCTGCTTGGAGTTTCTTTTTCTTGGCTTCATTTGGTCTCCAATGGCTCATTCCCCAGTCAGAATCACTGAAGGTATTTGTGCCACTACTGAATCAGTGTTCTCTGTGTCATCTTCATCATCAAAGACTCTTGGGAGACCATGCTGTCCTGCAAGACCTAGATTACAGCCACGAAGACCATGCAGCATCTTCTGCCTTCGGGTTGCTTACAGCCTAGGAGAGGAGGCAGAAGGCAAATGGCTGGCTGCAATCTGAAGTAGAATAAAGTGAGTCTTAAATTGTGGAAGAGGCGGTGGGCGGTGGGAACTCAGAAGTGAGGGCAATTTTAATATAGGGTAGGATTCCAAAAACTTCATGGCAGGGGTATTCAGTTCAGGTGGGCCCTTTAAGGATAAGTAAGATTTCTCAGATAGGAAAGATGGAAGGATGTTTTCCAGGATAAGGGAATTATAAAAGAATTATAGGGAAATCTGAAAACACCAATGCATTGCAGGAAAAGCAACTATTCGTGGATGGCTTAAAGGGAGGGGGCATACACGGAGTGATGAAGTGAAAGTCACAGGCGGGGTGCCTGAGAGACCCGCAGGAAGATACTCAGCAGCTCTCCCGTGGATGTTCAGGTGGGAGGAAGTGTGGCACCATCAAAAGCGCATGTTCTTCCAAGTCAGGCATCCCAGAGTCTGCCTCTCAGTGCTATCTCCTTATTGCTGACTGACCTTGAATAAATTATTTAACATCTTTGATCCTTATTTTCATGATATGCAAATTGGAGATAAATAGTCTTAGTTCTCTGTGCGAAGTTTAAATGATATGACAATGCAGAAAGTACCCAATGAGTACACATGACAGATTCCCCCATGAACTGTAGCCCCTTCTCTTACCCCCTGAAGTGGAATAAATCAGGGAAGGTCATTGTGCATATGAAGGTTTTCTATTCTGTCATTCATTTCGTAAATAGTTATTGGCCACCTACTATGTGTTAGGTCCTGTGCTAGTAACACACGATGTCCAAGATGCAAGCTCTAAAAGACAGAATAATATACTTGGGGCGGGGGGGGGGGGAATGCTATGCAAAGAGGTCAAAGGTTAGGCATAGTCTGAGATAACAAGTCTAGAGCCATCTTGAGGCTGTCTACAACTGATGAATGAATGAGCATCTAGACAATGAGTCGCACATGACTTGCTGGGGGACATAGAGCAGGGTGAGGTCATTGAGGGCTGGTGGGGGATGGGAGGTTGCTGCAAAGGTGTCAAGGAACAAGAGAAGTGTGAGCCAGACCTGAGGCATGGTTAACATTTGGCATGGCAGAAGAGAAGGAAAAGTTGTGCTAAGCAGGTAAAAAACAAAAAACAAAAAACAAAAAACCAGCCATGGTGCAAGGTGAACTTAGGATCCTGTCTAGTTTGATTATAGAGGAGGGGTCCTGGGAATTAAGGTTGAGGGGCAGGTTGAGGCCAGATTCTGAGAGCACTGGGAAGCAAGCTAGGGACTTCAGCTTCCATTATAGGCATTGTCTTTTTCATTGGGTGCTCTATGCCACACTGCTCTGTCCCCCACCCCCACACTAATTTGTGCCACTTATTCTCTAGTAAATAAATAAACATATATATTTAATATACTTTATACATTTACTTGAGAGAAACAGAGAGAACACAAACTGGGTTGAGGGGCAGAGGGAGAAGCAGCCTCCCCACCGAACAGGGAACCTGAAGCAGGCCTTGATCCCAGGACCTCAGGACCATGATCTTGAGCTGAAGGCAGATGTTTGACTGAGTCACCCAGGTTGCCCTCTGGTATTTACACATTACCTTGTATTATTTTCTCTGTTGGCTATATGTGTCACCTTACACCCTAAGTAAGATCATAAATTCCTTAGGACAGGTAACATAAAGATTTCCCTAACTTAATATGACTCGGTGTGGTAGCATAGTGTCGAAACTGAGAGGTAAAGAAGGCTTGGGGATACCCATGGAGAAGCTGGGATCGCACTTTTGTGACAGATTGTAATAAGTCCCAGCCACTGCAAAGGCACCATAATCAGCACATTTGGTCTCTCCAATGTGGATTTTAATGCTTTTGGTATTACGTTGATGGTTTGAAACTCTAGTATGAACAGTATCTCTATAGACCATATTTGATGCCCTTCCCGTCCATTAACATAGACTCCTCAAATGTAAGAGGAGGGGACATTTTTCTGTGGAAGGGTATTAGAGCTCCCAGATTCTTTCAGGTTTTGCCTTGCCCAGCTCCTTGACTTCCCTGAAAAAAGCAATAAAAGTTTCATCGCTTAATAAGAGAACTGCTGTGTGCCCCTAATTCCCTTACCCTTTCGAGACCCCATCCTTTGATATCACCGCTGCTCTTTCTCAGCTTAATCCTGAGGAGGAAATCAACCAGGAGCCTTAGGAATCAGGTGACTGAGGGCAGAAAGCAGGTACGATGCAGAGCAAACATGGCCTGCCTGGATGTTTGCTTTGGTTTAAACAGTTACCGGGGGTAATATACTAACCTTTTGTTTTCCAGGCGCTTTACTTACCCGGTAAATAGCCGTTTTTGAGTAGCAATTTCTCATGTGACCAGTCAAAAAGATTCTTAAAATAGACCTTCCTTCTCTGCGGATCAACTAGGATGGAAACGGTGACAACCAAGACATTTGTTCCACTCACAGCCCAGGACGATGGCCAATCAGGAGAGTGTGGGTTTCTTGTCTAACCAGGGTCCAGCTGTTTGTTCATTTCACTGTCTCTTGAAGCCATAGCCTTTGGTGGCCCAAGTGGTAGAGGCCTCACGTGAGTGTTTGCTGCCCCAGACGCTGCTAGAGAGCCCCACAATGGGGCAAGTGCATGGATGGTCTCCCTCATCTGGAGTAGATTACTTCTGTTCTACAGACACTTTTAAACCTGGTTTTCCATGAAGAACCGATAAACAGGTGGGAGTGGATAAGGGACTGGAAGGAAGCCATATCTAGTGGTTTCTCTAAGGAACATGGGCAAAACTCTCCCTTCCCCTGCAGGAGCCTGCTCACTCTACTACAGGCTAATGTGAGTCTGTAGCTGGTTGGTTGCTTGGGTCACAGCCTAGCCCTTGAGGCCAAGCAGATGCTTTTCTCCTCCCCTCATACCTGTTTTCACTGCAGTAAGTCTAACTCTTTACAGACAGCCCTCATAGCATATACATGTATACACCTTATGCCAGTTCTCTCCTCTGGTCTAGGTTTCCTGTGTTCATGCTGTTCTTTCTCTCCTGATAAATCCTTCCCTTTTCTCTGTATCTTTTCAAATCCTTATCATTCTTCAAGGTCCAAGGCAACCTCCTCCTCCATACAGCCTCCCCAGAATGTTTCCTTGTGTTTCCTCACAGTTTTGTCCTGGTACTTGCCTGCTTATGTTATGTGAGTCAGTCTATGTTATGCTCGTGGAGTCTGTGAACTCCAGGAGGGGAGATGCCATGCTGGATTCTTTTCATGCTTTGCCCACATTACCTAAGATAGCTCTCATTCCCAAGATCACTTATCTCCCCTTTGTCATTCACTTCTGAAATGTCCACGGTTGCTTGCACAAAGTTGGTGATCCACACACACTTGCTGATTGGTTGATTTATCTATAGTCTATATTAAAGAGAAGACAATAAGCATTAAAATGATAAAAGGCTTAGCATGATCCAAAAGCCTTGTTTTGGATCCTTGAAGAGGGAGCATGTCTAAACACACAATAGCCTTTCTGTGCATTTCTCTTTCACTTAGTTGCTGACAAGGCAGTCTGACTCTAGCCTCCCTTATGCTTCGTTAGAAAACAATTCAAATTAGTAAACATTCAGTGAGTTTCTGCTAAGTGCACCTCACTCTGCTGGATCCTGGTAATGGGATCTGTGGCCCTGCTCCTGGAAAAGAGGGTTGAGAGGCCTTAATTAGTTAACAGTTACTTTCTTCCTTCTTAGCCCTAATGGAAAATGACCATGAGAGCTAAGAGCAGTAGCCACAGGATGCTCAGGGCAAGGAAAAGTTAGAGAAGGCGTTCTAAGGGGTCAGAGGCTGGAGTGAAGAATTTCAGCTTCCAAGAGCACAAAGTGTTGATGCTCAAAGTAAACACTATGATCTGAGGTGACTCAAATGACCTGTCATGAAAGTGTCACAGCAGTCATTAGAGCCAGATGAGACCTCCAATGAAGGGAATCAGTCTGAAACTCTTTCTGGGGGGCAACCAAACCTTCATCAGTCAGGGAGCAAAGTCAGCAAAGCTCCCCGAGCAAAGCTAAATATACCCGGGTGGCCTGAAGTGCTTGAGGGCATGAACTTCATGGAAAAAAAAGTGCAAATGAGGAACCACTTATATGCTAGGGAGAGAGACCAGAAAGGACAGTTCCCATGGCTAGTGAATCACAGCAGCAAAGAAGGAAATCTCACCAGTGCGGATCAGCAGCAGCTACTTAGCTAGATCACAGTGTGTTGGGTGGGAGAGGGTGGGGGTGAGGTAGGGAGGGTTGTCTTTAACTGAGGCACTTGTGCCATCCTGGGGATGAGGAGATGACAGAAGACCATGAACCACTTCAAACTTCCACTACTGCTAATGACTTATAGAAATGTAATGTTTTTTCGAAGAACCAGATAAATAGCGGAGAGTTACAAAAGCATGTCAGCTCATACCCAATGGTCGGAGCATGCAATGTCCAGGATGCCATAACTTGATGACATAATAGTAGAACCGTACCTACTGATGGTCCAGAGAAAATGTTGAGATCATTGTCAATGTCGATAACGTGTCTAATTTGCAAGGAGTTGAAGGGAGCTAAAATGAAGTGTAATTTTGCTCACTCAATGGTGGCTCTCAAGGGTAAGATGAACAGGAGGAGGTAGGAGAAGAGGGAGCATTTACTGAGGACCTATTCATACCTTTTGTGAATACTGTCTCTTTCAATCCTTTGCAGTAAGTCTCACTCTGATTTTATAGGTGAAGAAACTAAGACTCAAGAAATTTACAGAATTCTGACAAGGTCACAATGCTAATAATCATTAAAGTTGGGGTTAAAACTTAGGCCTCCTAGCTTCAAAGCCTGGGTTCTATCTTCTCCACTGCAGTGTTTTCCAGCTCTCTCTACTCCCTTTGGGTATGAACTCCCAGCCAGGAAGAGCTTTCAGAGAGGGCCTAGTATAATTAGGATATGGGGGAGAAGATCAGGAGATCCTTGCTCATAAAACCTCCTGGTCTTGGGCCAATCCCAAGTTAACAATCACCCAATACTCCTTCTAGGCCAACCTAACACTTTCTTACTTGAAATTTCTGTTTTTTTCCAAAATGGCATTTCTTTGAGAAATACATTGAACTAGGTGAAAGGTGAATGCCATTGCCTTTTTCTCTTTGCTTTTCATATATGATAACCTTTATGGTGACATCCCAGTCTCATTGGTCTTTGCCCTTAGTGCAAAGAAAGTGCATGTTTACTCAACCTTTATACTACATGGGTCTGAGCAGCACATGCTCTGATCTGGACTAAGTCCACCTAGCAGAGGGTGGGCGGCCTTCTACTGACCCTTCCAGGAAACACCTGTCCTCCCCAGGTTCCCCTGGGGCCTGAGCTAGTGGCAACAGTACTGGGATGGGGGATAGAGTGGGCAGCAGCCTACTTCTCTGCAGAAGTCCAGAAACAGTCCCACCAGCTTCTCGGATGAACCTCGAATACCTTTGCTCACTCTAAATCCTCCCTCTTCCTTTCTTCTATTACTTCAAGCATTGGCTGCATGTGCTTGTAACACATTTTTAAAACTTGAGAGGAAAACAAGCAATGAAGATCTCATACCTCACTTCAAGGCATATAAGGCCCCTATTTGAAGGCAGGTATAGGTTCCAGGAGCAACTTGCCTTCTCCTTTACTCTTCTTGTCTTAAGGTTGGTGTCCCTTGGGATTTTGTGTGGAACACCTTCTCTTCTCAGTGTTCTCATTCTCCCTGGGCAATCTCATTCTTCAGTATGAGACGTATATGTGATGACTCTGAAATCTCTTCTCAGCCTCCAGCACTTACCTGTCTGCTAGGCAACTCTGCTTGGAAGTCCCTCAGGTCACAGTGGCTGCTCCCTAAGTCACTGTTGAATGCTTGGGCTATCTTAAACCCTGAAGGTCAGCAGCTCAGACAAAGGTAGGTCTCTGACTTTTGGAATTTTATAGCCTCCCTTTTGTTGTTATTGCTGTGTGAGGCAGTTTGGAGTGGTGGGCAGATCACAAGTCTCAGAACTACAACTGTGTTCAGACTCTGACCTTGCTCTAGTGTCTACCCCTATTCATCTATGTGAAGGGAACGGTCAGTCTCTGTGGTAGGCAGTACAGGGTTCCATCTGGGACTCCAGATCTGGTTCTGATGAAAGTAAGCTGGGAGGTTTTGGGCAAGTCCTTCCCCTTGCCTCACTGGGTCTCATGAGATAGTTGACCTGGATGATTTCTAAAGTCCCTTCTAACTTTACCTCTCAGTGTGAAGCATTCTAGTACCTCTCAGTAGAACCTTTTTTTTCAGACTAAGCTGATAGCTTTTTGTTAGGAGGTGATACTACAAATCTCAGCAACTTGGCAAATTTCATAGTTTTTTTTTTTTTTCCTGTAGCTTTATCCAGATCTCTCCAAATGAGGTTGAGAATAGTTGTTGCTTTCAACACTGTTCAAAATTCAGACTTCTGTTATAGTAGATGCACACATAGCAGGCTTGAAGAGGAGGGTGAAAATAGCTCCATCCCACACAGACACTTATTTTTGTCTAACTCATCTACTTTTCCTTCTTCCTGAAACATGGACCCACAGAAGCTGCTGTTATCTGAGTGCACCTGGCAAGTGTGTGTCTACATGGGTGACTGTGCAGAAGGGAGCTGTAACTCCAGGTTGTAAGTGCTTGATAAAATGCCAGAAGCACAAATGTTTGTATCTAAGCACAAATGTTGTATCTGAGTTGTTATCTTTCCAAGTATTCACCTTGGTAGGGGCATAGTTATTCTACAACTGTGGGGACTCCTACTTATTTCTGACAGTACGTTAATTTAAATTTTAATCAAAGTGATATAAGCTTTGAGTTGAAACAAGTCAACCAGGCTATAAACACTTACCAACACAGTAGTCCAGTAGCCTGCGGGCCACCTCCCCCATATCTTGCTCCCCCCAGAGGTGACCGCATTTCAGGTCTTTCAGGGCCTTCTTATCATATGTGAGTCCATATTTTTAAATAATATGCTCATACTTGGTTAATAATTTGACACTATTTTTAGAATTTTAGCACACATGAGGTTTTAGATCTCTTATGCTCGCTTTTCTTCCTCTCATGCTTCCACTTCCTCCAACAGAGAATTAGAACTATAATCTGTGTTTAGATTATTATGACCACTGAGAGATGGCTTGTGCTAAGCCAAGTAGTGGACTATAATTTCCAACCTCTTGTTTTTTTCCAATAATTCATGATTGCCTGCTTCCTCTTCCCCACCCGCTTCTTCTTCTTTCTTCTTCTTTTGTTCATTATCTCTGTATCTATGGCTAAATTTCCCTAACACCATTCAACATCCTCTCTATACCAATTTCCACGTGGTCAAAACTGGTGTCTCTGGGGGATGGAGATAATGTCTCATTTATCTTGAAGCTGCCTCCATCTCTTTTTTTCCCCCTGCAGACCTTTCTCCAGGGGCCTCTGCCTCCAGCTCCTCTTTGGCTTGTTTTCCTGACCCACTGAAAAGGTGTCCACATGGGACCTCATTTCACAGTCATCTTTGGAATTTGCATCCTCTTTCTTTCATGTTGCACGTCCTATCTCCTGGATCCCATGCCTACTCCTGTATCCGTGTTTACCTTGTTTCGTTGGGGCACCTTCTCTAACGATTCTCTGACAAGGTGTCTGTAGGTAGTATTTTGAAATCTTGCTTGTATAAAAATGTCTGTATTCGGTGCTCACATTATTTGGGACATTTAGTTGGGAACAGGTAAAAATAACTTTCCTTCAAAAAATGTTTTTTTGCCTATTAGCTTCGAGGGCTGATGTTGAGAAGTCTGCTGCTACTCTCATTCCTCATTTCTCTGTAAGATATTTTTCTCCCAGAAGTTTCTGTTTTTCCATTGTATGTTAAAATTCCATGACTATATATGTTAGTGTAGGCCTTTTAAAATTTATTATGTTGGGCATTTGCTGGGCCCTTTTAGTTTAGAACTTTTGTGTTCTTCAATTTCTTATTTTTTTTTAATATTGTTTTCTCTATTATTTTTCTCAGTTGCTCCCCCTCCCCCCTTTCTGGAATATCACTGGTCAGAAAATAACTCTCTAGATCAATTCTCTGATTTTTAATCTACTTAGCCATCCCTTTACACATTTTTGTATCTTTTGGGAGGTTTCTTCAACGGCTTTTTACATTTTCCACTGGGTTTATTGTAACTTTACAATATCAAAATTTATCTTTACAATAAACTTCTGCAATAAACCATTTATTCTTTTTTTTTAAAGAAATACTTTCTTTTTTTTTTTTTTAAGATTTTTTATTTACATATTTGACAGAAAGAAAGGGAGAGATCACAAGTAGGCAGAGAGGCAGGCAGAGGCGGATGGGGAAGCAGGCTCCCCGCTGAGCAGAGAGCCCGATTTGGGGCTTGATCCCAAGACACTGAGACCATGACCCGAGCCGAAAGCAGAGGCCCAACCCACTGAGCCACCCAGGCACCCCTAAACCATTTATTCTTATTCTCATGGCTCCTTTTGTTGTTTTTGTAACTTATTCTTGTTTTATGGATATAACCTGTATCCTACCTCTCTGAAGATACTAATTACATATTCATAGCAGTTTGCTGCTTTCTGAATTGCCTCTGCTTCCTCCAGGTTGTTTTGTTACTGTTTCTTATTATCTCCATCTTTTGTCTTGAAGGGTTTTCTTCAGTACTGTTGTTTCTTACTTGTCAGTTCTTATTTAAGGATGAAATTTGTAGTGGATTACACTTTAGGGTCATCTAGTGGCAACTGGGCCTTCTCACACACAGCTGGCTGTATTTGGAAGACAGGAATTGCAGTGCAAAGACCAGGTCCTTGAAACAGGGAGCAGTGAATTAGTATGGTAAAAGTTCAGTGCATTCCCCTCCCCTTTGTTTCATTCTTGAACTTTAGAAATCATCACAGGGATTAATAAGTGGTTACCCCTTTGAGATAATTCCAGACGCTTTCCAAAACTTAGAACTAGATGTGAGGTTGGAACTTGAGCTTACTGAGCCCAAAGAACACCCTCTTTGGAGATGGGCACAAACAATCAGCTGGGAAAGATTAAAAGAAAGATGACACGGGTATTATGACTACCCATGGAACTGAGATTGATGCAGTTGTACCAGCAACAGTGGGACTCTTGTATAGATATAAAATCCTAGTGTTATATGATCTTTGTTTTTGACTTTCAAGGGAGCGGCTTCTTGCACTATCACTATATGATTACTGCTGTTGAATAGGAAGTTGTCTGCAACAGGACAGTCATGGGCGAATAGAGAAATTACAGATAACACTGTCTGCAAATAAGTTGAAATGTCTTTTCCCTGCTCTGAAAATAAGGAATTTTCAGATTTTAAGTGAAAAGTGCTAGATCTGTGTTTCTTCAATTCCAGCCATCACCTGCCATACAAGTGTCTTAAATCCATTCCAGAACCCAGCGGAAGTGATTTTCTCTCTTTCTTCTTTTTATTCATTTATCCACCCAACCATGTATCGTTATCCTACCTACTCGTCAAGGCCAAGTCTAAGAAGCTGTATTTAACTATTGAGTTCCACTGATTTCTCCTTTCCCTGAATACCTAAGCACAGCTATCAGCATCACACATTCTAGCATGGAGTAATTCATGACTTAGATTGTCCCCAGGTGTGGTCACAAGCATACATGCTTCCCAAGCACTAGGCAGTTAATGTAAATGCAGTCTTCTCCATGAGTCTGCTCTACAGAGCTCCAAGGACAGGAGTGAAGGGGAGAATGGGTGCTCTTGGGAACTGGCAGTTGTACCTTTGTCCCAGTCAATTGTTGCCTGTCAGGAATGCGGGTCAAGGGTCGTAGATCTTCCAGTTTTTCAACAAGAGCCAGATATCCAGATTTTTATGTGATCTTTAAAAAAAAAAACAACGATGGCTCAATTTTACGAAAACACTGCGTAGCACAAACACTGTGGGTGTTTCACGTTGTAGATCTGCAGCCTCTGATATGAGTGTTCTTTCCATGACATGACGAGCATCTTGAGCTCCTTGTTTCTGAATTCCCCACAGCAGCTAATACGTGAACCAGCATGCAGAGTAGGCGCCTGAGAAGTGCTTGTCCAACTTTTCAGAATACCACATCCAAGCCAAGCAAAATTATTGCCTCAGCTGACTCTCTGTAGCCTATAGGTAATACAAGGGGAATTATTCCCCTAAAACTTACTTATGTATTAAAACCCCCTCACCTGCCCCCAAATCTAGTATGTCTTGATGTTTCGCCTGGCAGGCATGAGTGAGATACAGTGTGTTCTCTACCATGTTTACATAAAACCATCCCTCAGCCTTCCATTCCTTTATACTACCACTAATAGTGCAAACTCTCTATCTCTTTGTTAGCTTCTCATCTGCTTCTCACTCATCCTTCCACATGTACGACTCCCCAGAAATTGCTGTCAGTAACAAGGCCCCCAGGAACCTCTCTGATGGATGATTGATGCTCTGCCCATCCTCTTATCTGACTTGGATGGGTCTATAGCATTTGATGTTGTTGGTTATTTTCTCCTTGAAACTCATTTGCTCCTTAGTCTTTGGCGCTCCACTTTCTCTTGAATTTCCTTGGGTCTTCCTAGATAACTCCTCGGCAGCTTCCTTTTCCCGCGTAATCCCTAACATGCCAAATTTCTGCAGGTTTCGTTGCAGGCTGTCTCCCCTCTCCTTCTCCACATTCACCCTGGATGACCTTATCCTCTCCCATGACTCTCGCCCCACCCCCTCCACCCATGAGTGCTGATGATACCCAGTTCTACCATCTCCGCTCCAGACCCATCTAATCAGCTGCCCTCTGGCAGTGTCTGTCTCCATTGATACTTCACACTCACACGTCCAAGGCTGAGCTCATCATTCCCACTCCATCTCCCACTGTTCCTCTTCCTGCTTTCTCCTTTTCCGTGAGAGTCATGTCATCCATCTAGCGGACCACACGTAAATTCTGCTACTCTCTCCCAGTATTGGATTATCCAATAAGCATAAAAACATCCACAGTTGAAACACCAAGAAAACAAAACCAGGGTGGCAAAAATTTATTGTCAAAGAATTTAGTGCTTAGGAAGTATAGCAAAGCAGCCATCCTAGAAAAAACAGAAGCTTTTTAGAATTCCTTACACCTATTTTATGGCTAGATATTACTTTTATTTTGAATGGTGTACACAGGAGGCGGGCATAACTTTTTCAGGGCTTTGAACCCTTAAGTTCTTGCGAGAGCTCTGGCCATCGTTAGCCACTTCCCCTCCATGCCCAGTTGGTTCCTAAGCTCTGTTGATTTTGTCTCAACAATTGAGCCATCTCTAATGTTATTTTGGGGCTTTTGCTGTCTACTAGTTGGATTGTTATAGCAGCCTTTAACTAGCTCTCCCTTAAATACAAATCAAGACCATAGTGAGATACCACCTCACACCAGTCAGAATGGCTAAAATTAACAACTCAGGAAACAACAAGTGTTGGGGAGGATGTGGAGAAAGGGGAACCCTCTTACACTGCTGGTGGGAATGCAAGATGGTGCAGCCACTCTGGAAAACAGTATGGAGGTTCCTCAAAAAGTTAAAAATAGAACTACCATGTGACCCAGCAATTGTACTACTGGGTATTTACCCTAAAGGTACAAATGTAGTGATCCGAATGTTTATAGCAGCAATGTCCACAATAGCCAAACTGTGGAAAGAGCCCAGATGTCCACCAACAGATGAATGGATAAAGAAGATGTGATATATATATATATATAAATGTATATATATATATACATATATATACATATATATGTATATATATATATACACATATATATACACATATATATGTGTGTATATATATACATACACACACTACTTAGCCATCAAAAAATGAAATCTTGCCATTTGCAATGACATGGATGGAACTAGAGGGTATTATGCTAAGTGAAATGAGTGATCAGAGAAAGACAATTATCATATGATTTCATTCATACATAGAATTTAAGAAACAAAACAGAAGGACATAGAGGAAGAGAGGAAAAAATAAAAGAAGATGCAATTAGAGAGGGAGACAAACCATAAGAAACTCTTAACCATAGGAAACAAACTAAGGGTTGCTGGAGGGGAGGGGGTGGGGGATGGGGTCACCGGGTGATGGGCAATAAGGAAGGCATAGATGTGATAAGCACTGGGTGTTATATACAACTGATGAATCACTGAACTCTACCTATGAAACTTATAATACACTGTATGTTAATTAATTGAATTTAAATGAAAAAACATTAACTTAAAAAAACCAAACAAACAACTAGCTCTGCCTTCCCTTCTAGGCTTCCTTGCTAAAATCTTTCTATTGCCACTGAATAACTTCAAAGGAAGTTCCAAGTACTTAGGCTAGCTGGCAAGACCTTGCACACTCTGCTTCTCACTTGGCCTCCTTATCTCCATGTACAGCTTCACTTCTAACCTTCACACTAGACTTCTAATGCTCCCTCCACTCCCTCCACCACCCCTCCCCATCTGAGGAGAGGGTCTGCATGAGAAGTGAAAGAAAAGGCAGAAGAATCTAAACCTATGGTCTCCAGAGAAGAAATTACCACCCCACCCCCATGTCTTAGAAGCTTTCAAAGGAGGAATAATCAAACCAAGATAGACCCCAGCCAAGACGCCATTTCTTTCTGCCCTTAGGATTGCCCTGATGTCTTTGGGTCATAGCTCTTGCCCATAAAATGCAGGTAGAGTCATTCCTGGGGCCACACACAGAAGAGGGCCATTGTCTTCCGTCTCTCAATGCTCCTCTCAGTGAGAGCATCCTCACGTCACCAGCCACGAGCCAGCCCTCTCAGCTGACTGAACCCGTGTCTGCTGTAAACAGGGCTGGGGAGAACGCTCTGTGCACCTCCGGTTAGGGCTCAACCTTGGCTGGGGAGGATGGCATTACTCACTGGAGCCCTATCCTCTCTTCTCCCCCACATTGTTTGCCCATTTTCACCAGGGGGCTAAAATGGGGATGGAGGGGAGAGGCAGGAGGACACAGAGGAGTGGGGCGGTTTGTTTTCTTCTCTGTGTTAACAATGCAACATCTGTTCCCCAGCCTGGCAGCTGGACCAATGTGAAATGATGTGAGCATTCACTGCCCTCTGATCAGGGGGTGGGGAGTGGGAGAAGGAAGGAGGGAGGGGTGCGGCGAGGGCCAAAGCCTTCTTGAACAATAACAACAGCAACAGTAAAGAGAGTATCTCTAACTCTGCTGGGCAGGCAGCCCACGGAACCCACGGAGCTGAGCAACTGGCTGTTCTTGCCGATCCACATATTGTAACGACACACTGCGCAGCGATCTGGGGGCCTTTTAAAAAGGACCACACAACAAGAAGGGTAGTGTTTACCTGGTAAACACCTATCTTAGGTCATGCACTTTGATAAAAAGCTTCTTTGCTCGCCTAAGCATAAGGCTGAGAGAGGTGGAATGAGAACAGAAAAGAAAAAGGAGCGTTGGAGAGAGAACAGGACGGGCAAGGAAGAAGCCGCATTCTCCTGGCTTTCCTGCAATCTTGCCCCCGGGTCCTCTCACTCCGATGTCCAGTGCCGCTGGCCTCCTCTCAGCCTGTGGGCTGCATCTCTGCTGTCCCCACTCGCCTTTACATTTTTCATCTAGTCGAATGCCTGTTTGTGCCATACTGACCATTCCCAAAGTACATCTTGAGCACAGACCTACTCCCTGCATCTCGCCCCGTATACCCAACTGCACACGTGTCATCTCCAACTGGGTATCAAAAGGCATATCCAGAGCAACATCCCCTGAATGAGAAACTGATGTCCTCATCCTCCAGACTCGCGCTCCCGTGGTCTTCCTCATCGAAGTTAATGGCAGCTTCGTCCTTCCCTGACTCTTCTCCCGCTCTCACATCCCACGAGAGGGCTGTTGGGGAATCCGGCTGACCGCACCTTCAGTCAGAAGGTTTCCCAGAACCCAGTGGCTTCTCCCCGCCTCAACTGGGTATCTCCCTGCTGCAAGCCATCATTAGTTCTCGCCTGAATCATTACGACAGTCCCTGACTGCTCTGCTTGCACCTCTGTGCTCCCCCCGGGCCATCTACTCAGTTCTAAACACAGCTGTCAGAGGGATCCTATAAAACTCATTTAGGTCAGGCTGCCCCTCTGTTCAGAACCCTCAAACGACTCACCTTCTCTCTCAGAGTAGAAGCCAAAGTTCTTAGGGTGGCCTGCCGAGCGCTCTATAATATGGTCTCCTGTTAGCCCTGTGACTTGTCACCCTGCTAACTCTGCTTCAGCTTTACTGGCCTCTGTTTCTAGAATGTTCCAGTTATACTCCCGGGCCTCCTCCTGAACTGTTTTTCTCTCTGGTTTTTGCTTATCTTACACTCTCATCTTTAGGACTTCATCTCAGCATTTCCTAATCTCCTTTCTTAGCTTATTTTTCTCCATAACACATCTAACCTAACAGGTTTCATCTTATACTTATTTATTTTGCTTACTGCCTCCTCCCCGTGGTGATACAAGCCGCACGAGGGCAGGGTTTGGGTCTCTGCTCTACCCCCTGGCACCTGCATCAGTGCTTGCACATAGAAGGCACTCAATAAATACTTGATGAATGAATTAATTGGCGAATAAACAAATAAGCAGATGTACGATTCCGCTCTTGTTTATGGCGGAACGGTTAGCGTGCTGGGAGCTCATCCCACACCCTCGGAATCAGTGGGAAGACGTCGGGCAAGTATTTATTCTGGGTGTAACATTTCTCCTCCCCTGGTAAAATGGCCGGCCAGGAAGGCAAGGTAGACTGTCCCCTCCTAGGGACCCATTATAGCTCTTGGGAAAGGGCTTCAGGGTGGCCTCCAGTAAAGGACATGAACAAAGGCTTCCATTCAAGTTTATAGAGCTCCCTCCTGCTCCTTTGTACAGACTGGCTGATCTTAAGGACTCCGGGCAAAGGCAGTAGATGACAGATGCAGGTGACATGGACACAGCTGTCCCTCAGACACAGAAGAGGAGAAAGTGAAGGATTCAAGTCATCAGGTCAGGGCCTACGTCTCATTCCTTAGGAGTGGACTGCGCTTCTCTCTTCTCTCATTTCCTCGGAGCTGCCTGATCCCCTGGCTTTTCTTTCTGACTCATCCGCTTTCCCCTTTGAGGTTACCAAGGGCTTGAAAAAAAGAAATCGTGATATCCCCCTGTATCAGCCAGGGTGCCTTGTGTTTGCCCAGCCCGCTGAGAGCTTCCATCTTCATTCCCTGTGCATGTTTTAATGGCCAAGGATATGCAAGGAACCTGCTGTGTTAATGATAGTCAAGAGAGCTCTACTGCCGCGGCTTGAGTCTACAATGTGAATGCAATTAAAGAAACACCAAAAAGCAGGAGGCAGATGTTGTTTCTTTTCCACAACTTAGAAAACGGATTTAGAGATTGAGTCGCACAGGAATACCTGGGCCTTGGAAAAGCCCCGGGGACTGGATTTGACCTCAGATGCTCTGGTGCCCAATCCAGCACTCTGACCTTTTATTTAGTTACTTTTTTATTTTTCTTTTTTACAGATTTTATTCACTTATTTGACAGAAAGAGAGATCACAAGCAGGCAAAGAGGCAGGCAGAGAGAGGGGGGAAGCAGGCTCCCCGCTGAGCAGAGAGCCTGATGTGGGGCTCGATCGCAGGACCCTGAGATCATGACCTGAGCCGACGAAGGCAGAGGCTTAGCCCACTGAGCCACCCAGGTGCCCCTCTGACCTTTCATAATGTGTGTTATTGGAAGATGATTTCCTCAACATTTCATAAGCCCACACAAATTGTCATATTAGCTCGTGGCCTCCATCCACATGGTCCAGAAGCACCGAGCAAAATGGTGTAGAGATGTGTCTTTCTTGAAGTCCCTCTGCTAAGGTTGGAGGCAGGACCCTCACTTCTTTCATAATCCACTAGGGTTCTGTGACTCACAAATGGATCCCAGCTCTGCTACTTACGTGAGTGACACGGATGAAATTATTTAAACTCTCTAAGCCTCAGGTTCTTCATTTGTATTATGGGGATAATAGTTTCTACATCAAAAGGCTCTTGCAGGAATTAGCAAATGCATGTTTGCAAAGCATTATGTTGGTTTGCTAGGGCTGCCAACACAAAGTGCTACAAACCAGGTGTCTCAAACAACAGAAATTTATTTCTCACAGTTCTTGAGACTGGAATTCCAGGATCAAGGTGTTGGTATGGTTCTTTCCTTCGGAGGTCTCTCTTCTTGGCTTGTGGATCGCCGCCATCTTGCTTTGTCCTCACAAGGTCTTTCCTGTGGGCACACATGCACTTGGTGTTTTTGTGTGTGTCCTAATCTCTTTATAAGGACACCAGTCAGGCTGGATTAGGGCTCACCCTAACGGTCTCTTTTGAACTTAATCATCCCTCTAAATGCCCTATCTCCAAATGCAGTCACATTCTGAGATCGTGGGGGTTAGTTAGTGCTTCAACATGTAAAGTTTGGGGTGGGGGTGGGGAACACAATTCAGCCCATAAAAGGTATCTAGGACACAGGGTGTTAAATAAACTAATTAAACTAAAGCCTAATATTTTCTTTGGATGCCTGTTCTCAGCCTTTATTGCTTACTAGGGCCAATGAGTTCTACAAGTTCATTGCTGTATATATATGGTAGCACTTCTTTCTCCTGTTTTATATGTTTCTCTCTCAAGCTTCCAGAATGGTTCCTTGTCCTAGTGCTTATACGATTGGGTTTTAGAAGATTTTATTTACTCTCTTCATGTCCTTTGTGATTTTCAAAGTTTGATGATATCCCTGCTCAACTCTTAAGATTCCAGACGGAGTGGTCCCAGGGCACAGCAGGAAGATCCTGACTGGAAGTCAGGAGACCTTGGTTCAAGCCTCAGTTCAGCCACAAGCCAGCTTTGGGCAAGTCTCCTCAGCTTTCTGAATCCCTGATTCTTTAGAGGAAGATGGGAAGCAGGGGCTCAACTCTAAAGATTTATGTTCAGTGGTCACTGGATGGATCATTGTGGTTGAATCTCACCCCTGTCACTTTCTAGTTAGGTGTCCTTGAGCAAGTTACTTAATCTCTCCAAGCCCTCATCTTTATCTGTAAAATGAGAATGACCTCACTTCATAGGGTGTCTGTGAACTTCACAGGAAATAGTGCAAATAATGACCCCTTAGCACAGTCCCCTTCAGTAAAAAGCTGGGCACATCCTAAGTGGGCAAAACCTCTTCCTGGCTTCATTCTTTCCTCCAGTCATCGTCCCTGGGTGCTGGCAGCCAGAACCCTATGCCTTCTCTATTCCAGGCATACCAGGAGTTTGGTTTTGTTTGAAAAAAAGAATAGTATTTTTTGTTTTGGTTTTGGTTCATAATACTGTTCAGCATTTTGTTCGCCCCTTTTGGCCAAAGCAGTATGTTCATCTCTGCTAGGTCATAAACAGAAAAGTTCCTCAGCAGACTGAGTAGGCACAGCAGTGAGACTGCTCAGGGAAGGACGCCATCATGACCAGGATATGAAAGTCAGTGTCTGCAAGGTTCTTTTCACTGGGTTTTATTCTTGACCTTTTTCTAGCCTTTTCTTGAAGCAAAGTGCCAAGTAATTTCTTTGTTTTTAAATTTTGGTTTAACCTTCACTACAGTCTTATAATGTTGAGAGGCAGCAATTAGTATTAATTTAATATTAAGAGTTGCAACATTAACCTTTCAGTATTGCAATCATCTTCCTTTCTATCCATAGAACAAGGGGAAAAATAGGAAAGGTATTGTGACCCTTCCTTACTAGTCAAGGCAAATATTTAAAACTTCTTGGTCCTATCTGAGAGGTTCACAGATTTCTGATCCCTCAGTCCAAATCACAAATCTTATATCTTAATAGCTCTTGAGACAGCTGTAGGAGGAGATGGTTGAAAGTGGCAGTGATAAAGCACAGACTCCTTAAAATCAGTGACTCACTTTCAAACCAAACAAAATAACACTTAAGATTCAGTTGGGAGAACATTTTGATGTTCCAGATTTATTTTGCTTCAGTTGTTTTAAAAATCAGAAATTTGTTTACCCAAAGAATATGAAAACACTAGTTTTGTTTTTTTTTTTTTTTTTTATTTGACAGAGAGACAGATCACAAGTAGGCAGAGAGGCAGACAGAGAGAGAGGAGGAAGCAGGCTCCCCGCTGAGCAGAGAGCCCGATGCGGGGCTCGATCCAAGAACCCCAGGATCATGACCCGAGCTGAAGGCAGAGGCTTTAACCCACTGAGCCACCCAGGCGCCCCGAAAACACTAGTTTGAAGGGATTTGTGCACCCTTATGCTTATTGTAGCATTATTTACAATAGCCAAGATATGGAGGCAGCCCAAGGCACCGTGGGATAAAGAAGATATGGTATACACACGTGTGTGTGCACATGCACGTGCACACACACACACACACACACATGCACACGCATACACAGGAATATTATTCAGCCATAAAAAAGAATGGACTCTTGCCATTGTAACAACATGGATGGAGCTAGTGCTAGTGCTAAGTGAAATAAGCCAGTCAGAGAAAGACAAATACCATATGACTTCACTTATATGTGGAATTCAAGAGACAAAACAAACAAAAGGGAAAAAAAGAGACAACCCCCAAACACCAGACTCCTAATGATAGAGAACAGATGGTTACCAGAGGGAAGGTGGGTGGGAGGATGTGTGAAGTAGGTAAAGGAGATTAAGACTACACTTATCATGCTAAGCACTGAGTAATACACGGACTTGCTGAATCACTGTATTGTACACCCGAAACTAATATGACACAATTTATTAAAAATATAAATAAATATCAGAGATTTTAATGTTGCTAAAATGGCTTCTCTAAGCACTCTTTAAAAATACTTCTGGCATTTTGTGAAAATCAAGGGTAAGTTTATTGCCTCTGCAGGGATGTCAAAGGCTCATCTAAATTTGATTATCAACGACGATCTGTTGCGTATTTGAAGACAGCTGTTATGTCTCATGGAAGTCTGCAGTTTTCTTGGCTAAATATCTTCTCCTCCTTCAGCTGTGTTTCATATGACAGGGCTGCCTGGTTCTGGGTGTGCTGTCTAGCTGTCATTAAGTGTGCTCGTTAATCTAGAAGTGGGCGTCCAGAGTTGACTTTGCCACCTCAGCTGTGGGTTGACCTGAGCAAAACGAAGGGGGGTTTCTATAGTCCCTCTTGGCAACGTTACGCTTCCATTAATCCTGGTCACACCAACATTAGTTTGTCAACTGCATCACAGGATTGACTCACAGCAGCTTGTGGTTACCTAAAAACTCTAGAATATGTACTGTTATTCCTTCTCCTGAACAAGAGTAATTATTTAAGCTTTTCATTTTGAAATAATGGTAGATTCTCAGGAAGTTAACAAAGGTAGTATGGAGAAGTCCTAAGTACCCTTCTTCCAGTTTCCCCCAATGGTTATACTTTTCTTAACTGTAATATAATATCAAAACCAGGAAATTGACATTGGTACCATGTGTGGGGGTAGTACTATGCCATTCCATCTATTTATTTATTTTTTTTAGAGGGAGAGGAGGGGCAGACAGAAAGGGGGAGAGAGAGAATCATAAGCAGTCTCCACTCCCAGCATGGAGCCAAACTCAGGGCTCGATCTCACAACCATGAGACCATGACCTGAGCTGAAACCAGGAGTCTCATGCTTAACTGACTGAGCCACCCAGGCACCCCCTTTTTGAAAATTGTTTTAGTTTTCAAAATAGTCTCAGTTCATTAAATAACAAACCCTATAACTACCTAAGTGTCTTCAGATGGTGTCCTCCTTCACCCTTATTGGTATCATTTGTAATTATACTGTCAGAGTTGAATTTGAATTTGAATTTTTGAGACCTTCTCATTTCACCAGAACATTCCTCTCAATGTTTCTTTTTTTTTTTTTAAGATTATTTATTTATTTATTTAAGAGAGAGAGAGAGCAGAGTGAGTGAGAACATGAGTGGGGGTGAGGGGCAAAGGAAGAGGGAGAAGCAGGCTCCCTACCAAGCAGGGAGCCCAACTCGGGACTTGATCCCAGGACCCCTGGGATCATGACCTGAGACAAAGGCAGACACTCAACTGACCAAGCCACCCAGGCACCCCCTCTCAACGTTTCTTAATAATTCTGACAAAAAACCACCCAAATGAACACACTTCCCTCAGGGTTCCCCACATCAGTACATGGTATGATTACTCACCTGATTACTCAAACTGAAATTCTTGGAGGCATGGTTCCTTCTCCCCTTCACCGATATCTTATTTCCAATGTATTAGTAAATCTTGTCAATTTTACTTTCAAAATTTACCCTGAAGCTATTTCTTATCACTCCCACTATGACCACCTTGATCTAAGCTACCATCACTCTGCCCTCCAGCCCTGACCTCTCACACCTACTCTTGCTACCCTTAAATCTATTCTTTCCAGAGAGCATAGAGAGATCCCTTAAAGAAGTAATATGAGCCATTAGCACCCTTCTGCTTAGTACCTCTGGTGACTTTCCATATAATAAGAACTAAATTCTTATTTATACAGAACTTACTATAAGCCAAGGAATCTTAGTGCTTCACATACATTAACTCATCTAACCCTTACAACAACCACCTGAGGCAGGTTCTAGTAGGATTTGCATCTTATAGATGAGAAATTTCCATCAGAGTGAGGGTAAGTGACTTTCCCAAGGTCATATAACTGGTGAATAGAAGTGCCAGAGGAAACCTCAGGCAGGCCAACCCCAGAGTGCACACTACCCTGTTCTGCCTTGTGCCTTTTGGAGGAAATCACTATGCACAGCCCACTCTTAACGGTGACCATTATGTTCTACTTCCTCCAGGGAGAATCATTCACAGAAACGACTTAGAATTCTTCTGCATGGGAGATTTATTTCTTCTCCGTTTATTTATTCAATCATTTACTTACTATGGACTCAAAGATATGTATTTTACAACTTGGGTTATACTTCAATACTACTTTATGTGGCTGCTAAAATTATTCCCGTTTGGGCCATTGGAAGTGCTTTCATTCTACTCCCATGTCTCTTTGGCAAACTCCCATTACTGTGGTTTTTGTTTTTGTTTTTGCTTTTGTTTTTATTTTTGAGCACTTCCTTACTTTCTGGCACTAAAAGATTGTTTCAATCTTATCTTGGGTATTTCCTGCCCCAGTCCTAGAATCAGTCATTTGTCCAAAGAGCTTACTCTAGTTTTTAATAACACTTATCATTACTTGACATTTTATTATATATTTATGTGTATATTTGCTTTTAGTTCCTCCCTCCCTGTCTCTACTGTAAGTTTCACATGGACAAGAGCTTGCTTTATTCAGTGTGGTATTCTAGCCATAGAACATGCTTAGCATATGACATGTGCTCAATTTTGTTGAATCAGTTTCTGAACCATGGGACCAGTGATCTTTTCGTGGCTCTGACCTTTAATTTGCCCTCCTCCCCCCCACCCTGCCCCACCCAGAAGCTGGGAATATGAAACATTTACTTGTTTGGATGTTCATGGTTATTTTTCCTAAAATTTTTCTCATCTTTATGATCCTGGTGACTCCTTACTTGTTGATCAAAAGTAAGTCTAGATGAACACTTCTTTTATTGCCTTCTCAATTTTGTTTGCAAGAAAAGAATTTAGAGAAGTTCTGTTTTCAGAAAAAAAAATGAGACGTGATTTTTCATCATGTCCATATTTTCATTTTTTTATCAAACTAGACTTTATTTTTTATGTTATTTTTAAAATTTAAATTCAATTAACTAAAATATAATGTATTATTGGTTTCAGAGATAGAGGTCAGTGATTCATCAGTCTTATGTAATGTCCAGTGCTCATTACATCACATGCCCTCCTAAATACCCACCCCCCACTTCCCCCCAGCAACCCTCAGTTTGTTTCCTGTGATTAAGAGTCTCTTATGGTTTGTCTCCCTCTCTGATTTCATCTTGTTTTATTTTTCCTAACCTCCTCTATGATCCTGTTTGTTTCTTGAATTCCTTGTCCATATTTTCTGTTGTATTAAGGTAGCATCGTCCTTACATACCTTACCTATTTGTGAACAATAAAAAGATGAGAGATTCTTAGCTGCCTTTAAATATAGTTTCCTCTCACTTGGGGAGAATATTACCATTAAGGAATTTTCACATTCAGAGAAGCTGGGTCTAAAAATTGCATTTGTGGGGTGCCTGGGTGGCTCAGTGGGTTGGGCCTCTGCCTTCAGCTCAGGTCATGATCTCAGGGTCCTGGGATCGAGCCCCACATCGGGCTCTCTGCTCAGCAGGGAGCCTGCTTCCCCCTTCCCCTCTGCCTGCCTCTCTGTCTACTTGTGATTTCTCTCTCTGTCAAATAAATAAATTTAAAAAAATTTTAAAAGTCTTTAAAAATCTTTAAAAAAAATAAATAAACATTGCATTTTTGCTATCTGTGAACAATGTGTAAATTGGTCCTGGGCCTCACTGGGTCCATTTCTCTCAATGTATTGTTCTAATAATCAGCGCCACAGCTCAGTGTAGTTTCTGGAATGCCTCTTCTGGGATGAATATATTTTTATGTTCTTAATTTTTAAAAAAACACACTTGTTTAGGGCTTTATAAATTTCATTCTTAGATGGAAAGAAACTAAATCAGTTTGTTTTTTATTTGTATTTATTGTTAGACTGACTGATTGATTCTTTTGGTCGACCAGTAGCCTTCCTAGAAAGTTCCACAAGCCTGGTCTAAGAAATAAGACCACAAAAGGTATTTTAATGTAGTAGCTAAGAGCTCAGGTTCCAGGTCAGACAATTCTGAGCTTACTCTGACTCTTGGCTATGTATCAGTTTTCTGGATGGGTAACTAGTCTTGGCTTCATCATCTGTAGAAGGGGATCATAAAAGCATCTATCCTCTTGTATTTTGCAGAGAATAAAAGAGAGTATGTATGTAAAATGCTTAGCACAGTGCCTGAATCATAATCTTTAACAAATAGTAGTTCTTGCCATGTTTCACAGATTCTGAGCCACATCCTGAAATTGAGTCTTACAATGATAATTTATGGACTTTTTAAAAATTAAGGACATGTGAGCTTTAAATCAATGCTATATTGCATTTGGTGAAATAGGTGTTAATGCTTGCTAGAGTATACCCTGGTCAGTCACTTTAGCAAATACAAATTTACACATAACAGTTTATGAGTTAATCTCTAATGTTTTGTTTGAATAACCTGAATATGTCCAGAAGATATTTATTTGTATTAGCAACTATGTCAATGTGTCTATGAAGTAATAATGAATGTTTTCTTTAAAAAGTGTCCCAGGGCACCTGGGTTGCTCAGTGGGTTATGCCGCTGCCTTTGGCTCAGGTCATGATCTCAGGGTCCTGGGATCGAGTCCCGCATCAGGCTCTCTGCTCAGCAGGGAGCCTGCTTCCCTCTCTCTCTCTCTCTCTCTCTCTGCTTACTTGTGGTCTCTCTCTGTCAAATAAATAAAATATTAAAAAAAAAAATAAAAAAATAGAAAGTGTCCCAATATGTCACCTCTTTATTAATTCCTTCCAAAAATGCAAGTTGATAACATTTTTCACGCCTGTAAAAATGATCTCTTTCTTAGGCAGTCAGTGGCAGTCAAATATTATCTGAATCTACTGAAGATGGCGTAATGGTCTTCGGCTGCAGCAAGAGAGATTGTGGAGATGAAGCAGAACTGGGTGGAAGTGTAGACGGAACTATTCACGGCGGGTTCCCCTTGTCCTCCGCTCTGAGCTGACCTGACCCTAATGAAGAGTCCTTGGAGACCCCTTGCAGTGTCTGTTGTAGGAATACTGCTAAGGATTTATCCATCTCACTGCTCAGGGTCCCTCTTTTCGCTTAATTATTTAGCAGGTTTTCACTGAGGCTCCTTCTAAGTTCTGGATTATTTCTAGGATGTACAAACCAGGTCCTTGTGCTCATAGACCCTAAATAATGAAAGAAATACACAATAAGCAAATTATCAAACAAATGAAAATTTTTCATGTAGTGATTAGTTGTTCTTTTTTTTTTTTAAAGGCTGAAGCAATACCACCTTGGAGATAGGGGGCGGAGAGGCAGCTTTCAACTGGGCAGTCAGAAGCAGCTTCTATCTGGAATGATACGCTGAGCTGAGGCCTGGATGACAAGAATGAGTTGAACATGCAACAATTTGAGCAAAGGGCATTCTGGGAAACACACATTGCACAAAGGTCTTGAGTCAGGAATGACCCTGGTGTGTTCAAGGAGTAAAGTGGAAACCAGTGTGCTAGTCGGTGAGACTGAAAGTCTGGGAAGGACTTGTGTATCAGGGTTCCTAGGAGGACAGAGAAGCTGCTAGAGCTTAGAAACACACTTGGGCTGCTCAGACGTATTCATCTTATGGACCCCGTGAACTGGATATCTGAACTCATTTAAATCCCTTTCTTATCCACTGCTCAAAAGCTTAGGGCCAGATCTGTGACCTTTGGTAAGTGTCTAGGAGCCTGTGTTTTGTATTAACTACGTTCCCAGGGCCATCTTCCACCCAACCCCGTGTCTCCTTTTTCTTTCTCTTTAACACTTCTTTATTGTACCTAGTTCTGGTTTATGTTACCTTTCAAGTAAGTCACTTCAAATCCACTTGTGGATGAAGGTGGGTGTGCAGTACATACATTCATAAACACGAGTTGGGGGGATGGGGGGTAAAGATGTCTCCTTCATGGGGTCTTCAGAGCAGCATAGATTTTTCTTATCCAGCTGAACTCAGAGGCTCCCTCCTCTATGACTTCCGGCATCTTGGGTTTTCACATGTGGGTGTGGGTTTGCAGTATTTATGTTCTGTAAAGTCACGAACGCTGAACTGAGGAATATGAAACCATTGCTCCAGGGGAGATACAAGGTGAGGTTGTAGGAACCTCTGGTCACAACTTCTTCTTATCAACCAATCAATACATACCTCTGTTTTATGTGAGTTTCCATTTAAAAATACCTCATTTGGTATATATTATTATTATTATTATTATTATTAAATATTTTATTTATTTATTAGCCACAGAGAGAGAGAGAGAGACATCACAAGTAGGCAGAGAGGCAGGCAGAGAGAGAGGGGGAAACAGGCTCCCTGCTGAACAGAGAGCCTGATGCGGGGCTTGATCCCAGGACCCTGAGATCATGACTTGAGCCGAAGGCAGAGGCTTAACCCACTGAGCCACCCAGGTGCCCCTTATTCGGTATATATTATTGATTTGTTAACGTGAAGTTCATGGCTAACAGCCCTAGAAATCTTGCTGAGTAAAGCTTATCTAACACATGTATTTTCTTTATGCGGCATAGCACAGCCTTCCTGTGCTGAAGAATACAGACAGCACTTCAGCATTATGCTTGGAGACCCTTTAAACAACAAAATCACTGACAAAAAGCACAAAAATGTGAAAATGTGGCCGTAAGTAGACTGCAGAAAGGACACTTGCTTGTGGTGTAGGAGTTGAAATCTGAAGGCAGAGTATTCTGAGGCTGAGTTCAGCCTCAGCTGGGAACATGGATGTCCAGAGACTCCCGTTTTCCTCCATTCTTGCATGAATTTGCGAATGTCTGGAACAGTGTCGCTGCTGGTATTGATTTTTGGATTACAAATACATTTTAGCAAGTAGGCAATTCTGCAAATACAGAACCCATGAATAATGATTGACTGTATTAAAAAAAAAAAAAAAAGCTTGTAACTTTTGATGTAGACCAGGGTAATCCCAGTATTGTGATGCATGTTAGCAAGTCTAAGAGCTCTTTATTCAAGTCCTGGTATGGAGATTATTTTTATGCTACTGGGAACATTTGGCAGTTGACTTAGAAAACCTGTTTCTCAATGGTTTTTCCTAAGGAAGTTCAGGAACCAGAAGGTATGATCCAAGTGGTCTGTTGGGTAAAAAATTCCTTGAAGTACTGTGGTCAAGAGGAGAGTAAAAAATTCCAGCCTCTTCCATAAAGAGGCTCTTACTCTCCTGAGATCTGGACCTCCCAGGCAGCTGGCCTCAAGATGGTTGACCAGAGGGAGCAGCGGGGCAGGAATCAAGAACGGGGCTCTTCAGATTGTTTCCACGTCTTGGTCTTCCCATGGCCTATGTTTGTGGTTTCTACCACCTGCTAGGTATTGTTCTCAGTTCTTCAATCGTTCCTGCCCCCTTCCCTCAGCCCCACTGACAGCTAAGTTCTACCTGTTATTTCCCTTGAATCTGGGTCCTGTTTTCCATGAACACAAACACCGCCTTACTTCACGCTTCATTACTGTTCTCCAAACCTGTTGGCATCTCTGCTTAAAGTTTTTCTCCACCTCTGGCCTCAACTCGCTCTAAGCCAAATTCTTCCCAGAAGAAGCCCTTACTCAAAACCCTTCTGTGACTCTATATCTACTGATTTAAACTGATGTAAACTTCTTGTCTTCAAACTCATTTTTTTAAAGATTTATTTATTTATTTGAGAGAGAGAGAACGAGAGAGAGAGAGAGAGAGAATCTCGAGCAGGCTCCAATTCCCACTGAGCGCGGAGCCTGATGCAGGGCTCGATCTCACCTGACCCGAAATCAAGAGTTGGCTGCTTAACCAACTGAGCCACCCGGGAGTCCCGACCTCAAACTCATCTACCCCCATTCATATTCTCCCCAAATTTGTTCCAGATGCTTTTTCTAGTCTTGCCTGTCACAGCTCCTTTACATGTGTTCATGTACACCAAGCAGACTGTCTTGCTATTTTCAAAACATAACTAAAATTTCCAACCCCAAACCATTATTTGTCTTGTACTTTTTATCAGATATACTTTCTTTTTATATCTACTATTTAAAATTATACACAGGATTAGTGACATGTTTTTCTAATTTTCCCCAAATGGATACAGTTTTATGCTCCTAAACTTCTGCAGCATTTTACTTTTGTCTCTAGTGAAGCTTTACATGTTTGTTTTATACCAATTATTTTTCTCTAAACTTTTCTTACTGTTAGTCATTTTATAAGGACATAAAACTACCTGTTCCCTATAACCTGTAAAGGAGACCTCGCACAGAATAGGTTCTCAGTAAATATTTATGGAACCTGAAGACTTTTCTTAACTATTCTATGGTAATAAGGTAACCGCCTCTCTAAGAAGGAAAGGAGAAAGAGAGGAAGGAATGCCACCCTTGTTTGTACCTGGGCCACCTTGAAAAGTACAAGATGGGTTGAGATAAAAATGGGGAATGTACTCCAAATCCCAGATATCTAAGAAGCCACAGACCAGTCTTTTTTTTTTTTCTTTTTAAGATTTTATTTATTTATTTGACAGACAGAGATCACAAGTAGGCAGAGAGGCAGGCAGGGGCGGGGGGTGGGAGCAGACTCCCTGCCGAGCAGAGATCCTGATGTGGGGCTCAATCCCAGCACCCTGAGATCATGACCTGAGCTGAAGACAGAGGCTTAACCCACTGAGCCCCCCAGGTGGCTGTGGACTGTGGCCCAGCCACAGACCAGTCTTAAGTCTGTCAAGTATCAAAAAAACCCTGGAAGTCTCAGGAATTTCCTTCAAAAGTTATGTAGAAAAGCTGTGAGTATTTCTGAGTGTTGTGACCCAGATAGGCCCTTGGCTCAGGGCTGAGTCTAGGTGTGGCAAAGCCACCTCAGGCTGACCACAGGCCCCGGGCATCTCTAGCCCTTGGCTGAACAAGACTTTGAGGTTTCAGGAAGATACACAGGCCAGGGACCTTGCCATATGGTGACAACCAACCTGCTTTTCCCTGTCCAAACTGTCATCTAAAAAATAAAAAGAAGAAGAAGTAAGTACTTAGAGTGGCTGTGTGGTTGGGGTGAGGCACCGGCGGTTCACCTGTGGTTTGTTTCAAGGATAGTGAATGAAGACGAAGGCCAGAGATTATTCTATAGGCAGTAAAAGAGCATACCTGTTTTATTTCAAAATAACTGCCTTTGTCACTTACTCCATACATATTTACTGAGCACCTCTTAGGCTCCAGGCACTTTCCCAGGCACTGGGATGTACCATTGCACATTACAGCCTTACCCCTCTATGACAGTCAGGGCCATCCACCTGTGCACAGGCTGTCATCATTGCCTACTGCCCTGAACTTGGTGATTCTTTTTTGAATATAAGACAGTCCTACTCAAGGAACTGCCCAGGACTTCGTGATGGAGGGACTGGCTGAAAGCGGGGAAAGAACTTGGATATCAGCTCTTGACTGGTACAATACTCTAGCATCGAAATATTTGACCAAGGAGCTGCACACCCAAGCGGCTAACTCCACAATGGCAGCCCACGGAGAGCCTTCTTTGCAGACTTTCTATAAGCCTATGTGTATATATATTTTTTCTCTTGAGAGAGAGAGAGAGAGAGTGCGCTTGAGATCAGGGGTGGCGGGGCAAAGGGAAAGGGAGAGAGAATCTTAAGCAGACTCCACACCCAGCTCAGAGCCCAAGGCAGGGTTTGATCTCACGACCCTGAAATCAAGCGTTGGATGCTTAACTGACTGAGCCACGCAGGCGCCCCATACATGCACATTTTTCAAGTTATCCCCTCTTTCCCCGACACCCTCCCCTCAAAAAAAATTTTTTTTAAGAAGTAAAGGGTCTATTTCTTCCTCACTCTTTTGTTTTTTACGCTTCTCCTCGCATCTGGCTTCTCCACAACTGGCAGCAGAAGCGCTGACCTGTCATGAGAAAGGCGTTCCGGGGGACACGTGGCCCAGGCAGCAGCGGTCACAGCAGCAGGAAGTACAGGAAATCTCATGAGACAGTCTGTTCTCGAACGCTGGCCAGCCTTCTTCTGCCGTCTCATGAGGGAAAGAGAAGCATCCAAGTTCCAGGAGACGTCACTGGACCAGAGTCCCAATTCTCAACTGTCTGAGGTTCACCCGTAACCGACAAAAGGACCGCAGGACACAACTGTGAGGCTCCAGCCACAGCCGGTGGCCGTGGTGCTGTGTGTTGAGATGCTTTTTACTCTACTGGCTCCTCGCACCCAGGGAGCCCAACAGTTAATCCTGGCGGCGGCGAAAGGCATCCGGCCAGGCTTTCTGTGCTCGCGCTGTAATGTGCTGGCTCATGCTGAGATGTTGCTGGGGAGGCCTGGGGAGGTCACGTGAGAGGGGGAGGGCCTGTGGTCTGTTTTCGGGAGGCAACAAGGGAGCTGCTAGTTCTAAAGGGAAAAGGGAAAAGTCTGGGTCCTAGACCGGAGCTGACTTCTCTGGAAGGTTCAGGGTGGGGCTCCATGGCGGCTCGTGTGCGCTTTGACAGTTTAGCGAACGAACACGCACGATGTGAGCTCTGGGATGAAGACACTGGCTCCAAGTGAGCAGCCTTCTGAAAGTTTCATCACTTAGAGAGAGGGGAAGGGAGGAAGGAAGGAAGGAAGGAAGGAAGGAAGGAAGGAAGGAAGGAAGTGATGGATGGAGGGAGGGGGACGGAGAGAGGGAGGGAGGGAAGAAAGAGAGAAAGAAAAAGAGAAAGAAACTTTTTCTGTCCCAGCGCTGGCAAGTGTTGTTTCCTGATGCAGTGAGCCCCGTTCTTAGAAATGGCTGGGCTTTGCTGCCAGGGTTTGCTGAAAGCACCGTGTTAAAGCCAACACAGAAAGACTGGCCCCAGGCCCAATGTTCTGACCTATCTAAATCGACCCAGACACGTGTCCAATGACAGCACCTTTTCTTGTTGTTTTCGGCCGCCTCTGGTCCTCTGGTCCACACCTTGAGAGCCGGGAATTCTGGGATGCTCTGGTTCTGTCTGACGTAGCATCAAAAACACTGGGCCAGGCACATCCCCTCCCTTAGAAAAGGCATCTGATGAACCCCATGGATGACTTCTTCAAGCAAGACTGGAGGCTCGGTCTAATTTGGAGGAACAATGAGAAACAGACTAAAATAAGGCCAGACACCAGATATGGGCCCTGGACCCCATCCCTCATCGGAGCCTGGGATTCCAAAAAAGCCTCTGCCACTTCTCTTGCCTGAAGGGCACCTCCTCCCTAGCTGAGAACATGAAGAGTAGTGCTGGGTATTGCCAGAAGTTTGGTGGATGACAGCGTGGCATGGGATCTGCCCGTCAGAAGACTGGGACTGGGGCCCCAACATCGTGGTCCGTTGAGGGTCACCATCTGACTTGCCTCCTGGTGTGCTAATAAGGTCCCCCGGAGGCAGGTAGCAGGGTTGAGAGCGTTCCTGGGCTGCTGATGATTTGCATGGAAGGTATTAAGTAATTGAATTATAAAATGCAATTGCAGATATGTATGCTTAAAACAATTTTGTCTTTCTAGAGGAAGCTCAGGTATTACTTTAAATGGATTTCCTCCTCCCTTCTGCCCACAGCCTACAGCTACCTTGGTGATTTGAGCCACCCTGCCCACTCTTTTTCAACCTACAATCCAGTTCTAACGGTGAGAATTTCTAGAAGAGATGACTAATGCAGATAAGAAAATTAAAGATGTATTAAAAAAAAAACAACAACAAAAAACCGTTTCCAAAGCCTGGGAGTGCCTTGGTAAGAGGGCTGCTCACATTCTGCTGGGCAGGGGTGGGAGACGCAGGGTTTTTGTCGGTACTTCTCCTGCGCAAATGCTCAATCTGTACTCTCTCCTCTGCCACCACCCCTGAAAACAACGACAACAAAAACACCCCAGAAACCTTGCCACGCCGATTGCTTTCGGGCCGAACAGACAGATGTCTTCTAATTAGCATCTGTTAACCCTGGGGCTATTATTAAAAGTTGCTTTTTTTGGTTTTATGGTAAAAGTGTCTTATAAGTAATATCATAATCATAAAGATGTCCGAATAAAGTAAACATTTCAAGTCCCTGCCCATGGCCAATATATTTCTGAATAACAACCAGAGTAGCAGTATTTCCACCTTAGTAATGCTGGCATTGTACAATTCTTCCAACCTGCCTTGTTTTATCTGATCCTTTGGAGTGGGTGAGGTAAACTGGCCAGATTTTACTGTCCTCACTTTACAGCGTGGAGGAGAGACAGACATGGAGGTGCCTCTCCCTAACCCCCACTGAGGAAGGGACCGGTTGAGGGATGTGTGGGAGGTAGGTCAGTAGGCAGCCTCGCATCAGCTCCTGTAGGGTTACCTCAGTGGCCAAGAGCTGCCTCACCCGAGTCATGCCCTTCTCAAGGGCAACTGAGTCCCGAGGAAGGATAGGAAGGCCCAGCATTTCCGCCCACCGCAGGATCACCATGATGGGCAACACTGACTCCAGAGCGCCTCACCAGGTGAGCCCAGGCTCTGTCACATCCGCATCACCGTGGAAGCAGAATGCCTGAGCGTGTGACACCAAGTCATCATGAGTCCATACCTGTTCGCCTTGAGCTGGTCCCTGGCACATGCACCAAGTAATAAGCTCAGGTGGGCCCAGCAATGATTGATTAGAGAATCAAAGGGGTCCATCCGGGATCGAGCAAAGCGGGAAGAGAGGGCACATAATATAGGCTGCAGAGCAGAGAGCTTGGACCCCCGTGGCACCTCCCACCCTTGGGTCAGTGGCCCTCCCTCAGCTCACATTCCTGGTCACGTGGGTGGTTCTCCACAACACGCCGAAGGCGGGTCAAGAAGCACAAGCATGCTTTAAATAGGGATTGGCATGGTGTTTGTGTGCACGTGCATGTTGGTGACAGCTGGACTACGGTCTCACGCAGGCCTGGCACCAAAGAAGAAGGGCCAAGAGAAAAGTCTGCTGCGGAGCAGAGCTTTGAGCCATGCACAAGGCCATCCACACGGTCTGAGAGGAGAAGGGGTCTGAGGTTAGGATGCATATGAGCTCACCTACTGGGGTCTAATTTTCACAGGAGTGATCTCTGATGTTTCACCCAGCCTTAGGAGTGAGGGAGATTTTACTCTCCTTCCCTTGGGGGAGCCTCCTTTTTTTTTTTTTTTTTAAAGATTTTATTTATTTATTTGAGAGAAGAGAGAGCAAGCAGAGGGAAAGGGAGAAGCAGGGTCCCCGCTGAGCAGGAAACCTGATGCAGGGCTCGATCCCAGGATGCTGGGATCATGATCTGAGCCAAAGGCAGACACTTAACCAGCTGAGTCACCCAGGCACCAGCTGAGCCACCCAGGCATCCTTTTATCTCAGGACTGACCTGGCTTCTCTCTGGGGTCCCTCCCTCAGCTCAGAGGGTCCCTCCTTGGTTTAGGAGGCCGTGGTGTCCTTTGGGGAAGTTGACGGTTCAGGCTGACAGAGAGTACATGGCACGCATAGAGAACGTATCATAACCTAATAGCTTTTGAAACTTTATCCCCAGCTCTGGGTTATGGCCCCTCCTGGCACAGACTTCTGAGAAACCTGAACGAGGCCACGTGATTTTTCTGTACCGGACTTAGCTAATAATAATACAGACCTAAAGTAAATATACATAGGCATATGTGGAAAGTACACTGAAATTCGCATTTGTAACAACATGGTCTAGTTTTGGGGGCAGGGAGAGAAGGAGAATCCTTGATTCCCTACTTAACTGGTGGCCTAAGTTAAGCTTTCCAATTTAGAGAATTTATTGATCCTGCAGTTGATTCACAGTCAGGTAGGGGAGAATGAAAAACTATGCTGATATCTTTCAAGAAACTTCAACAACAAGGGTCCTTTCTTTATCATGGAAAGAAAGACTGGCCTAAAGAAACCTTGCCACTTTTGTTCCTGATTCTGTAGCTACCTCAAAATCCTCAAGGCCTCAGGGAAACCGAGTCAAAGATGGCTGAGAGGCCCAGAGGGTAATGCTCTTGTTGCCAAACATCCTTACAAAATTAAACTGGTACATCCACAGGCAAGAATAATGATGACAATCATAGTAATCCCATTTAAAATAATCAAGTAAAACTGTTATCCATTGTTTTAAACCTTTCCTTTTGATAAGAAATACTTGGGGAGTTCTAAAAAATATGTAAACACCTGGGCTCTGTTTTCTGAGACTGAGATCAGTAGTTCTGGGGAGGGAGCTAGCATCTGCCTTTTTAAAAGAGCTCCCAGGAGGTCTAATGCATAGCCTTGGTAGGGAACCACTGAACTAGACCTTGACTTAGTACCTGGTAATTGCTATCCCCACAGAAGAACATGCATTTGGCAGGAGGGGGCCTAAAGAGGCCTAAAGCAATCATCAAAAAGAATTCTACAGAAATCAGGTAAACCAAAGCCTATTTTTAGTGATAACCCATGAGTCTCTATATTCAACAAAGATCCTGTGAGCCTTTCAAAACACAATATTATAAAAAAAAAATCTACATTTCAGGTATTCATGCCAAATTAATCATTAATAATTAGACTGTAAAATGCAAGGTTATTGTTTTACAATGTTTCTGATTTGAGTTCCGTCAATGGGAGGGAGGGCAAATTCCCTATTGGGTGTGCTAGTTATTATTTAAAAAAAAAATCTCCTGTGCTGTTGCAACTGTCCCAGAGTATTCCTAAGACGGCCCAGGCTGCCTATGGACAGAATGCAATAGTGGCAGCTCAGTATGGGGAGAAGCATTAATCCGGAAGCCAGGAGATTTCGACCTTTGCCCTGTTTCTGACACCGAGTTAGTGAGCTATTTAAATGAGATTCTTTTGCATCTATAAAATGGAGATAATAATGATTATTTAAATAGCTGGAAAGGGTGGCGCCTGGGTGGCTCAGTGGGTTAAAGCCTCTGCCTTCGGCTCAGGTCCTGATCCCAGGGTCCTGGGATCGAGCCCCGCATCGGGCTCTCTGCTCATCGGGGAGCCTGCTTCCTCCTCTCTCTCTCTCTGCCTGCCTCTCTGCCTACTTGTGATCTCTGTCTGTCAAATAAATAAATAAAATCTTTCAAAAAAAATTAAAAAAAAAATAGCTGGAAAGGTAGTTGTGAGACTAACTCAGATAAAAGCACTTTATAAAGAGTTGAGCATTTATATATAGTATCATTGTTATTCACTATGAGTTTTGTTATTCCATTATCATCCATTCACACGCAACTAGAACCAGTTGAGTCTTAGTCTTGTACAAAAGGCCATTTTGGGAAACTACTCTTTTTTATTATAATCTCCATTTTATAGTCTTTATTTTTATTTTGATTATCATCCTATCTCAGTAGCAAAAACAAAAACAAAGAACCAAAAGAAATGTCAACTCGGTGACCCCAGGAAAATGGCCCTAAAAGACAAAATTATTGTAAAGGGTCCTTCTCACCTACATTATCCAACAAGTACTTGGGCCTTGCCTTCAAGGCCCAAGGCAAAGCCAGTGACTTTGGGATGCACGATCCCAACAGCAGAACTGTCCTGAGAGGGCTGTTGTTAGCAGGCGATGAGATAGTGAATATGACTCTGAACTGTGACGCGCCAGGCACGTGTGGTGATGATGATGTTAGTGGTCGCCATAGAGACGACAGTGTTAATGGCAGTGATACAGACCAACCGATCAGCCTTGAATACATAGGTAAGAATATGAACCACTGGTCTCCACTCGAGTAGGAGATGCTCTGAAGGAGACAGGGCAGTGTCTGGAAAAGGAGTGTAAGTTATGAAGTGTGAAACCAAGGACTGATTGGTGAGGGAGTCTCAGGGTTCTAGGCCTCTACCCTATCCATTTCAAATCTGGGAAATTCCAAACAACCTGCAGGTAATCTTCATTGGCTTTTCTTTCTCACATGCTCCTTTCTAGATAGTTCGCTTGAAGCTTTGTCATGCATGTCTCTTGTTCATCTCAGTCCCTTTTCACACAAAACCTCAGTGGGTTCCACTCTCTGGACCATAGGATCGGTGTCAACGCTGGTCAAGAGTTGGAGTGCAGAATGGAAGGGGCATGGTGGTGAGGAAGACCTACCTACTTGCACCCAGGGATATCTCATAAATTACATGTTCTTACAGTCCCCTGACCGCTTACCTTCTAATGGCTCAGCTCTCTCAAGACGACTACATAGAGGTCTCTCCTTTGATGGGGGAAGGCAGGCATGGGAAAGCATTATCAAACTACTCCAGGTTCTGAGAGCAGGTAGCTACAATTTCATTTTGGTTCGAAGATTAAAAAAAAGACGTCATAGAGGAAGAGTAGTGAGGGCACACCGAAAAAATTCAATAAAAAACCAAACAACTGTGAAAGATGCATAAACCTTCCAAAGATGTTCACTCCCCGCCCCCCCAAGACTGAAGAAGAAAAGTATCATCATAATATTATTATTTTATCACAATATTCCTTCCCCATCTTTTGGTTCTTTCATTCTGGTATTTGAAAACTTCTTCCTCTAACAGGGACTTTTTCCTGCTGAGAGCCATCGGCCCATTCCTAATTGATACATCTTGGATCAAAACAACTGTGTAGAGGACAAACCTTCAGTTCTTCTGGATTGGGATGGGAGTTCAGAGGTCAAAGACCATCGAACCCTTTCCCCAGCCATGAGCTGTCTCACTGGGTTAGCACAGAGCAGCGAATGGCCATGAAGTCCTGTCCGTTGAGACATGTGTCAACCTTGTGGCACTTGGCCAGGGACATAACTGTGCCAGGCCTGCTGGTGATGGCCCCTCTCTGTTAAGGACATGTGATGGTTGTATGGATGCTTACAACTTGCAGTGGGGAATAACACCCCATCTACCTTCATCACAGTCCTTGAAACTCAGTCCTCTAATGACAGGCTTGATCAAAGCATTTTTTGTTTTTTGATCTCCAGAAATTTTCCCCAACTCTATTGAGTTTTGTTTCTCTGGCTCCATCTTGCCATGTGAGTTCTAGCACTTAGTGTCTGGGACTTCTCTTAGAGCAAACTTTCTCATGAGAGTTTTGGGGTGAAGGAGTAGACATTCTTCATATTGACTCTTTTTATAGGAAGATTAGGCAAGAGTCCAAGAATGTAAATAGACAAGCCCAAGAGAATGTTTTGTGTGTGAGCAGATCCCAGAGCGCTCCCGGCTGCCCTGGGTGGGGGGTGGAGCTCAACCAGAAACCCAGTGAAGGCTTATTCTCTTCATATCTCCCCTGGCTCACTGCAGAATGAAACGATGGCTCCAAAGAGGCTCTCCCACAGGGTCCGGAGGGCCTCTTGCGGCAGATTGTTCTGGCTCTGTGGCTCCAGGCCTTCCTAGGAGGCCATGATGGAGAGAGGCACCAGAAATAAGTCAAAGACAAGCTTTCCTTTTCTTACCGGCACTTGTGAAGGAAAACTGAGAGGTGAGGGGAGGGGAAAGGGTGCAGGGGTGGGGTCCGGAAAGTTGAGGGAAAGAGAGAGAATGTAAAAGGCATGTAGAGGTCTTTGGGCCCGTTCACAAGAATGTTGCCAGGTGCAGAGAGCGTGTCTGCATGACCCTGCAATGGGCTGAGGTGGTCCATTTGTTTATTCTACATCAGAATTTCAAAATCCACACGGTGAGCTTCCATAAGAGAGAACTAGACTTTTGTTGTGCGTATTTTTTAAGACATTTTATTTATTTATTTGAGTGAGAGAGTGAGAAGCACAAGCAGGGGGAGGGGCAGTGGGAGAGGAGAAGCAGACTCCCTGCTAAGCAGGGAGCCTGATGAGGGGCTCTATCCCAGGACCCTGGGATGACGACTTGAGCTGAAAGAGAACGCTTAACTGACTGAGCCACCCAGACACCTCTGTGTGTATATTTTTTAATGTATGTGTGTTTTTAAGTTAAAAGTGTGTGTGTACACTTTTTTAAATTAAGTTTTAAATTAGCCAGCAAAGTAATATGCACCTTTGCCAGGTCAGAAGATACCTCCTGAGTGTCCTAGGAGACTAAATTTAGCAGGCTTTAGCAATACTGTAATAAAGGTGAATAACTGAAAATGAGTGCTATGACCTATGGAAAGTTGGGTTCTCTTGTGAGCTTCTGGAACATTCCACAATAAAAGACCACCTGGGCCCTAGCTTCCTAAAAGCCAGTAGATAAAGGAGTTGAGCTGTTTCCCTTTGGATAGACTAAGGGGTGACCAGATTTCATGAAGAGATATAAAACAAAATATAAAAAACTTTGCCTTCCATTTGCTTAGGACAAATTAAAGGTACGTGAGCTGAAACAACAGCAGAGAGAATTTCTGCTAAAAACAACAACAAAAACACAACTCACTGATGCAAAATAAATAAATAAATAAATAAACAAATAAATTGTGTCCTTTTGCCCTGGTGGCTGGATCTAGCCTCTGTGGGTCAACTAGTGTTCAATAGGAAAAGTGTCTGACCACAAAGCCGTGGCAGGTAGTTAGGTAGTTAGGTAAATAGAGTGAATGGTAGTTAGGTAGTTAGGTAAATAGACTGAATGCCGTGAGATCCAGCTAATGTTCTGCTTCCATGAAGCTACCCTTCATAGTGGTCTGAGCACAGTGTTCTGGACACATCAAGCAAGGTCATGTTTTCCGAGCAGGCTGTCCAGAGGCCCAACACTCTCCTCTCCTCACCATCAGCCAACAATGCCATCTTTGCCCCTGTGCCTGTGTTGACTTACACCAAGTCCTCCCAGCCCTTCCTGCTGGAGGATCACAGCTTTAGTGGTAGTATGCCCCTATGGATGCCACCCGGTTCCTCCAAATGAGGCCCTTCCTGGTAAGCTGGGCCCAACATCACTGGGCTGGTGGAGTCCAAATAAAGAAGCCATGTGAGCTGCAGCCTGGGGGAGAAGTGTTGTGTGGTGGGGACCCTCTTCAAGGCCATGCCGCTCCAGGCACCCATCCTCTGGGAGATCAGCGAAGAGCACAGCCTGCTCCCTCAGCCCCCCTCGGAGCAAATATAGCCACCCAGAGGATGAGCTGGTCTTGGAAGATGCACCGCAGTGCATCAGACTGGAAGCCACCTTGATGGGTGCAAGCTGGTCCCAGGGACAGTCCTGGCCGTGCTCGGCACAGGGGGAAGTTTCCGGTGCAAGACCTCTTGCTTTGCAGAGCTCGGTTCTCAGAAGACTGCATCCCATTCTAACAGAGCTTTGTGCTGCTGGTGTGGGGCTCAGGCCTGAGTGGACATGGAGGTGAGAGTCTGCTGGGCACCCAGCTGCTGGTGGACGTGGTGACAGGGCAGCTGGGGGACGAGGGCAACAGCGCAGTGCTGCCCACATGTCCTGGGTCATCCTTGTTGGGACCCTCCTGAGCCACAACCCCCCAGAGCAGAGATTCCACCAATAAGGCCATGTACTTAACCAAGCAAACCCAGGCAGCCAGCGTGGAGGCGGTCAAAATGCTGGATGAGATCCTTCTGCAGCAGAGCACCTTGGTACCCATGGACCTGATGCCAGGCAAATCTGACCCAACCAACTACACGCTCCCCCAGCAACCCCTACACACCCAGCATGATCCCACTGGCCACTTCCTACTCCGCCCTCCAGCTGGTCCCCAATCCTTACCAAGCTGCCATCAATGGAGTCAGATTCCTAGCGACTTCAGGACAGAACGGGAGGGACATTTTCCAGGGCCGCAGCACAGAGGATCACTGGAAGATCCTGGAGTGGACCCTGTCTAGGGGGTCACATCAGTCCCACAGCTGCTGACACAAGGTTGTTACCCCTTCTACGAAACCGACCCTTTCATCTTTCTGGAGTGCCCTCATGGCTACTTTTGTGGGAATAACACCCCCCCCCCCACACACACACAGTTCCCGGCCCTCTTTGGCTGTAAAAATCTTTGGAGGCCCAGAGGACTAGAGGGTGCTGTTGGTGGCCGACCCACACTTCAGCCCCGCGCAGACCGCCTGCCTCGTAATTCTGCAGAGCCTGACCTGCCAGCCCGTCAGCTTCTCAGGCTTCATGGCAGAGAAGAAGGACCTGGGGGGCCGGGGTTTGGGCCCCCGACTCACAGAGACCCGGGCCATCTGTTCCCTGCAATGTTGGCTCTGCAGCAGCATTTGCTTTACAATAAAAAAAAAGGGGGGGGGTGCGTGGGAGGCAGGCGCGGCGCCAGTCCGGGTGGCAGCTGAGGCGGAGGCCGAGGAGGAGGCAGAAGGCCAACAGCCGGGTCAGACAGCCCAGGGACCCACGCCCCAGTGGAATGCAGATGCCGCAGGGCACCCCGCCGCCACCGCACACGCCCCGCGGGAGCCGCTGGCCGGGGACGCGGTGCAGGGGGAGCTCATTCCCGAGAAGAAGGGCCTCTTCCGGAAGCAGGTGGAATACGAGGCTTCCAGGCAGCCCTTCAAGGCCTCCGGGTACAGACCGTACAAGGACTTCCCTGAGGCGCTTCACTGAGCGGGTGGCCCGGCCCCCCTGTTCTCCGAGGCTGTGGCCCTCGGGCTGTTCCCATCCTTCCGTGGCCCTGCGCTGCAGAGCAAGTTGAAGGAACCGGCTCAGTGTGCTGGGGACGAACTCAGGAGCTGTAAGGCGGCTCCTCGGGCCGCCGGCTTCCTCCCAGCCCACGTCCGGACGCCGCCTGCGGGGAGCGCGGACTCGCGCGGAACATCTACAACAGCTTCCACAAGCTTCGCGTCTGGCGCAGCAGATTGCTTCGAGCGCCTTTGACAGTCGCTGACCTTCTCGTGTTCGGGAAGGAGCTGAGTGCTTTGGGGTCCCATAGGACCCCGCTCCCCTCCTGGGCCACTCTGAACAGCAGCGCACAGGGTCCCTTCACAGGCGGCGCTGAGAGGCCTGTCATTGAGCCTGCGCTGCTTGCCCGACGACCGACGACTGCCCCGCAAGACAAACAGGAAGAGAGTGAGGGGGTGAAAAATTGAAGCTCTTGGATTTGCTCTAGTCCTCTGAAGACCAGCGCGCCGGGCACAGGACAGCCTGCTGCAGACGCAGGTGATGCGCTGTGAGCTGAGCGGAGCCGGGGGAGGGGTCCAGAGGATGCCTCTCGGGGCCTTGTCTCCCTGTACTGCCTGCACCAGGAGACCAGCTGCTCCACGCCTCCCTGCCCCTCACTCCTACATGCTCCTGCCTTTGTCACCTCTTAGATCCAAGGGCACAAGGAGATGAGCCCTGTGGGGAAGGACCTGAAGCCCAGGCTCAACGGCCTCTTCACTGGACCCAACTCCTGCTTCTCCCTCTCCCACTCCCCCTGCTTGTGTCCCTCTCTCGCTGTGCCCCTCTGTCAAATAAATAAACAAAACCTTAAAAAAACACAACAAACCAAAAGCGGCTTCCCAAGGTGTCCTCCTGCACAGAACCCCTGGCCCCCCACAAGTTCCATTTGACTCAAGGCATCTGAGATCTTCCTCAAAGTCATGGGCACCAAGAAGACACTTCCTGCCCAGAGACAGCAGAAGCCCTAACACCCTCCACATATGTGAAGAATGTCAGGAGCCCATCATGCCTCGTGGGCTGGGACTTGGGAAAAGTAGGTCTGCCCCCAACTCCGTTGTTCACTGGCTGTGAAACCAGGGCAAATAGTGTAACCTCTCTGGGCCGCATTTTATCACCTGTGCCATGAGGGACTTCGACGAGGTCATCTCTTAGCTCCTTCGCAGCCCTGCTTGTGTCATTCCATCGGAACCTGCGCTTTCCCCGGGCTGAGGTGACTGCGGGCCCCCACAGTGACATCCACGGGAGTCAGTGCCATTTCACTGGCTCCTCCCCCTTTCCCCTCTGGGAGATCTCTTCTCCCTCACTTATTTCTGGGAGTCCGCAGGGATCTTGCACGTGCTCACCTCTGCCATGTGCTTCCTCTTCTGCCACATATTCTCCCGGATGTTTACTGCCTGAGAAGCCACTTGGAGACCCTTCGACCTCACAGCTGCCAGCATCCTCCCAACAGTGCTGATGTCCATGTCAGTGCTGCACTCTGTCCCCAAAGCTGCATAGACCAACGAATTGCTGCCGTCTCCAAAGACTTCAGTATCAGCCTGCAGTGTCATAGTGTGAGCACAGAAACAGACACAATGGTCCCCCTTCCCACTTCCAGTTACCTTTCCTTTCTCTGACATCAGAATTATGCTTTGTACATCTCTTCCAGCTTTGAGGACTGCTGTGCTAGCTTCAGCTGGCAGCTTCTCTTCCCCTGGGGCCAAGGGACGGAGCTGCTGCTGTCCAAGATGCCCACCCCCACTCCTGCCACCTAAATCCCTTCCCATGGGACTCTTGCTCACCTTTCTGTCACACACACCCAGACAGGTCCGAATCCCTGACATGGGGACTCTTGAGGTTGAAATGGGGGACCCTGATATACTATTTAAAGAAAAAAAAAAAAAAAGAAACAGAAATCCCAGGAATCTTGAAGCTATTCATCTTGAAGACTATTCATGGAAGCAGGGAAATTAAACACAGCATCCTTGAATATATACCGTCCACACCTAAGCTTGGGCTATTGTTTCCTTCATAATGACAACGTGCCTCTGGGAGTTGGAGAACAGGCCCTCACTACTGCTCGGTACAATCATGTACTGCTGGATCAGGTATCAGAAGGAAATGAGAACAAAGCTATATTGTCAGGAAGCCTGAAGGCTGACCCAAACAAAGCAGAGCTCCAGAAAACTATTGTGGAAAATATTTCCTCCATAGCTGCCTATGGTTGTTCAACCCAGTCCTTAGACTGGACTGGAAGAGGAAAACTATTTATCCTTTAGCAGAGAAGCCTACACGTTGCTATCCCTTTAAAGAGAAAAACATAAAGAGAAAAAAAAGGATAGTGGTACAAGCCACAACTCATGTGAAACCCACTCTTCTGCCTCCAGTCTCTGCTCCCTCCTCGAGGTTGCTTTCCAGGAGAAAACGTCCATTTGGTTTAAACACACACCTTCCTTTTAAGGAGCTCCTACCTGCTCACCTGCTCATGTGATTGCCTGGGGGGCCAATGAGGGTAGGAAATCCCAAAGGCAGAAAGGGGGCCCAAGATAGTGAACTGAGAATCTTTAGTAGTGAATGGTTGGGCTGGAAAAATTAGAAGTCAAAGTGGAATCTAAAATGGGTTCTGTCATTAATGAGATCACTTAGTGATTCTGCTTCTCTTGATCATTGCATGGGTATCTCAAAATAGATTTTTGCAAATGACACTACAGACAAAGGGCTGATATCCAAGATCTGTAAAGAACTTTTCAAACTCAACACCCTAAAAACAAATAATCAAGTCAAAAAATGGACAGAAGACATGAACAGAAATTTATCCGAAGAAGACATACAAATGGCTAACAGACACATAAAACATGTTCATCATCATTAGCCATCAGGGAAATTCAAGTCAAAACCACATTGAGATAATACCTTAGACCAGTTAGAATGGCAAAAATTGACAAGGCAGGAAACAACAAATGTTGGAGAGCATGTGGAGGAAGGGGAACCCTCTTACACCGTTGGTGGGAATGCAAGTTGGTGCAGCCACTTTGGAAAAGTGTGGAAGTTCCTCAAAAAATTAAAAATAGAGCTACCCCCGACCCAGCAATTTCACTACTGGGTATTTAACCCAAAGATACAGATGTAGTAAAAAGAAGGGGAACATGCACCCCAGTGTTCATAGCAGCAATGTCCACAAGAGCCAAACTGTGGAAGGAGCTGAGATGCACTTCAACAGACGAGTGGATAAAGAAGATGTGGTCCATATATAGAATGGAATATTACTCAGCCATCAGAAAGGATGACTACCATCTTTTTGCATTAACATAGAAGGGACTGAAGGAGATTATGCTAAGTAAAATAAATCAAGCAGAAAAAGCAATTACCATATGGCTTCACTTATTTGTGGAACATAAGGAATAGCATGGAGGACACTAGAAGTAAGGGGAAAATGAAGGAGGGGAAATCGGAGTGGGAGGTGAACCATGAGAGACTATGGACTCTGAGAAACAAACTGAGGATTTTAGAAGGGAGTGGGGGGAGCCTGGTGGTGGGCATTAAGGAGGGCACATATACCACGGAGCACTGGGTGTTACACGCAAACAATGAATCATGGAACACTACATCAAAAACTAATGATGTACTATATGGTGACTAACATAAGATAATAAAAAAACAAAATAAAATAATGCCCCACTAGAGGACACGCAGATGTGTGTTTAAGCCACAGTTTGAACAAGATCAAATTTCTCTAGAACCTACCAGAGACTTCCTGGTTGGATTTTTTGTGTGTGTGATATTAGTAAATCAAATCCTTTTCTGAGAGTGGGAGAAGCTGTAGAGAAACCCTGCAAAGGTAAAAAGTGAAGGTGAATCTAAACATGGAATGAGATAAAGGAGAGTGCATTTCTACTAATGAGCTGCTTAGTTCATACATTTTTCCATCCATTTACTCAACACATATTCATGGAACCCCTACTATGTGCCAAACACCGTAGCATTAGGGAGGTATCGGGAAACAATATAGAAAAGGTTGCTGCTGTTTTGGAGCCTGTAGCCTGGTAAGGGAGACAGACTAATAGGACAAAAATAAATTATGTAACTGTAATTGCGGTAAGAGTTAGGAAGGAGAACAGGGTGCTATGAAAGCAAATAGCAAGGGTGGTGATGGGTCAGAAAAATTTCCATGAGGAAAGCTGAGCCCTGAAGGATTAGCCAGATGAAGGGGAGGGGAGGTTGGGGAAATGATCTAAGCAGGAAATAATAGCACAAGTGAAGGGAGAGGCAGGTGAAAAATGAATCTCAAAAATCCCACAAAAAACAAAAAAACAAAACAAAACAAAAAACCTGAAGCCATCCATAAAGAGCAAACAAGCAAAACTCAACAAAGAAAGGGTAAAACAAAATGCCAAACCACAGTGGGGCAAAAACCTGCTCCAAAAAGGTGCCAACTGGGGCAAGGGAGTTGGGCAGGGCCCCTTCTACCCACCCTGGCTTCTGTACCCCTTCCACTGATAGCAAAAGGCCTTGCGTAGAAGCCCATGGTCAAATCCTTCACTACCACATCCCCAAGACATTATCCTTAGCCAGATGGGGCCATAAATTCCTTATAAAATTAATGTGGTTCTCCAATGACAGAACAGGATACAACGAAAATTACTGAGCACCTCTGGTGTGGCAGGCAATGTCTAGGGTCTTGGTGTGCATTATCTCATCTAACATTCACATGGCCCCGTGTGGCAGAGATGTGCATGTTTTATACTCCACGGAGGACCTCCAGCCCAGAGAACCTCAGGGACTGGCTCAGAAAGTTGAAGATGGAGACGAACCGGCTCTAGCTGGTCTGACTCTTGTGTCTGAGCATGCTTCCACTCTGCTCTGTGACCTTAGGAGAACCCATGGAGGTCATCTGGTCCCAGCCTGTTATTTTGTAGAGGGGACTTGGAGCTCACAAAGGTTAAGAGACTCGGTAAGGCCTTGGGATTAGTGGCAAAAGCAGGACTAAACCTCTGGCTCCCGGCGCTAATCTGTATATCTTCCCCGTTTCTTACTGTTTTATAAACAAAGCAAAAACACACACACTAGTGAATTAAGAGGATGCCAAAACGATACGAAATTCCTCATCATTTTTCTTGACTTACATACCCTTTTCTTCCCTGAAAACTTCAGGGTTGAAATATGTAGTGGGAACTTCCTCCTGGAGGTGGGGGGAGGGGAGACTACTGCATGGTACATTTTGCAATGAAGCAATGATACTTTATTTTTGAATTTGGCTGTGTGGATTTTCAACTCTATTAAAACAGGACATGCTTGTATTAAACAACTGATTTGGGCTTTTTCTATTCTTCTATATTCATCTAATAAAATGGAAATTCTTACACAAAGTATGTTTAACTGATTAGCTGCTCTAATAAAATCTCATATCCCGAATAATATCTCATTATTATAATAGCTCGTTGTAATAATCCCATACACAGAGTCAGTGAAAGAGTACTGTGGCATGGAAGGTGGAAAATATTTTACAAATATCCAGGGGGGAGAGCGTCTGATGTTTTCAATTCCTGGGCCTGAGCGCCCCCTAGACACACAGAGGTAAACTGTCAGCTCTGGAAGAAAGCAGGGCTCCGGGAAGTTGGCCTCTTGCTGAGGTCAGCACCAAATCCCTGCGCTTCCCTGAAATCCTTCCTGATTTGGGCAGGGAGGGAGGCAGGAAGACAAGGGGGAGCCGGTGGCCAGCACGATCATCAATCAGACGCTGCAGGGCAGGGACTCTGCGGTCCTGCGGCCCCGGGGGGCACATTCAGAATGGAAGGGGGTCCTCACTGAGGCCACCCCTGTGGAAATAAGTCAGTGGCCACACGGTGAGCGTGTCAGCACTAAGGAGCAGGCCCTGGAAAAAATGGGCTGTTCACCTAAATACATTCACAGAAAATGACCCAGATGTTATTTAAATCATCCTCTTTTCGGTGTTGCTTACCTTACCTTCCTGTGTTTATAAATATTGTGCATGTGTTTCAACAGATTTTACCCTTTTGTATACACCATTTTTGCTGCTTTTTCCATTTCCGACACTGTTTTGTATACATACCTACTATGCTTATAGCCCACGTGTATGTATGTATATTTGTGGTGTGCCTGTTTCTGTGGGTGTGTCTTTGTGTTTGTGTGCATGACGCATGTGGTGCGTCTGTTTGTGTCTCCCTGCGTGTGTATGTGGTGTGCCTCTATCGGTGTGTGGGTGCTGTGTGCGTGTGTGTGTGTGTGTGTGTGTGTGTGTGTGTTCACCCCTGTGTGGTGGCCGCAGCCCAGTCGTTTGAGATCCTGGGCCCCTCTCTCAGGCGTTAGTGTCTGTGCCAGATGACAGAGTTCCTGGGTGTCCCTGAGGGCTGGGCTGGGTGCTTAGGGAGAGCAGGGACAGTGCTTCCCCGGGTGGGTGTTGGCAAGCCTGCACCGTCACCGTGCCTGGGTGAGTGTCTGCGGTTATCAGCAGAGACAGGATACTCAGGAAGCCACTATCATAGGCACCAGAGTGCTTGAATCCAAGGGGGCGTGTTCTTTCTCTAAGATCCTATTTTCATTCTCTGTTTAAAAAAAAAAAAAAAAAAGGAAAAAGAAAAAGAAAACATCTCTTGGGTGAATCAGTTCGTCCTTCTCATTAGCCCTGTCCATATCCACATCCCGTGGTCCTCTTCCAGAAGCAGGAAGGGACGATGCATACCCTATCCACCAAACAGCCTTTCCCCAATATCCTGGCCCCAGTCCAATGCTGGACTTGTCCGCACAGGTCCGCCTCACCGCACCCAAGTGGGCACACCTCCTCCATGTCCCTCATCGTGGGGCTCCTGCCCTTCTGATCTCCTTCCCAGAAGGTGAAGATGCTCAGGCCACTGCATTCTGGGTTTAATTTTCTGTTTAAACCCACAATGAACAAACTGTGTAGGTGTGCCCAGGCACTGGGTTAGGCACGCAAGATAGGATGATGAGTAGCCTAACATGCTGGGTAAGAGCATAGGCTCTGGGGTAAAATAGGACTTGCTCGCCTCCAACCTTCAGCCCTCACCCTGTGACCCAGGATCAGCAACTTCCTTAAGGTTCTGCTGACTCGTTGGTGAAACAGGTGCTTGCCCCGCTGGATGACTCAGAGGCTGGTCTGGCACAAAGCCCACAGCAGAGGACCCAGAACGTGACCGTCCGTGCGCATCAGCAGCTGTGCGCCTTGGCTCACTCACCTTCATCCCAGCCTCCTAGGCGAGGAGGTCCCAGAGCGAACCACCACGTGTTCCAGGTGTCTTTGCATTTGGATTTCCAGAAGCAGACCATCTTGCGCCAAGTAGATGAACTCAGGATGAGAAGCGAACGGCAGAACCTGCTCCCGTCGCAGTCATTTTTGCGGGCAAGCACGGTTGTGGAAACGGGAAGTTTCTGTGCAGTGGTGCTCTACAGTCCATTTTTAGCTTCTTAGGTACAGAGAGGCAGCTCCTGGATTCCGGCAGAGCTCCAGAGGTTCCCAGAGGTGCCCTCTCTCCCGGTGGGTCATTTCTGTATTGTCTGGGGAGCCGTTTCTGGAGCCTGATTCTAGAATCCGCTCGTTCAGCTCTTCTGCTCACTTTGTAAACATCTTCTTCCTTGATTAAACACCTGCCTGCTTAATGTAAATACAGCAATTTATGTTTCTTACACTGAATCCCGATGCAATTCTTATTGCTTGAAGATAAAATTAAAGTCAGAGCAGCCACCTCATATGGGTTCTACCCTACGTTCAGGTTTTTATGGATGTTATGTAATTCCATCCTTCCAGCAAAACCGCACAGTCCGTAAGAGCCTAATCAAGGTGGGAACTGAGATGGTTCTGCCAGCAGAGGCCAGGTGCCCACTCACTGTACTCACGACACCCTACTGCTCTTTTCCTGGAGGAGCTCACGGTGCAGGGAGGAGGGCTACTGTGCGGGATGAGAAATGCTGAGAAGAGCTGCGGGCCCAGGGCTCTCTTGGAGCCTGAAGAGAAAGTGTCTAACTCTGCCCTCTGGCCTTGAAACCCCAAGATGGCCTCTGCTTTCCACCTTGGCAAGAGGTCATGACTTCTCATTCTTTGACAGGTTGGGGGACCCTGTCTCAAAGATCCACTGACCTATTTCTCAAGTAATCACAACTTAGGGGCCCCCGATGTGTATGTTTGCAAAGGCAACTGTCTGTCCTTGTGTCCAGCTGAGTCACGGCCGGTCTGAAGCCTTCAGATTCCTTTGTGGGACCCGTTCCTGCTGACAGCCTGAGAAGCTCCCCGAGTGGGAGACTGCGGCAGCCTGGACCAGATGTATGCACTCAGCTCCCGCACGGCTCTCTCCCTGTTTCCCTGAGATGCCATGCAGCCCCTGCTTGCTGAGAGGGTCTCGAGGTCAGAAAACTTGGGCTTCGTCAGGTCTGTACCCTGCCGTCTAGCAGGGTACAGACCTGCAGAGGCCTGGCGAATGAGTGAATGAGTGAATGAATGAAGGAAGGAAGCCGTGCCAGTCCGAAGCCCCCGCTGACCTGAAGCACGAGCGAGGGGCTGGCTCTGTGCTCTCTGCTGGATGCTGGAACAGGAAGCCCAAGCCACACCTGCGGCTTCAGCCCTGGAAGAAGTGGAAGCAGGGTTGAGGGAGGGGGAGACGAGGGGCACAGATGTAGGGTCTCCCACTTCTTGGCTTTCAGCTCCTCCTTTCCAGGATTTTCTACCACTCCTCAGTTTCCAGATTATGGGCCTTGTAAAATTTTTTACATTGGGCAATTAGGAACCTAATTCTGGAGCCCATTTTCTAATGCCTAGCCCCTGGGTAATTAGCGCCTCTCCTTCCTCGTTTAGTCCAACAGCCCATGACCACACTCTCAGCAGAGCCCTAGACCGGGGTGCAGGGAATCACGGGAGATTCTGGTCCCAGGACAACTCGGAGATGATGTCAGAGAGACCAAGACCACCACAGATGAGTTCCTCAAATCTCCTAGATCACACAGGACCTGAAATACCATGTATTTCATAGGGAGCACAAAAAGGGGGCTTGGGAATTGTATAGCTTCTAGAAGATGAGATTAAAGGAAGGAAGTTACAGTGAAGGTGAAGAGGTGCTCTTAAAATAACACCATGAATTACATGTATATAGTACTTGATAATTTTAAAAGCTTTCTCATATGCAGTACATCATTTCTTACAATTCTCAAGTAGCAGCCTTGTAAAGGAGCCAGAGCAGACATTATTATACCAGTTTAAGCAAATAAACCTGAAACTTGGGGTTGAGGTCTTCTGATCCAAAATCCAGCTCCCTAGTGAAAATCAGGACCAATATGGTATAAGGATACACCATTATTTTTGAAAATCTGTCATCCAAGTTACTTGATTCTGGTCCTACTTGTGTATGCAGGAGTTCAGTCTCTGGAAAATTCCTTCTCAATTAGTTCTGGGAATCCCTAAGGCTTTTCACGTGAGTTCAGGAATAAGGCTGCTCACAGAACTTTCGGTCCTGGTGATTTCCCGGTTCTGCTGAGCCCTACAGAGGCCACACTAGCCTGGGCCATGGCCCCGGACTCACCAACACCGCCATTGCCTTTCTGGATCTGTACTCTTCCTGCAACTCCCAGGCCTGGAAGTTTCTGTTGGTAACCATTTCAACTCCACAGGGTGTCAAGGATATTCGGTGGGGAGTAGGGGAAAGTGGCTCCCTTTTTGTGGAATTCCACTTGGTCAGAGACTCCTACAGCAGTGTTACTCTGACCGCAGTGTGATGCAGGAATTAACTGAATTGCTCTGTGAGTTTTCATGCATCTTCGGTGGCCTTGGGAGAGGTGCACTGAACAGCCAAGAAGCTCTCCTCTGTTCCATTTAGTAGCTGCACTACTGGGCTTTATTACTACCTGGCTCTCAGTTGCTCAGAACTCAAGGACCACCCGGAGTGATGTGCATTTTTGGATAAACTCTTCCTTGTTCTAATCTTGGCAGGGGGGGATGCGGATCAAGAAGACTGGATTGTCCATTGTTTGTCAATATCTAAGTGCTCTTATTTGGACAGAGGGGAACCCTTGTCTTGACCCTCTGATATGTCGGGCTCTGTCCTAGCAAGTCCTAGAGATCCAGTGACAAACAAGACAGACACAGTTCTTGCCGGCTTAGATCTTGCATTCTGGAAGGTCAGGGTCATAGTGCCGGCGTCCTCCTTTATCTAGATGAGTTCTTTCCTGGGAGGTTTATACCTGCATTTTTCACTCCCTTCCTGTGTTCCCATCTTGCAAATAAAAATTTTTAATTAAATTTTTTTCCTGAGAAGACTGTAGATTCTTGTGCAGCTATAAGAAATAATATAGAGAGATCCTGTGTCCTACTTCCCCAGTTCGCACCATGTTGCAAAACTGTAGCACAATAAGCACAGCCAGGATATTGACACCGACATGGCCAAGATACAGAACGTCGCCATGTCCGTCACCTTTTGTAGGTACCTCCATGTCCTTGCACACCCACCCCCATCTCTGATCCATGGCAACCATGAATCTCTTCTCCATTTTTATAATTTTGTCATTTCAAGTATATTATAAAAGTCGAGGGGCTCCTGGGTAACTCAGTCAATTAAGTGTCTGCCTTTGGCTCAGGTTATCCCTGATCCCATGGTCCCGGGATCAAGTCTTGCATCGGGTTCCCTGCTTAGTGGGGAGTCTTCTTCTCCCTCTCCCTCTGCTGCTCCCCCTACTTGTGCTCTCTCTCTCTCTTTCTCTCAAATAATGAAAAAAAAATTATATAAGTCTAATCATAGTATGTGACTTTTTGGAATGAACTTTTTTACTCAGCATAATTCCCTGATTATCTGCACGTTCATGGAAGTTGTTTCGTTTATTAACAGTTTGTTCCTTTTCATCGCTGAGTAGTGTTTCATGATACGGATGTGCCCCAGTTTAACCATGGAACGGCTGCAGGTTATCCGGGTTGTTTCTAGTTTTTGACTGTTATGACTAAAACTACTGTTTTCCAGGGTTTGGTATGAATATAAGTTTGCATTTCTTTGGGACAAATGCCTAGAGCTCCAGTTGCTAGGTTGTATCGTAATCGCATGGGTAGTATTATAAGAGATCGCCAAATCATTTTCTGGAGTTCCTATCCCATTGTGCATGGCCGCCAGCAATGCAGGAGTGATCCAGTTTCTCTACCCCCTTACTGGCCAGTAGACTTTTGACTGACTCCCCCACCAAATTGCCAGACATGTCCAGATAGGTCCAAAGTTTGCTAGGGGTCATCATGTGAGGTTTTCATTTTATTTTGTTTTTCCAGCAGGATTTTTAGCCTTTGTGTAAATTTGATTTCTACCCAGTCTTTCCCATCATTTCTCTGGACATGTCCAGACACGCCTGAAGCCTTAGCAGTGGTCAGCAGAAACCTTTGGCACAAGCTACAAGTCCATCTGCATGGAGTGAGATGTTTGGGGGTTTTGGCCCCATACGTCTCCTAAAAAAATGGCCCCTCCATATATTGCACACTATCAAGTAGTCCCCAGAGACCATTTTGTACCCATCCACTTGACCAGAGAGAGGCCCTCTGTAGGTTGTGCGGACACCATCCCATCCTTTCTCTTGGTGTCTACTGTGTGCTGGGCACTGTTCTAGGTGCTGCAGATAAAATACTGAATAATCAGGCAAGGCCCCTTGTCTTGTGAATCTTGTATTAGAAGAAGGGAAAACAGACAATGAAAACACAAGATGATTTCAGATGGCAAAGACTCTACACAGGGTGATAGGACAGAAGGGGCACATAAGCTGTTCTCCAAGGAGCTGAGCTTTCTCAACATCAGAATTCCTACAGGTTGGGGTGCCTGGGTGGCTCAGTGGGTTGAGCCTCTGCCTTCAGCTCGGGTCATGGTCTCAGAGTCCTGGGATCGAGCCCCACGTCGGGCTCTCTGCTCAGCGGGGAGCCTGCTTCCCCCTCTCTCTGCCTGCCTCTCTGCCTACTTGTGATCGCTCTGTGTTAAATAAACAAATAAAATCTTAAAAAAAAAAAATCCTACAGGCTTCTTTTTTTTCAAGGCTGATTATTTCCATTTCTTTCACCATTTTTTTACAACATTCTCACCATGTTTTCTTTAAAAAAAAAATATATATATATATATTTATTTATTTGAGAGTTAGAGCAAGCACATGGGGCAGAGGGGAGGGGCAGGGACAGAGGGAGAAAGAGAACCCTAAGCAGACTCCCTGCTGAGTGTGGAACCTGACATGGGGCTTCATCCCACGACCCCAAGCCCATGACTCTGAGACCATGACCCAAGCTGAAATCAAGAGTGGGACACCCAAACTACTGAGCCACCCAGACACCCCTCTCCATGTTTTCTGATCCCAAAATACCATCATTGATCTTTGCTATCAACAATTCCTTTTATTTGTTAAAGATTCTTTCCTAATTTGGTTCTTTGAATAAAAAAAAAAAAATTACTCCAAATATAGGATGTATGCTACAGAAACAGTGAAAAGACTTTCTTCTTAATTTGAACACTGTATTTCTTTTTTTTAAATGATTTTATTTATTTATTTGACAGAGATCATAAGCAGGCAGAGAGACAGGCAGAGAGAGAAGAAGCAGGCTCCCTGCTGAGCAGAGAGCCCAATGCGGGGCTCGATCTTAGGACCCTGGGATCATGACCTGAGCTGAAGGCAGAAGCTTTAACCCACTGAGCCACCCAGGCGCCCCTGAACACTGTATTTCTATGAAAATAGCCAAAGATGGTGGCCCTTTGGAAAGCTCTGTTCTTGTCCATTCCTTGTTGTTCTATGAGTTAATATTCCCAGTAAAAGTGAAAACTGTAAAGTCAAACCTCTCACATCTCTTACGAATTGCAATAATTTTTGAAAACAAGGTGTCTACATAGATATGTCTCCACCTTGCTTGCCTCAGCCTGCCAGATATTTCTTCCACTTGAGTCAACCATTTAATATATAGATCAGTCATCCCTCCTGGCTTCAGGTCATTTGTGAGTACGATAATGTGCACTTTCAAACCAAATTTCATATTCAGGTATTGAAGAGGACACAACGCTGAGGCATGCCTGGTGTTCAGACTAACATAGTTCACTTAGCCTTTTGGGCTTATTTGCTCAGTGAGTTAGGAAGTCACCTTGGGTTTCCCCAGCTTGCCCATGAGAGTATAATGAGAGTTTTGGTAGAATGTTTTGCTCAGATCAAGCTATTTACATGACCCATTTGGTAATCTCATAAAAGACAAAAAGGCAAAGGAGAGTTTTATGAGACTTGTTCTAAATGGTCCCATATTGGCTTCCAGATCTTCAGTTCTGTTTGTAATACTACACCATCTGCCTCAAACAGTCAGCTCAGTCTTTTCTTGTTCTCCCTGCTCTGAACACAACTAAAACAAAAATCTTTCCCATTCTTGGGCTTTTTGCATGTCTCTGCTTTTTCTGACATTGGTTTTCAGGGAACTTTTACTTCATCTTTCGCACTCATCCTTTTAAAGTCTGAGGGCCCTGAATGGCCAAATTGTTAATTTCCACATATTATTTTCAACATGTTTAGGCACTCATGCACAGTAGATGGGATGACTTATGACTATATGAATAAGAATATTTTTTGCAATTAAGCCCCTTTAGGTGTCCTGCCTTTTGGAGTCATTGACCACAGGATTATTCTCTCTTTTCTCTTTATTTTATAAAATTCAGTTTCCTGAAATTTAATATATATATGTGGCTGATTCTTTCTAGAATTCTCTTTCTTTACTATTTCATCTTTAAAATAGGATAGTTGGGGCACTTGAGTGGCTCAATCCTTTAAGCATCTGCCTTCAGCTCAGGTCTTGATCCCAAGGTCCTGGGATTGAGCTCCATATCAGGCTCTTTGTTCAGCAGGGAGCCTCCTTGTCCCTCTCCCTCTGCTTGCCGCTCCCCTTGCTTGTACTCTTTCTCTCCATCAAATAAATAAATACAATCTTAAAAAAATAAAATGACATTGTTATCTTTCACCGGTCTTATGAGGCCAGATGTGATATTGGCAAAGTCAGACTTTCAATATGCAGATCTACTCGTACATATGTGATTTTTCACAAATGGAGCATGGGTTTGTATTTTATATCCTTCAAAGAATATAAGCTTCTTGGTGGCAAGAACCACTCTTCTATGCCTTTTCTAGAAGAAGCTAGAGAACCTCAGGGTGTTAGAGCTGAAAGCAGGCTCAGTACATCTTTAGTCCATTTTTTTTTTCTACAGATGAAGAAAGTGAGTTCCAGGAAACTATTGGGACTTACTCAAGATTAATAGCTAATTGGAGGCCATTAGATAGGAGAATCCACAGTAACTGCCTCTTCTTCCTATGCTCTTAACAGTGTCTACTCTGGGGATAAATTTATTAAGAAGGGAGAACACTGCTGTATTCGGAGTAGTTTCATAGGAAGCAGCTCTCTGAATCACACGGAGACGACCAAACCTTTCATCCTAACCTTCCACTGGTGGTCTGTCCTCATAGCTTAACTTTCAAAGCAGATAAGTACTTTGAGACATAAGAAAAATATATTTCCTTGGATTTATGTATATTCTCCTTTTTTTAAAGAATCATATCTTTTTCATGAAACAGAAATATTCAGGTTACCAAGTTAAGGATATTTAAATGGGGACACAGAACTAAGAAGTAGAAACCCAATTTTCAACCACCATAAGAGGTAAGGCGGTGGCTGAGATAAATATAAAACTTGACCAGAATTTTCTGGACATGTGAAGGGTGAAAGAAAGAAAAAGAAACAAAAAGGAAGAAAGAAAAAGAGAGAGGGAAAAGAATGAAATAGAATCATCCTTTTCATCTAAGAGAAGGTACTAAGTGATACAAGGTTCTCAATATCAACTCCATGGTGAATAAAGAAATTTAGCAATTTTTGATAAATGCAAAAGAAAAAAACATGCTGAAGCATTAATATAATAAAAGAAGTTCATTGGGATATTAAGAATATTTAGAAGTGGGCATAGAACTCATGCCTCATAGACTGCCTTAACCAAACCTTTAATAAATTTGATAAGGAGGCTAGGCTTTTGATAGCAGTTGATGTTTGAGGTTAGGCGTTTAGGAAGTTGCTCTATTCTGTTAATTAACATAATACCCATTTTAGAAACCAGAGGAATGGGTGGGAAGGTCACTGTTTGTTATGGCAATAGAGGAAACTACCAATATTCTCACATAGAAGGAGGCCACACTTCTTCCAAATACAGATGACCCACTAGAATCTGTGCTTAACAAAAATTCCAAAATTCCACCAGCATATTTCAAGTCAGGTCATCATAGCTAGAATGAAACCTACTAAGATGGGTGGAATGTCTAGTTCCAAGTAACATGGCTCCCTCATTGGCCACTGGAATGAGTTAGCCACAGATAAACTCTTAGGAAGCTCTATGATTCATTCACCATAGAACGTTGGTGGCTACCAACCAATTAAGTCTTGGAATCTGTCCCATCCAAGGATTATTATTGATGTTTTGTTGTGGTTGATGTTTAGCTCCCCTTCCTGGTTAGTGCAATAAAACCACTCTGTCTGCATTTGCACTTGGGCTGTGCTCTTGAAACGGTGGCTTGATATTTCTAGAAACTCTTCCTGCCTTACTTATTTTGGCAGTGGAGTTAGAACACAGAATTTGAAGTCTTATCCAGGGATCTACAACGAATGCTTCTTTGGCTTAGTTCACAATCAGCAAATAGGAGGGATTCATTCTTCATATTAACTAGACTCATAAAAGATTTTCAAAAAATGTTTTGACTGATTGCCCAATTGCATTAGTTGGGGGTTCCTCCCGAAAGATCCTGGGGGATCTTTTTACAATATAAGTCACATTGAGTCACTCTGCACTCAAAATCTCCGGTTTTCCCATTACTCTTAGGTGAAATCTGAAGTCCTCAATGTGGCCCTTCGGCTTGTGTGATGTGCCACTGCCTTCTTCTCTGGCCACCCCCTTTGCTCACCATAGTCTTGGTATACTGGACACTCTCATCTTCTCTCCCTCCAGAGGACTTTACCTCCACTGTTCCTGCTGACCAGAATGCTCAACACCCATCTAATTCTTCCTTGTCCTCTAGGTCTCAAGTTAAGTATCGCTTTCTAACCTCCTCCCATTCCAAACTAGACTCCTAGTTATACTCTCTCATAGTGTCTGCACTTTTCTTTTGTAGCATTTACCACCATTTTAAATTATGGCATTTATTTGAGTAATTATAGGTCACCAGTGCATGGCAACTTCCAGGTCAGATGCCCATTTGTTTTGGTCAGTGCTGAATGCCCAGATGACAGGAATTTAGTTAATGTTTACAGAATGAATGGAGATTTATAATGTCATGCTATTAGCTCCCATGATTATGATTGCTCCACTGAGCACTGTGCTTAATACACACACACACACACACACACACACGTGCGTGTGTATATGTACTGTACTCATATATACATATAGGTTTCATTTTATGGAGTAGGTTCTTAATCATCACTTTAAGATGAAAGTAATAGCAAACTCTCTTTCCTTTCCAGCATTCCCTTTACTATGCTGTGCAGGCAAGCTATAGGCAAATACCTTCTTCCTTGGATAGTGAATGAAGGGCAAATGGGAGTCCAAGTGTGAGATTCAAGGCAGCAGGTTCAAGCCTGCTTTGCCCGGTCATTTCCCTTCTCTGGGGTCCTCGGTTTCCTCACTGTGAAGTGAAGGGCTCAGATGAGATAATAATTAACATCCTTTTTATTTTAATGCAATATGATTCTAAAAGAGAAGAGGGGGAGAAAGGAAGGTTAACTTTTAATGTCAGAGGCTAAAGTAGTTGGATTAGTTTGGCTGCAGGTGACAGAAAGCCATAAAAAATGGTGACTTCAGTAAATTTCAAGATTATCTTTCTCTCATGTGAAAGCCTGGAGATTGGCCATCTAGAGCCAGAATGGGGTACCAGGCTCCTTCTCTCTTTGCTCTGTCCAGCATGGCTTCCATTGTCAAGGTCACTTCATGACCCAAGATGGTGATTGACCATATGCTTAGGCTCCATTGGTGGAACACAGTCTTACAGACACACCCACCTGCCAGGGGATCTATCAAATATAGCTTTTATTCTAGGTAGCTGTGGGGCTCCTACTGCTAAGAGATAACATAAGAGATAACATATAATGGCCTCTGCTAGAGGAGGCTTCCCAAAAAGGGTTAATTAGGGAAATGTCCAAAAACTGCAGAGCAGAAAATCAGTACTTAAAATGGAATCGAGATCATTAAGAATCTGCGTGTTTTAGAGCTTGGCCAAAATGCAAGGTAAATAGAGCCATCTTCATTTCAGGGGAAGGCAGAGGCTTTGGCTTGGCACGGAAGGGAATGGCACAGTCAGTACAGGAAGAGAAAACAGACTCTCCAGGACTTTCTGTAGACTTAGGAGGCAGGACAAGAAAGACTATACGCTAAGATAGCATATAGTCTTTTAGCAGAGAAGACCCAGAATCAAAATATCTCACAGGACACCTGGGTGGCTCAGTCAGTTAAGAGTCTGCCTTTGGCTCAGGTCATGATCCTGGGGTCCTGGGGTCGAGTCCCACATCAGGCTCCTTATTCAGGGAGGCTGCTTCTCCCTCTGCCTGCTGTTTCCGCTGCTTGTGCTCTCTCTCCCTCTCGCTCCCCCCTCTCTCTCTCTCTGGCAAATAAATAAATAAATAATCTTTTAAAAAAAATCTCTCAACAAGGTTGAGGGGAAAATGAAAGTGGTCAAAGCTGGGCTCCAACTCTACACCTATAATTTGCTTTCTTTCCTGTAGGTTATACTCAGACTCCTCACATTATCACTCCTGTGTGTGATACTGCTGGTGCCTCACGGAAGAGGAGAGAAATGCAAGAAGCCAGAAAAGCGAGGCCTTTAGTTTCATGGCTGTAGCCCAAAGACAGCATCTCTGCCTCCCTTTCCTGCTCTGCTTAAGCTGTGGGGAAGGGCAGGGAAGCTGGTGCCCAGGGAAGGCTAGAAGAGGACCAGTGAAGCTTGCAGCAGGGAGAAGAGGGTCTGAAGCTTACACTTTGCTCACCTATAACCCTTTGCACCTGGCTACCCTTCTCACATTCCTGTGCATTAGGAGTGAGGACATTGAAAGACCAACATCCCAGGCAGAAGAAAGAGACTAAAACCACTTGAGACATATCTATTCATCCAACCCACATTCTCTCCTGACCGTGGCCATAACCTCACGGATCTCTCTGAGTCCCTCGTCAAGTCAGAGAATAAAAAGCAGAGAAAGAGAAAAGGAGGGGAAGGTGAAAGAAGGTGAACATCTGTATTCAATATGCACACTGCTGTAACAGTTAACAGGATAAAAGTTTTTATCTCATCTAACAGTCTAATGAGTGGGAGGGAGGATGCGGGGAGGACCCAGCAAGCTACCGGCACTGCCGGCTTCAACAGTAGCTGCCGGCACTGTCCTCGGTGTCAACACCTAGCTGGCAGATAGGGAAAGAGCATGGGAGACAGCCAAGTGGGAGACATTTATTGGCCTGCCTGGAGGTGAGATGCGTACGTCACTCCTACTCATATTCTCCATGGCCGCATCTCACTGGAGTGGGACCCGAAGATGAGGACTGTTTGCCCAGGAAGAGGAGAGAATGAGTTTGTGCTCAGCCAATGGCCTCAGCCATAGCAGACCCAAGAAGGGAGGACCGATAGAATGCTCTAAGGCAGACTGTGTTCATGCAGTAGTGAGGGTGCAAAGCCCAGGTCACCTCAAGAAGGATTTTGGACCACAGACTAGATGAGAAAATGGAGGGTAAGAATGTCTAGTTTTCCCACTGGAACAGGACTTTGGCTCTTTTTTGTTTCCCTTCAGTCAATGTGAGGACCCCCATGTTCAAATCAGAACCAATTGTCTTAGAGAGTTACTGTGCTATGCTGGGTGCCCAGAATCTCAAGGTTGCTAGAAACCCTAATGATTATCAGTCACATCCAAAAGACACTCAAAACCCTCTGTACAGTTGCTGCCAAGGGATTACTACTTGAATACCTCTTATGCTGGAGAACTCATTATCTTTTTTTTTGGGAAGATTTTTATTTATTTATTTGACAGAGATCACAAGTAGGCAGAGAGACAGGCAGAGAGAGAGGGGGAAGCAGGCTCCCCACTGAGCAGAGAGCCTGACGCGGGGCTCGATCCCAGGACCCTGGGATCATGACTCAAGCCGAAGGCAGAGGCTTTAACCCACTGAGCCACCCAGGCGCCCCAAGAACTCATTATCTTATAAGGCAGTCTAAGCCATTAATTTCATTGAGTCCATGCCCTCTGCCAGGGACTGGGAATACGAGGTGGCAAAAACATAGACCAAGTACTTAAGAATTTCATACTTCAGAACAAATTTCCCTGCTGTTTTTTTGTTTGTTTGTTTGTTAAATAAGGCATACTGTGCTTCTGCTGTTGATGCTTGTTCCCACTTTCCATTCCACAGGTCACCCAGTTGCTGGGTGAGTCGGAAACAACATATCATCATCCCCGCTTGGACCCCAAACAACCTTATCCTGATACTTCCCAGGAAAGTCCATTCTAACTCCCCCGGGGTAGTTAGAAAATGCCTAGTTGGCATTTTCCAGGCCCCTTTCTCCCTAGTGGACTCTTGTGGAGTCAGTCATTTGTCTAGTTGCAAAATTACTTTTTCTCTGTCTTTCCGTTTTAGGTTTCTAAATTCTTGCCCCTGGGTCCATTTCAAAACCTGTAATTGGATCGTTTGGGGACTGACCTGCTGTGGAGTGTCTCAGTGTCCTTGTCTATATTCATCTTGGAACAAACCCATCTTGGAACTCACTTTCCATTGCAAAACTGATCTATGCTTCTTATTTCAAAACCACCGCATCTGAAAAATGGTCACCCATCTCAAGGCCACCTCCTACTTTGTGTTGCCAATTCAAAACACAATTTCTGTCTAGAAACCAGGGTGCTTTCAAAATTGTTTTGAAACATACTCTGGAAGTTCGGTGTAAACGCTCAGGATCATCTTCCCTGACTCCTCCCCACCCCCCCAGCTCTCCTCCTTCACTCCCTCCCTTTGCAGTTTGAGATCTGTCCACAGATTATCTTCCCCATCTGCTCTTAGCCTCACCAGCATTAATGTGTCAAAACCCACTGTAAAGTTGACATGTGGGCATCAACACGGAACCCTCAATTTCCTATTTCATCTTTTAGGCAAAGCCCACTGTATTTAGAATCTCCATACAGTTCCTTCTACGGGCCTGCCCTGTCCTAACTGGCCCTGGAATGTTCCAATAATGCTAAGGGAAACCAAGCCATGGAGGCTCAGTGGGTACCCGATGTACATTATCCCATTAAGTCCTCTCCACCCTCCTGGGAGATGGGCTCTGCCATCCCTGTGCTGCAGATAAGGAAATGAGGCAGAAGCAGGTTGGGAAACGAAGGCTTCCTCCATGGTGGCCAGTGGAATCAAGTTTGCATGTGTCTGATTCCAAAGCCAAAGCTCCTTCTGCTGCTCCAACTAATTAACTTCCTTATTGGAAGGTTGGAACTAGTCAGGCATATAATCTTGGACAAGCCAGTTAACACCCTCTGAACCTCAGGTCCCTTCCCAAATAAAGAAGTAGGTTAGATGAATGCCAATGTCCCTCTATCTCTAACATTCTCACTGTTCCCACAGCTCTCGGGCTCGCTCATTCTGAAGGAAGAACTTCCACCAATCTGAAGTAACAGCAATAATAACTATTTATGGGCGACTACCGTATATAAAGTGAGAGATAGCTTTACGTATTTGAATCCTTTTAACAAATCTATGAGTTCTTTTATCCCTGCCTCATAGATAGGAAGACTGAGGGCCAGAGAAGTTATAAACATATCCAAAGTCACACAGCCAATAGGAAGCAAACCCAAGGGCATCTGATTTCCAAGCGCATGCTCATGGGACCACCATGGTATGTTTGAGGGGGAGGGGTAGGGACAGAGAGGAAGGAGGAGGAGGGAAGAGTGCTGTGAGGAATGGTCTCTTAGGGCAAGAGAAATATGTCCTCCTGCCAGAATGATCCAGAGATAAGTCAGTTGGGACTGAAAGGAACAGGTAATTAAAGCTCCCCCTAGTCTCCCCACCAGGCATAGTGCTGCCCTGGTAGGAACTTAGCTTGGGAGAGCCTGGCTTGGGGTCCAGTCTTGCTCACGGAGGCCAGTTAGACCCTAAAAGACTAAGCCTTTTATCTCATTGATTTTTTTTTTTTTAATCTCATTTTATTACTGGGTCCTCTCTGAACTTTAGCCAAAATTGCCAGAATCCTAGCCCATGCCCTACCATGCATTCCCAGTACTTTCTGGAACTTCCTGAGTCTAGTGCCCAGAGGGTATGCCTTGCAGGAGAAGGCAATCATCACCAGCCAAAATGGGAAAGGACAATCAGGGGGAAAGAAAGACGGGTTTCTGAAGAGTAAGGAAGGCTCCATGATGGGGACTCAAAGCTGCTCAGGTGACTGAAAAGGAGTGGCCAGTTCTGAGGGAGGGCCTGGGCACCTAGGGAGGCTGACATCTACAGCGTCTAACGGTTCCATAGTCTCGGGGGAAGGAGGGCAAATCAGGTTTGCCAAAGCAGTTGCTTGGGCTGTTGGAGTGCAGATAAGGGCTTTGAGGCCACACAAATCTGGATTCAGATATTCGGCTAATTCCCGTTTGAGGCCTCGACTTAGAGCCCCGGTCAGCAAAATGAAGATGGCTGTAAACATTAGAAACAATGTGTGTGGAGCTTGAAGCACACTAGAGACGGGAGGCAGGTTCTGTTATCATTATTATTAAGGAAATAGCGTGAGAAAGGCTTTTTTCCGGCCACGAGCGCTCAAGCAATCCTCATCCGTTTTCACGCTGTTTTGCTTGTCCAAAAATTGGGGCGTGACCATTTGGTGAGTAAAAGCTGACAATACTCAGTTGGGCACTAACGTTCCAAATGAAGCGAGCCTGGAATCGAGACTGTGGGAACACGCCCCTCGGAGTTCCAAGGATGGGATCACATGGCTTATTTACATGGAGAATTTTCAAAACTTGGCTTTGCACCACTTCAAAATCCAGATGCAATTATTGCTTGCAGATGACTGTTATTGAAGAAAATAAAGGAATAATAGCCCCAAACCAGTAAAGGGAAAGGACAAATCAGTCATAGGAAAAAAAAATCACTGGCGAAGCAGGGTAGACCTGTGAAAGGGTGTCAGTGACTCACAGGATGGCCCCTCCAGTCATGCAGGGGGCCAGGTGTCCTGGTTAATAGCTTTGTCCCCAAATTGTTTTTAAAGCACCCCCCCTTCTCACTGAGATGTCCCAGGGTGGATAATACATTCTTTGGTCCCCTAGTCGCTTGGACTATCACACACACTGATGTGGTGGGAGAGGGATACTAGATATGGGTTGGGGCTACAGACCCCTACATGACCCCAGGCAGAAGACATTCAGAGAAGGAACTTCCAGAATTTCGCTCTCTGAGCCAGGGGTACTCTCCTTCTACTTTGACTTAAGCCCCTCTGAGTACCACTTAGACCCACTTGCTGGCTGTAAAACAGAAGTAGAGACTGGAGAAAATACGGATGTGAGCTCCAGGCAGGGAGGGCAGGATAAACTGGAGAAATATTAAGCTTATCAATCTGTTGTTTTCTGCCATGGCATCAGATGGGGGGGGGGGGCTAGGAATAACCTGAATGACAGTGTTTGTCTGCTACAGTTCCTTCGTCTTTCCGGAAGGCAGAAGTATTGCTTAGAGAGTAAACTCCATTAGTCAGTGGCCTGACTTGGTGTGAGTCAGTGCCCCTTTACACGCCCTCCAGCTCCAGGGTTCCTGGAAAGTGCCCTGAAGGAGGTCAGCAGTTCTGACCCTTGCAGACTGGACCCTCTGAGGTTTTGGCATTTGTCCAAGCCCCACCAGAAGTGAGGATGTGGGGGCACCTGGGGGGCTCAGTCGTTAAGCCTCTGCATTCCACTCAGGGCATGATCCCAGGGTTCTGGGATTGAGTCCTGCATCGGGGTGCCTGCCTGGCTGGGAAGCCTGCTTCTCCCTCTCCCACTCCCCCTGCTTGTGTTCCCTCTCTTGTTGTGTCTCTCTCTCTGTCAAATAAATAAATACAATCTTAAAAAAAAAAAAAAAAGACGCGAGGATGTGTAAACATGTGCCTGGTGGACGGTGTGGGTGTGCCTCCCTGATCCAGGAAATGCACAGAGGCAACTCCCCAGCTCTGGCCCCACCCAGCGGGGCCCCTGTGTTCTATTTTAAAAGCTCCAGGGTAGCCTGATCTGAGGTCTATCTGGTCTGCCCTCCCCTCCTTGTTTACTAGAACATTGGGTCATGGCAGCACAGCTGGAACACAGTCTCCGGGTGAATCAGCAAGACAGAGGCGGGCCCTACAAGCATAGTGTCAATGCCCTGTTTTTCCTCCCCTCCCACTGAGTTTTCTTGGAAATTCTGAGGCTCAGTGTGTATCTCCAGAGATGCATTCCAAATTCTCAGCTGCTTGCAACTCAGCAAATCTTATTGCCTCTTCTTCTGAAATCTAGGTGCCTTGCAAGGTTGGACATGAATGAGCATGCACAGAAGGGTGTCCAAGGCTCCGTGTGTTTGCTGCTGCCTGCGGTCACCGGACGTTCAACCAGTTTCCCCTCTTAAACAGCAAAGAGGAGGGGGCGCCTGGGTGGCTCGGTCGGTTAAGTGTCTGCTTTCAGGTTGGGTCATGATCTCAGGGTTCTGAGCTCCATTGTTGGGCTCCCTGCTTAGTGGAGGGTCTGCGTCTCCCTTTATCGCTCCCCCCACCACTGATGCTTTCTCTCTCTCTCAATAAATAAATAAAATCTTAAAAAAAAAAAAAACAACCACAAAGGGGAAAATAACTTCTGTGTGAGATGTCTCTGTGACTTGGTGTATTTGCCTCTAGCCTGTGTGTCTGTCCCAGCTAAGGGCTCCGGGGGGTGGCTGTGCTGCCCTTCACCTTCCTGAGCGCAGCTACGCTGAACACCAGGGGATCAATCGCGGTCCGACTTCCTGTTTCCTTACAGCCTTCCTGCTCCATTATTTCTTCCCATCAGCCTTTTCTCCCATCATCATGATCACTCCGTCCCTTCCTGGACAAGAGGAAATAATGGGGAGCAACAGAGAGCCAAACACACATCAATTATGTAAAAATCATATTTGTTTCACCAAGAGTAAGAAAGGTGCCTGTGCCTTTTCTTAGATTCGTTCTTGATTTTAAATATATTAATTTTTTTAGCATTGAGCCTTGGTTCGTAGAGTGTGTTCCCTGACCTCCAGCATCAACTTCACCTGGGAACTTCTTGGACATGCATATTCTCTGTCCCTAGCCCAGATCTGCTGAATCAGAAACTCTTGGGGTAAGGCACGGCAATCCGTTTCAACAAGCATTCTAAGTGATTCTAAGAGTGCAAAAGTTTGTGGACACCTGGAGTTGAGAATTATCCATGCGATGGGGGAAGGAGAGTTTTGAGGTTTCTCTTTGCTCTCCAGATGTCAAGATCAATGTAAGAAGGACAGAGCCTATACCATGCTTCCCAGGCATGGCTTATACACCTTGCCTTTCAAGCTGGAGCGGGTGTGGGAGTAAATACAAGGAGAAGAAGGACCAGACAGTCATGGTGGCCCTAGTTGATGCCCTCGGTGAGCTGGCTTCATGGGCCATGTCTCTGGTCAGGGAGCTGGGGTTTCCCAGTCCTCTTCTTGTGTCCGGCACCCCTCTAAGGGCACGAGGACACCTGATATATGTTATGTGATGCTGTAGATTTTCAGCATGAAGCTTCTCATCTGCTCTTGGGCAAATAAGCCAACCATCAGTTATAGATAGAAATTGGGGAGTTTATTCTCTTCATGTTTTGCTTAGAGTAAATCAAGCAAATAACTGGGAACATGTTCTTCATCTTCCCCATGCTTCCCTTACTACCCGAAGAGCCACCGGGATTATTAAGAAGGTTGGGATCTATGTGTTTAGGGTTGCTGTCCACTTCAGCAGGTCCTAGCCACATGTGGCTCTTGGGCAACTGAAATGGGGGTGGTCTGGACCCAAGATGTGCCATTAGTAGAAATATACACCTTGTTGCCAAGGCTTAGTCCAAAAAAAGTGAAAATTATTTCATGAATAATTTTTATATTGATTTCATGTTGAAATCATAGCATTTTAGATCTATTGGCTTCCATAAAATATATTCATAACATTAATTTTACCTATTTCTTTTTACTTCTTAAAATGTGGCTACTCGAAAAGTTGAAATTACAAATATGGCTCACATCTGTGGCTCCCGTTATATTTCCATTGGACAGTGCTGGTCTGGTTAGTCTGAGGCTCTAGTAAAACCCAGGGTTTTGAGTGACAGTAGGGGATATGCAGAAGCAAATACAGAGGAGCAGATATAAACTGGAGCGTGTCCAGCATGTCCAAGTGAAGCAATATAGCTAAAGCCTGGCAGCTAATAATATCCTGAACCTTGCAGCTAGACAGCCGAGAGTTGAATGTGAACTCTGCCGCTTGTTTGGTCAAAGAACTTAACCTCTCTGCACTTCCGTTTTCCTACCTGTAGAAAGAATGTTCTTGGTTCCTAACTCAAAGGGCTTTTGTGAGAATTAGTTAAGACAGTGAATGTAAAAGGCTTATTATTATTTCTGGCTATTAGTAAGTACTCAATAAATACTAACTCTCCTTCAGTGAGAACAAACTCTAACAGTAGATGGTGTTACTGATTCTGGAATCTTCATTTCAGAGGGTCCTTAACATTGGGATGGATTCTCCTCTACTGGGAATGGTTTGTAGAGGTCATCCTACCCCAAAGTATGGAGAGTTAAGCATGTTACCTTTTCCGGGCTACTTCACCTGGAAATCCACAATGAGCTGTAGACCCCTGCCTGCATAGCCTATGCTGTTACTCAAGGTCCTCACGGTCAAAAACTGAATTACATAGAAGACCATTTCTGTACAAAGACCCCCAGTTTCTTACACTTACAAAACCTGTGTGTTTGCACGGCACAGATTGAATGGACTCGGAAAGGTAGTGTCTCTACTGAATGAGGGGGTGGGGTCTCCTGACCAGCAGATGCTCCAGATAAGTACCGTCAGGGCTGGGCGGGAAACTGGAAGGGAACACTGAGATCCCGGCTTCAAGGTTACGGACCAGACCCTGAAAGAAGAGCCTTGGCCCTTCTGTTCGAAAGATAGAACAGAACATCTAGTTTAGATTTTTCCGAAGGGTAAGCAGTTCTCTTGCAAGGTTATGTGGAGATGCGGCTGGAAGAAAAGGCTGATAAGTCAGGTAAAAAGAGGGTGGAGCAGACAAACAAGCATACTGGGAACGGTGGTGCCTGGCTTCATTGTGAAAGACCCAAGGAGTGTCCGTGAGAGCTGCGTATCTCCAGCTGCAAAGTCTAACACCACGATAAAACCTGTAACGGTTTATTCGCCGCACACACACAAAAATGCCCTAAGTTTCTGTCCATGGATACTGCTCAAAACAAATACAGGAATGAAGAAGGAGAGGTTATGCAAGGTGTTCCCATCCAGGACTGAATATTCTGGATACCTGTTCTGGGCAGTGTTCTTTGAAAAACGGGGAAGCAAGGTGTAGAGATGACATACTTGACTGAGGAAGGGATTAAACAGTCTTTGGTCTCTTTCTGAGTCGTACTGCTTAATTTGTCATCATCACCGTCCTTGTCGTCATCATCAGAGCAGTGCTTCCTGCATGCCAGAAACATTGCTAAGTGCTTTTTAAAGTTGATCTCATTTAATTCTCTGGATAGATCTATGAGGGAAGTACTCTTGTTAGGCCATTTTTAAGGATGAGGAAACTGAAACTTACAGACATTAAGTAACTTGCTCAAAGTTGCGCATACTCCTATCTCTGGGCTTACAGGGATGGCCTTCCTGAATAAACAGAGACACAAATCGAGATGACCTTATTACAGATCCCAAAGGGAATCCCTAGATCAGAAGTTCTCAACCCAAACTGACCCTGAAGTCACTTTAAAAAAAAAAAAAAAAAGATTTATTTATTTATTTATTTGACAGAGTGAGAGATCACTAGTAGGCAGAGAGGCAGGCAGAGAGAGAGGGGGGAAGCAGGCTCCCCACCAAGCAGAGAACCCGATGTGGGGCTCAATCCCAGGACCTGATCCCAGGATCCCATGACCTGAGCTGAAGGCAGAGACTTAAACCACTGAGCCACCCAGGCGCCCCTAAAGTCACTTTTTATAAGAAATATTTTATAATGCTGCACTTGCTCTCCTGAAATGAAATTTACAAATTATATTGCCCACCGTAACACACAATATTTGAAAATCAATGTTTTGGCAGAAAGAGACATGCCATGAAGATTTATTATAATAAAGTACGATATATTGCAATATGTAAAGGAGAATGAGATATTAGATGCTTGCACCTATATATTGACTCACAAGGTAAACCTCTACAACAAATGGTAATTACTCGAATACCACAAGTAGTGCTGACATCAGTGATATGATTATCAGACAAGGTGAGCAACTCCTTGTAAAGTTCTAAACAGAATAAAGTACAATTCTTCCTTGACTTATATGTTGATTACATTCTGGGAAAATTCAGTGCATGTTAACTAAAAACATGCAAAGAATACTTTGTGTTTATGTGTATGGTAGAGTTAAGTTCCAGATTATAAAATTTTTTCAACTATGTCAATATCCAGTAAGATATTCAAAAGATAGCGCGATTTTTCATTGAGGGGCAGAGGGCGGGAACCATCCTAGGCATTATAAGACAATACAAAAACATCTAACCCATATCTCTGCCAAGAAAATACCAGTAACACCTCCGCCCCAATTATTGGGCTACCGAGAGTAACTTGCAAATTTCCAAAACAACTTAGGACAATAGTTTCTCAACCTTGGCTACACATTAAAATTACCTGAGGAGCTTTGTTCAAATACTGACACCTGGGCAGCATCTGCACCATCACTAACATAATTGGTCAGGGCCCCTGTCTTGTCATCAAGTTTTTTAAAAACTGCTCAATTGATAGTATTTTGTAGCTAACATGAGAATCATGCCTTAAGGATGGTTCTGCCCCTTTGAGTGTCATTGCCATTAGCTGAGTCATATCACCAGACCATGGACTTTACAGGCTTTCTTTCTTTCTGCCTCTTGGAGCTATTTGCTTTTCAGCTAGAGCCCAAGGGCCTCTTAACCTAGGGAACAACATCTGTAATTACAATGAGGGGAAAAATAAAACAAACAAACAAAAATAAAGTGTGATGGGGGTTATGTGCCTCTAGGATCTGAAAAGTCAAACATCTACCTTCAGGAAATCCCGGGAATTGAGTAAAAGATTAAAATTTATTTCCAAATGTAGAATAAGCAAAGAACACAATTTAACTAAATAAAAAACAAATTAATCAGTGACTGATTGTTTGGGAAATAAATTTGTGCTATAGTGTGACTAAGCTTCTTCTAGAACCCCTGGTCATCCACCTTTCTTTTGGCTTGACTTGGGCCTTTACCTTCATAGGAAAAATAAGCTTATAGCCACTCCTCCTGGTCTGTTGGAGCTGTCTGCTGAACCCTTAAATCAGGAATGGTAGATACATTTTATCTCCAGCACTAACTCTAAATGATTGGACGTGTCTTCCTGGAGAGGCATTTGAAACCCAGTCCATCCTAACTGAAGAGTGCTACAGTGGGTTGATTAGTGATACCTGTCTTGGGCACTTGAAAAGAGGAGGAAGGGAAATGCCGCATACCTCCCAAAGACCCTAAGGCTATCATGGGGGAGGAGGCACATTTCTTAAAAGTAACAAGTGAGCTGCTCAGACCCGGTCAACTTTTGGAAGCTGATTGGATTTTATCATCATCACCATCACCATTAATGTCATCATCTAGTGAGTTTCTATTGAGACATACTTACACACATCGCAATTACTACCTCATTAATCCTTACGACAACTCTACAAGGTAGGCACTTGGATCAGTCTGAAATCCTACAGCTGGTAGAAGGAAGTAGTCTTCAAATCTGGGGTTGTCTGAGGGACACGGAAGTCTCACAGTATAATAAACAATATGGCGTGAAGTATGGCTTTAGATCACCCTGGAAGTTCTACTATTCTTTGTCTCACATCCAAATCTTCAGGATCCTTGACAAGATTCAACAAATTCCAAATGGCAGTACACATTCTTATTTCTCAGCATTTCCCCCATCGTTTCCTGGTATTGGATCCTGCCCGTGCATTTAAATGGCAAATTTGAAAAATACAGTAGAGATGTTTTGGTTAATGAAATTTTCCCTGCTTTGTGTTTTTCTTTGTTGAAAACTTTTCTAAAATGTTTATTTTCCTGCAATAGTTCAGTGTAACAGAGTTCAATTCATTGATGTAATTCAGCAAGAAAGAGGGTATTGGCACATAATAGACATATTTTTTAAAGACTTATTTATTTATTTATTTGAGAGAGAGCACAAACAGGGGGAGGGGCAGAAGGAGAGGGAGAGAGAGAATCTTATGCAGACTTCCTGCTGAGCTGCAGAACCCAGCAGGGGGCTCGATCTCACCGACCCCCGAGATTGTGACCTGACCCAAAACCAAGAGTGAGATGCTTAACTGACTGAGCCAGCCAGGTGCCCAACATAATAGACATTTAATAATATTTAGGTTGAATTAATCAGTAGAATTAACATATTTATCAAAGAGCAGTTTTTAAATTTTTGTTGAAATCCAATTCATCAATTTTTCCTTTTATGGTTTATCTTTTTTGTGTTGAATCTGAGAAATCTTGGGCTAACCTAAGGTCACGAAGATTTTCTCCCATGTTTTCCTTTAGAAGTTTTATAATCTTAGCTTTTACATTTAGGTCTATGTTCCATTTAATTGACAATGGTTTTGACCATTAAGTTTCTTGTAGGCCCTAGGGTTGGCTTTCTCAACATTTCTGCTCAGAACCGAAGATGCAGGTAAAGCCATTTAAAAGTATGGATATAACATTTTCGGTCTGCAAACGTGGTCTAAAAGGTGTTCTCCCAGACAAAATCTCTCACAGCAATGCCATATTTATTATTTCACTCTTTGTCAAGAAACCGAAAACTCTGGCCTGGCTAGTGGTGTTATCTGATAACTTTCTGTTTCAGAATAACCATGTCCAAACCTGGTAAAGGAGATGTGGCTCAGTACTCTCCATCCTCCACCTACTTGCCCAGATAACAGCCCTGAGCACCAATCTCTAAAGTAAACCCCTTCATTGTCTACAAAATAATATTCAACTGGGGCTCAAGGGACACACCACCAATAGGAAGCTGAGGCCTGTGGGTGGGAAGGGGAGAGAGGTTAAGAGCCCACTTATTCTGGTTAACCTGTAGCTATTTCAACTTCATGCTGCGCATATCCCCTGAGCAATAGCTCTCTGTTTAGGAACTTTGTAGGGGGAGTTGGAGGGGAGAGATGTAGTGGGAAGGACCTTATCCTCTGAATTCATGCAGCATTCTAAGATTTCATTTCATAGCCAGAACAGCAACCAAGGATTCTGTCTATATTAATTAATGTAATAATATATAATACGTAATATATAATTACGTAATTATGTAATTATAAAACACCATATTATGTAATTATGTAATTACATACTATATTATATAATAGCTATTATATATTATGTAATACACACTTATTTAAAATACACTATATCTATACTATATCATAATTATATTTATATATTATTTTATATATTTATATATTGTATATAATTATATACTATACTTATGTGACATATATAATACATTATAATATATATATAATTATATCTCTGACATTTTGGGAAGGACTGAGAAAAAGGAAATGGACTTTTAGATTTTTTTAGATATACAGAAAAATATTTTGCCTATCACAGTTGGGCTTGTGTCTTTTACCGTTTAACAGATTCATGCACAGAATCACTCTCCTGGCAGGAAGATCGTGCCCCTGACCTTTCCAATTCTACTTACCTACTGATCAAGACTCAATCCAAGTCTTCTGCTATGAAACCAACTACTTAGGCCTGCTCAGTAGTTTTTCTTTTCCCTAGTCTTAAAAAGAGAACGTTATATTCAACATGGCCAGGAGCTAGTAGAGATGCTGGGATACACAGAAAAATGAGACACAACCCACACCAATCAGGGAGGCTATCGCCCTCTTCCCTAGGGTCCAGACCCACTTGTAGCTTATTATAACACCGTGCTCTGATAAGACATGTACATCAAGAGCTGTGGGAGCACAAAAGTTGGGCATCTAAAACAGACCAGGCTAGGCCAGGATACAGTTGAGAGTCCAGGAAGATCTTCTGGAGGAGACGATGGCTTCTGTTGAGTTTTCAAATTAAGTTGGTACAGAGTATCAGTGGGATGGTTCCAGCCAAAACTGTCAAAAGCACAGAGACGTGATAACAGGGGATATCCCGAGAACTCCAGGTGGTTCAGTAGCCCGGAGACAGCCCCTCTCAGTTCACTGATGAATCAGGTGCCTCTTTCAATGGGTTTCTTTTAAGTTTGTTTTGAAAGAAGCCCGGAGCCCTCTGCAGGCAGGATGGAGCCCCTCTTCTCAATTGTCCCAGGCGAGTCAGTTCCTTGTTCCCTGACTCAGGTACACAAACTTCTGCCGTTAGGTGGACATATTTTCTTGAGGAAGCAATACAGAAATCTTCTACTGTTCCTTAAGCGTGGGCCTGGCGGATCTCACTCCCGACCCTGAGCAGTTTATCGCGGGACCTCACATAATGTCCGCTCCCCGAGGGGTCCTGACGGCTCTGCTCTCCATGCCTTGCTAGCTTTCTAGTGATATGTTAGAAAGTCTTAGTGATTGATTCTCCCAGGGGCCCTCTTAAGCCAGCTCCAAGAACATAGAATGTAAGAGACAAATGTGCGAGGTGGGATATGAGTGGGAAACCAGATGATGAAGGTCTCTGAATACCAAAACCAGACCGAGGGAGCCAGAGGAAGAGTAGGCTGTTGACATATAAACTGAGCCACACAGATGAATACTCGATTATTATTCCTCATTGCTTTAAGGTACAAGCCAGTTTCTCCCCTTGAATTACATATACATTTTCTTTTTTTTTTTTTTAAGATTTTATTTATTTATTTGACAGACAGAGATCACAAGTAGGCAGAGAGGCAGGCAGAGAGAGAGAGGGGGAAGCAGGCTCCCTGCTGGGCAGAGAGCCTGATGCGGGGTTCGATCCTAGGACCCTGAGATCATGACCTGAGCCGAAGGCAGAGGCTTTAACCCAGGTGCCCCAAATTACATATCTATTTTCTAAGGGCAAAAATCCTGCCTATTTCCTTGGTGTCCGCTATGATTCTAGACCCACGTTAAAGCACATAAAAAGTTGTAAAAAAAAAAAAAAAATGTTGATTGGTGGGTTCAAATGCGCTACCAAGAGAAGCCGTATAGATTTTTAGAAAAAGATCTTTTGTATTGCATAAAGTCAGATTCTTAAATGGCAGGAAGTGTCTGTAAGTCTGTTTGGGTCTGAGACCCCCTTGATTCCTGCCGCCTGTTCTAAAGCAGCCTGTTCGCCAGCTTCTTCTCATTTTCCACTCTCCCACTAGGAGGCAGCATTATTCCCTTTGCCCTCTGGGACAGCATCCTCAGTCCCATGATACATAACACACGCATAAATACATAACACGTTTGTACGTATATGTTCCACCAATCTGAACAGCGTTGACCTTGACTGACTGCGAAAATGTTGCCTGGTGCCTTGGCCAATTGGCACCAAAGCTGAAGACAGAGGGTTCTGGAAAATACAACTCTCCGACCTCCAACTATCCCCGGAGGACCTGCCCCAGTAAAAAAACAACTTTCCGCGAAGTATCTACATGGTAGGTTGATTCTGCAAGCAACAATTAGCAAGCTCAAAGATTGCAGAATATCTTATATTGGGTAAGGAGGGTTTATGTGGAGTTGGGTTGTTTTTTCCCATTGAGTTTTATGCAACCCTGGGTCCCTAGAGAGCTTCCCCAGAAAATCAGTTCAGGGTGTGCTGGCCTCTAGCGTTAGAGCTTTCTGTTTATTTCACAGGGGCTGCAATATCGTGACACTTGGGCTTATGCCAGCAGCTTGAAGCTTATAACAAACTAAACATGTAACACCCCGGTGAGCAGCCAAAGTCAGCTCTAAATTTGTTTTTCCCAAAGCCCATGTTTCAAGGATTGCCTCTGCCAGGAGTGACAGTAAAGCTTAAGGAAAGCTATTTATTTTCATCGCTATTGTCAATATGCCATTTGTATGTTGTCTGGGCATCTCCAGCTGTCCGGGAAAAGATTTGTCAATTGATTATGTAGAACTCCTCAAAGCTGATTACATTAGAGGAGTTCAGGTTGTTTCTGAGTCACAGATGGGCCAGCCAAGATCAAGGACATGGTCAGCCTCCTTCAGCCCCTGTTAAAGTCAAGTCTTGGCCTGGCCTCCTACTTAAGCCTCTTTAAGAAAGATTTGCTTTGACAGGTGCCTTGGGCAAAGATCAAGATTATTGGCTACTACTACATGTGTGTGGGAGGTAGAGACCATGCAAACTTTTAGGAGGAAATCCAGCTTTTCTGTCCCTTGAGTTTTGTTGAAGTCCCTCCGGAGTTTTCAAAGGCAAAGTCAGCATTGTTCTTTCAATAAGGATGTGTTGAGCCTGCTCTCTTTCAAGGGCCAAGGTCATGAAGGGGTAAGACGTGAACTTCAGTCTTGACCATCACACCTGCTGCAAATGGGCTTCCATTGTGCTAAGGGGACATAGGCAAAGAGAAGCCCTTTCCATGTGATGCATTCATGAGAATAAATAATAAAAACAAAGGATATACTACTTTAAAAAAGGAAATAGACATAAAACAGAAATATAGACTGATTTTGGCACTGCTATAATAGTCACACTTGTATGTAATAAAAGGGACACTTATAATAATGTAGATAATGGCCTCCATAGAATACTGGCATTTTTAAAATTACTATGAGATATGTGGAATTTAAAAAAACAAAACAAATGAGCAAGGGGACAAAGGAGAGAGAGAGAGAGACAGATAAGCCAAGAAATAGACCCTTCATTATGAAGAACAAAGTGATGGTTGGGGGAGGGAGGTGGGGGGATGGGGACAGCAGGTGATGGGGATGAAGGAGGGCGGTTGTCCTGATGACCTAGTGATGTGAGGAAGTGTCAAATCACTATATTATGTACATGAAATTAATAAAACACTGTATTTTAAATTTTTTTAAAATTAAAATTACCATGAAAATGCAGAAGAAGGAATTATAGAAAACAGTTTTAACTCTCTTCCCGCTGAGAATTTGCAATACTAATGACAGAGGAAGCCTGGAGAATCACCAACCAGGAAGACAGGGTCCTTGCTTCAGGCAAAATCTTAGTCATCTACTCAACAAATATTTACTGAATACCTACCCTGTGTTGTTAAGTTCTTGAAATACATCAATTAATAAAAGGGAGGAAGAGTCCTGTCTTTTTATTCTAGCAAAGAAAGCAGGCAATAACCAAGAGAAGCTCTTCTTTTTAAATGATAGGCAGAAGTCTAATTGTTTTTTGTTGATGGGACTTCTAGAAGTCAAAGGACATTATATCTCTTGATCCTGAAGTCTCACTAAAACAATAGCATCAAACAGTACCTTAGAATAATGATTGCCCCAAATATATCCCAAAGACAAGTTTAAAGTCAGTGTGGGACAGCGGCGTGTGTTGGTAAACATTTAACAAGTGGGTCTCAGAGATAAAGAATAAAACAAATGAAGCTCTTACTTGTGGCATTTGCCATTTTTTGGGTGGGGTAAATACTCACTGTGGCCCTTTTAAATAACCACCAAATGGAGTTGGGAAGAAATGTGCACGATGGCTCTCAGGCCATTGCAAAATGACACCAGCACACCACGGATGGAAGACCCATGGAATAAGGAAACACTCCACGTGGAAAGGACCCAGGCAGTCCCTTGACAAACACTTCTGTTCACCGTGTATCGCAATCAGTTCGAGACAAGTGTTACAAGTAAGTCACTACAAGTACTATGTTTCCCTAAATCGCCTCACTGATTCAACAAAAGATTTTGGTGAGAAAAGAAATATTGAACATTCGAAAAAATGATTTAAGTTACTAGCTAAAGCAAGATATATCTTCCTTCACATTCAGTATCTAAATATTCCTCTTATTTTTGGCCACGGGCAGCCATGCAAAGCATTGTACTGACTATCTGCTATTTGGGGAGACTTATTGCTTTTGCAGATTTAATGTTGACCTTGAACTTGAAGTTTATTAAAGAATACCTGGCTTTTGTCTGCATTTCCTATTTGATTAAACTGGTATTTTGCTTTTTTCTTAATTAAATTATGTATTAAGGATAGTTAAACAGTTCCGCCTTAAAATCAGCCGGGAGATTTTGTCAGGCCCATGTTTGGAGTCTGCGACATAGTCCTTCAGATGTATCCCACACAACAAATAATTCCTCCCAGGCTTTTGCTGCCTTTTTTTTTTTTTTTTTTTTTTTTAAGGTGTAGTACATTTGTATTCTGGGCTGTTTGGCTCAACTACATTACAGCAAATCTTTAATTTTCTAAGATACATTTATTTAGATCATCACTCAGAGACCACATTTATGCACATTATTCTGATTACTAAATAGGTATGTGCTTTGTTGTAGAGTTTTGCGGCCTCTGATTCCATTGTGTGTGACTCAATAACAAAACAAAATTCCACTCCGGTCTGAAGAGCACTTAGTTGCTTTACGAAAAAAATACAGAGGGGTACTCACTCCTCTCCTGACAAACTTTGGTTCACTTCTGCTAGGTGTGTCTGCCTGACCTTTGTGTATGGGGCATGATGCTAAAAAGTGGGGTGATATTCTGGTAAAGTTTAAAACGAATTTAGGAAACCATCGTAAGTAGAATTCAACCAAGTACCACATATAGTCTATCCATGGAAATGTGGGGGTGGGGGAATTGAAAATATGAAGACATAATACAATAAAAACATAACCTTTGGCTCTCAGAATCAAAACAATATCCAGTAGGTTAGGTGTCACTCTTTATAAGAGATGCAATGTTGCTGGCTTTCAAGATGGAAGGAGGGGGCCATAAGCCAAACAATGTGGGCAGCATCTAGGAGCTAAGGAAAGGCAAGGAAGCAGTCTCCCCTGGAGCCTCTGGAAGGGACGCAGTCCTGGTGACCTTGATTTTAGCCTAGTGAGACCCAAATTGGGCTTCTAGCCCATGGAACTGTAAGATCATAACATTTATGTTGTTTGAAGCCAGTAGGATTGAGGTAATTGGTTAGAGCAGCAGTAGGAAGTGAATGCACCTGCTGTCCCCTACAGCTTCCCTCTCTCTACAGTGATTGTGTAGGTTGCCATGAGACCAGCTTGGCTCATGGAGTGTGGACGGATGTGATGTGTACCCGATCCAGGCTTAGCTTCTAACCCCTTATGCAATGTGCCATTATCTCTTTCTCTGCTAGTTGGACAGCTGCATGTGCGAGATCAGGGAGGATTCCAACGAGGCCCTAGTAGACAGCAGAGCTGCTGCTTGAAAGAGCCTTGAACCTGGAGTTGCCATCTGGGGAAGTGTTGCCCGAGGGTGCCGCCCCAACCAAATGCCTGGGGATTAATTCCCTGAGTTTCCAGAGTCCGTTCTTCCTACAGCAGAGCTTCTCCTATCCTAATTAGAACTCCAAAGCAGAGCTTCTGGAACAATTTTATTTTAAGAGTTTGTTATTTAAGTTTAAAAGAAAAAAGATCAAACTACTTTGAACTGCCCATTCTTAATGGGCAAAGTCAGAACTTTGTTGGACTTCTTGGCCTTGTTTTATAATTTAGTGTTTTGAAAATCTCAAGTTGCACATGGAGAGGACTGTAATGAAATTTCTATTCTTAGAATTTATGAAGCTCTTAAACCAGTTTCCCTTTCCTGGCCACTGGGGCACTCCCAGCTTCATAGTGAAACCAGACAGCTCATGGGTCTCTTACAGGCTCTACTGGTCCTTGCCTAAATGTGTTCTCTATTCCCATCATTGTCTACTTTTGTTCTGAAATTCCCTTTTCTTGGAATATTTACCCAACCATCTCCCTCAAGAACAGCTCAATTCTATTTCTTGCAAGAGGCCTTTCTAAATTCTTCAAGGAATAGTCAATCTTCTTTCTCTACGCTTCCTTGTGTTCTTTCCTCCTACTTACTTACATTTGTATCTGTCCCCTCCCCACAAGGACCCACATACACACCCAATAAAATGTAGCTTCTAGAAGGCAGGTACTCTGCCTTACTCTTGTCTTCACCTTAACATGGTGCTCTGAATACGATAAAAGTTCAATGCATTTGTAAATTTTAGTGAAACTATGTCTGGCTGGTGGGAGAGTTTGTTTAACTGGGATGGGATCACGTGAAACTGCCTCACTCTGACATGTATGTGGAGCAAGGGTCCCCCCCATATACCTTGTTCACACATTCGAGAAAAAATTCAGAATGCCCACTATAAACCAGGAGCTGTGCAGAATGTTGGAGCATTGTGCATCCTGTTTAACTATCTCACGTCACCAACTAGGGCAGATGCAAACTACATACAGAGTGTACCTACTACGTGCCAGGCTTTGTGCAAATGACTCATGTCAGTCTGAATCTCTGGTCAAGCCTTCACTTTCCAAGACTCCTTTCTTTTCCAGAAAATGTAGCCTCCCAAGATCTGGGCAGCTAATCACTTTTTTGTTATTGTTTGTTTGCACGTCAGAATTTTTTATTTTTACTAACTGGTGTTTATGTCTCTACGGCTCAGATCTTTGTGTTCCCATACTATTATTTATGATGTAATTTGGAATCTGTTTTATAGACTTAAACTCAATTCAATGTTGACATTGTGCAAGAGATCTACCACACCCATTTTCTTTCCATTAAAATGCAAGAGAGGGTGTGTAGAAACAATTTATTAAGGGGCCTCGGGCAAATCGTGTTTCACCATTTCCTTTGAGCTCACCATAAAGGATTGTGGTGGGGGTGGGACAGAAAAGGGAAGACTTGTTCTTTCCCGAGTGATCGTTCGACCAATCCATAGGGATCTCTACCATCCTACACCCATTAGGGAAGGATCTTTGCAGGGAAGGCTCATTGCAGGGGCAGTGCTGGCTGTGTCTGGCTGTGATGAATGGGCCAGATTAGAAGGTGGAAGTTGGCCAGCATCAGGGAAAGCATGATAAATGGTAATCAACTGGACACGAGGCTTTGAGAACAGGACGTGCATCTGTCTTATGTACCCCGGGACCAGCACAATGACCCGGTTTAGCAACCGCTCTCCAGTGTTCTATGGATGTTGAATGAATGATCGAATGAACGAATGCATGCCCCATTCTTCCTTCCTTCTCCAGGTACTGTTATAAAAGCATTTCATTCATGTCTCCTCTATCAATCAGGAATTTGGTGGGACCCGCAGTTGGTTTCTCCGGAATCATTCTGTTTATTACAAAGGCCCCAAAGGGCTTGGGTTAAAAAAAAAAAACAACACTCTAGAACCTTTTCAAATAGGTTAGCTCCCCCTTCTCCCACTGCTCTGCTGGATTAGTTTCTGGCTTCTGCGCCATCCTTCCAACATGTCAACGGCTTGATGACAGCAAGGATTGGCTCTGTACGGCTACGGTTAAATACTCTGTTTTCTGGAGGCAATTTGGCCTCCTCAGAAGGGCAGGCGATAGATCCTTTCCAGAAAAAATAAATAACTAATGAACTCTATTGAGGTATAATTTATATAAAACACCCTTGTTCTTGCAGGTATCCGTTGTGTTTTTTTTCTTTAAATGGAGGAATATTCTGTTGTGTGGCTATACCACAGCTTCTTTTATCTGTTCACCTGGGAGGTGGGCATTTGGATTGTCTCCAGGTTGTGATCAAGATAAAGTTGCATTTGCATACACGTCTCTGTGTTCACGTTTTCTAAAATGACCGTACCATATTGTGTTCCCACCAACCGCGTGTGACAGTTTGAGCTGCTTTACGTTTTCACCAGCAGTTGGTGTTTGTGGTTAAATGTTTACCAAAGATGTTCATGGCCGCATCCCCCGAACCTGTGACTACTGGGCAAAAGGGACTTTGTGGATATGATTAAGGATCTGAAGATGGCAAGATTATCTGGATTGTTTAAGTGGGCCAGTGTAATCACAAGAGTCCGTAAAATCTGCAAGGAAGAGTCAGAGAAGGAAATGTGGGGATGGAAACAGAGGTCCATGTGATGGGGTCACAGGCCAAGGAACGAGAGCAGCGTTCCAAGTTGGAAAAGGCAAGGAACTGCTTCTCCTTGAAGCCCACGGAAGGAACGCAGCTCCGCAGACACCTCTGACTTTAGCCCGGTAAGCCTCACTTCCGTGCCACCGACAGCCACACATCTGAGAAAGGATCTTTCCTAAGGCCTCTTGGGAGCCACAGGACTTACAGGGACAGGCCTCTGCATGGTGAACACACTCACCAGATTGCATTCTGGCTCTCACCTGGCTAATGCGATTTTCAGGCTAGTTTCTTAACTTCTCACTGTCTCTTTTTTCTTATTTTTCTGCCTCCTTTTTAAATTGCAGTTATAGAAGCAACAGAATCATGTTGTCTGAAGGCTAACCTGCTAGCGTTCGATTCTGGCTCTCCCATTTATTGAGTGATTCTGGACAAGATGCTTAATTTCTCTGCATCTAATTTCCTCAGCTGTAAAATGGAGTTTCCAGGACACTGACCCCTGAGGACTGGGATAAAGATTTAATGAACTAATCCAAGGAATCATTCTCGTGAATGCTGCCCGGCATATAGTGAGAATTCAGTAAATGTTATCTTTGGATATGGGACAATCATAAATAGGTCTTATTCCTACTTGAGCTTTAGTAAAAAGAAAAAAGATTACTCTCTTCTTCAAAAATGTATTTCTATTCCTTTGCTCCATAAGCAATGTTCTAGTGTGAAAATAAAAGGTCCCACAGATTATCCGATTACTGTCTCATTTTCCTGTCCAGATCTGATAGTTTTAGGTTAAATGGGAAAAGTAAGTCATGAACTGGCAGGTATAGAAGGAGACCCAATATCATAGATTGCTTTGTCTGAAACACATGGTCTCTCTCACTTATCTGTGGTTGACCTGAGCCTTGAAACCAGGTCTGTCTGGTTTATATGTACACTCGCTTGGCCCTCAGCCCTTTCAGCCCCAGACACTGTCAGGAGCCCTTTCAACAGCGCGACAACTGTGCAGTTTGCCGGTTGACATCGGGAAAGGGAGGAGAGGGTGACCAAAGGAGCTGAGATGGAAGTTTCAAAACCAAAGATTGCTTTTTTCGCCAATTTGACACCTCTTAGAGAGAAGGTTGTGATTCTATCCTGTGGACCACAGTGCTCCGCTCCTCTCTTCCGGGACTGTCGTGTCTGGTTTATCCTGCCGTCCCAGTACCCAGCCCAGAGCCTGGCAAAGGCTCGGTGCCCCACAAGTGTTTGTTCAACTGCACTGAATACCAACCAAGCTAGCCCTGGAAAGACTTCGGGGAATCTGAGTTGGAACAAAGCTCAGACAGAGTGGAGCCCCAAATCCTGCTGGATGCGGGAACGGGAATTCCCTCCATTGTAAATCAGAGGGCCTTCGTTTGGAGCATAGCATCTGGAGACAGACTTCCTGGTTCTGAATCCTTCCTCCATTATGTCAAATTCTATAACCATGGGCAGATTTTTTAACTTCCGAGTGCCTCAGTGCTCTACAGAGATATTGTAAGATTTTAACAAGATAATATGTGTAGATTGCTGAGAGTGATGCCTGCTACATAGGAAGTGCCCAATAGAAGCTGACCATGACTTTCAGTGATTTTTTAATGACAGGAATACACTGAGGCAAACCTATCTCCTCGTAATTTCCACTCATTGATCTCAGACCTGTTTTTCTGTGAGAACTTCAAGAGAACGAGAGGCAGCAACTACGTGCTTCCAGAAACTTCTCTGAAGTTGCACAGCCACACTTCTCTCCAATCATGTTTTCTGATTCTATGGGGTTTTTAGATCTTTTTCCATTCTCTTGAAGGTTTCTAGTTGCCCAGGGCTGATGCCCCAATTGAACACAATCCTCATTCAGTTTGTTCGGGAGGAGGGCAGTGTAGGCTTATTTGTTCTCCAATCTGGGCAGGTCCCTGGGTCTCTGAAGAGATGGGGGTTAAGAGCTGGTTGCCCAACTAGCTGTCATCTCCTGTTACACCACACACCCATTCACCCTGTGTCTCAGCTCTTCTTACTGAGGCTGGGCTATTAGGTTCTGGGTGGTGTAACTCCTCCTTCCCCCACCACAGCTCCCATGACACTCCAGGATGGGACCAACCTGGGTTCAGGCTGTCTTGGGTTTCTTCTGGTACCACAAAAGCTAACTTTAATATCTGGAGCTGGGTAAGGGCTGTGCACCAGCAGAGCAATCCAGGAAATCCCTCAGACTCTCCACGGTAGTTTTCTATGCAGTGAACCAGGGAGACCTGACCTGTGCACCTGGCAAGAGGGCTTGGGTAAAATGATCGATGCCCATCCTGAACCACCAGCCCCTGTGTCTAGACCCTCAGGACTCGCAGCTTCTATCCTGAACTGCCTATTCCTTCCATCTTGTCTCGCTGTTGCTGATTCTTATTTGTCTCTTCAACCTCAGATTTCCCTAAATCCTAAAACACCTATACTCAATCATTTGCTTCTTTCCATATATTTTAGGCTCCACTACTTGACTCCCCTTCAGGCATTCAGCACCTTCAGTGGTATTAACATTTACTGCACATTTGCTATGTACCAGGCTATGGGCTTTCCACGCAATATGACATTTAAACCTCCCAGTGACCCTACGTGGTAGCTAATGTTATTTCACAAGTGCAGAAAATGGGGCTTGAGAGGTTTAATATCTTGCCCCAAATCAATCAGCAGGTAGTGGTGGAACAGAGGTGGGTACAGAGTATCTCTGACTCCAATGTGTAGTGCCTTTGTCAACAGGAACCATCTAGTAATTAATAATCCCTTCCCACTGGGTATCTCAGGATTCAATCAGGGAAGGAGAACCACTATGCATTATGGAGTAAGGGATTTATTATAGGAGGAGAAGAGAAAGTGAAGGTCCAGGTGGGGAGCTGAAGGGTCACAGAGCATCAGTAACGCAGCCAAGCCTGCCCCACTGCTGAAGTGCAACCACAAAGGGAAGCTCACGGGAAGTCTGTGGACACTGTGCCTCCACCGCTAAGCATCTGGTGACAGGCCTGGGCTTTGGGGCCGCTGTTGCTCAGCAGGGTCAAGAGTTGGAGGAAGAACAGAATACAGAGCTGGTGACAGCAAGAACAAACTGGAATCCGCCAGCACCTCTCCCCCTGTCATCACAGTGAATCACGGTGACTCAGAGATCATCGGGCTGCTTCTCTTCAGCCTGCTAAATCTCATGCAAAAAATTTTTTTTGGACAACAGTAGCCTAGAACTATACGGGGAAGAGGGTCTGATAAATACTTTTGAGGTTAACCAAGTTGACTCGTGCAAATCACCCCATGTGTCAAACCCTGCAAACTTCTTCCCATGTACCAGCCTCTAAACCAGCAGAGTATGTGATCCACGGGGGAGCCCAGACATGACCCAGGATTCTGTGAGTACCAATAATGCTTACGCAATCCAATCTTCCATTGTCTCAGTGTAATTCGGACATGAGCATGTGACCAAAGTTCACATTTTGCTCTCTTTTTCTTATGTCAGAAGGTTAATAAGGGTTTACCATTTCATTTTTGGCCATTGATGTAACATGAAAAGATGAACAAACAAGTGAACTAAAAAAAAAAAAATCCTCATTATAGGCAGGCAAGATGATGAAGTTTTCAAGCATTCAAGCATAGATGACAACTGGCACAGGGTAGGGGTTCCATTTAAGAAACAAACAAGAGGGGTGCCTGGGTGGCTCATTGGGTTAAAGCCTCTGCCTTTGGCTCAGGTCATGATCCCAGGGTCCTGGGATCAAGCCCTGCATCGGGCTCTCTGCTCCCCAGGGAGCCTGCTTCCTCCTCTCTCTCGGCCTGCCTCTCTGCCTACTTGTGATCTCTGTCAAATAAATAAATAAATAAAGATTCTCTCTCCCTCTGCCAAGAAACAAACAAGAAAGTAAAGTTCGAAAATAACAAAAGAAAATAAAGTTTTGAAAAATCCCTCAGACATTGCATGCCAAAAATTCCAGGAAAGACAGAACAGCCTGAAAGCACGACATAGATTACCTCATTGTTCACCAAGGCTTATCCCGCTAGGAAGGGCTGTACCTTCTTGCATGGCGAATTCCTGATTACCACTTACTGATAGCAGTCACCACCCCAGTAAATTCGTATTAGCTGCTCACCATCACAGTCCGTTTGTATAGACCGATGAGAGTGCCGCTGGACAAGATCCTTTTTCGCTGATCTACAGACAGACAGACAGAACGACCTGAACCTGAAGTTCTTGGGTCTTCTGTCTGTCTCACTGTACCCACGACCTCGCACTGAATGTGTGCCTGAGCTCAACATCTAAAACATCTGTCTGGTTTTACTGTCATCAGGCTCATAAATTCTCTGTAGGAAGACTGCTCCTTTTTCCCCAACATGCAAATTCCCACAGATATTTAGAGGAGAAAAACAGCTTTCCATGAGCTCACGTGCATAGAGCAGAAGAGAGGCGGGCGCCTGGGGATAAGCAGGTCAGCCCTCCACCCCGGTGCACCATTCATTTGCTCATTAGACAATCATTTATCGAGCACCTACTCTGTACCAAGCACTGTGCTAGGTGATGTGGATGCCGTGGAGAATAAGATCCATGACTCATATCTTTCCTGGACAATGACATTTTTAAATACGCAGCCATATTTTCCACGGACATTTGTGCCTGTTAAACCTTTGTCTGAGGTTGTGAGTGGGGAAAACAGAGTGATGTTCATTCTTCTCTCTTTGCTTATTTCACATGCCCTCATCCCCACCCCCCTACAGGCCATATTTGGTGTCAGCAGTTTAGTCCATCAGAAGATTGCAAAACAGTGGTGGCTTGTGCATCATTGTCTGTTTCCCTACATTTCTTTGTAGTTGACTTTCCGAAAGACAAGAGTGGGGGCACCATCTCCAGTGGGAAAAATTGCATAAACTTCTGTCATAATTCTAGGTGATAGCTCTCTCACATCTTTCACAGGCTCAAGTCGTAAGTATCCTTTGCAAACACCATCCATTTATTAAAAATAAATAAGTTGGGGCACCTGGGTGGCTCAGTGGATTAAGCATCTGCCTTCGGCTCAGGTCATGATCTCAGAGTCCTGGGATCGAGCCCCGAGTCAGGCTCTCTGCTCAGCAGGGAGCCTGCTTCCTCCTCTCTCTCTGCCTGCCTCTCTGCCTACTTGTGATCTCTATCTGTCAAATAATACATAAAATCTTAAAATAAATAAATAAATAAATAAATAAATAAATAAATAAGTAACTTTAAAAATCCAAAAACAATAGAGATGGTGATGTGGATTCGAGGTAGGACAGCTCTCCCAGCCTCTCAGAACCAGCACTCGCACTCAATCCGAGTGATCCCCACCTTGTTCCGTTTTCACTCTCACATTCCCAAACTCCAGGGACTTCGCAGCCAAAGTTGCTACATTTGGGTCTTCTCTCAGGTTCTAGCAGACAGTCCAGAGGAATGTCCAATTAAATATGTTTTCCAGCCTCAGCTGGACCCTCAGTGCAGCCGGGCCATCCAACACTGTGTACAAACTAAGTGCCTTCCCTTAGTCCTGAGGTGGTTATTTTGGACCTTCTCCACTCTTCTCCAAGGGCTGAACATTCTGTTTCCCCTTTACTTTCTACTCAACTGAAGACACGGAAAGCAATCCGATGAAAGCTCATCCGCTTTCTGTCTGTCTCGGTGTGTTCCCTTTCCCTCTCATTCTTATTCTAAGGGAAGAAGCTTCCACACCTCCTATCCGAGCCTGAAGCTGTGTCCTCCATTTCCCCCGTCCACTCTGATCAGAGACCATGCGTTGTTCAGCATCCTCTCTGCTCGCTTTCCGCTGTTTTTTTTTTTTTTTAAGATTTTATTTATATATTTGACAGACAGAGATCACAAGTAGGCAGAGAGGCAGGCTCCCCATTGAGCAGAGAGCCCGATGTGGGGCTCGATCCCAGGACCCTGGGATCATGACCCGAGCCGAAGGCAGAGGCCTTAACCCACTGAGCCACCCAGGTGCCCCTTTTCTCTAGTTTTTAATCATTTATTAAAACAAGTCTCTGTCTATTCCGCATGATCCCCCAGCTCTGCTTTCTCTTTCTCGTGCACTTCTTGAAAATATGTCTTTGCTGTGTACACATTCTCAGTTCCTCCTAACTCAGTCTGGTCTACAGCAATCTGGCTTCTTCTTCCATCACTCCACTCAAAGTGTTTGGAGAAGTTCTGTGTTGATCACACAAGGATGGAACTAATCCCCCGTTCTCCCGACAGCCCACTGCCCCCTTCAAACCTGATCTCTGGGGCTAGATTTTCTATACCCTTTAGATGAATCTAGAATCGGTCCATGGTTTTTCTGACCACTTTGAAATAATAAACTTTCTGGGCACCCTGAGTTTCACAAATAACTTCATTTCCAATATTAAAATGCCCAGTCTAACTTTTACTTAAGGTTTACTCTTCTCTCGTCTCTGAGCTCAGAGAACACCCAGGTGTGAAGTTCGTTTGGGGGAGGGAGCAGTGGTTGGCTGTTCTTCTTACTCTGCTGACAATTTCTTAGTCTCCCTTCCCAACTCCCAGACTTAAAAGCTGTAGGTTCTGCTCCCTGGCAGATTGAAGTGGACAAAGCAGAGGGAAGGGTCAGGAGAGATCTTCCTTGGCTAACAGTGATGGACTGCTTTGTTTTTCTCTGGATGCAGCAGGTATCTCAATGTGGCGCTCTCTCTTGGAGCACTTTGTGGATTCTTTGAAGTCTTCGTTGTAGGACCCTCTCTCTTGTATCTCTTTTGAATGGACAAGTGTGTCCTCTGGCTGGTCATCAGAATTCCCAACCCTTCCTCCTCTCCCCTCTGCGACTATCCTGGGTAGGGTTTAAGAAACACAGCAGCCTTCCTCCTATGGCCCACATGTGGTTCAGAGAAGCATTCATCAGTTCTTGACCCTGACAAATCCTAGGAGCACAAACTGTCAAACACAGCCACTTCTCCTGTCTCTGCTCACAGACCAGGATGCTCTTAGCGACCACGTCCCACTTCAGATGTCTCAGGCATGTAACCGAGTTCTCTGTACCCTACAAGCTGCAGGGGACACATCCCAAGCTCTCAGGTGGTTTTACTGATTTGAGTAAAGGGAAAACACATCTTTTTCCTCCCTCACCCCACTATGCTTGTAACATACAGATGACTCTTCAACTCCCCCCCTCCCCCCCGCAACGCCTGCCTCTTTAAGTCTCTTGTATGGGATTGATGAGCTAATGGTCTTAAAAAAATAACATTTCCAGATACCTCTTTGCAAGCACAATATAGGTATTGAGCACTTCACTGTGAAAAATGAGTGTCCCATTTTAATACTCCCTTGCAAAGATATCTCAGCCTTTATCTTATTCCACCTAGAACTGGTCCTTACTTTCTGAAGTGTTTTGTTTCCTTTAGCTTGAAGGACAGCACGATGTCCTGTCTTTCCAATTTTCTGGCTGCTCATTGGATCTCCTTTTTTTGCCTTCCTTGGGTGCTCAGGGGCCAATACTGGCCCCTGCTCTGTTGCCCCGGCCTCTTGAAGTCTCCTACCCTACCCCTCTCCCTGACCCTCCCCAGTCCAGGTTATCACAAGTTGATCTGAGTTCCCAAACACCCACTTCTCTTCATCCCTACTGCCCCTCGTCCAGGCCAGCATCATTTTCCTATGGATATGGCCTCACTTCCCACTGCTCTCTCTTCTCCTGGCTTATCCCCTTCCAAGCGATCTCCATGTTATTGGCATAAAGATGTCTTTACCATGCAAAGGTGATGGCACCCTTCCATGGCACCCTTCCATGGCTTCCCATGCCCTCTGGATAAAGCTCGGTGCAGTACTGTGGTTCACCTGGCCTTGAATGGCTTCACCTCCAGCTCTCTCATCACTTCCTGTCATGGTGCCCCGTGCTCTGCGTTTCCCTCAGACCCTGCCCCTCACCAGGCTCTAGTCTCTAGGCCTCCACACCAGTTTGCTACCTCTTTAATCTTTGAAAAAGCTCACCTCCCTCTCCATCCTGAGAGCTACACTCTCATCTTCCTTTTCCCTCCCTCCAAGTTCTTCATGTGGATCAGTCCTCCTGGCGTGTGTTCCTACTGTGACTGGACGTCTTCCCACAGAGCGCTGGTCACTTTTTATTGTAACTTTGTGTTGAATTGACTACTCTGCTGGATGGTGCGCTTTGGGCAGGGAGAGACTGTTTCCCCACAACTAAATACAGAGCTCTACCCACGGTAGGTAATCCTTACCTTATGCACTCAGTGTAGGAACTAATAGTGCACCATCACAGAACATTGGGGAAATGGAGGCAAAAATCACCACAATCTCATCACTCATTTTCATTTTTGCTCATTTATTTCTGTCCCTCAGCCCCCACAAATTACATATACTTTTTATTTTATTTTTTTTTAATTTATTTATTTGACAGATAGAGATCACAAGTACGGAGAGAGGCAGGCAGAGAGAGAGGAAGGGAAGCAGGCTCCCTGCTGAGCAGAGAGCCCCATGTGGGGCTCGATCCCAGGACCCTGGGATCATGACCCGAGCCAAAGGCAGAGGCTTTAACTCACTGAGCCACCCAGGCGCCCCTTACATATACTTTTTAAAAGTTGCAGTTGTTTGGGCGCCTGGGTGGCTGAGTTGGTTAAGCATCCCACTCTTGATTTCAGCTTGGGTCATGACCTCAGGGTTGTGAGATCAAGTCCCACGTTGGCTCCAATCTCATCATGGAGCCTGCTTAAGATTCTCTTTCTCCCTCTGTCTGCACTCTTCACTCACACTTTCTCTCTCTAAAGAAAAGTTGCAATCATTAAAAAATACAATTCAACCAAGTAAAATTTAAAGATCTTATTGGTTTTATTCTATGATTCATGAATCGGGCAGCAATCAATATAGCAGAGAGAAAGGGGCTCAGAAGAGTTATGCAAAGTAAAAGAAAGAATTGTATAGGCAGAAAGGAAGAGGAACAAGGAAGTTACACTAGGCCAAAAAAAAAAAAAGAAAAGCCAGATTGATTATGGCAAGGTTACTTTCCCTGGAGGGAATAGCAATGTTTTATCAGGCAGATGACCTAACTAGTGTTGATCAAGAGATTCCCGATTGGCTTGTTTAAGACTCTCATTTCTGAAACAGCTGAAACCATAATTAAGTCTTGGTAACTTGGGGCTTAGGATAAGCACTTCCATTTTGGCCCTGTTGTTGTCTTGTTTTCAACACAGTCATGGCACACATACGATTTAGTATCCTCTTTCTAAAATTAAGCATTTTTTAAAAAGTGTTACATAAAGACACTTAAGCTTTGCAGCTCAACCTTGTTCTACGAGTAGCCCTCGCTCTCTGGCCTCCAGGACAATGGTAAGTCAGAGAGGAGAAAAAGAATATGTGATCTACATTATTGCATTTATTCTAGGTCATGCTTGCCTTTTGTTAAACCCTAGGCGAGCAGGCATGGACTTTGTATACGGCAGGATTGGATTTATACATGATCTGTAGCAAGCGATTAATCAACAGATTAATGCAAGAGTAAGTTCGGCCTGGCCGTTGGCCTCCTTTGAATCTCTTCTTAAACTCATCTAGAAGCTCAATTTATCCTAGTTAATTTTGTGCTACTTGGATTTCCCCACAAATTTCTATTTAATTTCCTAAAGCTGACTCTGTGAGTTTATCGGGCCAAGAGTTCAAATTCTGATTGAAATTTGATTTGGCATATATTTGTAATTTTTTTTCCTGATTGGCTGTTCTCTCTCAAACATCATTTATATTTATTTAATTTTTTAAAAACATACACATTACCTATTTTTGAGAACTTGATTCTGAGGTATTTTATATATTTAAAAAATTTTGACTGTAAATGACACCTTTTTCACTATATTTTTAAAATTTGATGCTGCTAGGACAAGGTCTTTATGTATGTATATTCATTTTCTAACTGACCATTATCTGCTGGTCAAACTGACCATATGTTTTACAATATTTTCTTTTTCAGTAGAATCTCTTTGGTTTTTGGTGTAGACAATCGTATCATCTGCAAATAATTTTCATCCTCCTTTCTTCTACCTCTTACCCCCATTTTATTTCATTGGCTAGAACCTCCTCACCACTGTTAAAAAATAACATCAGGATAGTTATGTCCTTATGTTCTTTCTAGCCTTTAAATGTAAAAATTCCTGTTTTTTTTCAGTGTTGCACATAGCATCGGATATGGGGTCTATGTGAATGTTCTGTCACTTACTGAATAATTTTCCATATCCGGTTTACTAAAAATTTTGGGAAGGAGTTTTTATGAAATTTTTGAATCAAATTCCTATGGGCACCTGTCAAAATGACCAGGTAGCTTCAGCTTTGCTTTGTTTTGCTTCTTACTATCAAATTACATAGTCCTGCCCATAGTTCTTGTCCATAGATCTCCCTTGTGACATTTATTTCTTAAGTTTCTCATGAATTTTTTTACTTCTAAATTTTTTAGCACTGGTATTCACCATAATTTTTCACCCTTGTCCCCACCAAAGATAACATAAAATAAGCAGAAATAAACTTAACTTTCCAGTGGACACCAACGAATCACATGCTCTCCCACTATAAGATTGAAGCAGTCTCCTAGAGAATAATTTTAAAAATCAGTAACTTGAGTAGGTAATTTTATTCTGTGCATGGTCAACTTTCTAGATATATTTTATTTCTTTTTGTTATTTAAAGCCATCTTAAAGGTACAAGCTTGCTCTACTTTCTCTAACCTTTATTTCTTTTTAAAGTTTTATAATCCCCATTGTAATTTTATTCAATTTTTCTAATCTCCGTTGTAATTTTGTTCAGTATTTATTCACCAGAAACATTTTGAGCACCTGTTTATCATACTATGATAGACTCTGGGAAAACAGGTGACACTAACACAGTCCTCATCCTCCAAAATGTTGCCAAGCATTGGGGGTGGGTGTCCCACAGGGGAAATTCAGGACACAGACAAGAAAATCATGGTGTCAAAAGGGTGTGGCAAATTCTTCAATAAAGATATAAAGAAGGTATTTAGGGAGCATGAAGGGGCACAGATTCTGGCCTGGGTGTCTGGCAGAGGGGTCAGGGACCCCTTGCCTGGATGCTGCCACTCATTTGAGTCGATGTCACTTGAGATCACTGTTTGCCTGCCAATCCACAAATACCATCCTTTTGCCCCTGTATCACTGAAATAATCCTTCCCCACTATGTTTTATAAACCAACTTAGTTACCTCTTGACGAGGCTGGCCATAAATCCCAGTTTCCCCAAGGTTGTCCTATTTTGCACCTCTTGTCCCCAGGGAATTGCTAAGTGTTCCCCTCCATTATAAGAGATGCCCCAGCTTGGATAATAAATGACAAATATCCCACTTACCCTCTTCTTCCCAGCTTTAATCATCCAAAATTCATGGAGGAGTTGGGTTTTAAAGGCAGATAATAGTAATTGTTACCATTTCACTATTTCTATTTTCTATTACTTCACTATTATTATAAATTAATATTTCACTATTTTCACTATTATTCTATTATTCTAAATTAAATCAAGTTTCTATTTTTGTAAATTTAATATATACAAGTTTTAAAAGGCAAATAGAATTACAAGACTAATAATAATAATAATAATAATGATAAAAATAAATCCCCTGGGGCACTTGGGTGGCTCGGTGGGTTGGGGCCTCTGCCTTCGGCTCAGGTCATGATCCCAGGGTCCTGGGATCGAGCCCCGCATCGGGCTCTCTGCTCAGCAGGGAGCCTGCTTCCCTTCCTCTCTCTCTGCCTGCCTCTCTGCCTACTTGTGATCTCTGTCTGTCAAATAAATAAATAAAATCTTTAAAAAAAAATAAATAAATCCCCTGCTTCAGTCTTCCGCACCTTTGTTTTTTCCCCAAGGGACAATCTCTTCTAACTCTTTGCTATTTCTTGTTATATTTACCACCTTTTTCCCTAAATAATATGCCATTTCTTGATGTTACCATTTAATATCTTCTATTGAATTCTATTATGGAATGAATCATGTCCTGCTATAATGTATATATTGGAGTTCCAAACTCCGGTGTGACTGCATTTGGAGATAGGACCTTTACATAAGTAACTAAGGTTCAGGGAGGTCATGAGTGTGGAGCCCGATCCGATGGGATTAGTGCCCTTGTATGAGGAAGAAGAGACACCAGGGTGTCCCTGAAAGCTCACACAGAGGAAAAGCCGTGTGAGGACACCTTGACAAGGTGGCCATTCTCGAGGCAACCAGGGATGAAACTGGACCACACCTTGATCTGGGATTTCCCAGTCTTCAGAACTGTGAGAAATAAATACCTATTGTTTACGCCACCCACTCTGTGATATTTTGTTATGAAACCCTGAGCAGATTAAGACAACTTCCTACTGTGAAAAAGAGACATTAGTTTCTCCCTACAACCTCCTTCCACACAGACATGCCTCACACAAATCTCACATACACCTCTTACGCACACACCCCTCAAATACATATGACCCCCCCACACCTCACATACACCTCACACACCTCACGCACACCTCACACACATCGCATTTATCCATACATCACCCATATTCACATACACCTCACACGCGCACATACCCCTAACACACACACACATACACATCACACACCTCACATACCTCACCACACACACACACACACACACACACACACACACACACTTTCATAGCTTCCCATTTCTTATCTCGTGATGCCTTCTGTCCCATTTCCTTTGTCCTTGGCAATTTATGTGCAATGTGGCTTTTAAATCTTTTCCCTGACATATTAGTAGTGTTTCAGGATGGTGATCACACGTTTTTAAATCTATCATGCTTCACCAGAGGCTCTTATCTCTACCATTATATTTGCCCCTGGTCCACTCACCATTCACCGTTGTGCTAATTTGCTGAGAAATGGCCCTAAAGAAGCACTTGCACCACCTCCCTCCTTGCACAAAGGGGTTTACTATGATCATCAGCTGGCTTCCTCAGTCCTGGTGATTTTCAGGCCTTGAACTTTGTCAGTATGTGTGGCCTCTTCACGTCCTCCTTCAGGACTCCTTAAGCTCAACTTCCGCAGGTAAAACTTCTTGGTGATACAGATTCACACCGCTTTTGACCTGGTAATGCTTCAGAGAGGCATGTAAAAGTGATTTTTAAAACTTCCACTGGGGGGGGGGGCACTGTTCAAATATAAACATTATTATTATTGACAGTAACAAAGTTAAAAAACCACACTTTTAAATTATGTCATCAAGATACTCCTCTCAGCATCTTTAACCATTGGACTTCACACCGCATTTCCAAGTACAACATTCAGGGAGGGGAATGTTCTCGGTCTTGGTTTCCAGGATACAATGCAGAGAGGACTTGCTTGGTGTGTTACGTGAACGGATCCCTAGATTCATCAAGGGTTCTGATTACTACATTTCTTCTCAAGTGAAGAAACTAAATGCCCTCTAAACTCAAGAGTATAGTCCCAACCTGAGAGATTTTCAACAGGAGTGGCATTGCAGGATATCGTTTTGCGAACTACATCAGTGTTATATGGATATAAAGGACTACTCTACCAAATTTATTCATTCATTGAGAAAATATTTATTTATTGCCTCCTACACCCCGGACATTAAAAGTCATGGGTAAAAGTAATAGCTAACATTTATAAAGTACTTACCATTGTTATATAAGTTAACTCATTTAATTCTCATAATGATCATATGAAAAAATCTAGTGTGATTTCTATTTTAAAGATGAAAAAACTGAGGTACATTGTTATATAAGTTATATAAGTTAACTCATTGTTATATAAGTTAACTCATTTAATTCTCACAATGATCATATGAAAAAATCTAGTGTGATTTCTATTTTAAAGATGAAAAAACTGAGGCACAGAGCCAGTAGGAAACTTGATTAGTCTACACCAGTGGTTCTCAACCAGAGGTGATTTTGACCTCCCCCGACCTCCAGGGAACATTTTGCAATGTCTAGAGACATTTTTAATTCTCATAATTGGTGGTGATGGAGAGCTATTAAACCCAGGGATGGTACTAAACACCCTACAATACACAGAATGGCCCCCCAACAAAAGATAATCCAGTCCAAAACATCAATGGTGTTGCCTTTCGGAAACCTTGACCTATCTACATCGATCAGCATATGGCATTCTCCTGGCAACTATTTCTGGGCCAGTGATGAACACATGACTTACTCTGGCCAATCAGACTAGAGAAGAGGGCTTTGGGAGACGCTACTTTTCTTTTCTTTTTCTTTTTTAAAAAGTTCTTATTTATTTATTTGAGAGAGAGAGTGTGCGCGAGCACAAGCAGGGATGAGGGGCAGAGGGGGAAGCAGACTGCCCTGAGGAGGGAGCCCAATGTGGGGCTCGATCTGGGGACTCCAGGATCATGACCTGAGCTGAAGGCAGATGTTTAACTGACTGTTAACTGTTTAACTGACTAAGCCACCCAGGTGCCCTGAGAGGCTACTTTTCATTCACCCTCTCCTGTTGGGAATGAACAAGAAGCACATAGCCTACGGTCCGGTGGCAGCCATCTTATTCTATTGAGAAGAACTAACCTTCAAATGAAGCCAGTGCTGAGGACAGCAGAATGCAAGGACAGAAATAACCTCTGTCCCTAATGACATTACTGAGTAGCACTGGACCAAATCTCTCCTGGAACCCAAGATATCTCCGGACTTTAAGCTATGTGATGCACTACATTTAAGCCTGTCTGAGCCTGTCTGAGTAGGCATTTTCTGTCTCAGGCAGCTGTAAGTGTCACAGCCAACTCCCTTTGCTAATTATCTTGAAAAGTTCTGCAAAGTTTCTTTCACGTGGTCAGATTCCTCATCAGAAATGTACAGTTCTCCTTTCTGGCTGAACTCCGTCTCAGTCGGAGATCAGGAGATACATTCTTAAAATCAGTTCTCCTGTCTGAGCAAACATACACAAAGGAGAGACTTGTGGTGATCAGTCAACAAACAGTTAGAATGCGATGCCATGGGCTAATGAAGAAGGAAGGGGAGGCCCAAGAGGGAAAGTGCAACCTAGCTAGAAACATGGATTACTACCTGCATGGAAAAACAAAACAGAAATGACTTGTTATAGTCTGTGCTAAAGACTTCAAGGCCTGACAATGTTTATTGGAATTTAGTAAAGGGAAAGAACGGAATTGCGGTTTTGAGGAGACGGGCTAGGGAGTGGAGGCCATTCCCAGGAATCCCAGGTTGACTGGGGCTGTATGTGCTGAGGAAATTGGGAAAAGGTGACCTTTAAATGTTGCACCAGCTTCACATTCAGTCATTGAAAACTAAGGAGGTAGAAACGCTCCCTGTATTGTATCCATACGACATCCTACCGACTCTGATGGTGGCGATTTCCATTTTGTATTCTGGGAGCCACAACTCTTGTTGCCCGAGTAGCACAGAGGCGCCCACCTCCTATTATATCACTAGATACATCTGTGAGAAGGTGAGGCGAGATGGGATCGTGGCTTGACCTTAGCAGCCTGAGAACACTGTAAACGGAGTAGGTTGGATGGCTTTCTTGAGCATCTACACCACCTGAGCAAGTGTTCTGGAGTTTGTTCAGAGAGGCGTTGATTTTCTTTTCTCTCTTTTTTTTTTTTAAAGGAAATTTTAGTGTAGTCTCTGAGCTCTGGAAAATGTCATCATTTCAAAATAATCTGCCAAAACTAATAAATTTTTTATGGTCCCCAGTGCTTGTCACAGTGTTTGTCTTTTTCCACGTGATCTCAATGAACGTCAATTCCTTTCCTCCTGAATTGGACTCTAAGTGGTCAGTAAGCACACAGTCCTCCAGTGGGGCTCCCTTCCTCCAGACCTTTCTGATTTGCATGGAAAAAAGAAAAAAAAAACATAAGAGAGAGAAACCAGGCAAGAAATCCCAATATTCTGTTTCCCAGCACCCCCTAGACAACAGAGCAAGAAAGGTGCACTCAGAAACGGGATGGGTCACTGGGTTACAGAGGCTCTGAAAAGTCCAGGAAACACCACATATGCCCTCCAACATTACCTGAGTTTCAGTCTCCCTCTGGAAAACTGTCCCATAGTCTGTGGACTCCCCTCCTTACTGAAATGCTTAGAAAGACCCCAGAGTTTTCTGGTTTTGCCTTTTCCCTGATCCCCCAAATTAGATTCGATTTGATAATTCTTTGTGCTGATATCCAAGAAGAGGAGACTTTGCTAACATCCATATTCACCATTTCTGCTAAAGGGCAGACACATGATCCAAGCCTCTCCTGCTGAGCCTTGCCTCTGGCCTGTGGCCCATGCGTGCTCATTTCGCAATAAATCCCTGAGTTACCACATCAGGATTTTTCCCTCTGAGAGTGAAGAGACACTGACCCGAAGTCTCCTCTTGCTAGCAGAGAGTTTCACCTGTGGTTGACCCTCAGGAGCGAGCAATTTAGTGTTAACCCAGTGGCTGGAGCAGCAAACACATTGCAACATTTTTCACACTGCAGATCTGGATCCATTAGAGGGTTGTGAAACAAATTTAATAAGAGTACAACCAACATTTAAAAAATGCAACAGGGTAGAACAGAACTGAGGAGAAAGGAAGATAAAATATTACAATGCCCTGCATGTAATAAGGTTAAGTTTTATTTGGTGAAACTGTTCTTTCAGTTACATAAATTAAACAATATGCATGCACACATTACATCATGATGGAAAATGCATTTCTTACTGTGGGGTTGCAATCAAAATAATTTGAACGCTGCTAAAGTGTTAAATTGAAGTTTGATTCCACTGTCTCCAAAACTCTTAGAGTTGGCAGGTGGCAAATCTATTGTTTATTTAGGGAACCGGAGAGAAATGCTTTTTAGTTAAACCTAGAGACTCCAAGAACCTACACTTCTCTTAGGAAGTCTTCTGCTATATGCTATACAGGAAAATGCTCTGTAGTTCAACCACCTCGCTCTCCTTCTTTTCTTTCCAGCACCTTAGTGGAATGCTCTGGGGGGAGCAGGCATCAGAACTGGTAAGACAAGTTAGAAACTCAGAACAGATTCTATATCCTTCTCAGGACATCTATTCAAAAACACTGTAACATCTGCCTATAAGATTGGTAAACAGTCATATAATAGGGCTAGAGCAGAGCTGCTTGTGCAGAGGGGAACACAAACTTCTTCCATCCATTACTTAGATACCATTTTTCTTTGTGCTTTAGATGGTTTTTTATTGTGGTAAAATACACTCAACACAAAATTACCATTTTAGCCCTTTTCAATTGTATAGTTGCATGAAGTACATTCACATTGTTGTGCAACCATCACCACCATCCATCTGCAGAACTTTTTTGTCATCTCAAACAGAAACTCTGTACCCGTTAAACAACTTCCTACTTGCCCCTCCCTGCCAACCCTTGGCAACCACCATTCTACTTTCTGTCTCTGTGAATTTGACTCCCCTAGGTACTTCACATAATTGGAATTATGATATTTGTCCTTTTGTTTCTGGTTTATTTTATGTAACATGTTTTCAAGGTTCATCCACGCTGTAGAATATGTCAGAATTCCCTTCCTTTTTAGAGTTTAATAATATCCCGTCGTATGTATGTACACTCAGATGTTATGTTAAAAATACTTATTGAGGGGCGCCTGGGTGGCTCAGTGGGTTAAAGCCTCTGCCTCCGGCTCAGGTCATGATCCCAGGGTTCTGGGATCGAGCCCCACATCAGGCTCTCTGCTCAGCGGGGAACCTGCTTCCTCCTCTCTCTCTGCCTGCCTCTCTGCCTACTTGTGATCTCTACCTGTCAAATAAATAAATAAAATCTTTAAAAAAAATACTTATTGATCTCCCCTGGCATTGAGGGTGTAATGCTCATTTTGGACCAGCAGCAGAGGGAATGATTTTATGAAGCTGCTACTACTGTCCATAAAAGACCTGGAGACAGTGGGTCAAAAATCTCATAGCCAGAACTATCTGGTGGCTCATTTCTCTGCTCTGGCATGAATGACATGCTTTTTTTTTTTTTTTTAAGAATGCCAAACTTCAAAATTTGTTGACACGTTCCCTTTAATCCTTATCCCCAGAAGTTGGACCCAGCTTCCTTTGAAAACAAACTGAAAAAACAAACAAACAAAAAAAACAAAACCAAACTGATTCTTCTTTCTCAGGATTGCATTTTAGTATCATGAGTGGGAAACCGAATGTGCCTGTTTTAATTCCCTGTTCCTCTCATTCAAAAGCCCTTATTATTATTTTTTTATTAAATTTTTTATTTATTTTCAGCATAACAGTATTCATTGTTTTTTCACCACACCCAGTGCTCCATGCAATCTGTGCCCTCCCTAATACCCACCACCTGGTTCCCCCAACCTCCCACCCCCCGCCCCTTCAAAACCCTCAGGTTGTTTTTCAGAGTCCGTAGTCTCTCATGGTTCACTTCCCCTTCCAATTTCCCTCAATTCCCTTCTCCTCTCCATCTACCCTTGTCCTCTATATTGTTTGTTATGCTCCACAAATAAGTGAGACTATATGATACTTGACTTTCTCTGTTTGACTTATTTCACTCAGCATAATCTCTTCCAGTCCTGTCCATGTTGCTACAAAAGTTGGGTATTCGTCCTTTCTGATGGAGGCATAATACTCCATAGTGTATATGGACCACATCTTCCTTATCCATTCATCCGTTGAAGGGCATCTTGGTTCTTTCCACAGTTTGGCGACTGTGGCCATTGCTGCTATAAACATTGGGGTATTATTTTTAATGCAACTTCACTGAGATTTCTGGGGCAGACATTTCGCTATGTGCCTCTGCTCTCTTTTCCTCACTTAACCAAGTTCTAAATAACTTAGATGCTTGGAAGAACATAAACAGGATGTTTTTACAGAATGGAGTTAGAAATGAGACTGGGAATAAAGATGGCTGAGAATTTTCACATGTAGTTACCCGATGTCATACTCCACGATTCAGTGACAAACTCAGGTGTAAAAAGTGATTTGGGTAGGAGACATACAGGAGGTAGAACCCCACTTGAGTGTGTCTGTGGGGGCTGAGCGGTGGCTGTGGTCCTCAGTCTTTGTTCAGGAGCCAATCCCGTTCTGGCCACTACTCAGTGATGCTAACAATAGCTAACATTATGAGCTCTTACTATGGGCTGGCCTATTTTCTAAATGCTTTACACAACTTCTGTCATTTAATCTTTACAGCAACCCTATGACAGATTCTATTATGATCCCCATCTCATGGATGAGGACAGTCTAAGTACTTTGTATGAAGTCACGTAGCTAATAGATGGTAGAGCTGGGATTCCAGCTCAAAGGGTAGCAATCAGAGCCTACGCTCTTCAGCACTCTTCTATACTGGCTTTGTTTAATTTTTCAGCTCAGAAGCCTAACTTGTAATCAAGCTCACTCTTGCAGATGGATGCCTCCAAAATATCTTACTGGGTCAATCTCTCCAGAGAGTTATTACAGGCACAGCAAGCACACAGAAGAAATACTCAGAAGAAACATTGCTGGTTTCTTTCTTTGTCCTCTCACCCTGGAGGCAATGTCTAGTAAATGTAGCCTGAAAATAGCTTATTGAGGCATTAAAACCATTAGAATGACTTCTTAAAGTCCACCAATTAAGAATGACTTTTTGAATACTTACCAGATGGCCAGCAACCATGCTGAATAGTATGATGGCCACAAAAAAATATGCCATGATCCCTTTGTTAAAACCAGCCCCTATGAACTTATACAAGGTAGTATAAAAGTTTTCTAACACAAGGGTATTGAGCAGTAGATGATCCCATTTAGGGAAATTTCTATATGTTAACTTTTAATAAATGAAGTCAGCACATTTTCTCCATAAGTTATCACTCATCTTTGTCTCTAGAGAAGAAGTCAGTCCCTTCCTACTTCTTCCTCTCTGTGTAGTCCTTGTCAGTTTCTTTAAGAATTAAAATATTCCTTTGGCGATCTCTTAATTTATTTGCCTTAAATGTCAGGGCAACCAAGGGCCAGATGAGGCTCAAAGCACAATGTCGTCACTACCCACAAAAATAAAAACCACCCTGCTTAAAATTCATCAGCACCAAAGAGGAAAGCAGGATCAACAGAAACAGTTCCTCCATTTCCAACATGAGAGAAAGACCTTCCAGTTTTCCTGGTCATGCTCATTTCTGTTCATTTTCTGGTTCATTTCATGTGACTTCCCCTGTGTCTTATTTGTGTTGTTAGACTCAGACATGACCACGAGCTAACCCATTTTAACTTAAGTCAAGCCTTGCATGAACCCTGCCTTTCTTGGAGATGCTGGAGTGACTTTGGAAGAAGGGACACAGCACTCATTTCACTAGGAGGAGAACTAGAACCTCTTCCTTTTGCAAAGTTTTAGTGTTGGTTGAAAGATGCTGGAGGAAACTCAGCACCTCCAAATTGCCTGGAAAGCACACATTTTGGGGGGTGGGAAAGACATCTCCTTCCGCAAAGGTGTATTTTCTCCAGCATGTCTACATTCAAGCCTGAATCTCGGCTTACATGCTTGGAAATCTGTTTATTCCATGGCCTTGGGCTACATGCCAATCAGGTGATCCCTGAAAGCAGCATTTCTTTAGTATGTATTCAGCATCCATCAAAACCTGTGTAAACTAGAGTGCTTTTGAAAAGTGCAGATTTGGGAATTCCACTAAATCTTAAGGACTCCGAATCTCAGAGGTGGGGCGCAGGCATTGACTTTCTTTAACACCCCAGGGTGCCTTTCCCTGCCCCTCAATCTGCCAGCGCCAGCAGGGCAGCGGGACGTCAGCCAGCCCAGACTTGGGAACGGTATCAGGCAGCAGAGCACCTCTTTCAGCAGGCAAGAGTGATGGCTAGGGAAGGGCCCGGAGGAAGCAGTGACCAGTGGCCTTTGGCTCTGAAAGAGCTCTGGGGAAATGCCAGAACCGAAAGCGAAGTCAGGATTAAAAAAAAGAAAAACATAAAAACAAACACAATTTGATTTTATCTCTTTCCCAGAGATCCACTGGCTTTTAATTCTCAAACTTACTATGAAAACCAGACTTTTTCTGGCCACATCTCAACACCCTCTCCTGGATGCTGAACACCCCCCCCACCCCCCCTGCTCCCAGCCCCTCCCATCCAAACTGTACATTACCCAAAGAGATCAAATGGAAAGTTTAGTCCAGGAAGAGAAGGGATGTGGAGTTGCTGGGGAACCACTGGTTGCCATAGGAACTCTGCCTGCTGCAGCGTCTGAATGGTTTTCTGTTTGCCGATGTCCAGTTCTTTGGGGCAGGCCCTGGCATCGGCAGGGCCCGGGCACCGCATCCTGTGTCTCCCGTTTCCGGCATCCGGCCCGGTGGCATCCACCCCAGCAGGTCTCCTGGTAGCAGGCAGGGTGTCCGGGACTGAATGCTTCCTCCTGACCTCTTGTCACGCTGCTGCCGCCCTCCCCAGTTGGGAAGTGAAGGGAAGCAGAGTGTGTTTCCCAACTCTTTGAAGAGAGAGTCCTTGTTTTCTCTTGCATTTTATTCTTTCTGCCCTTGTCATCCGAACACGAAGCATTGGCCCCGTGCCTGTCTCCCTGCTGGCCGGCTGTCCTTGCCCTTCTCAGTTCTGAATTTCTATGTATCTCATGGGGCTGTAGGGCTTGTTTGCGCCCAGTTTGGCATACTGGGGGAGCCTCTGTCTCCAGTTGGCTGTCTGGAGTTTTGCTTCCAGCAGCTGAGGAGAGAGGCTGGAATGACCGCCATCCAAATGATCCAGGGAGACGATCAAGGACTTTAGCCTATTTGAAAGGCTTATTGGGATAGGAATAACCAAAGTCTCTGGATGCTTAACTCATGCTGTCTACGGAGTATAAGCCACCATGCTGTGGGTGTCTATGCTCACATACCAATTCCTCCAGCTGCCAACTGTTTTCCCATCTCTAGGCCTTTGCATGGGCCGTTCCTTCTGCTGGGCAAGTCCTTGCTGCCAGTTTTTACTTTAGCTAACAAAGCCCTGATGCACGGGTCCCTGGTGTCCTCCCTAGCAGCCTATCATGCCTTTCTCCTTTATCCGCCTTGCACCAGACACACAGGCCTTATTGCAGTTAGTAAAACAGGCTTGGCAGTTTTCTGCCTCAGGGCATTTGCACATCCAGACCCCCTGTCTGCAATGGCCCCTCTTACGCGACTTGCCCATGGTTAATTCATTCGTATCTCTTAGGTTTTATCTACCCTCAGCTCCTCCATGAGACCTTTCTGGATTCTTCTAAATAGAAGAATCCTTGTTCTCTATCTCAGCATCCTTGTCCTTTCTTCCCAGCATGTCACACTTTGTAACATTTATTTACCTTTTAGTGCCTGACTCCCGACTAAACTGTGAGGACCAATTAATCAGGGACTTTCAATGTTTCCATCCATTCTGAACTGGGAATGCCTTAACACACTGTTTGTTGTATAGGGTACTCACTTAGTATTTATTAAATAAATGAAAGAGTGGCTCATTTCTGCCTATCCTTCCCAATTCCATCTGGAAGTCAGTTGCCTCCTTGTATAAATCTTTCCTGACTACACTCCCCCAACCCGCACAAATACAGGGTCACCTCAGGTCTGAATAAGATGTCTGCCCTGGTGCTTTTCTACTCCCTGGGGCCTACTTCCTTCAGCTGTGTTATAGTGCCTACTGGTATATTCCTTTCAGCAGACAGATGGTAATCTAGAAAATGATCTAGGATCTAGAAAAATATAGGTACACAGAGATTGCCTGACTTGACCAATGTTGGTTAAACCAATGAATGAATGAATGAATGAATGAATGGTTAGGGGTCATTTCAGAGATGCACACAAAACTCCGTGTGGAGTGACTACCTAGCTCAAAAAGAGACAGGGATAAGTTTCAGAAGAAAAGTCTTACATAACTTTGTTCTGAGGTTTCCAGTCCTTCACTTTATCTGATGATATTCCAGTAATGTAGTCAAGCAATGATCCAGCAAGGCCTTAGAGATAAATTAACAATGAGTCCCAACTCTTTCACAACTGAAATGATCTTATCATTTCAGGATCCTATGATGCTCATTCCCAAATATTGAAACCCCAGGAAGGGCTTTGAGTTTCAGGCACCTCTCTGGGCCTCAGGGTCCTCATCCATAATGAGAAGGATGGAAAAGATCATATCTTCCAGCTCTAACATTTTCTGACATAAGGAGAAGGAAAGGAAAAGTGAATTGGGGGAAATCGGAGAGGGAGATGAAACATGAGAGACTGTGGACTCTGAGAAACACACTGAGGGTTTTGGAAGGGAAGGGAGTGGGGGGATGGGTGAGTCTAGCGGTGGGTATTAAGGAGGGCACAGATTGCATGGAGCACTGGGTGTGGTGCATAAACAATAAATCTTGGAACACTGAAAAAATGAAATAAAAATTTTTAAAAAAGGAAGCAAAATCAAGATAACTAACATTGACCCTTCTTTGAAAAATTCCCAGTGTCTCTGAAGCTCACAGTGGGCGGTCTAAGTCTAAAGAGAATTATGGCTGGGAACCTCAACTTTGGGCATTTCAGGTTCACTACTCTCCCTTAGAGCAGACAAGGGTCACCTTCTTCTCCATATCATTGAGTAGGCTGTGGCTCAAAAGCTTATGGAAAAACATAAGAACATGGAACCAAGTACACAAAGTGAAGAGAGGCTCTCCGGACATGATATGGTCCCTTGGTCCACTGAGGAGAGATGCAGTTGGGGCCCGAGGTGTGTGTGGCTGTCTCAGAGAGCACATGTTAGGAGTGCGGCTGGACAGAGGGGGAGGGCTTTGAAGGGTGGAGAAAATGTGGACTAAGGTTAAAATGTGTTGAGAAGAAGAAATACTGAGACAAATGAAGGAAGAAGAGAAGAAGAACAGGCAGACAGTGAAATGTAGCACAAAGATCATGAGCCCAGCAGTCAGAAGACTTCATATTTAGCTCAGGTTGACCACTAACTAGCTGTAAGAACTTGAACAAATCTCTTGACATCTCTGGGCTTCAATTTTTGAATCTGTAAAAATGGAACTAATAACACCCTTCCCACAACTCGGGGCTATCTTTCAAACTAAAATAAACTTATGCACATGAAAGTGTTTGAATAGAATTCTTAAAAAAAACATGAATGAAAGCAGAAATGATTGGGTCAAACGGGTCAAGAGCAGTTATGGAATAATACAGCATCAAGTGCTACCACATTAAAGAAACACTACCAGGGATTTATAACTCACAAGGAAATGGATCAAAGGGGTCAGGGAAAGGTCCCCGCCACCCCCAAAGGCTTGGTCATATTTTTCCAATTGTTTAAAAGAGAAAAATTAATACATGTTATCTTTATTTTACCCAAAGGTGACTTACAGGAACTGAAAGGGTTGGGCCAGGACAAGGGGTTGATGGATCAAAACATGCCTTTGATGGAGCTAAGTCCCAGGTAATTACAGCCCTGGAAAGTTTCCCTAAACTAAAGGTCATGGGCTAGACTGTCCCTTAGTCATTCACATACCCCAGCCACAGCAACAGAAAAACCAGTCAACCCACCAACAAGACTCGAATCCAGAGCTTGAGAGAATGGGTGGGGAGTGGGGAATGCAACTCAAGTAACAGACTTTGAAATGGGTTGAATAACAAGATAAGAACAGAACTCACCAGATAAGAGCAGAACTTTAAAGACAAAATTATGACAAATAAGAACGGACAGTTGCTGTTATGTGAGCTCTTTTTAGTTAAGGCTCAAGTCAGAATCCTTCCAAGGGTGAACAGGTCAGACTTTTAAGGTTGGTGGAGTCCGTCTTTGGAGCCCCTTCTTCTGTGGGGAGCCACCTTTAACCCTGGCCAGGACCCTGCCACTTAGTGTGTCCCACTTTGCTCCCAGCTCCTGTGCTAGGCTGGCCTGACTTTCCTTTCTGCTACAGCATCTCCATCAAGACTCCATGTTGTCGGCTAGTCCCCTGAACATCTACTGTCCATCTCCCCATCTCCGGATGGGGGCTTGCTAAGCCATCCAAGCCAAACATTAGCCAAGCCTTGCTTAGATGCCAATGGCCCAGGCCCCAAGGCAGCTAGCCCTTCAGGGCCAGCTGCTATGCCTCCTTTCTGGGGTCTGATGTACATGACACAGAGAAAATTCCTTTTTAATAGTAAGAAAAGAGACAAGCAATTAAGAACAGATGGAAAGCCCTTATTTTCTAAGCACTATGATGTTCTAGAAAGAAAGTATTCACACAGTTACCATAATATGATTGCAGCAGTAACTGTTGGGTGAGCATGTTTTTTTTTTCTTCTTTGCACACACTCAGGTCTCTCTAAGAGGAGTAATTTTTTATCTGTAAGGCAGCTCTTACCCTTTTTAATTCTTTGCAGATTGTCCCTTTCAATATTCTGTACAATATCGGCCATATACAGGCTCACAATATATTTTGAATAACGTTTGTCAAAATATTCACAACATAGGGGCGCCTGAGTGGCTTAAGCATCCAACTCAATTTCGGTTCAGGTCATGATGTGAGATTGAGCCCCTCCTTGGCTCTGTCAGGCTCCACGGTCAGTGGGGAGTCTGCTTTAGATTCTCTTTCTCCCTCTCCCTCTGCTCCTCCCCCTGTAGGCGTTCTCTCCCCCCTCCCCCTTCTCAAATACATACATAAATCTTTAAAAAAATATTCACAGTGTATGTGCAGGGAATGAAGGTTTAGCCAGGGCTCATCAGTGGCGTTGCCATGGTTGACAGTTCTGCATTCCAGCGTGGGCCAGAAATTCAGGCCAACCCACTGAAGATTTTATTTTATTTTATTTTTTTAAAGAGGCAATTAGCTTTTGTGCTCCCCCAGATATTATTTATTCATTTATTTATTTGAGAGAGAGAGAGAGCTGCAGGGGGAGCAGCAGAGGGATGGGGAGAAGCAGGTTCCTCACTGAGCAAGGAGCCCCATGTGGGACTCGATCCTAGGACACTGGGAAAATGACATGAGCCAAAGGCAGACGCTTAACCGACTGAGCTACCCATTTGCCCCTCCACTGCAGATTTTAAATACTGAGGGAAATGAATTAGGATTCTCAATTTCTTTCACACAAAAGTATCTTTAATTCTGAGATCTTGCTGGTAGTAATGGCACAAGAAACAGATGATAATAACTCTGTAAGATATATTATTTGAAAGAGTGCCTAGTGCAATCTTCATCTTGTATATATAGTATTTTCAGATTAAAGTTAAGGAAAGTAATGTACTGATGAGAGAAATATGCACACTCCATCTTGAGATGACAGGCACAGAGCTCCCAGTTCCAATCCAGGAAAGGGCTCATCCTTTCTGAGAAGACTTCAATTCAATGCACTATGGTGATTTTAAGAGACCAATAAAATGTTGGAGACTGTTGGATACAAACTACAAAATGTTGTCTAAGCCTTGTATAAATGTGCATGAATCTGTCACATGGAATGCTTCACACAGTTAGTTATCTCATTCTGATAAAGAAATAGAAATGTTCCAGAAAAGAAATCAAGCAAAACCATTGATTGATATTATATCTGTTTATGCATGAATGAACACATGAGCACGCAGTACAGGATATAAACAAAGACTCTGCCCTGAAGTACATATAATCTAGGAATAGAAGTTTGGAACACTTAGGGTAACTAAAAATCCAATAAAGACAGTGAAAAGTACCATAGGAAGGATCCGAGGGTACAGTCCTATGGTTATAGCACGAAAGAGAGAAATCACTTCCATCTGGGGTGAGGGGTGGGGATTAAAAAAAAAAAAAAGGTTTCCAGGAGGGGGTAATCTTTGAGTCAGTCATAAAGGGTAGATTACTGGCTCTGAGGAGATTAGGAGCAGGTGGATGAAAGGGAAGTGTCATGGGAAACTGCCTACAGCCGTTCATTTGCCTGGAGCGTGGGGTCAGGAAGGGAGATAGGAAATGGCAGCCTTACAGAAACACTGAAAACATCGCATTTTGGTGTGGAAAGGTGAGGCCTTAAAGCAGGATATAATAAATCTAAAGAAAGTTTAAAGTTTGTAGGAGGGAAAACTAGAATTTACTGATCTTACAGTGTTAGAATTAAGGACTGCTCTTGAAATACTGAAAACAGTAGCATTCGTTCAAATAAGAGGAAGCACACAGTACATACGAGTCTGATTAAAACCATTTACTCAATACATTGTGCGAGGAAGTTTAGATTCAAGAGGAATTCAATTAACTTCCAGATAACAAGACCATCGTGGTTGTTGAGAGAACTGAACAGTGTTTGAGGGAGACCGACCCCAATCTTAATGCAGTTAGTGCCCCTCAGAGAGCATGATTCTTCCCTAAAACGTCTCAGCCCTGGAGTGTAATTGGTTAAAAGCTTGGGTTTGAGTTTCAGACAGATCTGGGTTCACGTCCTTTTCTGTAGCATGCAAGATCTTGGGCAAACTGCTTTGTCTCTTTAAGTTCCAGATTCTGTAAGATAGTAATGGTGATGCCCACTCCACAGGATTTTTATGAGAATAGACATATTATAAGAAAACGCTTGAGAAGTGCTATGCAGGATACTGGTGTTATATAGCAGGTGTTGGCTGTTGTGGTTATTGCTTGAGTTAAATGGGCCATGGGCTGAATTTAGGGTGACATTTCTTATGGTCTGAATTTAGGGTTTCAAAGGAATCAAGAAATATGTCCACGCTTGCCTTCATAAGGGGCCTCCCAGGTCTATGTAGTGCATGTAGTATGCCTAGCAACACACGCAAGGGCCGTCCCTATACATAGCATCGAGGGTCCCAGATCACACGCACATTTGATTTCAGGTATCTCAGGTCTTCAACTATTGAGCTCAAATACCCACACAAGACTAATCCTGTCTTGTGCCCAGGGCTGAGCTGAGACTTTGAGGTTTCTGAGAGCAAGAGCTGAATAAATTAGCCATGAGAGTGTCAGGGCCAGGCTAAAATAACATGGCCTGAGTGAATGACACAGGGAGCCAAGTCTGAAATACCAGGGAGCCATGGCTGGCTGGGGCGAAGAGAGAAAGTTGAAATTGTTTGTAGGGGGAGAACAGCAAAGTACACAACTCTTGGGAGTCACAGAAAACAGGAGAGTAATGGCTGAGCAGGAAAGGCGGCCAAAACTGGAGGCCACCACAATCATATCTGGAAAGCTGAATTCTGTAATGAAAAATTTACTCAGAGCTGGGCTGTGAGGAACAGTCCTGAGTATCTCTAGAGAAATGTAGTGGGCAGAGAGCAAAAAAGCTCACTATGGTGACTCAGGAGGGCTGGAGCCAGCTCTTTCCTCCCCTTGTAAGAACTCTTTTGTCACGGGTTAGATAATGTCTGAGGAAATCTGTGGTAATGGAGCAACGCGGCTCTCCATGACAATATGACGCTGGGACCCCTCAGGACTCTCTGAGCCGCTCTGAGCTCATTTCTCAGAACAGCATCCACCCTTCCTGATGAGTGTCCCTTTGAGGACCTCTGTCGCCAGTCCGTGGACAGCACCACCAAAGAGGCCTCCATCTCTTCCCCGGGCCTTCCCTTGAAGACGCTCCCTTCTCTTACTACCACCCAACACTTAACTGGCTCCTTCTCAAGGGCTCCTCCCCAAGCTTCCCCTGAGTTTACATATCTCAACTATTTTCGAAAAGACACATTAGCACTCAGGAACAGTCAAGACTTGAAAGAAGTCAGATGGCCTCGGAAAGAACCCGGACCTTGGAGAGTGACCGTAATAATCACAGCGCTTGATCTTCCTGGGACATTATACCTCAGGTCTCTGGAGCCCCTCACCCTGGCCATGGCACTGGTGACGGTGGGACGGGCCGATGACCAGTCTTCATGGACCTCTTGGCAGCCTGGAAGTGCATGGGAAGAAATACAAGCGTTTCCTTGCTCTCATGTTTCCTTGCAGCATCCCTTACTTTTCTTCAGTCCTGCCTCTGGTCCCTGCCCATCTCCTGACAACCACCCCTCTGCGTTTAGAACTTTCTTCAACATCCCAAGAACTTCTGGAATGTAACAGGATCAAGAAGGAGGTGAGACATCATAGTAAGATCTTCTCAGAGCTGAGATGTCCTAGAAGTTCAATGAAATACTTGAGGTTTGGGTTTTCCTTTAAATTCGTCTAAACATTGGCACCAAAAATAAAACACAGACTCACCTCTTCCTCTTTAGCCTTCCTTCTGTTGCTCTGTGCCCAACATTCAATAACTGACACTCCGAGCACCTCCTGTGTGCTAGGCGCTGCTCTAGGCTCTAGTGAGACAGAACTAAATCAGTCACACTTCTCACCTCTAAGGAACCTACAGTCAAGCTTCCAATTACATTTATCATTTATTTACACCTGTCTCAGAGACCTACAGTTTTCCCCCAAACATGGTATATGGGCCAACAGAGATGATCTTGCTGGTACACAAAAGGAGGTAGGAAAAGGTGGTGGCTGTAGTCGGAGGGCAGGTTTCCACAGTAACAGCAAGAAAGGACAGAAGGCAGGAGGGAGGGAGCGGAGTAGCCAGCAGTTCCTAGCCAAGGAAAGGGCACTGTGGTTTCTTTTCAGGCTGTGGGTCCCCTGGTTACCCCTGCATTGCTGGGTAACCCATACCCAAGGCTTCATTGCTCACCATCTGAATTTCCAGGTGGGACTAGACCAGTAGGAACCCACAGGGAGCAGAACATCCCACCCTGGTGCCCTAGTCTGAGGCCCAGGCTCTGTGAATTCACTAAGGCAGACCTGTAGTGTCAGATTACATCCCCCAGAGGCAAGGGAGCCCAGAGATGCAGAGCAGGCCTCAGGCACTGGAGAGCAGCCTCGAATTCTAGTCTCAAACCCACATGAGCCAAGCAATCTTAAACCACTTGACCTCTTTGAGCCTTAGCATCTCAGTTGTAAAATGGAGACAGAGCACCTACGCCACTGGGTTATTAGGAGAATTCAATAATTTAATTCTACATAGCACGTAGTTGGTGTCAGATAGTGATATGCCAAAGATCCAAGAATGTGTCTTCTAAGCTGACCCAAGCCTTCAACTAATTTCAAATATCAGAAAATATTTTCATTATCTGAATCATATGGTTATACACTCGTCTGAATAGCTCCTTGTTTTGAATATTATACAGGGATCTTTGGAAGATGAAACAAAATATCTTTATAAGTATTTTTCTAGACCAGAATTCAGCAGGGAGTAGATGAAGAACCCATTTTCCATCACTTTCCAAACATCACCAGGGAACTCAACCTGTCCCAAGACTAGATTTTGGAAATTGCTTCAGAAATCTTATTCAAAGAGAAGTTTGTTGGGCTAAAGTTACTTTCATCATTTTGGTTAGGAACTGACTCTTAGTAACCAATCTTACCAGGTAAAAGTGTTCAATAATTTTTTTTTTCAATCTTCCTGACACTCTACTTTAGTGAGTAGGAATTTTAAATTCATGAATCCTGCTAAGGCTAATACTATGACTACTAGTTATTATTATAGCTGACATTCGTGGAGAGCTTACTAAGTGCTGGGCGGGCCTGTCACAACTGCTTTGCATCTGTTAACTCATGCGGTGGTCAGAAACAACTCTGAGACTGGTGCTATTATTAGCCTTTTTTGACAAACAAGGAACTAAGGCACACAGAGATGGAGAAACGGACCCCTGGCCTGGGAGCTGGGACTCATCCAGGCAGTCTGACCCCTGCGTTTAGACATAGCAAACTCAAGACATTGCAAACTCAGGACACTGAGCCGAGCATATGTAAACTGTTTCCTTTTTCTCACTGAGGTACTTATTTTCATAAATTGTTCAGACTTACTGCTACATGCAAGACATTAACAATTAATAGCATTGTTTTGTTTTCATGGTTTCATGGCATTTCTCTATTTTTATACTTTTTAAAAAAATTTACGGAAGCGATACTGATTTTGCACTTACAGTGAAACTAGAAAGTTTTCTTCTGGAGCAAAGTGGTTGGAGTAAGAAAATCAGCTTCAGACAAAGTGATGAAGTCTTTAATAGAGTCACTGGGTGTGGGTGGACACGGTTGGAAAGGGGCTTGTGGCCCTGGGACTCAGGGAGGGCACACAAGCCCAGCCCAGCAGCCCTCTCTGGTCAGCCAGCTGGTGTTTCCCTGGGCAAGTCCGAGTGGCAGATGACACCAAGCCGAGGCCGGGGTACAGAGGCAAGCTCTTGCTCCCACCGACCTCAGGATCCCACATCTTGCATTCTTAGTCACCCTGTGACCAGCTTTTGTGGAAAATGTGACGTGGCCAGAAGGGGCTCCAACCTCTTCAAGGGATTAACAAGCTCATGCTTTACGAACTCACTTTAATGTTTGTATTGAAAATATTTATTTCAATACTGCTCTGAAAGGGCCAACATTGTCTGGGCACCGCCTGCCCGGCAGCTGATTTCTAATGCTGCCAAGAACAAGAAAGAGGAGAATACAGCCGAAGAAGCAAACAGACTCAATAAACATTGTATTTCACGATTCTTTCTAACAGTTAAACCCGGCCCTGATCACTGACGTTGCCACTTTTCTGAGTTTTGAAAGAAACTGCATTTTGTAAGAAAATGAGAAAAGGGAGCAACAGCGTGGCCTGGAGAACCAGGGTGTTTACTGCCTCGAGGAACCAGAAGTTCCTGCGGGCCTGGCTGGCCTAGGAAGTAACAGCTCAGCAAAGGGAAGGGGGGAAAAAACTCCCCCCGCCACAGCGGCCACCGCCACCCGGCCTCGCACAGAGGCAGCAAGGCAAGCACAGAACATTTTCGGAGATCAGGCCAGAACCGGTCTGTAAGAATTCCCCTGCAGCCTTAGCCATCTGGCCTCCCCGTGGCAAACCTGCCTGCGGACTCAGACTCGCCGCCGCCGGGGGCCCGCGCCGCGAGCTCGCCGCACCCGCCCGAGGCAGACCACGTGGGCGGGAGGCTGAGGCGTGGAGCACGAGAAAGCTCCGCGGGCGGGCCCTCGCCCCCGAGGAAAACTAGCAGGGGCAGGGAGGAAGGCAGGCTGTTCCCTGCAATCCGATCTCCTCAGTGCGAGCCGAGGGCCGAGCTGGCTAGCCCCGGGCTGGAAAACCGAGCGTGGTGACTGTTCCCGGCAGATCAGAAACACGTGGTTGGCGAGGGGCGAGGGAGGGGGTGTCCGGCGGGCCCGGAGTGCGCAGGGCAGCGAGGCTGGACGCGGGGCGTGGGGCTGGGCCAGGCGGCCCCGTGGCGGGGGAATGCCGAGGAAGGGCTGTGTGTAATGCTCTGTTTGTGAGCCGAGATTCCAGCTCCTGGGGTGGCCCCTGGCAGCTGCCTTGGCCTCCCAGTGAGAAATCTGGAACAACAAAGACGCGGGGACAAAGGGTCTCAGGCCAGAGGGGCTGCGGGGTTGAGAGGGCCAACAGCTCTTCAGTTCTGAGGGACGCAGATCAGCCCCGAGGGGGCGGGGGACCAGCTGTCCCGTCCGGCTCCCTGAGGAGCAAGAACTCGCGTTCACTGGGCGTTCGCTGGGCGTTTACTGGCAGCAGGGCTCTAGGCAAGACTCTTACTCCATACTCCATCGAGTCTCAGGGGGGTCACAGGATGGCATCCCCACTGACTGGAAACCCAGAAGCAGATGGCCTTTCTTCCCCAAGTTAGGGACACCCAGAGTTGCCCAATTTCACAGCAGTGTGGTTTGTTTGAAATGGTAATGAGAGGTCAGCTGGGAATTTTGTCGCGAGGAAACCAGTGGAACATGCCCTCCTTTCGCTTCCAGCCCAGGCGAGACTGTGAGGACCCCAGTGTCTTCACATCTCAGCTCTGAACCACCACCTATGGCGCTACTGGCGCTCAGCCCCTCCCATCCCCCATTTGGCCTGGGGGCTCCCCCTACCTGCTGAGCCGCCGCCGCTCGCCCGCAGCCTCTACTCTAGCGCCACCTGGTGGTCCGAGCTGCTAATCCACGGCCGATTCGGCTGGAATTTCTCAGTTACAGCCGCTAAATCTGTGTCTCACCTAGCCCAGCTTTGGGAGGTCCACCTGTCCTTCGGCTCTACCAGTTATCGGCACGTTATTATCGCTCTTCCCCTGTTTCCACGGGTTTGGCCAATTCTCTGCTGCTTCAGCTCACTAACTGGCCTCCAGTGTTATTTTCACATCTCCCCCAACCCCACCCCCACAACACCCAAATCAGGGAGGTCTTGCCCCCTTTGTTACAATTTTGCCAAATAGACCAACTTTTTCATTTGAATCTTTTTCAGTTTTCTAGAGGGTCCTTCTCTCCCTCTCCTTATAAGGGTTTGGAACATGGGGCATGGGACATGTTTCTGAGTGAGTGATTTTATTCTGTGAGCATGGCACAAAATTCTACCTCATTCGAATTTGTCCCTCCTACCTGTGCTCAATCTCGTCCCCATCTGGGACTAAGACCGGGAACAGCAGGTCTGTCCAGTCACATGTGAGTTCCCTGCCCTCCTGGAAACCCTCCCTGGGAATGCAAGTGAGAGACTTCACCCTGGTTTTGACCAGGAGGCCCAGTCCGGTGTTCGACTCTGATCCACAGAGGTGACCAAGCACAAGAGGAAAAATAAGCCTTCTGGGCAGCAAATGTGGAGGCCAAGCTTGAGTGAGAAGGGGTTTGTCCAGCACAGCAGCCTCGGATGCACTCGGAAGGGTAAATGCCCTTTGCAAAACAGGAGGGTGGCCAAGGCTGGGACCAGAGTGCCAGTGTCAGGTCAAGGCCATAGAGCAAAGCGAGCACCAGAGAGAGGAGAGGGGTTGGGTCTGAGGAGGCCATGTGAGGTCTGGGTATTACGAAGAAGCACAAGGTCTGGATGTCGGGGCTCTGATCGGGGGCCTGCTGCGTGGCATTAGTTCAATCGAGCAAGCTAAAAGTCTGCAGCGCCGGCTCAGATTCGTGGGACCAAATGCACTCCCCAGATGTCTAGTTACTGTTTCTCCAAGGAGGCCTATCAAGACCTCAGGTTTATAGAACCGCCTATAAGGCACCCTCAGGACAGGAGGCCCAGAGTGCGTATAAGGCACAGCGCAGGTGTCTCTGGGGCCTTTGTCACGCTAATGCAGTAGGTTGATCTATAGTCTTTGTTTATATAGGGCATTTGTTAAATGTTAATTTGTTTTTAATCATTTATTCATTTTCATCTGACCAGTGTTTTTTAGTGTCTAGTAATGTGCTGGGTACAGTGTTGGGTAGCAGAGCAGCAAGACGAGTAAGATAACCTCTTGATCATGGTAACTTGCAGTTGTGGAGTGAGAACCGTAAACACAGTACAACTATGATGTCGTGGTCTCTCACTAGTTTTACAACAGATCTGTGCAATACCGCAGGTGGACCTTGTATGATCATGTGGCCGAAGTGGCTGACTCTCTGGGACTCCGTCTTCTCTTCTGTGGAGAGGTGTTTGGGGAACATTAAAGCCAATGCTCTTATTAGGGTGCTTACCATTGTGTCTGCGTACAGTAATTGCCTCATAAATGTTGGCTCTATGATGGTGATGATAAAGTTGATAGTTCAGAAAGGTAATAGAATTGGTCCAGGGTTTTCCAGGTAGTAATGGAGAAAATGTGGGCTCAAAAACCTGGATTTTCTGGGGCGCCTGGGTGGCTCAGTGGGTTGAAGCCTCTGCCTTCGGCTCAGGTCATGATCTCAGGGTCCTGGGATCGAGCCCTGCATCGGGCTCTCTGCTTGGCAGGGAGCCTGTTTCTCTTCCTAGCTCTCTGCCTGCCTCTCCACCTCCTTGTGATCTCTGTCTGTAAAAAATAAATAAATAAAAAATTTTTTAAAAAATCGTTAAAAAAAAAAAAAACCTGGATCTTCTGATTCAAAATTCAGTCTCCTTCTCCTTACTCATGACTCTCTCTTAAGGTACTGTCTTAGAGACAGACGCAAGAGCTGGGTGGTTAAGTGCTTTTAATCGCTTTTCTACTGTGAAGTTGATACAGAGAACCGTGATTTAGGAGGTCAAGAGGCAAATGACTGTTGGCTCACCAAATGCCAGTCACGGCTATGATTCTTCCTCTGCACCACAACTGCACCCGAATCAGAAGTCACATAAAACCTTTATAGGCATGAAAAGGAGCTGTGACATCAACAGGCAGAAGGTGGATTCTTTTTAGTCCAGGCGCTGAGGGGAGTGTCCGTTTGGATGAGAAACACACCAGGTCAGTGGCGGCACAGCCCCCAGAAATTCTTATCCAGTTAAGTCCTTGTTGAGGCACAGGAATCTGTTTTTAAGATGCTTATGACAAGCAGATTTGAGAAGAACTGAACTAGACATGTCCCGAGGGCCTCTGTGGTTCCGTGGCCTGGCTTCTCCGGGGCGATGGCGTCTGTCAAACTCAAGACAGGGTTGGGAATGAAAGGTGACGGGACCACGAAGGACGGAAGTCAGCAAAAAGCTATGAGCGTAGAGAAGCAACTTGGATTCTGGCTCCCCAGAAGGGCCTTGCCCGTCTGAGCCCTCCAGGGGTGCAGCCCTCCTTGGCCAGCTCATGACTGCTGGCCAAAGACCAGTTCTTGTAATTTAGAAAAAGCAGAGAGAAGGGTGTGGGTGGAGCTGATCTAGGTAAATCTCATCAATAATTCTGCAAGATCAAGTTCCTGGAGCAGCATGAACTTGCACATGGAGAGATAATGTGTCTCCACAGTCTCATTGGCTAATGTCTGAAGTTCTGTTTCAGGCTCTCTTATTTACCTGCACTGTCTTTTCAGCCAGACCTTTTGTCTGAGGGTGAGGCAGCACAAGGACAACAACACATACATTCCTCGAGCTCAGGCAGGTAAACCGGGAGGTCCAGGCGAGCCATGTAGTAACCTCACCCAGCCCTCGATGGCGGGCTCCCAGGAAGCAGCCTCTATGATAGTATCTCCGCCTCGGAGAACTTCTCCAGGCTCTACCTCCTGACCTTGGCGCAAAGCCCTTCTCCTCTCAGTGCTGTTTTCGCTGGATCTGTTTCCTGGATTCCCCTTGCCTAGGTCCTCTGCTTTGATGATTAGTCTCTGGAATGTTCTTCTTGGATTTAATTCAGTTTTCCCCCCGCCCCCCGCCCCTCTGGGCACTTGGCCCCTCTGTGAGATTTCTGGAGCCCCAGGACCACTGACTTCTAAGACACAGCATCCCAGCATGTGCCCAGCTCCTAGGACTCCTGTCTGTCTGGAGTGCTGTGCTGAGCCGAGCCAGGATTGGGTGCCACAGCCTGAGTAGGAACTGGGTGTTTCTGCCCAAGGCAACATGGGACCTGGCAGCCAAGAGGGATAAGAACAAAGTAGAAGTTAGTTAGGAATAGGCAAGGGGGGAACTGAGCCTTGGATTTTCAGTTTGCCTTCAAGGGACAGCAGGCTTGAGGGTGTTAGTCTACCTTAAAGGGTCAGAAGCAAGAAAGGTCAGTGGTTCTCAGCTCTTGTCGTTTCTTGGGATCACGAGGAGAGCTCTTAAAGAAAAACGTCGAAAAGAAAAAGAAAAACTGAGAAAAACAATCTCCAGATCCCATCACAGAGCAATTACAGCAGAATCTCTGGGGATGGTCCTGATGTGTGTGTGTGTGTGTGTGTGTGTGCGCATGCGTGTGTGTATGTGTATATGTGTACATGTGTGTGCGCACATGTGTGTGTGTGTGTTTGTGTATGTGTGATTTTGATGGGTAGCCAGGGTTGAAAACCATTGAGATGATGACAGAATCAGACCCTTTGGCCTGGCCTCCAATATTTCTTCTCTGGGTCTTTTCCAGCAGTGTGGGCCAGATCCTGCCAGAAACAGCCTGATGGGATAGAGAGAGTCAAGTCTTTGGAGTCATACATGAGTTCAGATCTTGGCCGTATCACCTACTAGCTGTGATTCTGCAGGTCTTAGCGTTTCTGAGGTGTTTCAAGAATTAAGTTAAGATGGGATATTAAATTAAGATCCAACACTGGCAGTTTTATGACATATGTTAATTTTCTTCCCTGTCACCAGACCCTTGTAGACCCTTCCCTGGGTACTGAGACAATCCTAGAAGAAATGAAATATGCATCAAACCATTGCCCCACATTCTGTGGGAGATGAGCTCCCCTGTGGTCCTAAAGGCTGTTGTACTGGACCCTACCTAGGATCGAATGTCCTAGGATCTGAATACCTAGGCTATCCCTAAATTGCTTCAATTTCTCCTTGCCTCCTCCTATTCCCGCCCATTATCCCACTCCACGTGTTTGGGAGTTTGACCTGAGCTCACTGTTGTTGGGTTCTCTCTAGTCATCTTTCCCTTTGTGGAGACATACAATAAGTGTCAAGCCTGGGACCAGGGCATGATCCTCACATCTCAGCCCCAGTTGGGTTTCTCGCCAATGTTGGCATATCGCCCAGTTTCGTCTGCCTCCCTGGTACCCAGAGGCTTCTGGACTTTGAAGCTCCTCCACCCACCTACCTGTTCCAACACTGAGACATAAATGGCTGGGTTACTCATGACACTGCTCTGGGAGCACCTAGCTGCCCTTCCAGGAACAACCTGGAATCCAGGTCAGTCATCCCTGTTGCTCCCTCTCTTTACCAGGGATCAGGCCCCTGCTTGGTCTAGTCAGACCTCTCCCCTCATCCCAGCCCTGGACTTTCCATTACCTGAGTCATCACATTGTAAATACTTGATGGCAAAGTGTGACTGTTGTGGAGTCTGGACATAAAAGGAAAAGCAGTTGCATTAAGGTAGGGCTGTCTACCTGGAAGGACTCTATAAAGTCTCTGTAGGTTCTTGACTTCTTACCACTTGGCATGGAGTGACGAGGTATGTTAAGTATGTTATAGAAGTGTACGAATCTTTTCCACAATCCAAATCAACTGAGTCTTCAACAGGGCTTCTAGCTTCTATACTACTTGAAGCAATTCAGATATGTGGAATATATAACATAAAGCCATAGCCTCTTTCTGGAATCACTTCTGTAATTTCCTCACCACAGACTTTCATAAAAAATGGTGAGAATGCCCCTAAAGGGCAGCCAGTTCTTGTTGACAGCTTGTGGATAGGCTGAATTCCTCCTGTCCTTTTTCCATACCAACAGACTGAATATGCATCAGCTTAGGAAAGCACTCAGGGTGGGGTGGGGGCTTCTCATGTAAAGACTCCAACTGGAAGGTGCTAGAATACAAGCTGTGGTGGCAGGTTGGCTTTTGATGTGGTTTATGCTTACAGTGCCTAGAATCTGAGGCTGCATCTGAGATGACATCACTAAGGTGTAGGCAAAGGGCAGCAATCAGTCCTATCTCATGAGTCAAGTCCAGTCTATCCACAGTGGCTTCTCAGAGCTACACTGAAAGTTGGGAGTAATATAATAAAAAAAGTTGGGAGTAATGTAGTAATTAATTAGTGATATCTGCCATGGGCAGGACAGCATGTAGTTAACAGTAGTTAACAGTAGTTAACAGCATAGGTGTTGTTATCAGAGAGACAGGAGTTCCAGTTCTGTCTCTGGTGCTTATTAGCAAGGTGACCTTGGGCAAGTTATCTAATCACTTTCAGGCTTTATTTTCATCAGTAAAATGGAAATAGATTATAGCACCTACTTCAAAGGGTTATTATGAAGGTTAGTTGAGATAATTCATGCCAACGGCTTAGCAATGTATCTGGCCCAGAGTACTCAATAAATATTAGCTATTATTGTCATACATACTGTGGGCCCAGGAGTGGACTTGGCCTATCTGCTATCCCAGTTTCAGGCTTATATAAATCCTTGTAGAGATTGTGCTTAAGACACCTTGTAAAGGCACTTTGTAGAGGTCATTGGAACTTCTTTGTTCCTATGACATTAGTAAAAGGTTTTCAGTTGATGTTGGTACTGAGTTTCATTCTATAAATATATTTTTTTCCTGCATAAATATTAAGTGGTATCTCAGGATCATCACAGACCTTCGCTGTAGGTAATTACAAGTCTTATCCCACGTGCCCTAATTGTTTACAGGACAGAACAAAATTCCTTGTTGTTTTCAGTGTGGCTTAAAAAGATTTACTCCTGGGGTGCCTAGGTGGCTCAGTTGGCTAAGTGTCTGCCTTTGGTCACGCTCAGGTCACGCCCAGAGTCCTGGGATTGAGCCCTGCCTTGGGTTCTTTGCTTAGTGGGGAGTTTGCTTCTCCCTCTCCCTCTGCCCTTCCCTCCACCCCTGCTCAAGCTTTCTTTGCTATCTCTCTCAAGTAAATGAGTAAATAAATCTTAAAAAAAAAAAAAAAAAAAGATTTACTCCTGCCTAACTTCCAGTCTCATCTTCTGCTTCTCTCCAGTAAGTTCCCTGAGCTCCAACTGTTCTGAACGACTTGTTTCCCAGATTCATTGTATTTTTGCCTACCTTTGTGTCTTTGCACATGCTCCTCTCACCTAGGATGCCCTTCCTCACATTATCTGTCTACACATTATTCTCTGGAATAGTTTACATAGGATTGGAATCATTTGTTCCTTGACTACTTGGCAGAGCTTTCTTTCTTTCTTTTTTTTTTTTTTTTAAAGATTTTATTTATTTATTAGACAGAGAGCACAAGCAGGGGGAGCAGCAGGCAGCGGGGGAGGGAAAAGCAGGCTCCCTGCTGAGCAGGGAGCTGGACATGGAGCTCCATCCCAGGACCCTGGGATTATGACCTGAGCCAAAGGCAGACTCTTAACTGACTGAGTCACTCAGGCACCCACTGGCAGAGCTTTCTAAGAAAGGAATCTGGAACTCAGGTTTTCTTTGTAGGAAGTTTTTTTTTTTTTATTAGAAATTTAATTTCTTTATTGGCTAACAATTGCTCAGGTTTTAGATATATTCTTTTTTAAAAGATTTTATTTTTATTTATTTGAGAGAGAGAGAGAGAGCAGGAGGAGGGGCTGAGGGGGAGGGAGTGAGAGAGAATCCCAAGCAGACTCCTCACTGACCACAGAGCCCCACATGGGGCTTGATCCCATGACCCTGAGATCATGACCTGAGCTCAAACCAAGAGTTGGATGCTCAACCGACTGAACCACCCAGGTGCCCCAGGTTTTAGACATATCTTTGAACCGATTATGACAAATTAAAGGGTTTTTTGTTTTGTTTTTTAAATGAATTGACTTCGCTGTTTAGGTCATGACCACAAAATATCTGGGGGAAGATTTGTCAAGAAAAATTTGTATAACAATACAAATTTGTGTTTAACTTGGAAAGCGCTGGGAGAATAATTATTATTTAGGTTTCTAAGTGTAAAATTTTGAGTTACTAGTGTTGACAAGCTCAGAAAAGTTCAGGGTTTAAATAAAAATTTTCAGCCCACTATGATTCTGTAGTGTGGCAGATTGTTTATTTATCTGTTTTCCTCGTCATTAATAGAAATAGAATTTTAACTGGGCAATTGGCCATGTAGCTAAAGACTACTAGACTTGCCCTTAAAAGAAGAAATTAAGTATAGTGCTTTTCGCTATCATTGGCTAAGCAATAGTGAGAAGTCGTTTGGTTCCTTTGGATCCGGTGAAGGATGCCACTCATTGAAGATGGCAGAGCCATCCAGTGATCCTGCACTACTAACTTCTGGACCAACACATGAAAAAGAAATTAACTTGATCCTGTTTAAGCCATTGCACTTTTTTTTTTTTTTAAGATTTTATTTATTTATTTATTTATTTATTTATTTGAGAGATTGAGAGAGAGCACAGGAGAGAGAGCATGAGCAGGGGAAAGGGCAGAAGGAGAGGAAGAAGCAGACTTCCCTGCTGAGCAGGAACCCTAACTCGGGGCTTCATCCCAGGACCCTGGGATCATGACATGAGCTGAGGGCAGATGCTAACTGACTGAGCCACCCAGGCACCCCTGCATTTTTTTGTTTTAGAAAATACTTAGTTCCTCATATTCTATGGCTGTTGCATATATTGAGACTCTGGTGGCATAGCCTTCCCTAAGGGGGAAGTTCAGATAAAAACTAGAACAATGCTTCTCAAACTTTGTGTGTTAAAGGGTCATTTAAAAAAACCCACAAAACCCTTCCAATCCATCATTTTGTAAAATACAATCAAAGCATTAATTCCTAGAAAAATTAAATTAAGAACAAACAGAGCAGGCACAATGTTTTTGAATTCAACAAACATAAAAGTTCTCTTTCAAAACTCTATAAAAGTTTCTAACAGCCTCAATTCTTGTACTTAATTGTCCCAGGCAGGTAAACAAACAGATCAAAGTCAAGACAAGCATTGAGTAGATGGCCTACGACTAGGGAATTACTGCCTTTTCAAATTAGACTTTTTTGAGTCCATGGAAAAGAATTCTTTGGGGAAGCCAGGATTTGTTAGGGATGAATGGTTTTTATTTTGGATTTCCAAAGTTTCCTTTCCCATGTAGAAAGAAGAGCTTGGAGGTCTGACCTTAGGGTTTTACTCTAACCCGTGGTGTTAAGAGAAGCAGGGTATGACTGAATTCCCATCCCTAGGAAAGAGAAATGTCTTCTAGTCACTGGAGAGTAAGGCACCAAGGGGGTGCAGGGTTTCAGAATGACAGTCCTTGCTCTGTCTTTCAGGACGAATCTCCTTGGGTCCACAGAAACTGTCAAATGTATTTGGGGTAAGCCAAGAACTGCTTCCTTGGGTGTAGCTTGGGGACACTGTATGTCTGTCAGAAATGTTCTCATTCAACATACCTCCATGTCCATAATGGCAAGAAGCAGGAGCCCTCCATGGTGGGGGAGAGGTGTCTAGACAGATGGATCCAGTATCAAAATCCTGGGATTTTTTGTGGTGTCAGCTGATCTAGGACTTCTGATTTTCCCCAGTGGAAGGACATGCATGTGTAGAAAGGCATATTGGATGGGGAAGGGTCTTGCGGTCAGAGGGAGCAGAGGGTCCTTGTGGTCATAGTCAGTGATGAGGTCCCTGGTCATTGGCAGTAGGAGCCACTGGAACACTTTAATATGTGGTAACACATCATCTAAGATCCTCAAAACCACAGTGCAGGCAGCATTGCCTTGTCGATTTCATTCTCAGAATATAAATCCTTGACTTTAATGTGTGGTTGCCGCTGAGCAAATGGACTTCAGAATCTGAAAAATTTGGCAAATATTAGAGTTATGTTCAATGAGGATGGTGAAGCCCTTCTAATGGAAGGTTGGGAGGCAGTGAAAACAAAGGCTTTGGGGTCAGTCTGAGCTGGGTCTACCCCTGACTCTGCCCTTGCTACTCTGCAACATTGGGGACGCCATTTCTCTCAAAAGTGAAAGAGAGATGGAACATCTCCTGTGCGTCACTGGTGTGAGGGTCAGGAAGGATGTATGCATGTCACCTTGACCCCAGGTACGTGCTCCATACCTAGAGAATAAACTTGAGAAATAGAAGCTTTTCTTCTCTTGAGTTAGGATTTGCCAACTAAGAACCTGACACTCTTCTCTTTCAGTTATATTTTCTTTCAAGAAAAAAATAGAAAGATTCTCAATATAGGTATCCAAGGGAGAAGAATGACTGACACCAAACCCTTCATATGTCCAAGGCTGCGATTTTCAGCAGAGCTTATAGCTTCAGAGGGAGGCTGTGTTCAGTCTCACCATTAATCAGCATTGTCTGACAATGGACTCACATTGCATGTGAAAGCCGACTTTTATTTATTTATATGATTTATTTTACTCATATCATTAGTTTTCAGTAAAGAGAATCCCTTAGTTGATGAAGAAGGTGTCTTATGTCACAGGAATCATGAAGGGTTCATTCAGTCATTGACAACATCTTCCTGAGGCCTCGATGTTCTTCTAGCTCTTCGTCCAAGCCCGTATTTACTATTTGGCAAGTGGACTATTGCAAGGAACCCCTAGCCCACAGCAGCCCTTCTCAAGAACAAGCACTCACACCCCAGACTTGACTAATAACTTTAGATCACTGACTCCATGGCGGCAGTGGGTCTGATATGACTGAAAGTAAGATGCTTCTTCATGCCCAGTGTTCCTTAAGGCATATCAGTAGAGATCTTCCAAGAGTCTACAGGCTCACACATGAAGGTGGCCTAGTGGTGGGTTTCAAGGCCAACTTCATAAGCTTGAGAGCCAGGCATGTCATTCAAGCTACTGTGATCCAGAATGACTTCAGGGACTGCTAGACAATGTCCCAAATTTCACAAAATCACTGAATTAGGGTTCAGTCATTCAGCCACTCCGTTTTCTGATAATCTCCTTGTGGGATTTAAACTTCATAGCAAATGATCTGTGTCTATTGCGTGGTCGTTCACAAAGATATTCTGCAATGTTACTAGGAGGAAAGAAGAGGGATGGTGCCTCACACTGGCAGGAGTGCCCTGGGGAGGCAGGAGGCAGCTCCTAGGACACAGAAAAATCCAGGTTCTGTGAAACAAAAGGCTGCGAGAATCTTAACCTGCTCAACAGTCAGCTAAGAATGAATGCAGCAAAACAAATTTGTGTTCAACTTCAAGGTTAACCAAAGGAAAGGAAACAAGCACACACATAAAAAAAAAAATCTTATAAGCCAACTGGCAAGTTTGACAGACTAGAGGCAACAGTTTGGAAACATTATACCAAGACCAAGGGTGGGGCTAAACTCAGGGCTCTCCCTGGGTTCCCTGGGAAGCTAGATAGGAGACCAAGAGCTGAGGACAGAAGGTTGGCCGCCTTCTAAATTAGACTGTATAGTCCAAATCACTTTCGAAAACAACCCCGTGTTTCCTTCTAACTTAGTGTGAAATCATGCCCAGGCATGGCAACAAACACCAGGATTTTAGTGCTTGAGCAAACATCAGAGGTCCCTATTCTGACATGCTCTATTTCCAGAATGGGTAAATGATGCTTCATGAAGGGACTTTACCAAAACTGTGCAGCTCCTGAGTGGCAAGTCCAGAGTTGCCCAGACTGCCTGACCCCAGTTTAATGCTTTATCTAGCACATGGTCTGATCCTTAATGTCTTGTCTCTGGGAAGTTTGGTTTCCTGATAGCACTGTGCCTTGTGCATACTTTTGTTACAAATTCTATTTATAGCTAATAGCAGCAGTTTTAGTAGCCCTTCTCATGTTAAGAATTGTCTCAGTAGTTTTTATTTTCAGTCTGGCCGTAGGAGATTAAAACAAATTTTCTTTCTTTTTTAATAAAATACCATTCCTCATGCAATCTTGTTTCCTGAAGCTGCCTCAGTGGGAGGAGGGGTGGCTAACATTCAGGATATTCATTCAATGTCAACAAGAAAATAGTTTTCTCCTGCTCAAAATCAAGGAGCTTACAATCTAGTCAAGGAGCTAAAACTGGCCCACATAAAAAAGCAGTCATTCTAGGAGTCAGAACAAATCTATGAGCAAAAAGAACTAAGTCCTATGATGTTCCTAAAGGGGGAGCCCTGTGAGGGCTGGAGGTGATGAGGGAAGGTTTTGTGTGGAAGATGGGACATGTGTTAGTCTTTGGATGGAAGGAGATAGGTTTATGAATGGATGCCATGTCAAGGGAAAGAAACGTCAAGAATGAGGGCAGAAACAAAGGAATGAGTAGAGTGTCTTCATCAATCACTGGTTGGAAGAAGGTGGGAAAGGGTCTGGAAAGGCAAGGAACAAAACTGGATGACATAGACCTCAAAAGGAGGGTATAAATGGGCCACCATGGGAAATAGGGAGCCACAGAGAGATTTTGAGCCAAGAAGTGACATGAATGTAGTTCGAAAGGATGATTGGCATGCAGGACAAATTGGAGGACACAGGTTAGAATCAAAGGAACTAATCATTGCATCCGTGTTGTAAGACATAGTATGAAATGTCAAGGGCCTGAAACCAGGGTGTACTAGTACAAATGGAAAGGGAGTGACAAATATGATAAATGTTTTGAAGGAAATATTGAACACATGCCATCTGCTCATGCTGTCCTAAGAAGTCTTTGTTCCTTCCTCAAAGTGACAAAACATCAATAGATGTACTTATGAAATATTGTGATATATAAATGCCTATCAATATTTACAGGTTTCTCATGATCTACTTCATTTTCCAAATATTTAACTGCTTTGGGTGAGGTTTAAATATTAGACGCATTTTGTAGGGTGAAATTATCAGAATAATTTATGATTTTCAAATGACATCTCAAAATACCTTTACAATCTTTTAATGATCTGAATTTCACAATATGGTCTATTAGTCCGGCTTTTTCAGATTATAAGAAAGAGACATACCTAGATTATCTTAAGTGAAGGAAGTTTATCGTTGGAATTCACAGGGAAATAAGAAGGTAGGCCAGGTGCTCAGTAGTTCTGATCATTCCGGATCTCATACACTGATCCAGTGCCGTCATAATGGGAGGCACAGTAGATCTAGATTGGACTCTGGGGAGCAGTAGAGCCACTGGATATGATTCAAGTTACTGCAGTGGGTCCTATGACCTGCCCTCTTTGTGAATACCTCCCACGCTCTCCTAGAGATGTGATTGCATTTTCTCTCTCCAGTGTGGAGGATGGAGTTTTACCCATACTGGATAGAGCTTCTCCCCAAGACTACACATGGGACTTTTCTGCATCATAGTCATCCCAATTGATTGCCTTTGACTGGGGCCCCATTCCTATTGTAATCAGTTAGGACAGGGTTGCTGTCTCTCATAACAAATGATATAAACCATAGCCATTTAGGCAGAAAGAAAAGCCTGGGGTCACTTTCTCAGCAGGAGTCTATGGCAGACACTGAGGGCTTCTTGTCTAGTTTGGACTTGGAAGACAATGATGGAGATGTGTATATGAAAGCAGTGGGAAGGGTTATCTTTATCAGAGAGGGATATGATAGCTTCCCGAGTTTCTAAACTTGGGAAGACAACTGGGTCTTAAATGAGTAAGGGTTGTATATATTTTGGACTTATTAATAGCTTCTGCTGACATCAAGATTTTTTCTCCTCCTCCATTGATAAGACAGGAAATATGGTCAAATACAGCATACCTGGGGAATGTCATGACTTTCCATATTTTATCGTGGTCATTATTGGAGATCAAATATCAGAGAAGGTCAACTGCCTTTTTAAATTTTTTTTCTGGAGCCAAGAATTTGTCTGAACTAATTTTCCCAAGGTTATTATCAGCAATTAACCAATTAATATTTGGTAAGTAATTACTTTAACTATCAGCTCTAAGATGTAATCTCGTGATTTATAGCTCTGGCCTATGAGAGTGGTTTATGGAATGTTTTGGGTTGAGAAGGATTCTCAGGTTTCCAAGGTTCGCAGAAGGAAAGAGAGTCAACACTGATTAGCGACGACGCAATGAGGACGGGAGGGAGGGAAAGTAACCTACACAGGATATTCGCCAACCTTATACCTTAAACCCCTCATCATGGTATTGTCAGGAACACTCTCCTCCTTACCCCTAACTTGGAGACTTCACTGGGGCTGAGTTCAAATCTACATTATCAACAAGGGCTTTCTGAAACCTCTTTCTTCCTTTCATTCCTCCAGCCCTAACGTGGGTTCAGGTCAGCCTTTTAGATGATCAAAGTTATTGTCTTTTAGAAGGGAGTGGTATATGGTCCAGGAGCTTCCAGTTGGATGCCCAGGAAGAGTCTAAGTTCACAGACCCTTGAGCTTTATTTCCTCTCCAGGCTTGCAGGTCTAAAACTCAATCATCTCAGTGCCCCAGACTGGACCCAGAAAGAAATGATTTATACAAATCAAAGTCACAGGGGGCTGATAGATACAGAAGGACAATCTCATAGACTGTCTTACAGAAAAATAAAAAAATGTCTTATAGAATATTGCAAAGTTCTCTGAACTATACATTTGTCCCTGGGAAGAAATTTCCATGTGATCTAGGACATGATCAGGAAGTTTGGTGAACATGAAGCCAAGGAAGGGTACTAGCTGTATGGTACAAAGGGAATGAAGCCAAGGTGGCCCATCTACACATAGGAGTGTCTCCCCACCATTTCCCCAGGACTGTTCCGGATACACACTGTCCATGCTCCACTACCCAGGTTTTCATGATGACCATGCACCTTTGTCGACATGCTCTTTAACAATGTGGATATCACTTTTGCTACCATCAAGTTGCTCCACTCAGTTTGGCCTGAATAACTTGTCTTTCAATACTGAGTGTTGATTTTATTAGCTGAACCCTCACAGTTTCGGGGGTTCCCCACTTTCAAGCCTACCTAACCAATTTCCTAGCAGCTTACCTGATTTCATTACCTCCAGATTTCTAACAAATTCATTTGCCAAAAAGAACTTTAATAATCTAGAAATACCTCCCATTTGCTGGAGCGCTTCCACAGACTGTGGGTCACAAAGTCCTCACGATGGGCTTGGGCAGTGGGTCAAGCACGTAGCGCCTACTCCAGTCCACACAGGAGGGAGCTGAGACTCAGACAGAACTCACTCAAGTCCCTGCAGCTAATCTGTCCCAGTGCCAGGCCCTGGACCATGTTTTCCCTGCCAAGCCCCCTCCTCTGGTTTTTTTCCATTAAAGACACTGGTCAAATTTCCCAATCAATGCTCAGAGTAGAGTGAAATTCCTAGTAACGGGTTTTCAGGCTGCCACCCCGTGTCTGATTTCCTGCTCCCTACCCCCTTGGATTTTTCATTCCATTCAGTCATGTGAACCCCGTTCCCATTTCCACTTACCCCCGCACTTCGGCCCCTGCTTTGACAGCTGCTGGGGAGACAGAAAATGAGTTCAGAGTGTGCTTTCAGGTCCCATTCGAGTGCCCTTCCCCAAGTTACACAGGGTATCAGCTTGGCAGGTCACCTTCTGCTGGCACTGGACTCAGGACCCTGAGATGGCAAGGGGCAGGGGAGGGACAACCTGGCTGAGAACTGAATATTTTCAATGCACGTTTGATTCTCATTTCCATTCAGGACTCCTCATTAGGCCACAGATGCAGCGTGGACCTGTTCTTCATTTTGAGTTGGCAGGGCCCAAAGCCCTATTAGTGGTAATACGCACCAGCAGGACTCCAGGGAGAGGAAGAAAGCTGAAAGGACTGGGTTTTCTGGTCCAATTTTTTAAAGAAAAGAAAAGAATGAAAGACCCATAAAACTCAGAAACACTCTCTTCCCTTGGCTCATTCACATGGAAATGCAAGTCTGATGATCGTGGACAGGGAGGTGAAGGCCTTAGGAGCAGGGGTTACGGTGACCTCCAGCTCTTCTGCTCCAGCCCCATGTGCCAGTGGGACTCCCCTCCTGAGCCACCAATGCCAAATGGAAAGATTTTAATGCCACGTCTTCGGACACTTGGCAGGAAGAACCGTGAATGTTCCAATTACTACACTAATAAGCGCACAAGACCCCAAGCAGCCCCTTCCTGGTGCACGTACTCCCAAGTATCAGGTGCTGGGAAAACTGTGCATCAAGCACAAGAAACTGCTGTGCTTGCTGTATTCGTGCTCTGGAGCGGAAAAAGGGGAGCAGGAATGGCCGTGGCAGCGGCTGTCCAAGATTCCTCTGCAGGCTGCCTGTGCTGAAGACATCGGGTATGAGGCCCAAGCCTAGCGGGTGTCCGGGTCAATGCAGAGGCAGGAAGCTGTGGGTCCTGTTCCTTGATCCTTAAAGAAACAGGTACTGAAACAAGATCTATGTTTTGCAACCCGACCCTTTGATGACAGATGTAGAGAGGAGGACAGCACGTGTTACAATCACCCTGTTGTTACGTAAGCTGTCAGCACGCCTGCCCTGAGCACAGCATTGCAGGCAATGCACGGGGACATGCCCACCCCGGTCTCAGCGTCATAACCTTCACCTTCATCCAGCAGATGCTCGGGGCACACTTACTCGAGGAAGCAGGCAGGGTGGCGTTCACCCTCCCATCTTACGAACGATTCATGGAGTGTGTCTGTAAAAGATTTCCCTGTGATTAGCAGATTAAGACTAAAACCAGGACTTCTAGTCCACTCTCATTCATTCCAGGAAATCACTTTCTAGAAAGATTTCAAGCTCACCTGTGTGGTTGGGATTGGGAAGGGCATCTACTCTGGGACTGTGAGTAACTCTCAGCTTGAAGAGAAGTTGCACTACATGGGTACTGTAAAGAGCCACCACTGCCCAGACGTTCTTTAAGAGACCCGAGTGGAGGCTCTCATCACAAGGAACCGCACGAGAAAGAATATAACCTAAACAGACACACTGTGCCCTTTGGTCGACAAAGTTGACTTCTCATACATGGTTTCATGTTCTGCTGTTCTGCTTTCCGGCGAGTATCCAGGTTTCCCATTCCCCTTGTGACTCACCGGCCCCTCCTTTCATGATTGCTGATCTCTTTCTTTTCTTTCCTTGGGTGTATTGCCTCTCTTTACCATGCTGTTTGCTGTCAGAGGCCAGAGAAAGTCATCTCCATTGGAGAAGAGAAGATACAGAAAGCCATTGAGGGAAACTGCAAAAACGCTGGTATCCTACAAGTACCAGAACTTCTCATGACACAACACATTATATATCTGAGTGTGCTGAGCTGTCACATCACAGTGGTGCTGTGCAGCTGCCCTGGCCAGCCTGTGGCCTCTGTCGCCTGAAGTTCCACCTAGGGAATAGAAGGTTTGGAAGACAGAGATTTGCAAAGGAGAGGTGATATCCCCAAAGTTGCATGGCTCGTCAATGGCAAAACAGGTGCATTTCTACTTTGTTATTCTCTTTTTTCCTATAATTTGTAACACTGAAGGATTGAGAGGAAGAGCTGGCTCTTTTTAGGTGGGAAAACAAATCATGCTATCGCACATTATATCTCATATAGTTTTGCTGAGGGCTAAAAGGGTCTTGCTAAAAAGGTTCTTGATGGGAAGATCTCAGAGGAAAAAAGTTCAATCTCTTCTCTCCTTCTGGGTTATCTTTCTATTCATTCTTCTGGATCTTTCTAACAGTTCCTTTAAGGTGTGAGTAGGAAGTGGAATTACAGTGGTCCTATAATCTTCAATGTGCAGACACTATAATTATCTCACCTGGACAGAAGAAGGAAAAACATTAGTATTTTCCATTGGGGATGCATAAAATTGAAGCTTTTTTGCAATCTCTAACTTGGATCCTGGGTTACAAAATACAGTGGCTAAATAAAATGTCCATATGCAACACTTCTCCATAACAAAAAAAGTTCTATAAAGCATTGTCTTTGCCCATATCTGAGCTGCTTCAGGGACTTGCCAGCCTATGTTTTCCCTGGCAGTGATTTTATTTTCCTACTTCAAGGCTATAATTCCAATTCTGTCAAAGAATTATTTTTTATTGTGAGTTACCTTACAAAGCAAGTCACATAGGGGCATAAGAATAAAAGTACATTTAATCATGCACGTTGCTGAATGTAAATATGAAAAAGAAAAAAAATTAATAAAATCAAGACTGTCCCTAGTGATGCTTTTTATGGGAAGAATCGTGCATTCATAGTTTATTTTTTCAAAGTTTATTGACATTTTTAAAAAGATTTATTTATTTGAGAGAGAGAGAGGGACGGAGAGAGAAAGGGTGTGTGCATGCACATGCGCAATGTGTGAGTTGGGGAAGGGGCAGAGGAAGAGAGTCTTCAAGCAGCCTCCCCACTGAGCGTGGAGTCTGACTTGAGGCTCAATCTCATGACCCACGAGATCAGGACCCATGAGATCAGGACCTGAGCTAAAACCAAGAGTCGGACGCTCAACCGACTGAGCCACCCAGGTGCTCCTAAAATTTATTGACTTTTTAAGATATATTTGGTTACTTTTTTCCAAAATAACTTTTTCTCATCATAAAACTCAATTAGTCTTCATTATAGAATATTTAGAAAATAAATACAGAGAAGCAAAAATGTTTCAATTCTACAACTCTATAATGTCACCCCTTCCAGATAACCAATGTTTGTAATTTGCTTCGTTTTCCTTCTAGACACACACACATACACACCCCACTGGGTGACACTGTACAGTCTCATTCTTTTCCATTTAATATGCCAACAAATATTTACCTACAGCCTTATTTCAGTGACTGATTTGTATCCCTTTGTATGGTATTCTGTTAGTTAACCCATTCTGTATTGTTTGACTATTTTAGAGCTACGTTGAACATTCTCGAAACTAATTAACCACTCCAGTGATTGGGTTCTCAAATTCTGAAGTAGTGGTGTCCTAAAATGCTGACTTCTGACACATCGGTGTTCAGTAGTAGAGAAGGTATAGACTGTTCAGGATCTTCAAACCATCATGCTCAAAATAACTTAGAGGGTGACCAAAATGAGTCAGGCTGCTAGAAGTTAAACTTAGATAATAAAGGGCACCATCACCTACAAAAAGGGCATCACTTCAGGTACTCATTACTCAGCCACTTCAGGTACTCATTACTCAGCAGGACAGAGGGAGAAGCTGATGTGGTGTTAGAAGGGTTGGTATGAGGAAGCCAACAGCTCACATGGCACGTAACTGGCACTATCATGTTCCTTTAACTCCCTAGGTCCCCTTCTTGCATTTATTTTTCCAGTCTATGTTGACCTCCACTAGAGAATAAGAATTATAAAGAAGTTGGGAATTGTATGTGATTTGTCCTGAGTTCCATGACCCACGTCCTCCATCCTACCCCATTCATCAGGGCTGGCCTGGGTGTGACATTAATAAACAGAGGGAGGAATGCTGGTGAAGACTCAGGAGAGATTTGAACCCAGGCCCAGGAAGACTGGTGTGGGCTGGCCCGCGTGTGTGTCCACAGAGGCACATTCCCTTTATTGCCGGAGACTAGGGTAGCACTTGCTGGCTTCTGCACCAATCATCAGTTGTGAAAATGACGAGCATAATAACTTCCTTAAGTGACACACCTTCCAGCCCAACTACTGGAAAGCACCATCCTTTAGCATGTTTTGCAATGGTAATTTACTAGGAACGTAAATCATGGATAGGTGCATCTTAAAAATCTCCCCAAATTTCTCACGCGAAGCATCTCGTCGAAACCAAGCCAAACTAGACAAACAGAAAACCAACTCATCAATTTTATCATCTCGATCTAAATGGGTTCATTGTGAAAAATGGCCTCTTCGACATTTGTTTCTTCAGGCTACTTTGGAGCAATGTTGGCTTTCTACTACAATGCTTTTCTGTCACAAAGCACTTTGCTAAATGACTCAGTTCTCGATGCCTGCTTTTTGGCTGCTGGTGAGAACTACCAAGAGGAAGGCAGCCTTTCCATCTCTTCCACCTGCATGCCTGACCCTGACCTCCCTTCACTCGGCCTGTTCTGATACGGAGTCTGCGTTACGTTCCCTGTACAGAGCCTGCCCCTGGAAGGGGACCTCCTTCCGCAGCACTCTTTCCCACAGTCCCTGATGTCTGCGTTCTGAGATAAAACAAGCCTCGTGCTCCCTCCCCTTTGCAAACACCTCCTTATCACCAGGTCAGGCAAACATCATTGGAATGTTTCAAAGTACTGCTAACAAAAAGGCAACGCAGTCCAAATCACCTGGTTAAGAGCTCTGAGCACTCACCAGCCCTGGCATTGACAAGCCCTTGAAGGAACTCAACAGCTTCAATGAGATAAACATCAGCTTGTCCTTTTTCCTTGAACACCTCGGGTCAGACCAGAAGAACATAAGCACCGCAAGGGCTGGGAATTTTGTTTGTTTTGTTCTCTAGTGCATCCCCTACCACACTGGGAATGCTACCAGGACAGGACCCAAAAGACTGTCAGGGACCTAGGTATTTCTTTTTAAGATTTTATTTATTTATTTGACGACATAGATCACAAGTAGTCAGAGATGCAGGCAGAGAGAGAGGAGAAAGCAGGCTCCCCGCTGAGCAGAGAGCCCGATGCGGGCCTCGATCCCAAGACCCTGAGATCATGACCTGAGCCTAAGGCAGAGGCTTTAACCCACTGAGCCACCCAGGTGCCCCAAGGACATAGGTATTACCCAAGAAACTATATATATATATATATATATATATATATATTTATATTTATATTTATATTTTTTAGCTGGGTTAAAGTTTTCTTACAGTGAACAGTCTGTTCTTAAACTTCATTATGAATACAATCATTTAGTATCTGGCTTTTGTATCTTGCAAATTTTTAAACTCAGCATGTTTGGGAGATTAATAAAGGTCTTAGCATATATTCGGCATCTGTTCCCTTTTCAATGCTGTGTAGTATTCCATAAATATTCTATAGTTTGTTTTTCCATTCTCTTATTGATGGGTATTTGTCTGTTTCTGGTTTGGGGCTGTTATGAATAAAGCTTCCAAAAACATTCTTGTACAAGTATTTTTGGGAATCTGTGTTTTTGTTTCTCTTGGGTAAATAAACACTCAAGAGTAAAATTGCCAGATCAGAGGGCAAGGGTAACTTCACATGATTCTGCCAAACCAGCAATAAATATTTATTGAGCCCTTTGGAATATATCCAGGTAAATTGTTCTTTCAATCTGAAATATCCTTTCCCTTTCTCCATCAATTATAGTAAAACTCATTTTTTTTTTCAGGATTTTACCAAATAAAGATTTCCCTGATCGCCATATGCATTCAACAAGTTTAATGTTTAAGAGATACTCAATGCATATTTATTAAGTTTCTTATATTTCATTCAAATCAGCCCTTGTCCCCAGGAAGCTCACAGTGTGGTGGAAAGAGAAATATGATGGGGGAAAGGGAGGTGTGTGCAGGATGTTCCAGAGTGGCAGAGAGGAAATGTAAGTACTACGGTCGGAGAGACCTTTTGGGGACTGGGAGCTTCAGCTGCATCTAACAGTTGGGGTGGAAAAAGATGAGGACATTCTAGGCAAAGAAAACTGTTGATGCCAAGAGAGGCAAAAGAACATGTTCCCCCGAGGAGGAGAATCCCAGAAGCTAGAGCAGTGAGTGTGTGTGGGGGTCAGGGGAGGGGCCGAGGGGATGGAGGGCATTGGTGGGCAGCCAAGATCTGGATCACAGCAGGCCTTGCCTGCCTTATAAAGGCATCTGGATGTCACTTTGAAACCAATGGAGAACTAGTGAATGGTCTTAAAGCAGCAGGTGACATCAGAATTCACTGCCCCTCCTGCTTTCCCACAGCAATTAGCTGGACTTTTCTCATACTACTTGGTTCCATTGTCTCTTGCCACTGTGGTTTGCACGTTGCCTCCTCTCCAAACTGCCTGCCTTGGGAATGTTTTATAACACCTGTCAACAGGTGTGTATACAGTAGCCACGAGTGCTTTGTGGGTGTTTAATATTTAGGATGGACCCCTGCATTCCTAGAGACTATTGTCACCCTGGGGGCTGCCCAACTGAGAGTTAAGGAGCATGTTAGTTCTCAATGGGGCATAGATCGCAATGAAGCAGATGTGGGAGAAAAGATCTGAAGTTCAAGATGGAAGAACGTGGGGGGAAAGAAAAATCACACGGAACTAAGAGCTCAGTCACTCCAGTCATAGCCTTATCTGCCTCCCACCCAGGATCCCACCGAAGTATTTTGGGGCTGTTCTATACCACAAACCTAGCTGCTTTTCTGCTTTCCAGAATTTCCATCTAGTGAACAGATGGCATTGTTTTCATATGAAGAGAAAAAGAATTTCATGTACTCAAACACTGAAAGCTTGAGAAAACACACAGAGCAGGGTAATAATTGCGATGGGGAGAGAACATGACATGTCAACAGACAGCTAGGCTCTGTACGAAGAAAGAATCTCATCAGATCCTTGGCCAGGAATGTAGACTCTGCAGGGAAATATCCAAGTTGAGGGTGTGTGTGCGTTGATGGGCTGTTCAAACAAGCACTGAGCCAGACTACGCTCTCCTCTACAAGCATGACTAACTTGTTCTCTCTCTCTCTCCCCATATAAAATTCTTATTAGGTACTTGACCCTGAGAATTCGGGATGAAAAGAACCAGTCCCTGTCCTCAGGGGGCTGTCAGCATGGTGATGGAGATGAGCTCATAAAAGATCTACACAGAAAATGAGAACAGCCGGGACAAGCCCCTTCCCCAGCCTGGAGGGCTCAGGGGAAGCCCCAAGGGAAGGTAGTATCAGAGCGGTCTTAGGAGGTGCCTGGGAGCTGGCCAGGAGAAATGTTAATGAGGCAAAGTAAAGGATGTTGTAAAGGGCATTCCACACTGAGGGGACGTGGGAACAAGGGTATGGAGGTCTCAGGAGTGAGAGGAGCATGGAGACATGATACAATCCATTCAATGTGGCTGGCTAGGGCAGGGAGTGGCAAAAAAATGAGGTAGAGATGTAAGCTGGGGATTAGAATACATCTGAGCACAAGGAAATATTTGAGCACAACAACATTACACAAGTTCATGCAAATTACTTGCAAAACAAGGTGTACCCTATCAGTACACCTTCTCGTAAGGTTAAGAGCACGGGCACATTTGGTAACAGAATCACACTGCCAAGATCAACAGGCTACCCCAGGAAAAATTAGTCATACATTCATTCAGTATAAACACATATATCCAACATGTGCGCTCAGTGCCCGGCACTGGGAGCCCCGTAATAAATACTATACTCCTACGAAAATGACTAGCACTTGGCGCTCTGCCCAAAGTAAGCACTCCATAGGCAGCTGGTGAATGAATAAATGAATGGTCAGCTTGGGCCCCTGCCCAAGGAGCTCATAGTCTAGTGGGGGAAGCAGAGAGGCAAGCGATGATATAGTATCAAATGATGACAGTTCAGATAGAGCAGGGAATTTACACTAAAAAAATGTCTGCAAGAAGCCAGAAAGTCAAAGAAGTTAATGAAGAGACCTCCTCGTGAAAGACAATAGGGACTAGTGGGGACTACAGCCGGTGGAGAGGACGTGCTCATTCTAAAGGGGATAGTTGCTAGCCACCTCCAGGCAAATAAGGATCAATAGATGGTGGCAATTTGGGTTTTTATTAAGTGAAATGTCACTGTCTGCATTGGTTGCTCCTACATGCCCAGACTCTAGCATGATCAGCCTTGTACCTACACAGAGGTGATGGCAGAGACAGAGAGACAGGGAGAGAGAGAGAGGGAGAGGGAGAGATAGAGATTGGTTAGCAAGGCACAGGGCCTCAAAAACTGCCTTTTTGGATGGACATGGCATAGGACAGAGTGACCTGCAGAATCAGAGCAGGACACCATTGCCCTCACAGTCAAGAGGGCAAAGGGTGTCAGGCACTGCCAGCAACCACGGCCCCTGCCTCCTGGCAGCCCAGCCGGCTCCTGTGTACCTGGTGAGGGCCTGACCTGAGATCAATCTCTGGCCCTCTGAGGCCAGGACCCAGGCTCCCTTTCCGCTCCTCCCCCAGAGAGGACCTGGGTGGCGGTTGCTAATGCCCTGGCCATGGGGATCTGTTTAGGGCTGTTTGTTCTGCAGAAGGAAACAGAAGATTGCAGTGTATCAGAACCCCGCTCCTCGTCCTGCACAGCCGCCTCCCCCACCACAGAAAAGCTGCTGAACAAACAGAGAAATCAAAGATGATTATACACTGCTGGAAACCCGCGTGCTTCCGCCTGGCTGCATCCCCTGCCAAACTCTTATGTAAGCCGCAGCACCACTCAGGCCTGCAACCGAACAGAGCCGCCATTGACAGCCCGTCCGGGACCCGCTCTCTGCCCGCAGCTCTCCTGCGGTCCTGTGTCACCTGCAGCAGCCCCGCCCTGGGGAGGGGAGGGCCACCTCGCAGGCCGACAGGCTGCTTTTACATTTGCTCTGGGATTTCCCCCTTTCCCTCCCCGGCCAGTTCAGAAGAATGGGTGGGTCCACACGAGGAGTTGACTTTGGTCGGACTCCAAGTGACTAAGACGTTTTCTACTGGAAAACTCCATTTGACGATTCGGGGGAGGTGGGTGTTTTTTACCCTCTAAAGTGAATGTTTAGATACCAGAGCTGAATGAGTAACTCCTGGAGCCCGAGGTGACCCCCTGGCCAGAAAGGGCCTGACCACGCTGCTCTCATGACCCATACTTATTTCTATTTAGGGATTCCGGGCAAGTCCCTCAGCCCTAACCCACCTAAATGGACTTAGAGGGGCTTTTCCTTTGATGTGTCTGGGACTCGAGTAAATAAGCTGAATTCTCAGGGCTCTTTCTGCGCCACAGGGTTAGGAGCACTCATTGGCTCCTATGGCAAGTGCCCTGGGGATTTTGAGTGTAAATCCCGACCTTTCGGCATGGTTGTGATTACATCTACGAGGTCCTGCTGTGCAGTGTCCACTATGTTTAAGAGTTGATCCCTTTCTCTCTATTCAACACTGGGCTTCTCTTCTTTTCCCTTCTGCCGTCTCGACCACGCCTCAGTCACGCTCAGATTCTCAAGTTAGAAGGCGCCTGAGCTTTGGAGTCAGATAGAACTGTTGGAGATACAGCTTGTCGTCATTCGGAGGCTCTGTGACCTTAAGTCACAGCCTAAACCTTGATAAGTCCCTGAAATCGCCTGGCTTCCCTTAGTTTTTCCATAGCACTTGAGAAAAGCACAAGTCTTTCTGGGGTGGGGCAAGGGGGTGATTCTGGGTTTGGGGAATGGCTGACCATGGCCACCTTTTGCTTGTTCTATCATGGAAAGGGCGAGCGGGTGGATCCAACAGGCAGAACCCTTCACTGGTTGGTGAGATTGCACCAGAAGTGAGGGGCTGAGCTGGAATCTTGGCCTCGGTCCCCTCTCCCAGCTCTCACTTCTTTCCTTCCCTGTTCATCCTTAAGGGTGCCCTTCACAAGCCAAGGGGCCTGGGTGGCTGTCTAACTTTTCCTCCCCCCTGATGACCTAGGTGCCTGATTTTATTGATAGATATCTCCTTCCAAGAAGATGGGTAGCAAATTCTTGCTATACCTTTCTTGCTCAGGCCTTCTGGTAAAAAGAAGGAATTGCCTTTTCTAGACTCCAACCCGTGGAAGGACACATCAGTAGGTCTCGGAATCTTGGTAAGAGAAGGAATTTATGAGGTTCCTCCAAAAACAAAATGGAAGTGAGAGAGGAAAAACTCAATATCCTCAGTATCGCATTGTGACCACACTGGTCAATACATCGCCCTTGCCTTGAACGAACCTGAGGTCTTAATCCTCTTCTCTGGGGAAGCTCCACTTCTAACGGGGAACTCAGGTGACCTTTGGCCGGGAAATGAACCGTGTGTCTGAAATCAGTAAAACTTGATTCCTTTCTCATGGCCCGACTCTCCCAGTCTGGAGGGATAAAATTCCCGGCTCCTGGCCCCCCGTGACCTCTGTGAGTGAGTTCCTCCACCCCTGCCAGTTTTCTGGATAACAATGAAACTCACGTTACTGTGTCTTGTTCCGCGGCTATCTAAATAAAGAGAGAGTAGTGGTGTGGTTGGGATGGGGCCCTGGGAAGAGAGCCTCTTCCAGCATGTTTCTCCCTCCGCCCCGCAGCTGTCTTCCTGCCTGGTGGTACAACCTCGGACAAGAAGCCTCCTTCCTTGGATCCTTCTAATCTCCACCTGGAGAGTGGAGGTAAGAGTATTGTGAAGTTGGATAATCTTGACCAAGGGAACTGGTTTCTTCATAAAACATTCTTAATCTGTTTAGGACGGGGCAGATAATCCAGGGATGGTTAATACCAGAAAACACTTTCATGCAGCTACTAACTAAAGGAGTAAAAGGATCAGCTGGCCCACCAGCCGGATTCATGAGATCAGCCCTTTGGAAGCCTCTTCTTCAACCCCAGGCAGTATGACTGCAATTTGACAGCTTTTATGGGACAAACGGAGGTGGCTGGGTCAGGAACATGCAGCTCAATTCCCAACGATACACAGATAGATAAGAAAATTAAAAAGTATTGGACACCCAATTTTTATCAATCATGCATTGTCTATAAAATTTTCTTTAAAAAGCATCAGGAATCATTGACACATATATTGTAAGATTTAGAAACATACAAACACTCTAGTGACAGATTTTGGAGTTTCTGAGCTAAACTTCAGTCATTAATAATTACTGCTCGGTCTAATCTGGGCCATAATCTTGTGGGTAGTAGATCACTTACTTCTGAAAGTTTCTGAGAGTAAAAAGTCTTCTGGAATACATATGAAGCTTTTCAGGACAAGTTGTTTTTGCTTTCTTAAAAATGACATTCATTTTTTACAACAGTTTTAGATTTGTACGGACAGTGCAGAATTCCCATCTACATCTCATCCAGTTTCCCTTTTTATTACATCTTACATAAGTATGGTACATTTGTTATAATTAACGAAGAAATATTGATACACTATTATTAACTCACCTCCATACTCTAAAAAATGGGGGTTTTGGGGAACATTGGCATTAAGATTTCTCAGAGGTATCTTAACTTGGGCTTTCACATGGTGGAGAGAAGTTCTTTGCCGACCTCAGACCTCTCTCATCACATCTTGGAACATTCACTGGATGTTCACTGCTTTGCTGCCTTCTTTCTGCAAAGAAAAATTTGTTTTCTAGCCTAAGAACAAAGCAACTCCCATATATTTGTTCTAAGTTGTTCTCAAAAGTATCTTAAAATGGCAGTAGAGTGAACTGGTGAGTAGAGATTTTGAATCAAACAGACAGGATCCCAGTTCTGCCTGATAAGCTGTTACTTTATCAAGCCTCATTTTCCCCACCCATAAGATAGAAATAATAACACTGTTTTCCTCATTGATTTGCCATGAGGATTGAATACAAATATTTCAAAAGCCCTTAGCACAGTGCCAGACATTTAATATCAGTCAAACAATGGCAGCGATCATTAAGCTTAAAAGGTGACGCCTTTTTGAAAAGCACCTGTACTCAATAGACTAGTCAATGAATAATCTAGATGAATTTGATGAAAAGTAGCTTTTTTAGCAAAGATCAGTTTCAAAGGTCAGTAGGGAGAAGATAAATCGTTATAGAAGCATGAACTTCATTGCCCAAAGAATTCTCTTCAAACTGGAAAGAAAAAGGTAGTCATGGGGACTGCTGATGTGAAAACATGTAGGGAACCACCCAGAGGCTTTCCCTCTGGAGGACGAAAATATCAGTAAATGTTTGGAGCAGTAAATATCTCTCTTGAAGGTATTGTTAAGGGCAAAATGAAGGTATTGTTAAGGGCTAATTAGGAATATTGTGCAGATCTGGCCCCCGTCCGCACCTCAGTTCCTACTCCCATCTCGGCACATCTTCCAACGCCCCAGCGATGGGGAGCTACAGCAGTTGATCAGACATGCATCCCTCTTGCCTTCCATGCTCTTCTTGCGTGCTCTACACCTTCTGCCTGGGTGGACCCTGCCCTTTACCTGCCTAACGTATTCTTCAACTTCAGTTTAGGTACCATCTGTTCTGGAAAGTCTTCCCCAACCACCGCTGTTCCGATTAGGCATGCTCTCCTAAGACTCCCAGGCTTCATTCTCAGAGAGGAGGCACTAAACCCACCTCATGCTCTCTTGCGCCTCACTGTGTTGTAAGTATGATGGGTAGCACAAGGCTAGCATGGTACCTGGGACCCGATAAATGGTTCAGGAACATCGGGTAGAACCTATTCTCTGACCCTCTGCAAGCCGATGGACCTTCGATTCTTCTCTCAAACTGAATTAGAAGCACATGGATTTGGTAAAAGAAATTTTTGTACTTGAAGCATAAATGAGAAAACGTTAAAGGTTTCTCTTTAAAGAATATAATCGAAGCCAGTGGAATATAAAACCACAACAGATATTTCGTGCATTGGTTTTCAGGACCCAGTGCATGAAACAGTGTTGGGCTGGGTGACATTTTTTCAGGTCAGTGAGGTTTCTTCTCAAAAAAAAAAATTGTCACCTGTTTTGTGAGGGTGCCCAGAGCTATAAGCAGGGCGTCCTCTGCTAAGAGGGGCAGGGTATCCTATAGCCTGCTTCCTTAAACTCCCCCAGGGCATCCCCTAGGTCTGTCTCTGCCCTTTTTCCTACAAATGGTGGCCATTGTGATTAATTCAGTTGAGGAAACGAAAGTTAAGTAATTTTTCTTTGAGGTCACATAGCTACTGAGTTTTGAAATTAGGACCCAGGCCCTTCTATCTGATTCCAGAGCATTTAGTCCTTGTTTTCTTCTTCAGCTGACACCTGCCCACATCACGGGCTTGGTGCCCAGAAGGATAGAGCCTTCTTGTATGAGGCTGAACCGACACACCCAGATCTATTTTACCTACGCACTTATCCTAGACTGGATCGCATCAATGCCCTTCTATCATTCGGTAACTATTTTACATCTCCTGACTCTCTTCTTGTCTTTATCTGTTGGAGTCCTCTACTACTGGGTATGAAAACAGCATTCCATGGTAGATAAAGAGGCATCTTTATACCTTACACTATTAAAACTTATCCCACAGCAGGATCCACTCCGCACCTAATGATTATGACAGAATTTCCAGTGGGAGGAATTGTGCCATGGGTCAAATCGTTTGACAATGGACTCCAAAACCTCTTTATTCTTTTTTTTAAAAAGACTTATCTATTTTAGAGAAAGAGAAGGAGCATGAGTGGAAGGGGCAGAGGGAGAGAGAATCTAAAGCCGACTCTGTGCTAAGTATGGTCCCCAACGCGGGGCTCGATCTCACAACTGTGAGATCATGACCTGAGCTGAAATCAAGAGTCAGACGCTTAACTGACTGAGCCACCCAGGCACCTCCAAAACCTCTTTAAAAAGGTAAGTTGGATAAGAGCTTTGTGCCAAGATAAGTAGGACTTTGCTGGGGTTTGGACATTTTAAAATATATAAGGTTATTTTTTATAATACAGATAGCTTCTTGGCATGATGTAGTCCTATATAAAACAATACTGGGCACTCAACTTTTTGGTTAAATTTTCGGCATTGTGGTTTTAAAGTCAAGGCAGCAATACCTACAGTTGCAGTAGACATTCCCATGTGAAGAGCCCTTGGACCAGCAGGTAAGTGTTTTCCTGCTGGAGCAATGGCCACTCTGTCCTCAGGCTAAAGAGCATCTAGGAAGAGGGGGGCTGGCACCTATGTGGAGGAATAAGCTCCCTGATTCTGCTTAGCACCTGCACTTAGAGACGACCTTGTTATTTCTGTCTCAGAGTAATCATCTTGACTGACAACAGTCCTTGCCTTCAAAGCGGCGAGCTAGTACGGAGATAAAATATAAGCTGATTCAGAAATGAAAACCCATCAAGTGTTGAGGAAAACAGAAAGAAGCAGAAGGCAGATCCATATGCGCTCTCTGGCTTCTGCCGGTTAGGCTCACCCCAAGTTAGCCTCACTGTTCCCTCACTGGGAGATTATTCTGTGGTTTTGGCACAAGACCGCGATCTGGGAGAGAAAGCAAAGTCTATGGATATGGCTGCCTTTTCTCCTCTAAGCCAACGAGTGCCCTGTTTTCCTGTGAGCCTGCCACTGTGGGAAAATTGGACAAGTGTAAAGTTCCCCTCTTTGTCTCCAGCACACTTCATTTACCAGTGAGCCAAGCTGGGAACAGAGCCGCCTCTCACACAGCTCATGAATGACTCCGTTTTCTCAGGGCAGCCTCTGCCTGCCCATTGTCTAACTGTCATGCCCTCTTGTATAGGTGTTCCCTGCAGTCCCGGCTGTTATGTAACGCCTATGCAGGGAACATTGCGTGAGAGCGAGAGATCAGAGAGAGAGAAAGAGAGGAAAAACCCAGAGGGTAACCAAGACCAAAATGTCTTCCTGGAGAAGGAAAAACAAAATGCTAGCCATTTGTCAGCTCTTTTCCTCTGGCTTGTTTGCCTGAGTGATAAACTTTGATGCTGGCATACAAAACCCCATGGCTGGCTCAAGGGAACGCTTCTGTTTATAGCCACAAGGCTGGACATGCTGTACCCTCCCACCCACGTTGGTACAGCCACCACATAGGTCCTGCCACAAAACTGACAAGAAATCCTACCCCTTCTCTCTTATGGCCTAGGGGGGAAATGACTTTCCCCTCCCGGGTCACCTCGTCCTATGCTTCCCTCTCCTGTAACAGCAGTGGCCCAGTGAGCCTCTCGGTCCTGCTTAGAGAATTGCTTACCCCCTCGGAGTTGACTATAGCAATTTCTGGGTGGCCCTGACTCGATCAGAGTTCAGTGTAGGGAGGCAGCCATCACTTGGTAGCCACAAATGGGGCCACTCTTCCTCATATGTGCATCACTGGGATGCCATGTTTGGGACTTAAATGTTACCCACCCTTCCTTTGGACACCATACCAGTATTGTGGTGAAATGAGTGGAAATGGTGCTTGTCATTCTTTCTCTATCTTCTTCCACATCTTCCCAAGCTCACCCTGCAGAATAGCAGCCCCACGGCCACAAGAAGAGACCTTATGACAAATAAAGTAGGATTCCATGGCCAGATGTTTTAGGGGATCCTTGTATACTCAACCCACTCTCAGAAAGTCACAAGCCTGTAAGCATGAAAAAGTCCTGAACTGTTCGCTCTAAAGCACCCTATACCTCTTTGGTATAGTATTTCCCAAACTTACTTGACCGTGAGTCTATAAGCTCTGAGAGACTTGGCCTGTATTGCCCATGGTTGAATTTGTAGTTCACGATCCTGCTGTGGGTGTTCAATAAGTGCATTAAATTGAAGTGAATTTAATTGACCGTTCTTTCTAAGTTATATCCAATAACATCCTACAGAGGTCAGGTTCCATGACACATACTTCGGTGAATGCTGTCTATACCATTCACTTGTTCTGTTAATTACAGTGAAAAGAGAAGAACAAGAGCCACAGTTGGACCCAAGATGAAGACTTTCTGGTCCTCATGTAAGAACAGGCTGTAGGAGGTACCTCTGTCCACAGCCCCTTGAAAGCATCCAGCCTCCACCATGAGCCCTTGCACAGGGAGATGGCATATGCCTCTGCTCACCTCGACCTTCTGATTTGTCTCTTTACTCACTCTGTTTTGTTCACTCTGTTTTGTCCACTCACTCTTGTTTTGTTCACTTTTGAACTGTTTGCTTTGGTGACTCCTTTACAGTAGGTTTTCCAACTCTCTTCTTATTATAAAAATCCATTAAAACAAAACCAAAACCTTGTCTCTATCTTGCTGGCTACGGCTTTCGAGTCTGAAAAACCTAGATTTGAATCCATATTCTGCCACTTGCTGGCTGTAAGACTTTTAGAAATTTCTTGTACCTATCAGAGCCTCAATCTCCTCTCTTTAAAGTGAGGATAATAGCAGCACCTGGCTCACAGACTTGTGAGTATTAAATGAACATGTAAAACTTCAGCACAGTGTCTGGCTCTTAGCCAGTGCTGGGAACATGGTGAGAGCACAACTGCTCTGCCCCTAAGCTCTTAGCTGTGTGTGCTGCCTAGGTTTGCACACATGCACACCTCCAAGTAAGCCTTTCCTCTCCCTCTACTGGGTCAGCCCCATGAGACCCAGGTGACAGAAACTCTGGTCCAGGCATCCTCTCCTTTGGGGGATTTCTCTCTTCTCTCTTCTCTCTTCTCTCTTCTCTCTTCTCTCTTCTCTCTTCTCTCTTCTCTCTTCTCTCTCTTTCTTCTCTGTCCCGTTAGTGCTGAAGATTTCAGTAGCCCCTTAGATTTACCCCTTCATCACTTTTATGTCTCCTTGGGGCCCCGCCAAGAAAAGGTAACCCTTCATTGGTAGAGTGTTTATAGTTTGCAAACTTCTTTCTAATACATTATCTCACTTAATCCTCACAACAGTGTTCTGAATGTTATATTTCTTTTTTTTTAAAGATTTTATTTATTTATTTGACAGAGATCACAAGTAGGCAGAGAGAGAGGGAGAAGCAGGCTCCCCGCTGAGCAGAGAGCCCGATGCAGGGCTCGATCCCAGGACCCTGGGATCATGACCTGAGCCGAAGGCAGAGGCTCCAACCCATTGAGCCACCCAGGCGCCCCATGAATGTTATATTTCTGTGGATGAGAAAATAAGTGACTCTGTGACTTGCTTGAGGTTACATAGTGATCAAACATTGGAGGCTAGATTTAAACCCAGGTCCATCATCAGTTGCAATGTTCTCCCTCATCTTCTCACCACAGCTGCCACTTGAATAACTGTGGAGTGTAATGGGAGGCAGAAGGCTATCCTCCTGTACCCTCAGGACCTTGACATGAACATTCTTTTTTTTACCTCCACTTCCATCCCAGGACATGGCCTGGAACAACAATAAAAGGACATGGAAAGAGAGGGTAGGAGAGGAAAAAAAGATATAAAGGATTAAGGAAGATAGATCAACGGACCCTCCAACTGTATGTCTCAAATTCTGGTCCTGTTCCCTACCCAAGTGTTCCCAGCCTTCCCTTTTCAGGATAGTGGCACATGGAATGCCTATGCCTTCATCCAGTAACAATGAATAAAGATACTCAATGGAACACAAAGAAGAAAATTCTGATAAGCATACTTGAGAATCCAGCATAAGGAATGCTACATTGTGAATGAGAAAAATTCCTCAAAACCCCTCTAGGAGGGATTTTTTAGTCTTTGCTTTCTGAGAAGAATAAGTACACACACACACACACACACACACACACACACACACATACCCCTCTCTGGTACTAAAATAAAGAGATGAACAAATGGTGGTTTTCATTTTTTATTGTTCCTTATATCACATCCTACAACAAATATATGAAACCTAGTGATTATCTAAGGACCTAGAATGCCTTTGTCATTGTAAATGGTGGATCTTTAGATGTGAGTTCCTGTAAAGGGACGAAGCTTGTTAAGAGCAAGAGGCATTCAAAAGATGCAGTAATCCTAGGCCAGCACCATGGACAGTCACCCACTTTTCTTCTGATTACTGAGGCCTGATGCCCTAGGTTAGGAAGTGGCAACTGAGAAAAGAGGGATGGGTCTTCTTTCCCTATGGGAAGAATCATGCACTAGGAAAAGTAATGCTCTCTATTCTTCTACATATCAGTTGGAGAATTTGGACTGTGATGATACAACTGACACAGGAAAGAAATGGTAGTGTCTTGTCATCTGGTCTGGAGGAATCAGGAACAGCTTGTCACATGCTTCTCCTCCTTCTGGTCCACTTTAATTCTTTTTTCTTTCTCCAGCCTCCAAAGGGCTCTGAAAAAACATCTCCCGTGTTATTCTCACACAGAAGGCTCAACACAAAGAGTTTAAAGCCTTCTGACTTGCCATCCCACTCTGCCATCCAAGGGCACATCTAGAATCTCAAATTTCCACCTTTTGATTAAAAAAAAAAAAAGACATCAAACCAGAGCTCTGTGTCTGAACTTTGGTGATGACATTTATTTCTATAGGTCTTATATTTCTGTGTATTTCTATTTCTATATGACAAACCCCTTCAAAACGTAGTGGCTTAGAGCGATAACATTTATTTTGCTTGTTTATCTGAAGTTTGGGCAAGATTTGGGGGGAAATTTTGATCCACCCTCTGTCAGTTAGGGCTGTTTGAAGGATGAAAATTGGATTACCCACTCACATATCTGTTACTTGGGTGAGAAAACGCAACATTGAGGGCTGAAAGAACTGGGGTTCCTTGGGCGTCTCTCTGCCTCTGTCTGATATCTCCGTACGACCTTTCCAGCACACAGTTTCAGGGTAGTTAGGTTTCTCACAGGTCTACTCAGAGTTCCCAAATTTTGGGTTCCCTTCTATAACTTAACCTCAGAAGTTAGCGTCACTTTCACTATGTCATACTCATCGATCTAGTCACATGACTCACCCAGGGTGAGAAGATAGAATTTGCTGCTTGAAAGGGGACTTACAAGGTGCTGAAATAGCATGTAGGGTAAGAAATATGGCTGGGACCATTGTTTGGAAAGTTCAATCTTCTTCAAGGAGTTAACCAATGGAGTGGACATCAATCTACAGGGTTACTGGTTTCTGAACTGTCAGACACTGGGCTAATGATCTTTCTTATTATCTTCTGAGGATTGTAAGTTAAAAGAAAATAAAGCAATGAAGCCAAATAGAGACAAAGAAGTTGTAAAAATCAACCACTTCCATCCTGTTCCTTTTTTTTTTTTTTTTAAGGATTTGACTTATTTGACAGAGAGAGACACAGAGAGGGACCACAAGCAGGAGGAGTGGGAGAGGGAGAAGCAGGCTTCCCGCTGCGCAGAGAGCCCTACACGGGGCTCCATCCCAGGACCCTGGGATCATGACCTGAGCTGAAGGCAGACGCTTAACAACTGGGCGACCCAGGCACCCTTCCATCTTGCTCTTATTGCCTCTTCAAACCACTGGTGACAGACACTGAAACAGGCAATGCCATTATTGTCAGTTAGAAAGCCAAGAGATGCTGGGATTTTTACACCAAGTCAGGAAGGTTGACAGCGATCCCCAGAATTGGTGACAGGAAGGACAAGACTAAGTATTGTTTCAGCAACTGAAGTAATCAACAAGAGAAATTTTCCTTTCTACTGAAAGACGGGGTTGGCTCTGAGGAATTAGGGGAATGATACGAATAGAAGGAATTAGTTAAAATGTGGAATAAATGAAGACATAAGTAAATGTAGGTTCCAATCCCACTAATAAGAAATGTAACACATTGTAAATGGAGCTCCATGCTACAAGGTACAACAAAGAAACATATTAAGGATGAAAAAAAAATCAAAGTATGTCTCTATAAAAACAGAAAGTGAGAGCTCATTCTCAGTATGCCCGTGGGGTTATGTGAAATATAAACTTTTCAAATACTAAAATAAGTAGAGATTAATAAAGTGGAAAATACAGCAGACATTTAAAATATAGTATCGATGCTTATTAACAGTATGAAAAGTTAAGAGACAAAATAGAGCTCGAGAAACAGTGTCACAAACCACCTAGTGCAATCCAAGATACTTGGACAATATGCATTCTGATTTTGATTAATCTTAAAGAGTATTATTCAACCGAATTCTTCAAGCTGAAGAACTGAGGACCTGTTGAGTTAAGGACCTGGTAAGTACTGCCACTAGCAGGGGCGCCCTGAAGTTTCTCACTCATAAGTGAAGGGGAGATGTCAGCTCCCTTCTTTCAGCATAGTGGGTTATGTCTCACGATTGAACTCTGCCATGGAAGCACACTGAAGGGTCACTTGGAATAGTTTGGGGAAGCTGGGGAAGCTAATTCTTAGAGAAGGAGCGCAAATTAAACAGGTGAAGAAATGAGGCAAGGAAGAGAAGGAATAACACGAATGCCCAGAGCGTACTATGTTTGGTAATTTTAGACCATGAAGTTTTAAAAAAAGGAACAATGGAAATGATGCTTGAGAGGGAGGCAGGGGCCAGGTTATAAAGAATTTTACAAATGGTGGCAAGGAACTTAGATTGCCCGTGGATGACAGGGAAGCACAGAGAGTTGTGTTGTTTTTTTTTTTAAATAAAGATTTTAATTCACTTTTTTTAAAAGATTTTTTTTAATTTATCTATTTGACAGAGAGATCACAAGTAGGCAAAGAGGCAGGCAGAGAGAGAGAGGAGGAAGCAGGCTCCCCGCAGAGCAGGGAGCTGGACGTGGGGCTCGATCCCAGGACCCTGAGATCATGACCTGAGCCGAAGGCAGAGGCTTTAACACACTGAGCCACCCAGACACCCCTTTAATTCACTTTTTGACAGAGAGAGACACAGCAAGAGAGAGGGAACAGAAGCAGGGGGAGAGGGAGAGGGAGAAGCAGGCTTCCCACTGAGCAGGGAGCCCAATGCGGGGTTTGATCCCAGGACCCTGGGATCATGTCCTGAGCCAAAGGCAGACACTTAACGACTGAGCTGCCCAGGCTCCCTTAAAGTTGTTTTTTGTTTGTTTTAAAGATTTTGTTTATTTATTTGAGAGAAAGAGCACACACAAGCAGGGGGAGCAACAGAGGGAGAAGCAGCTTTCCACTGAGCAGGAAGCCTAAGGATATGAGGCCAATCCCAGGACCCCAGGATCATGACCTGACCCCGAGGCAGATGCTTAACCAACTGAGTCACCCAGGCACCCCCACAGAGGGCTTTAAACCATGCAATGTCGATGTTAGATCACTTTGTGGAGGATGGTCCAGAGACAGTGGAAGTGAGATCGGTTAAGAGGCCAGTGAAGAACTCCAGGGGAATAGTTATAAGAGTCCACATTAATACAGTCAGAGTGAAGATATCCAGAATAAGAAAAATATGAGACATATTTAGGACTCAAACTCATCAACTGGGTGATTTGGAGGTAGAATGGAATGAAGGATAATCACTAGGATTCTAGTACAGGCAACTGGGAGGAAGCAGTGGCACTAATTGAGGTAGTAAACAAAGAGAAGGAAATGTAATTAGAAATGGGAGAAGAGATGTGAGTTCAGTCCAGGGCATGCTGAAGCTGGATTTCCTTGAGGTAATCCGCACCAGTGTTTTATCCAACAGTCCTCTACAGCACAGGAAAGGAACTAGACCAGTCTTGAACTCAAGAATGAAGTATTAACTGGGTAGGCAAACAGAATATATATAACACATGCTATTATTTTTTCAAAGAAATAGAAGAAATGATTGAGGATTTAGAGATCTAGAAACAGACCAAAGAACACAAAGAGAAAGCCCATATATGGACACCGGATTTATTATGAAGATGACCTTGTGGAGTATTGAGGCAAGTTCAGTCTTCTTAACAAACGTGATAAGACATTTTGCATGTCCATATATACAACAACAACAAAGATTTAACCCCTGCCTAACACTATCATAAAAATTAATTTCTGGTATAAGTTATATCTAAATATGAAAAGTAAGACAGTAAATTTCCTAAAGACCATATAGGAGAATACCATTATGATGCTAGGACAAAGGAAAGATTTCTGGACCAGGACACCAACAACACTATCAAGGAAAGCATTGGTAAATAAAACTGTATTAAAATTGAGAACATCTGTTTCACCAAAAGACACCATTAGGAGGGTGAAAAGATAAGCCACACAGTATATTTGCAATACATATAACGGGCTATCCATTTATATACAAATTATGTGACACTCTATCACAAATCAATAAGAAAAAACAATCCAATAGAAAAGTGGGATTTGAACAGTCACATCATAGAAGAGAATATCCAGATGACAAACAAACATTGAGTGATCACTACACATCCACCAGAATGGCTAAAATTGAAAAGACTGAGGATATTAAACATGGAGAAACAGAAGCCCATACAATGCTAGTGGGGGCACTCTACGTAGGACACTTGTTTGGCATTATCTACACAAAGTACCTTATGAGCTAGGAGTTCAGCTCCCAAGTTAATACCCACAGAAGATATGCACCAAAAGACAGAACAAGAATATTTAGCATAGCATTATTTACAACAACCCTAAACTGGAAAAAAAACAGAAGTCCACCAACAATAGAATGGTAAATAACTTGGGTTCCATTTATACAATGAAGTTGCATAAAAATGTAAACATGTACAAACTACAGCCACAAATAATAATACAGATAAAGCGTATGAACATAGCACTGAGCAAAAAAAGTCAGACAAAAAAAAGAACACATATTGTACGATTCCATCCATACAAAGTAAAAAAACCCCACTAAACTAATGTTTAGGTATGAATGCTTAGGTGGTAAAACTAAGAAAAAAAAAAAAAAAGAGCAAGTGATATCCATAAAAGTAATGAGGAGGAGGAGGAATTGAGAGGGTCACCAGGGCCACTTTTGGAGTTGTGACAATATCTATTTCTTGATTTTTTTGAAGATTTTATTTATTTGACACAGAGAGAGAGATCACAAGTAGGCAGAGAGGCAGGCAGAGAGAGGAGGGGGAAGCAAGCTCCCTGCTGAGCAGAGAGCCCGATGTGGGGCTCAATCCCAGGACCCTGAGATCATGACCTGACCCAAAGGCAGAGGCTTAACCCTCTGAGCCACCCTGGCGCCCCTATTTCTTGATTTTACATGGATGTTTGCTTTGTAAGAAATCATGGAGCCGAACACCTTTGTTTTGTGCACTCTTTGGCAGGAGAGTTATAGTTCCTAATAAAAAAGGTATGACACACACACATTTAACACAGTGTATGTGTTAAGCATCCAGCCTTATGCCTGGCACATAATAGATGTGCAGCAACATGTGATTACTCTTCTTCCCCCATTCTTTCTTTCCTTCTACAGAGAGAAAGGGGAAGAAGAGGAAAATGTGAATTTTCATAAACATCTCACTTTGCAAGTACAAGCACCACCATTTTCTAGCTTGTTACAGCAATCTCATCACCATGGCAACTGGAATCAGGTGGAGCCTGTGAAGAGGAGGGATGTGGTTGTGACATTGGAACTTGATTACCTCCTCGCACAAGGAAATCCTTGCTAATAACTGAATGGCTGGAACCCTAAGCCTAAAGCTCCCATTAATGGATAATATGTCTGTCTGTTTCATAGTTCATTTTCTTCCAAAAAAACAAAGCAAAACCTTTTTTCAAAAGCTTACCTTCCCGAAGGTTGCAGTTAATCCTGTAATCATTGGTGAATATTTATCCAGCCAGACATTCTTTTGTGCTTCAGAGAAGTAAGAGGCTAGTGGTGGAGGCGTTGTCTTCCATGCCATCGCAATGCCTGGGGAGGGCAAGGATGGGGTTGGGTGGCAGGCACAGCGGGGCTGTGGGCTGCAGGGAGCTGTCATTCCCTGGCTTCTGCTCCAGCAGGCATGCTTCAGCCTGCACCTGCTGGGCTGGGTGTCTGCGTTCACCCACCCACTTTCATTTCCCAGCTCTTTACCTGTAGTCACTTGACATGTTTAGAACTGGGGAAAGACTAATGACACTAGAGAAAAACACTTCAACTCTATCGGATGAGAAATCAGAGACATTCAAAACTCAAGGTGGTGCCAGAGACCATTTTAAAATTACCTTTCCCCAAGCTGCATGCTCACTCCATCTACCCCTACAACAGATTCCCCTTAAAAATACCAATCTTGGGAAGAGACGAAAGGATGAGATTTTCAGGTCTGAAAATTAGTAAGTCCAAAGGAGCAAACACCAAAATCACAATGGACCTCAGATACTTACTTTTAGCTGATGTTGGAATTCTTTCTTATGACCTCAAAGGAAATTCTGCCTGTAGCAGAGATTTGTTCTGCAAAGGGGATCATACTGGAATTCCTTATAGACTGGAAGAATGTAGGGCACAGGGAAAGGGAGTCAGGAGAGGGCATCTAGACCTCACTTTCTTGGACTGTGGAATTAGGCAAGAGGGATTCTGCTGGTTTGGTAGAGGTGGGAATCTCTGAGGAGATTATTTATTAGTTAACTCAGCAAATAGTTATGCGGGCCTAGAGTCTACCTGTGCTGAGCTAGCTGCAGGAGTTAGGATGGCCAACCAGAGAGACTATTTCCCTCACCCTATGGAATGTAAGACAGAAGGGCTCAAAAACAGGCTCAAAGTGGGTCAAAGATACTTATTTATGCCTATTGCAGGGTGAACAGCTTCAAAAAGAGGGAAAACAACCAGAGAATTTGTAGGCAGAACAACTATGAATTTCTCCATTTCAAGTCTGCAGAATTCTGGCAAGAGGGGCAAGGTGTGAAGAGGAGGGGAAGGAGGCTATGCCATATGGCTTGCATCCACCTGTACATGGTGAAGATGGGCCAGGGAAAAGGGGAACCCAGGGATATGACTAGGGAGATTGGTCATCTACATAAATATATAAATTGTTCCTGGAACCAGGGAGATTCACTCAAGGCCAGAACAAAACCATCTTGCAAAATAGCTCAACAAAACAAAACAAAACAGAACAAAAAATCAGAGTAACATCACAGATCTTTGTCTACCTTCTTCCACAGAATCCAGAGCTAGAAGGAAGAGCAAATAAAACGTGACTGGCAGACACTAGGTTGACCACCCAGAGGTCAGCCAAGAAGGGCACACACATTGCCAGCGTGTTCATGGGTCGAGAGTTGAAGGTTTGATGTCCCCATCTGTCTGGAGGCAGGTAAGAGACCCACAAAGAGATGAAGCATGCCTGCTGGTCTAGTCATGCCATAATTTTTGGAATGGACTACTGTGGAGGCAGCAGAGAGAGCTGAAAGGGGAGCACTTTCTAGTGTAGATCCAGCAAAGCATTCCTCTGCATGACCCTTGGCAAGCTTCTTTCCTCAACGATTTCCTCATTTGCAAAACATCAGAAACACTCATTAGAGCAATTCCCATTCCATTACCTTCATCATGCTCACTGCCAAAATTAAATAGTGTAACACCAACATAGTCTCTGTAATGTTCCCCTATGACACCATCTCAAATATTTATAAAATATTTTCCAGCCAAATTAGAGCAGGGAGGATTGGACTCCAACATCCAGGGAGGGAGAGGCAGCTGTCTCCTTCCGTGGGATGAAGTCATGGACCCTGCAGAGTTACTGCAGATGGCCCAAGGACACCATGGGTAGAATCCCGGCCAACTTGGAGAGCTGCACAAAGTGGACCTCTCTAAGCCCTCAGACCCAGGAGGACTGCAATACACAGATGCATCCTAGTTATAGATTGTCATTTGGTGGGTTACTCTCCAAATAGGGAAGTCTTCTCTTGACCACCAGACTGCAGGACAACTGAGGACAGGGAACTTTCCATTCTTCTTCTTTCTTTCTCCCTCTGGTGCTCCCACTGGTGCTCAGTGTTCTTTAAATTCCTGACAGAACAATTTCAACAGACATCTGCCAAATGTTTATTGAATGGATCCTGCGTGACAGGACCATGCTCCAGTAAGCACATGTTGTTTTTAAAGGTCCAAGGAACATCCGGGCAAGTGCTTACACGCTGTTGTCAACTGCTTTGCCAAAATAGCCCATCCGATCAATATTTCTCCCTAAAATAGCTACCACCTGGAGGTGAGAGGGGAAGTCAGCAGTCCCTGCCTTTACACAGGTCAGCACACTCCACTGCAGGGTTGGACCAGTCCTTGTCCAGGGGATCCAGGACTTGTTGCTGAGCTGGGCAGGCCAGAAGCAAGTTACTGCTACAAATTTTAGGGGCCAGTAGGGTCCTAAATTCCACTCAAAAGAAAAAGAAGGGAATTTAGCTAAAGAGTTTTATTAGTTTCTGGTGAGCTGAATTGTTTTCTGAGACTCTTGTAATGGGGTTATGCAGAGACAAGGTGTTAGGAGGATAGGTAGAGAGAGTCAAGCAAGGCCAACTTTTCAGAGTAACCCTGAAACCGTGTCAAATATCTTCTCAGGTGGTTGTAATGGTGAGAATGGCTCTTACAAACTGTCCCTTTGATAAGATAAATGGAACAGAAAACCCGAGTTCTGTTATCTTATCATGCCTACTCTCAAGAAACAAACCTAGAAATGCTGTCTGATGTCTGGTTCTTGCCCCGCACTCAAGAGTCCAGACTTGTAGACACCTGAGTAGACCCAAACAGCTTCAGTGCAGATGGAACCATCTTCGGCAGGTATTTTCTAGGAAATCAGGCCTTCAGGGACACGCTGCATGTCCTCTGAACCTTGATCAATGTCCCGAAAGCTGAGGCCAGGGAAGGCTCTTGCTCTGCTGACCCACAGATTTCCTGGAATTCTGTTCTCTTGCTGGAATGCTGGCAGAGTGGTTCTGTGGATATATCTCCTGGGCCTGCAACAGCTTCCACCCACACCCTGGGACCAACGTGGCCAGGAAGCTGATGGCAATAGGGACATCCAGTTTCTGCCATGACTTTTCTCCATCCACACTGATAACCGGCTATAAGAATTCAGACCTGCTCTGAAGCAGAGAGAACTGCGGCATTGGCACAATGTTGAATCTCTACATCCCAGTGGAGCAGGGCCAGAGCTCCCTGGATCAGACTGGCTTTGGAGAGAGCCGAGGCCAAGAGCCCAATGGGGCAGAGTGTGAGGAGCGGCTCAGCCTACCCCCAACCCAGCGGGATTTCATGCACCTTGGAAGCCTCCTTCCTGTTGGCAAAGGGGAGATTAGAACCTGCCCCTCAAAAGTTGCCTCAGAGGCAATTTTTCTTACTTCTTCTCATCCACAATCCACTTGTAGCAACGGGGGGACCACACCTCGTCCAAGCTCTTCCCCAGGGCTACTCAGCATGGAAGCAAGACTATCAGTTAAGTAATACAGCAACGCTGTTGACTACCAGAGCTCAGAGCTCTAAAGTCCCAGAGCTGGAAGAGACCTAGAGGCTATCCATCCTCCCCCCCCATGGATGTGAGTTACCACAACACCAAGCTAAAGGGCCATTTACTCTTTTTCTTCTAACAAGAGGCAAATTTTCCTTTTCTCTGGGCTGCACATTCTCAGTTACCTTAATCATTCCCTACAGGACATGACACCAGATTCAGGTATGTGGGCAGCCACTGTCCTGGGCACACCAAGATGAATAAGACAGAGTAGGCAGGTAGGCAAATGATGCCTGAGCTGGGTGCTTTAGAGGAGGAAGGCAACTTACCACACGGACAACTGGGAAGGAAGGGTGTTCTAGGCAGAGGAACGAGCACAGATTCACTCATCCCTCTGTTCATTCATTCATTTAGCCACTATTTACTGAGCAGCTGGTCTGTGGCATGATCCACCCTAAGTAGGAAAATAATGAAACAGGAGGCACTGGTCGCCTCGGTCTGTAAGTGGTAACACGACATATTAGGGAAAGGCAAGAACAACAGGTGGGAAAAATAAGTGCTTGAAGAGCGCACCGGAGGGTGCTTAATCCATGAGCAAAAGCACTGAGTAGGAACTGACTTGGTAAGCTCAGGGGAGAGCATTTAGCCCACCGAGAGCAGAGAAGTGCGCTGTTACAGAGACATGGTTAGAATACGGAAAGTCTTTTCATTTCTTAGGCAATGGGAGAAAGAGCACCAAAGGTTTTAAGTAAGTGAGTGGTGTGATCCTGTTTACTTTCAAAAGAAAGCACTCTGGGAGCAGTGTGGAGAACCAGAGGGGAAGGCAAGACAGGAATGCTGGAAAACAACAGATTTCCCTGGTTCTCGTGTGCCCTGTTTTTCTCCTCTCTCTGCACCCTACCCCGTCAATTACCATCTATAACCATGGTGCCAGAATGGAATAAACCACGGCACATGTGGTTTAAGCAGCACAGAGTGCTACAAGATGGTTAATTCTTGTAGATACCACTCTTCTGTTATTGCTGCCTGGGATGACAGTAGTTTTCGGCGACGTATCACTATGCTGCCTCACACAGAGCTATGGTCAACATCCGTTGTGAGGTCATTTTCTTATTTACTGTGGCTAAACAATGGTTCCCCATCTGATAGTCATATAGTCAGGTCTTGCTACCAAAGTGCAGGGATTCCCATTCGTTCCTGTTAAGTGTCATTTTGTTTGCTCTGCCCATTTATCGAATCCTGTGAGACCCTCTGGATTCTGTCAGCAGATTTTGTTCTTGCCTAGCTTTGCAACATCTGCAAATTAGACCACCCCTGCATTAATGCCTTTATTCAAGTCCTTGATAACATTTTGAATAGGCCAAGGGGAGAGAGAGTAGAATATGCCACTTACCAACTTAAATACTGAAACTGTGTCATAAGCCATTATTTTGCCAACATGTTCAAAAATCTTTTTTTTTTTTTTTTTTTTTTTTTACCTCCAAACACCATGTTGAAATGTAGGCAAACTATGGAACTGTCCAGGGACATTTTATAAATAAAAGAATGTGCTTCATCTGGCAAAACCAATCTTGACTCTGAATCATTACCACTTTCTTTTCCAAGAATCCACTGATGATCCTTTTAACCAACTGTTCCAATGGCCACCCCTCAGTCCTTACCTTCCTTTACCTTTCAGCTGGACTTGACAGAGTCCGTCCCTCCCTCTTCCCTGAGACCTCAACTTCTGGAACCTTGGAACCTGGTTGGAACCTGGAACCTTCTCCTGGTTGTCCTCTGACCTCGCTGGCTGCTCCCTTTCAGTCTTCCTGTGCTGCTTCCAAGGATTTGGGCCCAACCAGCAGGAGTAATGGGGAGGTAGTGGCTGAAATGGGACTACTACAGGAGCACCTGGGTTAGGGGATGGGGGATGAGGAGGAAGTCGGTTGGAGATATGTTTTACATTTGAGATGCTTAGCTGGCATCTAAGGAGAGACATGGGGCAGCATGAATCTGGAGATCAGAGAAGAGGCCACGGTTGGAGAGGTACCTGCCCAAGAACGATGAAATTATCAAGGGCCTAAAGTAGCTGGAAAAGAGAAGGAGTCCAAGGACTGAGCTGGAGTGGATCCTAACGTTGAGAAGTGGAGAAGAGGAGGAGGAAGCAAGCAGCACAGAAAGGCTTCTTCTCTCATGCTCACTCGATCTGTTAGCAGAATCCAGTTGTTTCTCTGCAGAATTTGATGACTTCTTAAGCCACGTCTCAACACCTTTGGTTAAGCCATCATCGCCACAGTTTGTTACACGGATCATTACAAGAACCCGTAACGGGCCTCCCTGCTTCCAGGCTGGCCTGCTTTCCTTTACACCATGATGCGAACACAGCAGGTGCGTTTCCCTGCTGGCCTCTTTGCACTTGCAGTTCTCCCTCTAGAGAGTCACACGTCTTCAGATTTTCCTAAAACGTCTTTTTGTGTCAAAGACCTTATCTGACTCCCCTCTTCCAAATCGAAACCTCCTCCCTCTACTATTGTGTATCTCCTTGCCCTACTTTGTTTTTCTCCATACCACCAATCAGCAACCAACATGTATTTATTTGTGTAAAATTACATATCTCTCCCTGATAGAACGACCACCCCCCAAAAGGCATGGATTTCTGTTAATTTTGCCCCCTCTTCTTTTCCCAGGGCCTAGCACAGAGCCTGGCACCTGGTAGGTATGTAATAAAATTTGCTGAATAGCCGCATAGTATGAAATTTTGCCTGGCGTGGACAGTATTGAGAAAATTCACTTCTTTTATTTTCAAAATTGGAGTATATTAGTTTGTCTTCTAGACTTTTCTCTGATGGCCATGATGTCTGATAGACTGTTGGAAGATCAGCCATATAACAGGAGTGGCAGCAGCAGTGGCTAACAGTTCTTAAACACTTCATAGGTGCCAGGCTGAGTGCTAAGATAGATTCAGTCTATAGATTAAACCCCGCAACGGTCCTACAAAGTAGCTGTTATTATTTTGCTCAGTTAACAGGTGGGAAAACTAAGACACAGACTGATCAGGTAACTTCCCCAGAGTCACACAGCTAATCTTTTTTTAAAATTTTTTATTTTTTTAATTGACATATAATGTACTATTAGCCCCAGGGGTACAGGTCTGTGAATCGCCCAGTTTACACACTTCACAGCACTCACCATAGCACATACCCTCCCCAAGGTCCATAACCCACCACCCTCTCCCTACCCCCCTCCCCCTGGCAACCCTCAGTTTGTTTTGTGATATTAAGAGTCTCTTATGGTTTGTCTCCCTCCCAATCCCATCTTGTTTCATTTATTCCTTTCTTACCCCCCAAACGCCCCACGTTGCCTCTCAACTTCCTCCTATCAGGGAGATCACAGGATAATTGTCTTTCTCCACACAGCTCATCTTAAGCCGAGATTCAAACCCAGATAGTCTAGTTCCAGGGCCTGCGTTGTTAAATATCACTCTACATCTACAGTAATCCCTTCTTGAGATTTTTTTCAGAGTTCGGGAATCGCATTCACTTGGGCTAGGATGTTGTCAACGAACCTGAAGGGTGAGTTTCCCTCTTGCACGCTCTTCATTCATTGGGGATTTCAATGTCTTCTCTTTTTGGCCTTAAAATTATTCACTTGGACAAAGAAGTTGGATACAAAGTGGAAATTGAGGGGATTGGGTTTTTTGTTTTGTTTTGTTTTGTTCTGTCATTTGGTAACACCTCGCCATCCATCCCTAGGGACAGGCCTAAGGTTCCTTTGTTTGTCCACTGGAAGCTTGAAAAAGCTTTGCTAACATTTTTCAGATATCCTGTCTCAACATTCCTGACATTACTGACAGCTCCTTACCAGTCTTTTATATTTTTATGTTGTTTGAGGTCAATAGCCACTCTTTCCACCATTTGTGCATGCTTTTTTCTTTTTTTTTAAGATTTTATTTCTTTATTTGAGAGAGAGAGTCCAAGCAGGGGGAGCAGCAGAGGGAGAAGGAGAAGCAGGCTCTCCTCTGAGCAGGGAGCCCAACACGGGGTTCAACCCCAGGACCCTGGATCATGACCTGAGCCCAACACTGAGCCACCCAGGGGCGCCTATACATGCTCTTTTTTAAGACCCAGCTCAACTCAGAGTGTCCCGGGTGGCCACTTTTGCCTGTTTATTCACTGGATCACGTTCTTTAAGGCAGCCTGTTTAGACCCCTCCCACTCTTCTGCCGCCTCAGGAGCCGCTGAGATCTCATTAGTAGAATTTTTTCTAGAACGCCTCCCGCTGGCATTCCCATTTGGTGGATTCCACCAGTCACGTTTCCAGGCCACGGGCTGGGGTTGTTGCTGGGACCGGCTTTCCAGCGGAGACTCCGTTTCCCAACTCACTTAAGACGAAGAACATTGCGGCAGAGTTCTGGCTAAGGGCATGTGGGCAGGAGGGCTGTAGCCTGACTGCAGGGCTCCCCCACCCCCACCCCACAGCCCCCCTGCTCCATCTGCGGGTCGGCTGTCTCCACCCCAGCTGCTTTTAGACGCTGCAACTTAAAGGGGCAGCACCTCTGCCAGCCTGGGGGCCTGGGTGAGCCCTTATGGGCACAGGAAATAAACGTCCACCGTGGGAAACCACTGAGGTTTGAAAATCCGCATTCTACAAGAGCTAGGAGTATCTTAACCAAAACCTGTCATACGTCTGCTTTTCCAGGAGCCTCCCGAAATCTCCCGTCCGCAGTCCTGGAAATGCCCTGAGCCCTCGCAACGGTCCCACCGCCGCCCCGACCCCCGCCACCGGCAGCTCTGTCACAATCACGTCCACATCACGTGCTTTCTGCCTACCCGGAGAGGAAGCAGAGGGAAAGGTGGAGGCAGCTCTTCAGACCACTGGTTCGGGTGAGGGCCCAGCCAGAGCCTCCCAAGAGAGCGGAGAGTAAGAAGAAAGGAAAAGATCCAGGAAGGAGGCCAGTGTCCTCCCTGTTAGGGAGGCAGGAACAGGCCCCGGGCCGTGTCAGGAACTTTCCTTGGGCGCAGAGGTGCCGGCCAAGAAGGAGGCCTTGTCCATCCCGCATGCGAGGCAGCAAGTTGCTGCCGGCAGCCCGGGCCTCTGGGTGGCTCCTTGTGTCCTTCATGCAGCCTTTAGCTGCAGTGACAGCCTGAGCGTTCCGAGGATGGATGGGGGTTTGAGAGCAGAGCCTGGCGGTGGGGAGAAGGCCAGACCGGGCTCGGCTGCCCAGCCAGAGAAACAGGCTCCTAGAAGGCCCAGTCCCAGCTCCTTGGCACCTCCCGGCCGAAGGCGCTCTGCGCGGGCACCGTGGGCCCCAGACCCTGAGGGTGCAGCAGGGGTGGGCTGATTGGCTCCGGAGTTTTTCCCCCTGCATAAAATAAGACTATGTCAATGATTTTTGCCCTGTTTGGAAGTAATACTAAATATCAAACATAATTGATATTAACAACGGTCATAGACACAGAGCATTTACAAAGGGCTAACCACTGTTTGAAGTGCGTGGCACAGGGGAACTCAGAGCCCAAACAAACCCGAGCAGGCGGTGCTGTTATAATCCCATTTTCCAGATGAGGGAACTGAGGTCTGGAGGAGTAAACTATTTTTGTCTGGTATCGCACAGGTAGTCCTCGGCAGTGCAGGGGACTGAAATCCAGCAGTCCACCGTGAGCCCGTGTTCCTAACCGCTGTGTCAGGCCTCCAGGAAACACTGCCCATTGCTGTCCACCGCCAAGCAGCCGCGCGGAGGAATCTGTCTGTACCGAGCCTGACAGCCAGGAGGCGCTGACGACACCTTATTCTCCATCATCCCGCCTTGTTTCCATGCTGAGGGCCTTGGAGAGGGTACAGGGCACCAGTCTGGGTTTCTGACAAGGAGGCGGCTTTTGTGCAGTGGCAGAACCCTGAAGGAGGAATCGGGAGACCCGTGCCCATCCCTTAGCTTTGTGATCTTAGGCCAATCCCTTAAGTAATCTGAGTTTTAATTTCTGCATTTATAAAAGGAATACACACCCCTCGGAGGGCTGCGATGAGGCCTGACCGTGAGAAAGCCTGTTACTGTTCGTAGTCGTTCATGGGGCCCACATCCGTGAGTAGACTGTGACTCGGAGCCAGGATTCGACTCTGGGTGGCTGGGATACTGTGGGGCAGGCAGGGGGAGCACTACTGGGGACGGGAGGGGGGAGGGCGATGTCCACAGAAGTCACTGCACTTGGACTCCCATCTGCTCCGTCCTCAAGAACAGAAGTCTTACCTTCCCTGAGCAACCCTACCTCCCCTTTCCTTATCTCCTTGACCTTCCTTTTCCTGGCCCTGGAGGGTAAGGTCATAGCAGATAACCAGGCGGATACAGCCCACGTGAGGGCAGGGCTGGCCCTCGCCTGCTCCCCTGCAAGGTGCAGAACCAGCCTGGAAGCCCGTTGCTCGGAAGGTAGTGGGGAGCACGGGTGGGCTGCCTCCAATTCACAGCCTGGGGTCAGCCAGTCATGACGGCTGTGGGGCCGAGCTCTGCCTAAAAGCTGGTCTTTCCCCACCCCCTCTGAGCACTCAGCACATGCAAACCCCCAAAACTGACGCTGATCAGAGTTTGGGTTTTGTTTGTCATTGTTGCTAGGACTGCGGCTTGCTGTAGGATTAAGGGACTGGATAATGAGTTTCCAGCCAAGGCAAAGATGGGAATCTGGCTGGTCTTTGGGCCCTCACTGGGGGCTTTCATGGATTCTATGTTCACATGTCATTTGGGGTCTGATCCTATGGGTGATTTTTGTCCCCACTCCTGCCACCATCTGTCCAGCAGCTGTTACGGTTCCCCAGGTCTCTACTCCCTATGGTTTCCCAGGTCCTACAATTCACGCTTGTCAGGCCCAGGCCCTACCCCCTCCCTGAGCCAAGAAGTCCCATTAGAGTTATCTGTACTGCAGGGGGTCTGTGTGTGCCGCCAGAGCTCAGGGCTGAGAGGAGGTGGGGTGGGGGGTGGGAAGGACAGATGTCTGAGGTGCCGTCCTGCCAGCCAGTGCTCATTTAAGCAAACACCTAGGAGTCGATGTTTGTCCCAGAAAACTAGAAGCGTCTGTTCTGGCTGGCTCAGGAGTTTCTCTTCTTCCTTGCACAAGTCTGTTCCCAAGTCAGAGGTGGTTCCTGCTGCTTCAGCGGGGCTCAGGGTATCAAGTACAAGATCCAGGTTCGTAATCTAGACCTTGAAGATCCAGGAATCTTCTCTGTGGGGCTCTGGGCTCTGGGAGGGGTGGAGAGGAGATGTGTTTTTCTCACTTGGGCCCCAAGACAGGGCTGGTCCTTCTAGATCCTTCAGTGACCAAAGACATTGATCAACGTGATTGGTTCAGCATTTCATCTTCTGTGGTGCTGGGAAGGAAACCAGGGGAGAGGAGGGGAGGACACAACATTTAAGTAGTTTAGGGTCAAATATGAGGGGCCAGCTCATTTTTTTCTTCTTCTGAAAATTCCTCCAGCCTCTGTCAAGGAGAACGTGGACTCCCTGTCTTTCATGCATTGGAGCATCCCACAGACATGGTCTCTGCGTGCGAAGGGCCTGCCAGCACCACAGGAGCCTGGGGAACCACATCTATACTCTGGGGCAGATGCTGGGGGAGAAAAAGAATCCATCACTGGGGCTCCTGTCCCGGGGTGTGTGGGGAAGGGGTGGGGTGGGTCATTACACCACACGCGACGCTGCCTTCCAGCAGAGGTGGATGGGAGCAGCCTGCAGGCCCGGGTATGAAGGAGGCACACACACTCCCTCTAGTAGGCATCTCCTGGGTACCTGGGATGAGCCAGGCTCTGTGCTCGAAGTCATAACCGAGTAAGACCCGGCTTGCTGTTTCTCCAGGGGAGAAAGCGACATGAAGCAGGCCTGCAACTCAAACCAGATTGGTCTCCTGCCCAACAGTCAGGAGTACCCTATGCATGGACCTGTTGTTCTTATAAGGTTAGCAGCTCTGAGCAGGTGACCTTCTGGCACAGTCTCTACCCCCACTTTCGGAGAAGTGCCCCAGGGGCTGCATGACCACCCATATCAACCCCCCAAATTCAGCAGCTGCTCCATCATTAGAGCTACCCCGGCACCAGCGGGGGACTGCGCGGGCCTGGGGGTTCCTTCACTTACTCAACAGATGTCCACTGAGTGCTTAGCAAGTGGCAAGCATTGTTGCAGCTGTCACAGATGGATGCCTAGACCCCCCCACTGGGAGGACAGACCCCTCCATCACAGGCTTTAAAATGAAGAACCAGATTGGCGTTCTGGATGCCAAGGAAGGAGAACGTGTTTGGGATGAGCTAGGAGGGAAGTGTGGCTTATTTACACAAAACCATTGGTCAACATGTGGGTTCACCACTGTCTTCCATGGAATTCACCTGGCACCATCCTGATCTCATTACCTCTGCCCTTCCTGGTTCCTGCCCTATGAAAGGGCATTGGAAGACGCTGCTGTCAGAAATGGCCAGTCAGGACGCACGCCGGGTTCCATCCAGGACGCGTCTCCTGTTGCCCCTCCCAGTATCTCCGCCACAGCCTCTTCCTGCTGCCCCAGGTTCAGCCCTCACTTTGGGAAACTGCAAGTAATGCCCCAGCAAATATCCTCTTCCCTGGGCTGGGACTTGCTCAGCCGGGGCCACAAGGGTGTTGTTTTTCTCCTGTGGTTGCCCTCCTGATTACCTGGGTGACTCATAGGAGGCAGCAGGCCAGCCCGGGGCAGAGGAGGAGGGGTGGGGCTCGGAGCCAGCCTAGGGCTCAAAGCCAGGGCTGACCTGGGTGGTCAGATCTCATGAGAGGCCACAGGAAGGAGCTGGTTCCCACATGGACATAACTGGTCTGTTTTTCAGAACTCAGCAATGTGGCTTGATAAAGAACACAGTGAGGCCCTCCAGAGGAAGACAGAAAGGTAGGGAGATACATATTTTTTGCCCAGAGTGCCTTCAGATAGTAGAGAGCTCACTCTCCTAGGAGAACGCAAGGCACACTCTGTCCTCTTGGTGCCATTTTCCCGGTCAACATGGATGAGTATCCCAGACATGCCATGGGATGGGTGGAGTGACGCTATGTCACTAACTAGCCACTCTCCCTCCTGTCCGTGACCTCCACACCCAATCTCAGGGCCAGGTCGGACTCCCTGATGGGACCTTTCCTTGTCTTAGGCAAACTTGGAAGGAAGCATGGTAAGCGTGGGCAGTGCGTCCAGAGTGGAGCCAAGATGGCAGTGAACAAGGTTTTGACCCCCACGGTGGGCAGCTCTGCTTTCTCCATCTCACCTGTTGTCTCCTCCAAACGTCCTAACCCTCATTTAGCCAAGACCCTAAGTTTTCACTAAGAGGAGAAGCTGGTTATAGCCCAAAGTCTGGCAGCATTTACCTTAGCGGGTAGAGGAGGAGAAGGTGGGGAGGTTCAGGCGAGGACAGGAGTCCTCAGGCTCCGGGCCAGAAGGTGCCCCTCCGAGGTGCTGGGAAGCCATGGATTCCACCTCTCAGGCCAGTCCCTCTTTGATTTAGGATGCGACTTTGCTGGCCTGGTCAGGCATTGGCCACATCACAACACTGCTTCAAGCACAGGGACTGGTTTAGGGGTGCTGTGCCCACTCTGACAGCATTTCTGCCTTTGGTGTTGTGCTTGATGCTCCTTTCTTGGTGTGAACTGGGTCTAGGAGAGGAGACAAGGCCTTGCTGTCCATGTAGTCCTCACTTCCTTCTTGTTCCACACACTCTAGAAAGTTCTATCGGGGATAGACCAAACATATCAACAAGATTGACGGCTGATGGAGATTGACCTGCCCCACCCGTGAGCCCCTTTTATCCTACTCCGAATATTTCAGCACTGACTTTCCTTAAGAAGAAGGCTCTGAGAACATGTTGGTGACCTTTCACCTGGTCACCTGTGCCGTCCTTCAGGGCCCAGATCGGATTCTATTCCACAACAAAGTCCTCCTGTCAACTGCAACTTGCCACCATCGTCCTCTGTCACCTTGTGGATTCACAATAGTTAATAACCACACCTCTCCTGTGTCTTCCTTCACTATGTCCTGTGTGCCCCCTCTTGTCACACCCACACAAGCCCTTACCATTGGGGCCAGGGGGCAGGTATAACATGGTGGCCCCATCCCTCAGAGTCACTCCCAATGCAGTAGAGAAGATATACATAGACGTAAACAACCATCTCACATGGTTCCACGACAGAGATTCAGAGCAAATGCTATGGGCCTTACAGACAGCTCTTGAAGAGTGACTTTTTGAAACATAGAGGATTTGGATGGCAGGGGTCAGGCCAGGAAAAGACTTTGTGATATAAGACCGGAATGGACAAAGGCATGAAGACAGGAAATGGTGACTGGATATGTGGGGAACCACCAGGATGGGTGCCAACCGGGTCCTTCAGGATGGCCCAGTCAGAGCCCAGGCTCCACTCCTCCAGGCTTTACCCACTTTGGCAGCTTTCTGCCCAAGGCCGTGGGTGGACAGTGACTCAGAGAGGCCACAGGAAGAAGGAGGCCGTCCCTCATCCAAGGGGCAATGCTACCACCTGCTGGTCAGTTCTAGAAACATCTTCCCTTCTCTGCCTGCCTGATGCAAGCAGAGGGGAGAGGCCAGTGGCCCTGCCCTCCCTCTTGTTCTGCCTTTGAATATCCTACTCTGACAACTACAGTACCCGCAGTCTTGTGCCTCCTCGACCACTTCTCAGTTAAGCCCATCTTCCCCCAGGCAGCCACTAGTCAAAGGCAGAGCCTGTTAATCTGACACCTTGTCCCAAATTCCATTCAGTTTCGCACACACTTGATAGGAGCCAGGTGTGGGCGGCCACACAGGAAACTAATGCAGGGCCTCCCTCGGAGCTGGTGACTCAGGAACACAGATAATTCCTCTCCCAGGCCATGTCTCAGCTGAGTCCTCAAGGGTAAGCGGGAGTCGGCCTGGCGAAAAATGGAAAAGGAGATTCTGGGCAAAAACATGAGCAAGGTAGGCTAGTCCGGCTCTTTGGCTATAGAAACGTAATTATTTTATTTTTAATACACTTCTTTGATGCCCCCAAATAATGGAGATGCAAACATTTCCCGGGTTTAGAGATGAAGAGAAAGGGAAACAAGTTTTCTTAGTTGGTAAAATTGGATTCTGGGTTTTAGATGTGCCAGAGGACCACAGATGTGCACAACAGGTCTGTTGTGACAGAAGAGGGGGCAGGTCTAGGTTTGAGGGATGCAGCCACGCGACCCGGGGAGGCAGGAGGCAGAGCAGCCTTCTCCCCACTAGAGAGTTCCCCTGGCCGGTGGGGGCAGACGGCTCTAAGTCGCCACCCCCGACCTGGTCCTGTAGCAGCCCCACAGAAGCACCCAGGCCCGGAGGGAAGGGGCTGTGTCCGTGCTGAACCACCTTTCCAGCCTCGCAGAGTTTCCAGGTTCTGAGAATGGCAGCGGAGAAGCCTGCCTGAGCCGGCAGACCCATCAGTCCCTGACGTCTCCATGGTAACTGCTGTTGCTAACCGCCGACCACAGGAGAAACACAAATTCAAACCACAGTGAGAAAATACAGGAACTCACTGTTCTTGCACACCTGGGGGTCCAGCAGATGTGTACTGGTCCTAGGTACAAAAAAGGTCAGGGTGCGACATCGGAATAAAATGGAGAAGGTGTCCCTATTCTAAAGTTGATTAATAAACCTTCTGGGTGGTGGGTGGGAGGCCAACAGTCCAGGACATTCTGCAGCTCTGGTGGTTCTAGGATCCCAGCCACATGTTCTCCCTGCCCCCAGATGGCACTAGGCCTTACTTGTGTCCCAGAAGGCTGTGGTCCTCTGGCTCCCGAATGCCACCTCTGGTACTCATTCTGGGGCCAAACACAATGGAGGCCAAATTAGATCATGTTCTGCTCCTGCTCATAATCCTTCAGCAAAAGAAGTATGTATCTTCAAAAATATATACCTCTCAGTGGCCCCCCATTTCCCCAGGATGGAGCCCAAACTCCTTACGTGTCCCACAGACCCTGCTTGTCCCTTGGGCCTCCATTTAGCCTTTTTCTGAATCTGCACTTCTGGGTGTGGCCCATCATGGCCCTGAGCACACTCTCAAACTATCTGCCCACTTCTCTATTTGTCTCGCCATACTTTGGACTCCGTAAGAACAGAAACTGTGTGGATCATAAGCATTTCTATGAAATCAGCAAAGCACCCTGATTTTAAAGAGGGTATTCAGCAAGGTTTCTTAGACGAAATGCTCTCAACATGAGACCTAAAGGATTGGAGGGTAATTTCAAGAAGAGAAAGCATGGCAGCATACGCAAAGGCCCTGGGGTTGGAAAGAATGTGGCAGGTCTAAGAAGCATGCTAAGGACACTGTGGCTGGGATGTAGAAAAGGAGTGAGCAGGTGGCACAGAATTTGGTCTGTTATGTTCTAAGTGTTGTGGGAAGTCACTGAAATGTGTTAGGTTGGACAGAACTATTATCCTATATCCACCACATCCTCTTGCCTTTTTGCTCTCACTGAACACACGCTCTCTTCTGAGAGAAGTTCCTTCAGCCTTCTCCAGTGGTGCTTATTTTTCTCAGCCACATCCCTCCTACCACTGGGTGGGGCAGGGGTCTTCCTCTCTCCTTCTTGCTGTTTCAAGCCATTCGTCCTTAAAACTTCCCAGCTTTGAAGATCAAATCGTCAGTCTGCCGCGCCTACCCCTCCCCATTGGTCCAGTCTCCCACAAACCCACAAACCCCAGATGACAACCCTTCATTCCTCCTGTGGCTCTTAGCACTTGGCTCCCTGTCACTCCTACCAACACCATCAGTCATCAGTCTTGGGACCACCACTCCATGTAGCAGGCTTCTCAGTTCCCTGGGCACCTCTCCCCCAGCAACCTTGTCCCCACCCTATCTCAAATATTCAAGTGCCTGACATCGATAGTAACTCTACCCTTTCCAGAATCTCGACTCGGTGTCTTTCCATCTCTGATCAGCACCTCCCAATGTCCCAGCTCAGGGCTCCTGAGATCCCGTCACCAGCAATCCTCGAAGTGAATGGCTGCCTCTTCCACTCCCTAACTCATACCCCTCGGTTTCTCTCTCCCCACCTCCTTGGCTCCAGTTCCATAGTTTATCCTTTAATCACTTCTTTTTTCTTATGACTTCATCTCCAGTGTGCATCTCTTGTTTCACTGTGATGATGTTTGGTAGAGCTCTAACCTGGGAAACTCCCCATCTGAGCCCACTCCATGCCCGGGCCCACACAGCGGACCCTGGCAGCAGGAAAGAACTCGCTCTTCCTGACTGGTCACGACCGCTAACCTCGAGCAGGCCCATAATAGTTGCCTGGCAATCACGGACCCATAGGTTCTCCCACTGTCCTGGATGAATCCTTCTCTCCCTGCAGGCCCCCCACACGTCCTGTCCCACCTGCCGTCTTCGCCAAGACCTTGCTTTCTACTGCATCTAGAAAAAGCAGACTGAGAAAGTGCACTTCCTCACGCTCCCCCCTCTGCATCTCCCCACCCACCTGTCTGGGTCCCTGTCCTCTAACTTTCCCCCCACTCCTGGAGACGAGCTGCCTGGGCAGAGGCCAACCCCCGCTCACGCACTGGATCTCATCCCCCTCACTCTCTCAAGGACATCACACCAGCAGGTCCCTCCATTCCTGCCTCATCGATGTTTCCTTCTCTACTGGGTCATTTCAAACCCTACTGTTCCCATCCTCAGCTCTCTCTTACGGTGAAACTCCTTGAATGAACTGTCTATGCTCACTGGCTACCATTCCTCTCTCCCCTGAAATGTTCTCTAATCAACTGTTGAGGCCCCTGTGGCTAAATCAAATGGTAAACTCATAGTCCTCATTTAAAGTGAGCTCTCAGTAGCATTTGACATAATGGATCACTTCCTTCTTCTTGAACCATTTCTTCTCTTGATCTCCAGAACATTGCATCCTTCTGGTTTCTCTTCAAGTCCCTGTGTTCTCTACTTTTCATCTTGTTTGCTGGGTCCTCTCATCTCCTCGCTTCTAAGACTCTTTCCTTAGAACTCTACCCTTCACTGTGTAATATATTCTCTGGGCAACTCATATAATCATGTGACATTAAATGCAATCCATACATTGATAATTCTTTAAATTCTATGTTCTACCAAGATCTCTGCCTTGAATTCAGATGCCTATATCCAACCCAGTACTGATATCCATTATCTCTTACCTGTCAATTATCAATTAACTCTAGGCATTGTCCAACCCTAAACTCCTTGATCTTTTCTCCTGAAATCTATTCCCCAGTGTCTTCCCCATCTCAGTTAAGGGCAACATCACTCTTCTAGTTGGTTGGGTCCCAAATCTTAGGGTTGTCCTTGACCTCTCTCCTTCTCTTGCTTCCATATCCCATTTATAACCACATCATGTTAGTTCTAATTCCAAAATCGATCGGGAAGTTGACCATTTCTCCCCATTCATAGCCATCTTCGTCCCACACACCAGATTACTGCAAAGCCTCCTAACTGGTCTTCTTGAGTCTGCTGTTGTTCCTATCAGCTTTCTTTCTTTCTTTCTTTTTTTAAGATTTATTTATTTATTTATTTGACAGACAAGTAGGCAGAGAGGCAGGCAGAGACAGAGAGAGGAGGAAGCAGGCTCCCCGCTGAGCTGAGCAGAGAGCCCGATGTGGGGCTCGATCCCAGGACCCTGGGACCATGACCTGAGCCGAAGGCAGAGGCTTTAACCCACTGAACCACCCAGGTGCCCCAACCTATCAGCTTTCTTAAAGCAGCGGTCAGACTGCTCTGGTTAACACACTACTCATGACAAAAGCCAAACTGCTTAAAGTGACATGCAAGACCTTACACAAACTGGCCACGACCTCATCTCCTTCTTCTCTCCCCCTGGCTCACCTTATCACCCACCCAAGCCTCCTCCCTCCCGCCCCCCACATGCTAAGTATGTCCCCACCTCAGGGGCTTTGCATGGCTCTTCCCTCCCCTGCCTTCTCCCAGACATCTGTACATCTTGCTGTCTTGCCCCCTTCTGGATTTTGCACAAAAGTGACCTCCTTAATGAAATCTAGCTCTGCCATGCAATTCAAATTGCAATCCCCACCCCCTCACTTCCAAGCCTCTTGCCACTGTTCAATTTTTCTCATAGCACTTACCAACAGACCCTATAATTTGCTTATTTATTAAGTTTATTTCGCGGGTTGGGGGCTTAAGATGAAAAAGAAAAGTTTATTTCTCTCCCATGCTACATGTTCTCTATGGGTGTGCAGAGGCTCTACTCACCATAGCCACTCGGGGGTCCGGGTTACTGGAGGGTGGGGCTAACACCATCTTGGATGTTGCTGGTTGCCAAGCGAGAGGGAAGAGGGAGCTTAGAGTCTCAGCGAAAAAAATGCATGTCCTGTCTGAATGACGCCCTCATTGGCCAGCAGTAATCACATGGTCCTGACTAACCACAAGGGGCCAAGAATAAAACCCTACCATATTCTGTGAAGGGGGGCACTGGAAATATTTGATGGACAACATCACATGATTACAAAATAGGCGATATTTACTAAATGAACAAATGAATCACTTTGAGGGAGTTAGAAACGTTTGTCTTTGATGAAGCCTTATCTCTTGGAAATTAAGGAAGGGGAAGGAATATGAATCAGGCATCAGTGACTAATGAGATGTATAGAGTGTGAGGAAGTCAGGTTTGACTCCCAGATTTTCAGTCTGGGTGAGTGAAGGAAGAAGGGTAACAGTGATTAAAAAACAAAAGGTAGAGAGGGTGCACATGCAGATGTGTTCCCATGTGTGTGCTGGGTAGGGTGTGGGTGAGACATCTGCGTTCTGACCTCACTTGTTGCTAGGTAAGATGTGATATTTTGGCATCAGGCCCTTTGCTTGGGACACTGTTTCTCCTTTGTGGTCAGACACTGGGGCCCTGCCCAGGATTTCTTCCCTGCTCTGAAGACACTTGCAGCCTGTTATAGGGGCAGAGACCAACAAAGGGACTGTCAACAAATATGGAGATTGAGGAGGGATTTGAGGGGAATGGAAGGCACTATGCATGGGTCATCTCACAACATCCCATCAGTGAATTATTCTTATAGGATTTACCATTAAAGATAGCTGTCCAGGACCATGCCCCTCCCAGAGCCTGTACCCGGCATCCCAGTGAAGGGGAGGTAGACAGACCCGGCTTCTGGACATGGAACTCTATTCATGTGCTCATTTTTTTTTTAAGTTTTTATTTATTTATTTGACAGAGAGAGAACTCACAAGTAGGCAGAGAGGCAGGCAGAGAGAGGGGGAGAAGCAGGCTCCCCGCTGAGCAGAGAGCCCGATGCGGGGCTCGATCCCAGGACCCCGAGATCATGACCTGAGCCGAAGGCAGAGGCTTCACCCACTGAGCCACCCAGGCGCCCCTCATGTGCTCATTTTTAACTACAAATTCAGTTTCTTTAGTAGACACAGGGTTATTCACATTATCTCTTTCTTCTTGACTAAACTTTGGTAGTGAGTTTCCTTCAAGGAATTTTTCTATTCTAACCCACCAAATTTACTGGGATAAAGCTGTTTGTAACATTTCCTCATTATCTTTTAATATCTATAGAAATGCTATAGCTCCCTTTCCTGATATTAGTAGTTTTTTTTTCTCTCCACCTCTTTTTTTCTTTTTTTACCTGATCAGTTTGACTAGAGGATTGATCATCAATTTTATTGATCTCCTCAAAGAGCTAGCTTTTGGGTTCACTCGTTTCTTTCCTATTGTATTTATTTTCTCTCTTATTTATTTCTGCTCTGATGGTTATCATTCTCTTTATTCTACTTACTTTAGATTTACTTTGATCTTTAGTTTGATCTTTAGTTTACTTTGATCTAGTTTCTTGAGGGGGAAACTGAGGTCCTCATTTGAGACCTTTCTTCTTTTATAACATAGACCTTTCATGTTAGTATGAGTTTCTCGTGGCTTGACTTTGTCTCTAAACTCTAAAGCCAAAACCAGGCATTGGCACATAGTAGATATGAAATATTTGTCAAATGAATGAATGCCTCCTGCCTACCCAAAACCTTCTGAAGAGTTCCCATTTTATTCCAAAGGATGCCACGGCCTCCTACTCCTCTGGCCATTCCTTTTGTCTCATCCTCAGCTACACGGGCTTCTTTGCTGCCCCTCAGACAAGCCTGGCAGTATCTGAGACCGGTATCTGGTCTTTGCACATACGGTTCTTCCGCCTGGACTCCTGCTCACCCCAGCCCTGTTTCTCCAGGTAAAGAGTGATCTATATATCTTTATGCAAAGAGTCTCTGCCATCCCTCATCCTCCTTTCCCTTCTGGCTCCTCCTGGATGAAGAACCACGACTAAAGACCTAAATCAGGACCCTCTGAGTTCCAAACTCCACGGTGGCCCTGTCTGAAATCATCATGCCTCTGCTGTAAACCCCCACTCGCCCCAGCACCTTGGGGTGCCCTGCCAAAAATCAGGTCTGTTTCTGCAAAGCCAAGGACTGGGGTCTGGGGAGGCATCTTCGCCTCGTGGGACGCAGCCCCTGGCAGATTGTTGATACTTGTTATTCTGAACCCAAGACTCTAACTCTATTCATGTTACATAAGGACATCATTGGCCTCACTGTTTTCAAACGTAATGACATAAAACTGTGCAAAGGGTGTCTTTATGTTTTTATAACCACTTACAGTTTTGTTGGGGTGTCTACCTCCATCTCCTGCCCACACGCTCTGGTTGGATTTGCCAGAGGTTTTTATGATCTTTCCACTGCTGGGGGATGGGGCAGGACCACTCCTAAGTTTACCCTGGCCGGGAGAATCCAGAGGTCAGAGTAATATTGAAGTCCAAGGACCCTAAAGGGAATTTCTTTCCAGAATCGCGGCTTCACACCCAGGGCCAGAGCATTAAGAAGAGAGGTTCTGTCTGGCTATGCTCAGTGCAGCAGTTGAAAAGCAAAGGGGAGGCATGTTTTCATGGAAACCTCAAACGCCTCTCCTGTGAATTACCTCTGTGTTCAGGCAGCCGAGCTAGACAGCTGCGAGGAAAAGCATGTGTGTTTTGTGGGGGCCTTGGAAAGAAAAGGCCCCTTGTACCGTGGCCAGCGACTGTAGGTGGTGTGGCCTAGGAGGACAGGGGAGTTGGAGTTCAGAGCTCCCGGAGGCAGAAGCCGGAATCCCACTGGCAATGTGCAAGGGAGCCAGAGGCGGAGCCAGAGAGCCCAGAGGCCCATCCCTGCGCAGAGAGCGGAGTGAGGGCTGTGCCCCCAGCACCCCCCCCCGCCCCGCCCCCGCCCCGAAAAGGCCATGAAGAGTACGGTGTGAAATTCCTGACGGCAGTGAGGCCCCTTCCATTCCCTTCTTTTCTTGGCAAACTCAAGCTCATCCTTCAAGGCCCAACTCAAAAGGCATTTTTGGGGGGAAAGACTTCCCCAAGGCCCAGGCAAAAAGCACTCTGCCTCCTTGCAAACCCGAAACAAACCCGAAGCAGCATCACAGGCTGGGGAAAGGGGGGGAGACAGTCAGGGGCCTCTGAGCCCTTCAGCACACTGCCACTGCTGGGAAACTCTGAAGGCGGGACCCAGCCTGCTTCCCCTGCCTGCCTACCCGCCTTGTCCCCCCTCCTTACCCCCCACCCCCACCCAGCCCAGTGCCTGGCCCAGAGCAGTGCTTGTCGGTGTAGCTGGGACTCCTGCCTCAGGATCCTGCCAGGGCTTGTTGCAATGCAGACTCTAGGATCCCCCGAGACCTGAACGATCTCTGAGAGTGTGGCCCTGGAATCATCATATTTCTCCAGGTCCCCCTGTTATCCTTATGCACAGCAAGACTGGTACAAAGTAGTGTTTTTCAAATATTTTTGATCAAGAACCAAAGCAAACTAGAGTAAGAAACACAGCCTTCGTTGCAACCCTGCACATACATATGTATATAAAACTAAAATTAAAAAAAAAATACTTGCAACAACTTTTCCTTACTATGTGTGAGATATTCTGATATGTTCTACTCTATTGTATTCTGTGCTACTCCATTCTATTCAAACAAGAAGGTTGGTTGTGACTCACTGTCCTATTCACAGGTTTTTGTCCCGCAGTTTGAAAAACAGACAGTGATGCTCCAACAACGTTTGATGAATGAATAAATGAAAGATGGAACAACTGAGTGAATGTTTGTCTCTCAGCAACTGTAAAAACAGAGCGGCTGCGTCCGATCATTTCTAAGATCTTTTCATTCAGAATTCCGAGACCTGATGTCTTCTCGTCCATTTCCAACAGCTTCATTGTGCCCCAGGCCTGGGGATCCTTAGTCAAAATGATCCCCACTGATATAAGATGGCAGAGTGTTCTATTTAGGTTTGTTAATTAACTAAAGACAGGCAGTGTCTTCCCTGCTAGCCTCCCCAGACTTGCTGTATCCAAGCCTGGAAGGACCAGCAAGGGCAGGAGGCAAACCTAAAGCACAGGAGATTCCTAAGTCCTGTCCGCGGTGTTCTTTCTTTGTCTTCCACATGGTCACAAGGTTGAGAGGGAGGGTGGGAGTCTCTGTGACCTGGAAGGGTGTGTTATCCCTAGGGCAAAGACAATGTGTTACTATGTCAATAGAGAGAGTAAGTGTTTGAGCGTTTGGCCTGTGGTACCCAGAGGGCTCCAGAACCCTTGGAGATTCCCATCCTGCTGCTAGAGTGTCGTCCTCTTAGAGCGTGGGCCTTGGGTTTTCCTGCTCATCTGGGAAGGTCACCACAGCACAAGGTGGGCCTCGAGGAGCTGGGAAGGGGATGGTCTTCTTGGAGAGTCACCCAAGAGGTTCCGCTTCTTACAGCTCATCCATAGGGGAAGACCTTGGGAGAGCTGGAAGAGAGAGTTCTGGTGGAGACCAGAGGTAGTGTTCTCCACAGCTTTCCACTGTTCGGCTATAGTGGAGGCTAGTTCCCACCTCCCCAGATTATGTTATGATTAATATGGGCTGAGTGCTTGTGTGCCGCAAGGCACGTCACCTCATTTAATCCCCATAACTCTGTCAGGTCGACACCTGTTACTAACCTTAAGTTATAGATCAAGAGACGGGACAAAGAAAGGTTAAGTAACTTGCCCATAGTCATGCAGCAAGGGTCAGAAGCAGGATTAACTAACCCACACAGCCTGACTCTAAAGCTTTCAGTCTCGGTCGCTACACTCTGTAGCCTTCCCCAGGGGCAAGTGATTTTGTCAGCCAAGGGCGATGGTGTCCACTTGATGCTCTTCTGAGGGAGGTGCTGGGCTGGTATTTGGAGTCATCACCATGTCTTGTCGTCCTGTCTGGAGCACGAACCTCCCACCCCTGTCACTGATTACACGTGTTGAGTGTAACACAGTGAAGAGCCCAGGCTTATGACGTGACTATTCTGGGGCTATCGTAGTCCTCCAAAACACTTGCTTGGCTAGCTTCTCAGTGGGGATGCTTGGGATAAGGAGACTGGTCTCAGCCAGAAAAATGGTGGCTTTCTGGTGGCCGATAATTAAGGAAAATCAATCCAGAGGAACGGGGATCGGAGAAAGACACCATCAAACTCCCACCAGTTCTAGGATAAAAATAATAATACAATTTGTTGAAAAACTACCATATGGCTGACACTGGACTAAATTCTTTAAGAATATTGTTTCAGGGTATTTTCACAACAAGCCTGTCAATGACAGTGTTCTTATTCTCATTCCACAGACAGAAAGACTGAGACTCAGAGAAGTCAAGGAAATGGACCAAGGTCATCCAACAAATAGAACTGGGATTTAAAGTCAGATGTGTCTAACCTAAGGTCATGTGCCAAGTTCCTATCCCACCTATAGTTCTGCTTCTCACTTATATACCCTTACTCAACAAAGTTTGATGGCTAAGAGAAAAACAACAATATTTAAAGTCTCCTTTGTGGAGATGCCTGGGTGGCTCAGTTGTGAGGACATTTGACTGTTGGTTTTGGCTCAGGTCCTGATCTCATGGGTCTTGGGATGGGGCTCTGTGCTCAGCACAGCGTCTGCTTGACATTCTCTCCCCCTCTCCCTCTGCTCCTCCCCACCCACTCGTGCTCTCCTGCTCTCTCTCAAATAAGTAAATAAACAAATAAATAAATCAAGTCTCCATTGGGCTTGGGACCCTTAAATGGCTCCAACTAGGCTCCATTAAGGAACATGAAGGATGATGCAGGGCTGCTGCAAGAAAGCCGGTTGGTGACAGCTGGCAGCAGAGCATGGGGAGGCCTGGAGGGGAGTGGGGTCCAAGCTGCACAGTCTCAGGTATGCAACTTGGGAAGTATCTCAGGTCCTCTCAGAATCCCTGTCTCACCCAATGTCCAGACACAGCCATCGTTCACCAACTCAGCAAGGTTCTAGGCGTCCCCCAGGATGGAGGGTCAGACCTGTTTTCTACCCATATCACTCAGTTCCCCCCAGCCAGCCATGTAGTTCACAGGCACTGCTGAGCCCCTACGTGGTACCTAGTGGAGGCCAAGTGCCTTCTTCTCCTCTCCTCACTGCCTTGCACTTCTCTCTCTATCACTGCTTTATTCCCTTCCCAGACAAGCAAACACTTATTTTTACTACTGCCGGCCAGGGCAGCTCTAGGAAAATGCCAGATTTTGAAGGCCGACTTGGAAATAATAACAAATAAGGAAAAACAGCATCCCTTGTCTCTGCACCTAAGGGATTGAGCAGAATAATATAAATTCTGAAAGTTCTTCGAAAGGTGTGTGTTGGGGGGAAGATGTGGTTCTACGGAAAGTCCTTTAACTCCAATATCTGGTGGTTCTTCCAGCAACTGCTGGGAAAACCAGATGAGACAATGAATGTGCTCGTACTGTCAGAAGTGGGAGGCATCCCGGAAACGAGAGGGGTCTGAGCAGCAGGTTGGCCAGCGCTCTGAGGGAGACCCAGAACGCAGTTCCGAGATTGGATCAGCCCGCTGGGTGCCACTCAGCAGGATGGTGAAGTCTCATTCACAGAAAAGGTGCACAACACCTCAAAGTGGGATTTTAGAGATGGTTAAGGGGACTCCTCAGGGTAGGTGACTCAGGGAGACGTTATTTCTCTGTGTAGGTAGCATCCAGGCCACTCCTTACCGCATTCACTGCTAGGTGGCCTAGCCGGTAGCAGGGAGACGGTAACACCGATGTGCCTTGAAAACCAAGGAGGAGACAAAGTGGGCAAGTTACTGTGGAAGTCCCATGGTGTATGGTAATTCACAATTGTTACAGATTCTAGAAATAAAGCATGATGAGAAACAGGCTGTCCAGGCTGGACGCTAAGCGGTAGGCATTCGCTGGCATCATTGTCCGTTGGGCAGCTTTTCTGTGGGAAGGGGTCTTCTGAGAGAGTGCCTGCCGTGACCACACATACCCAGGTCACGCAGCCCTGGGGGGGGGGGAGAACTAAGAGTTTTTAGGAGGAAATGAGGGTGCCGCCAGGCAAAGGGCAAACGCGCAGGCTCTGAAGGGACAGCGTGTGGGCCACTTGTGCTGTGTGGTGACGAATGTGACCCTCACAGCTCAGACCCATATCACAGCTCGTCTATGTAGATGACGTACTAAGCTGTCTGTGCCTCAGTACCCCCGTCTGTAAGTGGGAACAACATCGGCAGGAGCTGCTCCATCGGAATGTGGTGAGATTACTGGAGATGCCACCAGTGGTGTGTTAGCACGGCATTGGCACGAGGAAACACTCAGTCCACGTCCACAGCAGTGATGCCGGGGGTGGGGAGGGACACACACAGGCTGAGCCCAGCCCCAGCTCTCACCTTCACAGGCCCTTCCTGAGGAATTTAGCTGCTTCCCTGCCAAAGGGCGTCTGAAGCCCAAGCCTGCGCAATATGGCCACTTGGGACATTTTGAGCAACCGTGTTGGGATGTGGGTTGGTGGCAACACCATCTGATAAGTTGCTATGGGAGCTATTTTATTTTAAGGGCCTGTTTTCCCCTCCTCCACCACCCCCACTGACACTAATGGTTCTCAACCTTTTTTGGATCATGGCCCTTTTGAGAATGTGGGATGGCTAAGGATCTTCTTGCCCAAACAGTGTGTATCCATGTATCCGTAGCGTTTACTTCAGGGGTTCTATTGGATCCTGTAGGACCCCCATGATGGGGATGCCATTGTTTGGTGCCATCACATGGGGATTCTCATTTTACAGATGAGGAAGCTAAGGCACAGAGTGGTTAGGTAACTCGCTCAAAGTCACACAGCCAGTGAGTGGTAAGATTCAAGACCACTCCCAGAACCCTGCCATCAACTAGTGTACTTTCTGGCCACCTAGTGACATCACAGGTACCACACTCCCATCTCCTATTTTAATGTCCTGATCTTTCACCTTAATAAAGACACATTAGACTTAAGGGCGCAGAAGTTCCGGACACAGTAAGTCTCATATCCTGGGCCAATCTTTTTCTTCAAAATGAACCTGCTTGAGAACCAACGCTGAGAGATGAAGAGAGGTCCCAGACAGGCCTAGCATCTGTATGAATAAGGAGATAAAACAATATCTGTGCATCCCACCCCCCGTGAAATTGCTATGGGCATCTCTGAGCCAATGAGTACTTCAGAAAATTATGGGAACATCGCTGCTAAAACCCCAGCGCTACAAAAGGTGGGCACCATAAAGGGGGAGGTAGTCCTGCCTGCCGGCGAGGGGAAAAGCATGCTTCCCCAGGAAGCTCGCATGTGATAGGGGCCTATGGCCCTACAGGGGCAGGACTGAAGGAGGGGCTGTTTGCTCTGCTGGCAAGAAGCAATGAGAGTGAGCAGGAGGGAAGGGCCACCTGCAGGAGGACTGAGCAACCTTTCTGAGGGAGGAGGCGGGGGGAGGGAGGCTCTGGCAGGAGGGGAGGCGGGAGCAGAGGGAAGGCAGGATCGTTCAGGCAGTGAGAGAGGGCAGCCCCGCTCTATTTCCCAGGCTGCTCTCTGGGATGCAGGCAGGAAGGTCGAGTGTATTACACTGGCCCCACCTCCTGAAGCTCTCTCTGCAGCTGCTGGACTGGACACAAAAGCGTGAGGGACAGAGACACCATCTCTGCTGATTTGTACCAAACTCAGTTTCCAAGGGACTGAGAGGCCACATGTGACAGAAGCCGGGTGGGGGACCCGCGCCGCTGTCTGCATTTCCCAGGTAAGCAACTATCTGCATCAGAGCCAAAGGTAGAGAGCGAGGCCTAAAGGCAGAGGAGAAGGCGGGAGGTGCCCGCCCAGGGATGGACCTAGAACAGTCTATGGAAGGGAGGCAGGGAGAGGGGCAGGGGCCGAGCTGGAACAAGCCCTCAGGCCAGGCTTCTGCAAGGTGTCCCCGCATGAGGTGGGTAAGCTGGAGGCTGCGTTTGGGCCACTCCTGGCTGGCAAGGGTGGTGGAAGTTCCAGGAAAGGGCTATGCTCTGAGAGCCTCTGGGGGTCAGCGTATCCGGAGAGCAGCCGCCCCAGCCACAGTGTGGCACCCGTGTGCCACAGACCGGGAGTATTTGTGTAGCCTCGGACAGAAAATCCCACCCGGAGCCCCTGCCTTCCTCTTGGTCTTGTGGGTGGTCAAGAGAGAACCTCTTGCAGGTCCTGGAGAAAGAAAGTAGAATGTATTCCCCAGGGCTTGGCTTCAGACAGAGGAGGGATTTCCCATCTGAAAAGACAACCTTCTGTCAGGCTTCTGAGAAGCTGTGAGCTGGCAGAGCGCTGCGTGCTGCCCGGAGGAGGCTCACCTGTGGCTCAGAGGAGGGGGAATGAGACACGTGTATAAAGTTGGGTCCGAGTGCGGGAGGGGGTGCGGGGAGAGGGTGAAGTGAGTGGTCTGCGTGCAGTTCCATCCGAACATGCACAGCGTGTTGTCCCAGAGAAAGAAAGAAACCCAAGGAGTCAGTTTCAGTCAAGTCCAGCATCCCTTTGCCGTCCATGCTCACGGACCACAGTCCCCGATCAGGCATGCTGGCCTGAGCACACCATGCCTAGCTGGCTAGCGCTGTGTCCTTTCTGTTAACCAGACAGACACGCACGCATGCAGCCACTATTCTAAGAACCAGTGTGCCCAAAGTACATCAAGCCCGGTTTCCTGCCCAAGGCTATGCCAGCCACACTCGGACCTGTAATGGGGATAGAGAGGGATGTCAGGGGGCGGGAGTGGTCCCTGGGCTTCAGGCCACAAAGGGACATAAGACGCTGGACCCCAGCCACCATGGCATTAGGCCCTCCTTCCAACTGTGGCTTCTGTTCCCAAGTACAAAGTGAAGATTCCTCCCCGATGCTCTCCTCCTATGCATACACACACACACATACACACACATGCTCACAATAACTGGGTTTATGATCGGACAAGGCAGTTTGATGAGGTGGGGCTAGGATATGGCCTTATTATGTGCCCCTTGACCATGAAACTGCTATGACTCTCTGTCTGGACACCTCCCAGAAGTCCTGCTTGGCGGGGGGGGGGGGGGCTGACAGTATATGGGACAACACACTAGTCACGGGAACTCAGCCGTGTGCAAGAGCTTCACACAGACCATACAGTACTACCTTTCATCTTTCCGGCGAAAAAACAAGGCCGAGACACTTGCTGAGGCACAGGCTTATGATTTTGAGGGTTTGGCACACATCTGTTGAGTGAATGACTACCTCTTGCTGGCAGGTGACACAACGCGTCCTGCCCGAACGCATCGGGGCCACCAAGGGCAGCAATGGCTCCTCTTATCCCGCCAGAGGCCGTGGAAGGTGGGCGGAGGAGGAAAGAAGGAGCTTTTCCTTTTCTGAAAGTAAATGCTCAGTGACTAATACTCCTGACCACCCCAGGCAACGGTCTCCGCAGCGTGTGTCCTGGCCTCTTTCTCTGCAGAGGGCAGTTTGGGTCAACACGAGCAGGGAGGAGCCCAGGGGTGAGGCCCTGCAGCCAAGTCTCCTTGGCCCAGAAAACACAAGGGGCTTTGATGCCTGCAGCGAGCAGGGGCTCTCCCCCCAGGATGCTGTGGCTGCTCCTGGGCATGGCCCAGCCCCAGGGCTGGCCTTAGCCTGGAGGCCACATCTGGGAGGTGGTACCTCCAGCTCTGGTTTAACATAACGGCCTCAGAGCGAAAGAGAAGCCTCAGGGCTGCTGTCCCTGAGCCGTGTGGCCTTGGGCAGATAGGAAACCTCATTAGACCTCCCTATCCTGGTCTGTAAAATGGAAAGAATATGAAAACAGTAACACCATCTCTCTTAATGGTTGCTGGGAAGAAGAAATGAAATCCTGGTTGTGCGTGCTCAGCATTTTACCTGGTTCCTAATGTCTGCCCAGAAAGTGAAACTACTAGCATTACCCCCTCTGAGTTTCCCAGAAGGTTCTCTCCAGACAAAAGCAAACTCAGCCCCCTGGTCTGAAATTGCCCCTCACCCCCAGGCTTGTAGGAGCCTGCCTCTCGCTCCAGCGACTCCTGTAAAACAAACGGCTCACACAAACAATCCTTATTCGCCAACCTTAGCAGGCTTTCTCCGTGTCTTCAAGCTAAAATAAAACCACTTAGAAAATAAAACTCAATGGCTTCCTTGTCTCATGCCTTGCTGTCAAACGCTAAGTCAATGCTTCTCGAATCAGGGTATGCACACAGCTGGGGGCCTGTGGGGTTTGCCAGAAATGCCTTGGGATAAATATGGCACACTTGGGGAAAAGTGAAACATTTAAACTGAAGGTAACTGAAAACACTGTCTTTGTTAAAAGAAAAGAAAAGAAAAAGAAAAAGACAGTACTTAGTGGAAAAGAAAAAGAAACACACAATGAATGTGTGTATATGTATATACATACATGTGTGTATGATATACCTAAATTAAAAATACATACATATAACATCGTATGCCAACTATAATTCAATAATAAAAATGTTTCTCTAAGAATATATAGAAACAAAAGACATATATTAAGCAAACAAAAAAAAAATAAACTTCCTTTGTGCAGGTATCCTGAGCCAAGCAAAGATTCTGTCTAGGAGGAACAGGAAGAGACGTGCCTGACGTCATGACACAGGTGGACGCCCAGGAAAGGTGGGGCAAGGTGTCTCCTCTCTGCAGCTTGAGCGAGGAAGCTCATGACCCCCGGGTCCTGAGCGTGAGCTTAGACAGAGAAGATGAAGATGGTGGGGAGGCAGGAGACAAAGGGAGCCCTGGGGACCCTGATCACAGGGTCTATCCAAGAAACAGCTCCCAAGGGACTCAAGACAGTCCTGACCTGCCCTGGCATCATCCACCCAGCGAAGAAGAGAAATTCTCCAGCTCCGTTAGTGCCGGGGGCGTCGGGAAGGAACCGACAGTGACGCCGGGAAAGAAGACCGGCTGGGGAAAGGCTGAGTCCAAGATCACCCAGACCCAGGACTCCCCTGGACCAGGCACAGCTCCGGAGACCCTCCCTAGCGACCTCCCACACAAGTTGTTAGGTCGGACGCAACTGCTTAGGGACTCACTACCCGCCAGAGATGATGGAGACTCCAGGGCAAACCTGGACGCTGCCTTGGGGGTCCCATCCAGCTTCCCTGAGACGGGAAGAGATTTCTGTGCACAGAGAGACGTAGACAAGTCCCCAGACAGCTCCACTCCGATGTGTTTCCCCAAGCCAGGGGGCAACTGGGACCTCCCCACGCAGGAGATGCGTGCCCCGGCCCGGGGGCCTGCCCCCCCAGCCAGTCTGGCAGCAGCGGTGCTGGCCAAAGCGCGGACCGGCAGGAAGGGCCAGAAGCTGGAGGGTGTGCGCGAGGCGGGGCAAGGAGAGGCGCATCCTTATAAGTGCTTGCGGGGAGGAAGGGCCTTCCAGAAGCCCAGCAATCCTCTGAGTCCCTCGCAGCCGCGGGGCACCAAGCCTTATGCCTGTGAGCTGTGTGGGAAAACCTACTCCCACCGGGGCACGCTCCAGCAGCACCGGCGCCTGCACACGGGCGAGCGGCCCTACCAATGCCCCTTCTGCGACAAGGCCTACACTTGGTCCTCGGACCACCGCAAGCACATCCGCACCCACACCGGCGAGAAACCCTACCCGTGCCCGGACTGCGGGAAGGCCTTCGTGCGTTCCTCCGACCTGCGCAAGCACCAGCGCAACATGCACAGCAACAACAAGCCCTTCCCGTGCGCCGAGTGCGGTCTGACCTTCAACAAGCCACTGTCGCTGCTGCGCCACCAGCGCACGCACCTGGGCGAGAAGCCCTTCCGCTGCCCCGCTTGCGACAGGGAGTTCGCCGTGGCCAGCCGAATGATGGAGCACCAGCGTGTGCATTCGGGCGAGCGGCCCTTCCCCTGCCCCACCTGCGGCAAGTGCTTCACCAAATCCTCGAACCTGATCGAGCACCAGACGCTGCACACTGGCCAGAGGCCCTTCAAGTGCGCAGACTGCGGCGTGGCCTTCGCGCAGCCCTCGCGCCTCGTGCGCCACCAGCGCATCCACACGGGGGAGAGGCCCTTTCCCTGCGCCCAGTGTGGCCAGGCCTTTGCCCGCTCCTCCACCCTGAAGCGGCACCAGCAGATCCACTCCGGGGAGAAGGGCTTTCTCTGCGCCGAGTGCGGCAGGGCCTTCCGCATCGCCTCGGAGCTTGCCCAGCATATTCGGGTGCACAACGGGGAGAGGCCTTACCAGTGTGAGGATTGCGGCCAGGCCTTCACCAGGTCCAATCACCTCCAGCGACACCGAGCCAAGCACAGCACCTGCAAAAAGGAGACCATCCCCTCCTCCTCTGATGAGTGAGGGCTCGAGCAGCTAACTCTCAGGGAAGGTGAAGACGCTGTCTGTCGGACCTCACTCCTTCATGGACGAGCCCATTCACATGGTAATATCACCTAGCCCCGCTGGTCAGCCTTTCCTCCCAGTGATTCCCCGGCCATGGAGTGATGCATTTGATAAAAGTGTTTGATCTCTTGTGTAAAAAGTAACAGGAGGGCTGGCACCTAGGTGTGGGGTTTCCTATCAGTCTTTCTTCCAAATCTCAGAGGTCATACTCAATTGGAAAAAGATAAGAAACTGTAGTGAGAACTGGTCAAGAGTTGAGTTCCGTGGTGGGGGGATCTCAGTGGACTGGGAATAATATCCTGGGCACTGCGCAAGCCTCGAGGGATACAGTGAAGAAAAAGATTGTCCTGTCCTGCCCTCGGGGCCATATGCAAATACTAAGGCCTCAGGGGCTGGTCCTCTTGGGGAGAAAGGTACTTTTGAGTTTTTACATGAATAAAGGAATCCCTAGAAGTGGTCTCTGTGAGCACCTCTTTCAAAGCAGCAAAGCCTCCCTGAGGTTAGCTCAGACCCAGCCAGACAGCCCATGATTTCACTTTCCTGCCCAAATTACTTTACCTTGGGAAATGGGTCTCAGCTTTGAGGTGGAGAAGGCCTTTGTCTTAAAGAGAGGGAAGTTTATGTCTTATGTTTTGGAACAAAAAACATAAGGTTTTTTTTTTTTTTCTGTAAGTCCAGAAAAACCTTAACATCTGAAAAAAAGTCCCTTCCTCTTTACAGTCAAATACAGTAAGTTGGATCGAACCTAAGTCTCACCCACAAAATTTACATCTGCTTCCTGTCTGGCCACCTCTTTCCTTTTTCCCACCTTGGGAACTTCAACCATATGTAATTTACAGAGAGTAATATGCCCACTTACAGAGAGATATGTAACATTTCTCCAAATGGGCCTGACCATAATTTAAGAAACCTCTTAGATTCATTTACGTTTTCTAGGTCATTAGCTCCAATTTGAAGTAAATAAAATAGAATAGCCCTTGCCCAAGTGCCAATTGGTTTGTCTTTGTTTCAAAGTCTTAAAACCAGGTTTGGAAACCCACATGACTCACAATTACTCTCTAATGAGGTTATTTGAAATCTGTGTATTACCGACAGTCATTCTTCAAAATGTATTGACTTTCTATCATTTAAAGTCAGTAGTTCTTAGCTGTGGACCCAACTGTGAAGAATTCATGATTTCACAGATTTCCTGTGATGCACAGGGGCCAACATGGAATAAGATATCCCAAAAGAACATATAGTGCTCTCCTTTTGTGGATATCTTTAACATATTCCGAAAATTGCCACCTAAGGGTGCCAAACCTGAATTTCTTTTAAATTCTCCCTTGATACATGGGAGGCAAAGAGAAGTAAGTGATACATGTTGTCATGCTTTGTTTGATAAAGGCAAACTTAGTAAAAGAGTTCGGACCGCATGCCTGGAGGTTTTGTGTCTTAACTCCCTTAGACACATCTGCATGTCCAACCAACAGAGTTAGCTGGTTCAGGGTCTGGCATGAGGGGCAATGCTTGAGGTATTAGTCCATCCCCACCCTTTACCAGTGATATGACCTTGGCTTCAGCTTTTGTATCTGCATTGGCTAATCAGGAGTGATAAATAAGGCAGCAATAAAAGTTGGAGTTATCCCGCCAGGAAAGGAAAGTTGGCTAAAGGCACGGGTATTAAACTGGTAGAGATTGTAAAAATCAACCATAGCCTTGTGATTATGGACAGCATAAAGGCTAGTATATTTTTCCTGGTTAACCAATGAAATCTTTGAAGACTGAAGTCGTTATTTCTTTTCTTTGTATTCTTTTTTTTTTAAAGAGGGTTGTTAGTACAATTTTGATAATTAAAATATTTAATTTATTTCCGTAAATTTTTAAGGCAGTTGTTCCCCCAAACCAGTTCATAGAATGGCTGTAGAGAAGGTACGTGAGCTGTTTCTTGACCATACAACCTGCTGAATCCTAGCTTCGAATATTGAAACAAGTCTGCAGTGCATCTTGGATTCTAATCTTTTAAGCTTCCCATATTTTCTGATGCACAGCCAAGTTGGGACCACTGGTCTATTTAATTATTGGTGATAATTTCCTTTTATCATCTAGCAAGCAGATAACATGAAAATGAGCAGGCAATCAGGATGAGATCACAACAGAATGAGATTAAAAATAGGTTCAAACTTCTGGAACACCTCCCGACGAGGATATGATGGACTCAAGCTATCAAGCAGGTTGTGAAGTGGTCGCACGATCTCATTTCTGCAGATGACATGCAGTATCTCTGTGTAGCTTCCACCTATGGGGAGAAAGTGTGTCCTTTTTGTTACTAGGCAGAAAAAACTAGGCTAGCTTGTGCTGGGTATCTTTGGAGCTACACACTATGTTTCTGGAATATAAGGGATTGTGATATACAGAACAGGTGAAGAGAAGTTCAATAATCCTTCAGTGGTATCACATAATCAAGTCACATTTTAAGGAAAATTCTCCCAACCAGTCTTTTCTCACACCAGCTGCAAGGGTCATGTTGAATAGGTATCACAGGGGAATGCAGTCCCCTTACTGTAGCCACAGGTCATTGGGCTGGACAGTGAAAGGCCACAATTCATGGAGTGGAGAAGCAGATACAAAAGAGAAGACAACCATCTACTAACTGGTGTGGCATAAATTCCGCCCAGTGAAGTCTGCCCCTCCAAAGCGGGGGCATTTGAATCCTCTGTTTACAGAAGAATCAGTGTTTGAACAAGGTTATTTGGTCTCAGATTGTTATCCCAAATAATAGTGAACTGCTTTTCTAGTTTTCTGTAAACCTTCACATCATAGCAGACAATCTTATTTCCCCTTTCTGTAATTAAAAATCAGAGCAGGGCCTTCTTTGTAATAGAATTTAGAGCTTCTCTCTAGACTAGTGCCATTTCCGCAGATTAGTTTGCCAAAATTAATTTGGATATACCAAATAAAAATGATCATGTATAAGATTCAACTAAATAAACATTCTCTTGATAGTGTCACCAAAGTTCACAGTCATCATGATCCATATCCTTTAGATAATAGTGATAATAATGATCACCTTACGTAGTATTTGGTGTGCCTGGGTTTTAAGTGTTTCATACATATATTAACTATTGAAATGTTAAAGTAAACCTATGATGATAATTATCCTTAATTTTGAGAAGAGGAGATCAAGAGACAAAGAAGTTATATTGCCCAAGACATCAGGGCTGAGGGGTAGCATAATGATGTTTTGACATTTAGGCATTCAGTGGAGCCATTTAATGTCTCCAGAGACTGCTGTTAACCACAGGGCCAACTGCCTCTCTTTGGCATGGAAGAATACTCTGCAATTATTGGTGACATGCATTTTTAAAAGTAGGTGACCATAAATTTAAGAGAAGATAAAGGTTGAAACACAGCACAGCAGAAATCATGGCTTGACCCAGGAAGGAAGACCTACAGATTTGGGAGCACTTGGGTTGGCAGCTGTTAATCATTAACCCCTTAGAGAAACTGACAAGAAGCTGGCCAGGAGAACTGGATTGGAGTTAAAAGAGCGATAATTCCTTGAAGGTTCACCGAGGTTTTATTTCCCTAAGGAAACATTCTGTGTCTATGCCATACACAGAAAAAATACACCAGCAAAGAATCTTGACACTCAACATTTACACAAAATTTTATCATCCAAATGCATGCACATTAAAGAGCTATATTACCTCTGATATGAACCCAACAGATCACCCAGGAGTTCCAACTAAGCCTTCAAAATTCTTGCAGGGAAGGAAATGATCAATTTAATACTCATATTAGAATACTCAAACAGATGTCTTTGCTAGACTCAGAACTAGACTGCGTACTACAAACTCAATGACCCATGAAAATATTGCCAAAGACGGAATGACAATGTCTCATCGAGCCAGAAAATGATGTCTTTTTAAAGTTGAGAGCGAAGCTCATTTTTAACATCAGTTGCCCTCTCTCCATTCTGCATAAAACCATGCCAGAACAATTAAAATTTTTCCACAATGCCTAGATAATATTTTTCCATGTTTTCTCCTTGATGACTTCCCACACCCTCAGTCAAATTGGCTCAGAGTCTCACTGTCTCAGGAGTGTCAGGCGCTCAGTAGACCAGAACCGTGAACAGTGAACCTGAACAGTGAACTGGAACTTGAACACTGAATAAATGGGACTTCTATAAAACCTAAGCTAATAATTAGGATTTAAAGTAAAGCTGACCCTTTCTGTAAAGCAAAGAGAATATAGAGGAGGTCAAGGACAAGAAGGGAAGCAAGGATCTTCTGTGGTAGTTCAGATGAAGTCAAGGACAAGTGGGATTAGTAAGTAAGATGAAGAGATGTCCAAGATTTCAGAGGTGGAGTCAGTAAGGTTTGGTGACAAGATAATAACAACTACCAATCAGTGAACACTTTTAGGGTTCTGGCACTACCTCTAGCATCCCAACTGATCCCTACCACAATCGGTTATGGGAGACTCTTAAAAAATATTCCCACATGGGATATGTAACTCTTTTCTTTTCTTGGAAAGCAAATAAGATTAATAGTTCTTGGCTATTGTCTATCAGTATTGTTAAGCAAAGATCACTAAGGTCTTGGTCCTCCTTCTAAGAAAAAGGTTGCATATCTGCCACATGGAGAACATGCAGCAAATCTCCCACCTTTTGGTTTAGAAATCGGGCTTGCTTGCATTTTTACTTCCTCAGTTATGGTGGTTTAAAAAATATGCCCACGTAAGTGTCCATCAAGGGTTGAATGGGTAAAGAAGTTCCGGTGTACACATAAACACACACAATGGAATATAAGTTAGCCGTGAGAAGAAGGACATCTCCCCACACACGAAGACATGTTGGGGACATAATGTATGCTAAATGAGATAAGTCAGACTGAGAAAAACAAATGCTGTGTGATGTCACTTATATGTGGAACCTAAAAAAAAAAAAAAAAATCAAACTTATAGAACCAGATACAACGGTGCTTGCCAGAGGCTGGGGTTGGGGGAACTGGGGAGATGTTGGTCGAGGGGTATAGACTTTCAGCTATAAGATGAATGAGACCTGAGGATCTGATGTAAAACACAGTGACCGCAGTTGGTAACATTGTATTGTATAACTGAAATATGTGAAGAGAGTAAAACTTCAGTGTTTTCACCCCCACCCCCAAAAAGATAAATATGTGAGGTGTCAGATGTGTTCATTAGATGGGGAGAAGCCCGTCACAATGTACATGTGTATCAAATCACCACAATGTGTACTTTAAATATCTTACGGTTTTTTGTGTCAGTCATACCTCAATAAAGCTGAACTTTAAAAAAAAAAAGAATTTAAAAATTCAATAAAAATAAAAAAATACGTCTGCAAATTCTTTGATACGCCTCCCTTTAAGAAGTCAGCCTAATCTCTTTCCTTTTTTGTGTGGGCTAGTCTCAGTGACTTGGTTCTAATAAATGCAATAAAGTAGAATTGTCAGGGCACAACTTCTGAAGCTAGATCACAACCAGCATTATGGCTTCCACTGTTTGCTTGATATCTCTCTCTCCTTCTCTCTCTCTCACTCCCTTGCCCCTCATTACTTGCTCCGAGGGAAGCCAGCCACCATGTCATGAGCAGCCTTATGAAGAGGGCCTTGTGGTGAGGAGATCGTTAACAGCCACATCGGTGAACTTGTAGGGGACCCCCGTTCGCCCCAGCCGAGAGTTCAGATGATAGCGCATCTGGCTGACGACTGGATTGAAACCTCACAAGACACCCAAAGCCAGAACTATTTATCCAAGTGGCTCTCAAATCCCTGATCCTTAGAAACTGTGTGAAGTAATAAATGCTTATTATTTTAAACTGCGAAGCTTTGCTTGGTAATTTGTTAATGCAGCAGTAGCTAACAAGATGTAATGTGGAGAATAACTTGCTCCTAGTGAGTGAGAATGTAGTCATTAGATGTCATCGTGAGCTCTGAATTTCTGCCCTAAGAAAATTGACAGAGGGTTGGAACACTACTAATACGGGAAGTTAGCCATATTTTCTTTTATAAAAGGAACAATCACTCCTGGAATACATAAAATTTGTATGTGTAGGTTGAAAATTTACAAGTTCATCCAAATAAGTACTGTCACAGCTTTTAAAAAAATAAATACTTTGTTTTGAGAAAATGTACAGTTAATGACAAAAATAAACAAAATTACCAAGGTCCCCTAGGGAAGAGGCTACAGTCACATCCCAAACCGCGTGCAAACCAGCACAAGGATTACTATAGTGGAAAACTCCAGTAAAGACTAGTCCTGAAAGAACCAAGCAAAACACCAAATTATGAAAAGGGGCAGGCTTCTTGATAAGGAGTCTGCTAACTATAAAAAGTCACTTAATTCTCAGTCATCAATAACAGCGTTTTCTGTACCTAAAAATACCCACTTTACTCCTGTTTGAAATGATCATAGCATTTCTAAGGGGAAAAGAAACCATATTCTTAGATTTATCTAAAGTCATCCACAACAGGGCAGAGTCTGGGGAAAAACCTGGACTAAGTTAGTGACTACATTAGAAAGCTTGATTTAGTTAGGAGGTCTTAATGGAGATAAAAACAAAAGGTGATGATAGACTTAGCAGTTCCGGCCACTGGGATTCCTCCCCTTTATGAAATGGTTTCTGCCTTTGCAGAGCACTGACTCAGTAAAAGAATGACCACAATTAGCACAGAAGTATGGTTTCTCTCCATATGGATCCGCTGAGGGGGCTGTAGGGATGCCCACCTGGTGAAGATCCCTTGACACCCATCACAGTAGACCGAGGGCTCTCCAGAGTGTGTTTGTTGTATTGTGTTTTTAACCTGAACAGCTGGGCAAAGGCCATTCTTGGTACTTGTATGGCTTGACCTGCTGATGGATCACCTTACGTTTAGAAAGAAGGTTTGTTTGCAAACCCCTGCAACAAATAGGACCAATGTATGGTTTAGAGTCCTCTTTTCCTGTGTTTCAGTCATCTGAACTGTGGTGGTTCTGATGCACAGTGTAGCAGGAATTTCTCATGGCAACATTTCACGCAGCCGTATTAGAACGCTCTATATTTTGTCCATGACACCAGTGTCCCTACACATCTGTTGTGAGATTGAAACATTTATCACGTTCAGGGTACTTATGGGCTGGTCCCTAGAATGAATCAATTTGTGCATGTGTAGGTTGGCAGTCTGCAAGAATTTCTTGATACAGATGGAGCAGTAGTAGGAATGTCCCTCTACATGATTCTACATGTGCTTCTGAAGTCCCGAAAAGATGTTCCGTGTTTCTTATATTGATAAGAGCAATCTTTTCCAGAGATTAGCAACCTTTTCCAGAGATTAGCCCTAAGTCTTCATCAAATGAGTCAGTAAGGATAATATTTTCATCATCCTCTACAGGATCTCCCGAAGGTCGTCTGAGTGCCCAGAGGATTATGGTTCTAGGTCTCCATGCTTTAAGTCAGAGTTGGAACTAGAAGTGACAGGGATTCCCGCAGTGATTTCACTCTGGAAGTGGTAGTAAGTTTCATTAGTTTCCTCATTTCACACTGAGTCCCGCCAGAAGCTCTTGCCTACCTGAGGGACCCACAGAGAAACAGTCAGTCCTGGAGGGTGGCAAAGACTTTTCCTGAAATTCCAGATGGAGGCTATATTTCTGATGTATCTTCCCCAGGCTCAGGCTGCGTTCATTTGAAGATGACTTCTCTGTATCCTGGGCATCTCCTAACTGCCATGCTACCTCCATACCCATCCTTAACTGTTTTTGACTTTTTGTTGAGGTTCTGGTCCTTCGGTCTTACATACTTTCTATACAGACTTGATGTAGCTTCGTTTTATTTTTTAAAATATTCTAAGGGGGAAAAAGATAACTTTTATTCAGAGTTAGTTAAAATTTACTCTGGGAACTACAAAATTATTTCTGCTTTTCTAAACAGTTAAATAATTTCTAATTCCATGAAGAATTGGAACAATAATTGTCTAACTTTCAGTTAAGGTGGTACTGTGAGTTTACGATTTAACCACAACTCCCAAAATACATGGCAATGCAATGATAGATGAAATATAACATGAGAAAAAAATTTAAATACAGCTGTGCTCAGAAGCAAGATTAAAATCCTCATGGACTATAATTGAATAGAAACAGAAGGTAGTAATCAGGGCTAAAGATGTACACTTGTGGGGTTCAGGGTTAGAGAACTCATTGATGTGACTGGGAATATAATTCTCAAATTATGTGTAAGTGAAATAAATAATGGTTCTGGGCCAGAAGAAAATGTGATCCCAACCTGTGAGAGGGCTTATGAAAGCTTCATACCTGGAATGGCAGGTAGAAGCAGATACAGCCTCTAGACCAGGATGTAGTCAAGATTGGAGGAAATAAATACTCTAGAAAACAGGGGAATAAAGGATCACAACCAGAAGCTGGTCCTCTGAATGCACTAATCAAAAAGAGAAAGCACTAGTAAGACTGATAAATGGAAAAGGAGGGAGAGCACAAAAATATTATAAATTAAAAAGACAAAATTATACTTACAGTAGAAAGCTTGAAAACTAGAAGAAATATTTCAATAAATTAAATAACTCGATGTCCACAAATACAAAAAATTAAATGAAATGGAAAACTTTCCATAAGACTATCAAAGTGGCATCAAAAAGATAAAAACTTAAAATTTTAAAAATAAATAATAATAAACTTTAAAAAATAATCTATTGTTTAAAATCTTGTTTTCCCTAAACCTAAACAAACAAAAACAAACAAACAAACAAACAAACAAGCAAACGTAGGCTTATGTGGTTTTAAACTAAATTCACCAAAACTTCAAAGAATACAGTTCTTTTCTAATATAAAATATCCTAGAGAAGAATAAAAAGAGAGAAGGCAACTTTTTTTTTTTAAAGATTTTATTTATTTATTTGACAGAGGGAGAGAGGTCACAAGTAGGCAGAGAGGCAGGCAGAGAGAGGAGGAAGCAGGCTCCCTGCTGAGCAGAGAGCCCAATGCGGGGCTTGATCCCAGGACCCTGAGATCATGACCTGAGCCAAAGGCAGTGGCTTAACCCACTGAGCCACCCAGGCACCCTGAGAAGGCAACTTTTATAGGAAGACTGGATTAGGACAATAAAAAGGAAGACAATTATGGGCAAATCTTACTTACAAATACAAATACAAAAATCCTAAGTAAATATTAGCATATCAAATCCAGCATGAAAAAAATGAAAATCGAAAGCCAACAAATGAACAATCAAAACAAAACACATCATGACTAGGAACTGGCAAGATTTCATTCTCTTTTATGGCTGAACAATTTCCCATTATATATATACCACATCTTCTTTACTCATTCATCAGTTGATGGACATTTGGACTGCTTCCACATCTTTCTTAGCTATTGTAAATAATGCTGCCATAAGCATAAGGGTGCATGTATCCTTTTGAATTAGTGTTTTTGTATTCTTTGGATATATACCCAGTACTGCGAATGCTGCATCCTAAGATAGTGCTATTTTTAACTTTTTGAGGAACCTCCATATTGTTTTCCACCGTGGCTGCCCCAGTTTGCATTCCCAGCAACAGTGCATGAGAGTTCCTTTTTCTCCACCTCCTTGCCAACACCTGTTGTTTCCTGTGTTTTTGATTTTAGCCATTCTGCCAGGTGTGAGGGGATATCTCATTGTAGTTTTGATGTACATTTCCCAGATGTTGAGTGATGATAAGGAGTGCACTTTTTGTGATGAGCACAGAGTATTATATAGAATTGTTGAATCCCTGAATTGTACGCCTGAAACTAATATAACACAGTATGTTAACTAACTGGAATGAAGATAAAAAATTTTAAAAAATGAAATAAAATAGAAACAAACAAGTGAAAATACGTCGTGACTAAGAAGGGCTTATCCCCCAAATAAAAATAAAGATGTTTCAATACCAAGAAGTTTTATTGAAGTAGTTTACTTCATTAACTTATTAAACTAAAAAGAGTAGAATCATCTCAACAGATATGATAGAAAACATATTCAAAATAATTCACTAGAAATTCATGATAAAAACTCTTAGAAACTGAAATAAAGATAATTCTTTGGAATTCCTTGAAAATAGCTTAAGACAAGGACCAGAGTACTGAATACTTTATTTGGGAGGTGATTCCATGAGGCAGCAGTGAGGTTTCGGGAAGAATGAAACAAGCAAGGAAAGTAAGCCAATAAGGGTCTGTTATCAAGATTATTCCTATAAGCAACAAGCTCTCAATATTTGTATCACTGAGACTCCTAGAAGCGTGGAAGGAATTGTCCATCAGGTAAGGGAAGACTAGGAGTTGGGGCATCCACCCATGAGCTCCCATTCGCCGTTGATTGAAAGGTGACCCAGGAGCATTAACATCCTTAGCCCAGCACTTCTAGAAGGTACCCTCTCATAAGGACTGAGTGGGCTCTTATGGTTTCTGAAAAGGCTTGCCATTGCAAAGAAGGCCATTGAGAAAAAAAAAAAAAAATCACCAGAGACACGCAGCATACACTTGAAGTGAAATGCAGTCAGCTTGAGTCAACAGTGTTCACTGTAGATGCAGATGAAATTGGAGATGTCTGCTACAGCTACCTAACAAAAACCTACAATGAACATCACAATGGCAAAACTCTTTAAAGTCAGGAATAAGACAAGTAGGCCTCTTCTTATGCTATTACTACTTAACACTGTATTTGGGACCTATCTGATCCTAAGAGTCAAAGACAAAAGAGAAGTATAAAAAATGGAGCACAAATTGTTTTTATTTGTAGATGATATGTCCGTCTACAAGAAAGTCTTAAAAACTGACAAAACTTTGGAGCTAAACACAATATTAACCTACAAAACTCAGTAGATTTTTAGACACCAGCAATAATCAATTTAAAATGTAACAAAAGTAGATAACAGTCACATTAGCAATAAGGCCTTTATGATGTCTAGGAATAAAATCCATTAAAAGACAAGCAAGACTCATGGAGAAAATTATAAAATGTTATCAAAGAACGTAATGTAGAACCTGATTGAAAACAAGACAGATCAGATTCACGTTCACAGTTGGAAGAACCCAACATTATAAAGATTGCATTATCTGTAACTTAATCCACAAAATCAATGGTCTTCCAAACCCCAATATGAATGTTTGTGGATCTTAAAGGCCCACAAACAGTCAAAATAATTTGGGGGGAGGGACACAAAGAAACAAGGAGGGGTAGTCTGACTAGTAAGGCATATGATACCACAAGTAATTCTGGAGTGATCACATTGGTTTTATATTGCTATAAGGATAGACAAATAGGTTAACAAAACTGAACAGAGAACTCATAAAGAGATCCAAGTATATGTAGACTCCTAGTATGTAAGCAGACATTGCAAATCAGTGAAGATAGAACAAGTTACTCAATAATGATGTTGGGAGAACCAGATATACATATAGAAAAAAACAAAATCAGAGTTCTTCCACAGCACATAAAGGATTAAATACATAAATGTTAAAAGTAAAATGTTAAAACTGTAAGAAGTAACCATAAGAGAGTTTTACAGCAAAGGACAGAATTTATTTTAACAAGATACTAAGGAGTCATAAAAATATGGTAGAATTAGACTACCTGCAAAACATTTAAAAATTTAAAGACCTGCAAAACAAAGAGTAGCATAAGTAAATATAAAAGACAAGTGAGGGGGCGTCTAGGTGGCTCAGTGGGTTAAGACTCTGCCTTCGGCTCAGGTCATGATCTCAGGGTCCTGGGATCAAGTTCCGCATTGGGCTCTCTGCTCAGTGGGGAGCCTGCTTCCTCCTCTCTCTCTCTACCTGCCACTCTGCCTACTTGTGATCTCTGTCAAATAAAAAAAAAAAAAAGACAAGTGAGGTTTGGAAGGACATTTATGACACATTACTGTCTAACTCAGCTGAATCAAAGAAAAATAGATAAAGGATTATGAAAAAACAATTCTTAAAGAAGAAACTCGAATTGCCGATAAACATAGGAAAAGATGCTCAATCTCATGACCCATCAAGAAAATCCAAAATAAAATGAAATTCCATGTCCATTAGATTGAAAAACTTAAGAGTTGACAACCTCCTGATGTGATACACTGAGAACACATCTTCACTTATATCATATTCTCACCCAAAATGCATAACTGAATCTAATCATGCACAAACCATTAGGCAAATCCAAATTTAGAAGCAGGACACAAAATAACTGGCCTATACTCTTCAAATATGTCAATGTCATGAAAAAGGAAGAAAACAAGTCTAAGAAACTTTTTCAGATTAAAGGAGACTTAGACATTTGTCCTGGGTGAGTAAAAATTGCTAGAGAGGACTTGATGGGAAAATTGGTGAATTTTAAAATTCTATACCAATGTTAAGTTTCCTAAATTTATTAACTGTACCATGGTTACAAAAGAAAATGCCTTTGTTCTTGCGAGCTACGTAAGGGAATACTTAGGTCTGACAAGTCATATCTACAGCATTCATACGACTCAGGGAAAATTTATGTAAATAAAATATAAATAAATATGAAGGAAAGGAGAGGAAGAAAGAAAGAAGAGATACAGAAAGAGAAAGAAAGTAAATATAACAGAAGTATTAATAGTTGGTCAATCTATGTGGAACTTACGTGGGTAAGTTTGCCCGTGTAAATTGACATTCTAACAATTTGTCTGCTGGCTTGAATTTTTTTCAAAGTAAAATGTTAAAAGCATATGTTCATATCAAGCATTAGTAAAGATGTAGGGAAATTGAAATTTTCATATTCTGCTAGAAGGAATGCAAATTTGTACAGTTCTTTGGATACTAATATAATAATAATAATGTTGATATATAATAATATAGTATGATGATACATAATAATATAATATGATGATAATGATAGTAGTGTAAGTAAAACGTACACATCTCCATCCTATAATCTAGCAATTCAAATGGAAAGTGGGAAGAAAATAATAGAATTTCATATTTATTTATTTACTCCTTTAAGAAAAATTTTACATTTGATAACAGTATTATATATTAGTACGATGGGACAGTTACATAATTTATAAATAAGTATAGAAATGTTGGTGCTAAGCAGTTATATTTTTTATTGGTAGGGCAGGCTAATCAGCAAAGCGAGAGACCACTGTCTCCACTTGTACATATATGTACATATATATATTCATAAATATTAACTGCAGCATGACTTATAATAGCAAAAATCTGGAAATATCTTAAATATCCATCAGTAAGAGAAAAGAGAAATTAATTGTGTTTTATTCATAATGTAGGATACTAAATATCAGATAAAAATAAATGAAATAGAGCTTTAAATATCTACATGGATAAGTTTGGAAAATGTTGGGTGAAAAAAGCCAGTTTCGGAGCAATAATGAAGGCACACTAGTAAACACTATGTAGTGTTGTTAGATATTTAAATCTGTCCTTGAAAAACAAAAACACTGACCACACAACAAATTCGTGATAATGGTTACCTCTGGGAAAAATAGAGGGCGTAAGCACCAGGGAAGAGATTATATAGAAATTAAACTTGATTTGTAAAGTTTTATTTATTTACTCACCACTCCCAGAGAGATCAAGAAATCTAAAGACAGTATTACTAACTGTTAATATTGGCTAATTCTATGTGACAGATACATGGATGTTTGGTCTATTATTCTTCAAATTTTCTGTACCTTTTGCTTTTTCAAAGAAGCAAAACAAGCCTGGAGATTTTCTACTCTCTGATGGATTACAATTCCCTTACATGAAGTTCCTGACAAATCAGAGTCATTCCTTCAACTCTCCATATGGCATAGCTATGGCCATGCTAAAGCAACTTTAAATCAGAGCCCCTTAAAGAAACACTTATCGATGGAAAACTCATGTTTCTTATTTTTATAACGTATGTTCTTACTTCTTAATTTTATGGAAATGTCAGTGTAGTAAGGAGCATGTAAAACTACACGTGATCTCTTCTTGAATCCAAATATTCTTCAGTGATAAGTCATTGGTTAATATCTTGATTTATGCAAAAATAAAACTGAAATTCTCTCAAAGTTGAGAAAGTCGTGTAACAATGCAAAATTTGCAAATTGCTGAGTTACATGTTAAAGCCCATCACAACTTCTACCTAAAATTACCAACTTCTTGCTAATGGCTCCCTTAGTTCAATATTTCCAGTTCTGTCTAGATAATGAAAGAACTTTAATTAATCAGTAACTTATTAATTTAGATTTCTTTAACATTGGCTTCCTAATGGCATTTTCATTTTGTACCTTGTACACCACTTCACCTTCACTGGAGAGTTGATAAAGCTTAAAATTGTTCTATTTTACTACTTGTTGGGATAATTCATTATATTTCAATGAAAAAAAAAACTGGGGCACCTGGGTTGCTCAGTCAGTTAAGCATCTGCCTCCTGCTCAGGTCATGATCCCGGGGTCCTGGGATCGAGCTCCGCATTGCACTCCCTGCTCAGCAGAGAGCCTGCTTCTTCCTCCCCGGCTCCCTCTTGTGTTCTCTTTCTCTCTGTCAAATAAATAAATAAAAATCTTTTAAAAAATAAGAAAAAACTGACACTATTTATTTAACTTACGGCTACCCCCAAAATTTAATTGTAGGAGCTTTCTGTGGCCCTCATGTCCATTAATAATTAGGAGATAGCTCCCATATTATTGATGCCAAAAAATCTGTAGGATAAAAGTATCCAAGGCCTATCCAATAATCCACTTCTTTTAAGCAGTAATTTTAGCAGTCTTTCAAAGCTGGAGTGAGAGAGAAAAAGGCATTAAGAATTTCTGTCTAAAGGAGTTACTTAGGTTCTCCCTTTACTGTATTTTTAATGCATGCAGGATCTGTAGTGTTGTCTCTTCTTTCATTTCCTTTTTAAAAAATAGATTTATTTATTTATTTTAGAATGAGGAAGAGGGACAGCATGAGAGGGAAAGAGAATCTCAAGAAGAATTCCCACTGAGCGTGGAGCCCCATGCAGGGCTCAATCTTACCACCGTGAGATCACAACCTGAGCCAAAACCAAGAGTTGGACACTAAACCAAACATACCACCCAGACCCTCCTCTTTTTTCATTTCTTAACTGGACAATTGTTTTCTCTCTTCTTTTCCTTAAAAAGTCTCATTAATGGCTTGTCAATTTTACTAATTCTTACATTTTTTCTTGGTTTTTCTGATCCTCTATTGTATATGTGTTTTCTCATTAATTTCTGTTCTTATTTTTATTATTTCAGTTCTTCTAATTTTCTTGTATGTATTTCCTTTTTTTTTTTGTTTTAAAGATTGTATTTATTTATTTATTTATTTATTTGAGAGACAGTGAGCAAAAGAGAGACCACAAGCAGGGGATGGGCAGAGGGAGAGGGAGAAATAGTCTCCTGGCTGAGTAAGAAGCCTGATGGCAGAGCTCAATCCCAGGACCCTTGGATCTTTACCTGAGCCAAAGACAGATGCTTAACTGACTGAGCCACCTAGATGCCCTATTGTATGTATTTTCTAGCCCTTTTCTAATTTCACTAGATGAATAGAACGCTTACTCATTAATACTCAGTCTTTCTTCTCTTCTGCCATATACCTTTAAGGCTATAAATTTCCTTCTAAGAAGTCCTTTGGCTAAATTATACAGATTGTAATATGTAATATTTTCATATGGTTCAACTCCAAATATATTCTATTCTGTTAAGATTTCTTCTTTGATCATGGGTTATGAGGATATGTGCTATATTTCCAAACATATGATAGTTTTCTGGTTATCTTTTATTACTGGTTTGTAGCTTAACTGTATTAGGGTCAATAATGTATTCTACCTAGTTTTTATAATTTCATTTTTTTGAACTTTGATGAGACTTGCTTTGTTGGTCCAGCTTATAGTCAAATTTTTTAATGTTTTATGTGCTTTTGAAAAGAAAGTATATTCTTAGTGTTTGGGTAGAGTGTTCTATATTTATTCATTCAGTCAAGTTTCTTGATTTTTTTTGAAGATTTTATTTATTTATTTATTTGAGAGAGTGAGAGAACATGAGTGGGGGCAGGGGGCAGAGGAAGAGACAGACACTCTGCTGAACAGGGAGTCCGATGCGGGGCTCCATCCCTGGACTCCAGGATCATGACCTGAGCAGAAGGCAGACACTTAACCAACTGAGCCAGCCAGGTGCCCCAAGTTTCTTGATTATCCTCATACTTATTATATCCTTATTAAGCTTTTGTTTGCTTTTTCTTTTTTTTCTTTTTAAGATTTTATTTATTTATTTGACAGACAGAGATCACAAGTAGGCAGAGAGGCAGGCAGAGAGAGAGGAAGGGACACAGGCTCCCTGCTGAGCAGAGAGCCCAACACATGATTCCATCCCAGGATCCTGAGATCATGACCTGAGCCGAAGGCAGAGGCTTTAACCTGCTGAGCCACCCAGGCACCCCTTGTTTTCTTTTTCTATAAATTACTAAAAGAAGTGTATATAGAAAGCTCCCATTATGATTATGGACTTGTTTACTTCTCTCTGGTTTTGACTATTTTTACTTTACTTATTTTGAGAGCATGCTATCTTCTCCAGTTAAAATGTATGTGGGGGGAATAAAAGAAGAAAAAGTGGTTTCAGTGGTAACTCTGGCTCTTTTTAATAAATCAGAAATGTTGCTGGACAAGTAATTCACATTGTAGGACATTTTCTTTCATGACACCCTAACATTATCTCTCCAAAAGAGATAATGTTGAACTCCTACCCCCCACACCACAGAATGTAAACTTACTTGGAGATAGAGTCTTACCTTGGAGTTAGACAAGTTAAGATGAAGTAATTAGGATAGGTCCTATTCCAATATTATTGTTGTAAAGTTACTTGGAGATAGAGTCTTAACTTGGAGTTAGACAAGTTAAGATGAAGTAATTAGGATAGGTCCTATTCCAATATTATTGTTGTCCTTACAAAAAAGGGAAATTTGGACACAGAGTAAAACATATTTAGGGGGAAGGTGGCCATCTACAAGCCAATTAGAGAGGCCTGGAACAGATTCCCTTTCACATCCTTTAGAAGGATCAATTCTGTAGGTACCCTGATCATAGACTTGTAGCTTCCAGAACTATGAGTTAATAAATTTCTGATGTTTAAGTCACACAATTTGCAGTATTTTCTTATGGCAACCCTGGAAAACTAATGGTATATTATAACTTACAAGGCAATTCTGTTATTTAAAATGAAAAATGTGATTTAGGGACACCTGGGTGGCTCAGTCAGTTAAGCGTCTGACTCTTGATTTCAGCTCAGGTCCTGATCTCAGGGTCATGGGATGGAGTAATGGGTCAGGGAATCTGCTTGAGGAATCTCTCCTTCCCCCCTCCCCTGCTCTCTCTCCCGCTCTCTCTCTCAAATTGACTAATTATTTAATTAAATAAATCTTTAAAAGAAATAAAAGTATGATTTAAGCAGAGGATAGTAACCTTTCTTTCCTTAAAAAGATAAAATGAAGAACCAGAAGTCAAGGAACAAAACTGGTCTGCAATTTAATGACTATCCTTTTATAGCTTAATAGTAAAGTTACATGTTTTTATCTGTAATCAAGAGAGATTTTTTTTTAATAAACTTGGTAGGTCAGTCTTATTGAGTAAAGGAAAACAATTCCCATGTCCTCAGAATTGCATTTTACCATTTCCTAATTAAGAATGAGAAAGACAATTCCCAAGTTTCCTTCAGGGAAGATCAGTGCAACAAATATAATTAACTCTAACAGTTTTAATAATAAATCATCAAATCTCACAAGCATAATAAATTCAACCAGAGAATTACTGGAATATAAACTCAGTGGAATAATTACAAATGCAACTTCAGAACAGTATGAATTACAGATATAGTGCAGATATATTAAACTTTTCTGGAAGTCAAATTTGAAAGAAGCTTAATTTTCTTAACAGAGATCTTGGGTCATGCTGTGTTTTAAGGCTTTTTATTATTGGAAAGAGAGGAGTGTGATAATACATTGCCATGGCTGTCCTATGATAATGTCAGCAAGGATAACTATGTCTTCCTGCAAGCTCTTCATAGTACCATGCTAGAGAGAAAATATAAAACTGAATAAAGCACAGAATTATGAATATGAATCAAGAGAGAACTCTTTAAAGCCACCTGTAGAATTTTGCCATCATGTACACAAATTTTCTCGTTAGCAATGTTCTGGTCTTTCTAATTCCCAAAATGCTCTGATATTGTGAGCATTTTGAGGTTCTTGTACCATATGTTCAGATCAGTGCCTGAGGTATACATTTGAGGGATAGTCAACTGATGAATAAGATGAGACTAACAGTTTGATGTGATTCCATCGTTAGCTAAGCTCATAAACCCAGACCAAAATTACTGACAGTAAGAAACATACCTATCATTTGTAAATTCTTAATGATGACACCCAGTCTGATATGATAGATATATAGATTATTGACTAGATTAATACAGTATGGTTTAAAGTACTTAAGTTTAAGTATTTTCAAGTCAAAATTTTAATAAAGGGCCACTCAACTGGCTTTTTTGTTTATTTGTCTACAGATTCTTAGAAATGAAAGAAAGGACTCTTGGAAGTCATCTTTGATCATCAGATAATGCAGGAAACTCATATAGATGGTCACCTAATCTCTTCCTAGACATTTCAAATGGTTTGAGTGCTAGAAATACCACATATTTATTAGATATTCTGTGCTACCATCTGATTCCTCTAGTTATTAGAAATGCTTTTTTAGAGTGAGCCCCAAATTGGTGTATAGTTAGTTTTACTTTTAAGTCTTAATTTTGCCTCAAGGAGATATAAGAAAGAAGTTCATTTTAGAAATGACAGCTCTTCGCATATCAAAGAGAACAATCATGTCCCCACTAAGTCTGTTTCTCATTATAAAACAAGCACATTTCTATATTTCAATAGATGCCAGGGATACAGTTAATTTTCAGTGATGGGGTTGGAGATACGTAAGGACTGGAGAGAATGATTTAATTATAGTCATAACCTCACTATCAGTTTGTGTTTAAGCTGTTTCACATACAGGGAGTCCAGGGAATACTTCAGCAGCAAGACACATAGAGAATCAGTTAGGGGGGAAAGAAACTTTCAGAGGACATCTAGATAGTTTTTGTGTTGTTTTGTTTTGTTCTGTTTTTGCTTTCCCAGAATTTTTTTCCTTTTCTTCTTCTTTTTATTATTATTGTTATTTCTAAGACTTACTGAGAAATAATTGGCATATAACATTGTGTAAGTTTAAGGTGTACAATGTGACGATTTGATATAGGTTTATATCACCAAATTATTGCCAAAATAAGGTTAATTAAACCATGCATTGCTTCACATAATTACCTTTTTTGCTGCATGTTGTATGAACTTTCAAGAGCTATTCTCTTAGCAACTTTCAAGTATACAATACAGTATTAATACATTCATCATACTTTACATTAAATCTCCATTAGATGATTTTATAAATTATTCATGTTATCTGTAGTCTCTTTTCTAATTCTTCTATTTCTGGCCCTTTAAATTATATGCAAAGAAGATCATTACTAAAATATTAGAAATAAAGTGTGGTGAGATACCTTCATTTAGTCATGAATTCCTTCTCCCTCTGATAAGTGGGATTTATACATTGTCTAACAATTCTGTTCCTCCCAAACTTGGTTCCGTTAAGACTCCCTGGAGAAAAGTATGTATATTAGTTCCATTAATTAATAATTTCTATATAATATGATTTCAGTCTTTTGAATTCTGGTGCCTAGTCCTGAAAGACAAATAGCTTGAGAAAGATAACTGGAATGATAAGTGCAAATGTAATAAATAGAAATCCTCTTTACTATCCTAATTTCCATTAATAACAGCCTCTCTTGGTATGCACACAGTGTTAATAATCCCTCAAATCTCCAGATTTAAGGAATGAATATTTTACATCCATATTGTATAATAAAGCATAAACAGACTGCTATTCTACCATGTTTATTTTTGTGGCACAGGCATATATTATCTTAGGCTGCTAAGGACACATAAAAGATGGGGGCAGGGAAGCAATAGAAGGAAATTAAGGCCACATTTCACGTGGTATAAAAATAACCTTATAGGGGTGCCCGGGTGGCACAGTCAGTTAAACTTCCAACTTGGTTTCGGCTCAGGTTGTGATCTCAAGGTCATGAGATCAAGTCCTGCATTGGGCTCCAGGTTCAGCATAGGGTCTGTCTGAGATTCTCTCTCCTTCTCCCTCTGCCCCTCATGCTTGTGCTCTCTCTCTCTCTCTCTCAAATAAATAAATAGATCTTTAAAAATATAAGCCTTATATTTATTCTGATATTTCCCTTGTCTTTTCCATGCTGGTTCAGCTTATCTACTGATTCTGTTTCTGTTCATTCTTTCAGTCCATCATGTGTGTACAGCCACGAAACATATAGTAGAAACCACTTTTTTTTCCTGTCTTATTTGTGATTATCCTTCGTTTACTAACCAGCCTCAACTCTAGCCAGTCTAAACCCACAAAACTGTGTTGTGATTAGCATCAGAAAAATACTTCCCAGCATGTCCAATGTCTTTTGTAGAACATGAAATTGCCGAAGTTTCAATTAAGTGCAAATGATGATTATACCGCCTGATGTGGTAGGGACATCCCTTCTAATGGGTGGTTGTTGCAAAAACAAAATTATTCAGAAAGCAAAGGCAGAGAAAGAACAATAAGGGCCTAGAAAAAAATCCATAAGTTATCAGATGCTTAAAGTTTTATTTTTCAGAACAAAATTCCTTTTAAAAATTTATTTATTTATTTTAGAGAGAGAGAGAGAGAGAGTATGAGTGGGGAGAGGGAGAGAGAGACAAGCAGACTCCCTGCTGAGCAGGGAGCGGGACCCAGGGCTCCATCCCAGGACCCTGACATCATGACCTGAGCTAAAATCAAGAGTCGGTCACCTTAAGTGACTGAGCCACCCAGGCGCCCCAGAACTGAATTCCTTTTAAAGTATATTATTCCTAAGACCTAAAGAGGTATGTTAATGTGACATATCAGCTTAAATTCTAGGAATATATATAAATCTCTCCTTAAATAAAGCCACATACTTCAGAACAAAAATATATGTAACATTTAAAAGCACATACACATACTAAACCCATGGACTGAAAAATAAATGGTGAAACCTTTGTTGGGTGATGGCCATGCTCTATATCTTGATTGAGATTTGGATTGCATATGAGTATGTGTTTGACAAGTCACTGAATGATACACTTCAATTTATACATTACATATAAATTTTACCTCAAAAAAAAATCCTAAGCCAGTATAACTCTAGTACATGCTGCAGTATCTAGTGTATTGATGCCGGTAACTTACTTTAAAATACTTCAAAAAATAATATGGATTGTCAGATGAATAGATAGATATATGAATAAAGCAAGTATTTGTAAAATATTAAAATATATAGTACACATCAGTTTAAGTCCAATAGTATTTTATTAAGCATACAGTATGCAGTAAGTTGTCAATTAGAAGTTTAGATACTTCTTCACTATTTAGCACACAAGTGACATTTATTTATAGACACCATTTTGATTATCACCAAGTTGTAAATTGTCACCCATAATATTAAAGTCAGAAAAGTAATTTTTAAGTGTCGTTTAATCTAAGAAGTGTGGAGAAAATATAATTAGTCATTATTCCATCCTCTGGGACTGCATGACAATAATGATCTCAAAATCTTAGAGACTCACAACAAAAGTTTCTCATGTCTATAGTGGGGTCAGGATTGACTCAACTCTACATCATCTTCCTTCTGGAACCCAGGATGTAAAAGCAACCCTCTTCTGAAACAAAGTAGTCTCATGTCAGAAGGAAAAATAACTGGTGTTGACTGACTATGGAATGGCTCTGAAAGTCTCTGTTTAGAAGTGAGACTATCATTTCCAGTTATATTTCAATTATCAAAGCAAGTCACCTGACCATAACTGCTAGAGAAACATGTCATCCTCCCATAGGCAGGGGCCCATGGAAGAGGCAATGAATATTTTGAGCAAAAATACAATCTATTACAAAGTAATGTAACCTTAAAATTTCACCAGAAATTTATTGAACTACTGTGTGCTAGTATTTCTATAATGAAGGAAACAGGGTTCAACAAATGTTTTGTGAGGAATGAGTTTTTCCATGTTCCGTCTTTCCAAATGTATAAAACAACCACAACTTATTCTATAGGATCCAGGAAAAGAATGTAAATGACTAAAACACCAGTTTTAAGACAGCAGAGCCTAGAGTGAACTGCAGGGAGGACATGTCTTATTATTATCATCATGCATTTTGGTGTGGCTCATTGATTACAGTTGGTGAGCTAGCATTGATACATTCTTATTAACTGAGGTCCTTAGTTAGGGTTCATTTTTTTTGTGTCCCACAGTTTCATGGGTTTTAACAAATGTCTAATGTCATGGTGTATCCATCACTATAGTATCATACAGAATAGTTCAACTGCCCTGAAAATCTCAGGCTCAATATAGACATCTTTCACTCCTCCCCCTGAATCTCTGGCAACCACTAATTTCTTTACTATCTCTATAGTTTGCCTTTTCTAGATGTCATAAAGTAGAATCATACAGTATATATGCAGCCTTTTCAAATTGACTTCTTTTTTTTTTAAGACCTTATTTATTTATTTATTTGACAGACAGATCACAAGTAGGCAGAGAGGCAGCAGAGAGAGAGAAGGGAGGAAGCAGGCTCCCTGCTGAGCAGACAGCCTGATGTGGGGCTCGATCCCAGGACGCTGGGATCATGACCCAAGCCGAAGGCAGCAGCTTTAACCCACTGAGCCACCCAGGCGCCCCTCAAATTGACTTCTTCCACTCAGCAATATGTCTTTAAACTTCCTCCATGTAATTCTATGACTTGATAGCTCATTTCTTTTCATCACAGAATAATATTCTATTGTATAGATTATCAGAGTTTGTTAATCAATTCACCTATTGAAGGACATCTTGGTTGATGCTTGTTTTGGGTAATTATAAATAAAGCTGCTATAAACATTTTTGTAGACATAGATTTTCAATTCATTTAGGTAAATACCCATGAGAATGATTGCTGGATCATATGGTAAGATAATGCTTAAGTTTTTATTTTCTTTGCTCATAAATCTGTAACTTGGCTGGGGTTTAGCTGATCTAGGATGTACATGACTGGCCTAAGCTGGGCTCATCTACATCCAGGTAGGCTTGTATCCAAGGTAGGTTAGGATTGGACCCTTCCAAACATATGTTTCATTCTGGGATGAACAGCGATCCAGAACATGTCATTATGGCAACAGCAGAAGCATAAGAGGCCAACCTAACCCACACAGACATAAGATCTATATTCATGTCATGATCATTAACAATTCCTTTGGCTAACAACTACATGACCAAGACCAAAGCCAATATGACAGAGATGAATACTCCACTGATTTTGCTGGAAGACACTTCAAAGTCACTTTGCAGCAGAAGAGAGGAAGAAAGTAAAGAATTGAGAACATTATTCCCATCTATTACACTGGTCCATGCAACAATTAGACATAATTTCTTTGAGTGTCAGTTTCTTCACCTACAAAATATGAAGAATTTCAAGTAACCATGCAGAATTACTGAGATGAGGCTATGGATACAAAATATTTCTAAGTTTTATAAAGTTCTACACATGTAAGGCATTATTAGAGAAAAAGTTTTGTTGCTATTAAAATGATTGTTTTCAGGGACTAGAAGCACAGAAGTCAATTGGTTTGTTAACAACAAAAAACTTTAGATATCTCTCAAAAATAATCATACTGATGTGGATTTCCAAGTGTATATTATAATTGGCTTTTTAATAATTACAACAGAGATAAAAAAAGAAATGGAGATTAGGGGCTCCTGGGTGACTCAGTCATTAAGCGTCTGCCTTCGGCTCAGGTCATGATCCCAGGGTCCTGGGATCCAGTCCCGGGTGGGCTCAGCAGGAAGCCTGCTTCTCCCTCTCCCACTCCCCTGCCTGTATTCCCTCTCCTGCTGTGTTTCTCTCTGTCAAATAAATAAATAAAATATTTTTAAAAATGGAGATTAATAGAGAAGGGAAATATTAGCATTTTGCATTTTAAGCACAAGTGTATCAAACTAGTATTATCTTCTCCTTACAAGGTGGTATTTATAAACTTTAGTACTTGCTTTATCAATATTTTTCCAATAGAAATAATGATTTCACTGAAAGATCCTCTTAGTCTTTCCCAACCAGAGCATCCATCAAGATTCACTCTATAAATCAGTTTAATTTCTATCCATTCACCTATATACCTTTTAGTCCCAGTACAATCTATTACAAAGTAATAACCAATAATATAGTAATAACAAATTACAATAAGTAATATTATTATTAAAGTAATAACCAAGTATATAGTAATTACTAATCTATTCACTTGCCTATTGCCTCACTCTCATCTATATGTTCATCCTTCTAGACACCCTGTCACTGGTACATTCATTCATCATCTATCCACACATCCATCCAACATCTACCCAATATCCACTGGTACTGAGCCACACATAGGAATACTGAGATAAAGATACTGCCCTAACAATCTGGTACAAAAACAAGTAAAAAAAAAATTGCATTAAAAAATTACATCACAGGGTGCCTGGGGGGCTCAGTGGGTTAAAGCCTCTGCCTTCCGCTCAGGTCATGATCCCAGGGTCCTGGGATCCAGCCCCACATCAGGCTCTCTGCTCAGCAGGGAGCCTGCTTCCTCCTCTCTCTCTCTCTGCCTGCCTCTCTGCCTACTTGTGATCTGTATTTATCAAATAAATAAATAAAATATTTGAAAAAAAATTACATCATTATGTGAAAAGTATTATCAGAGATAAGAATCACAGAGCAGTATTATAATAGAGGAAAGTCCTGTACTTGGAGAAAAGAGATACAGGAATTTTCTTGGGGAGGTGATATATTTGCTGAATTTTGAGGCGAAAGTAGCAGAGAAGGAGCATAAGAAAGCAGGATGAGTGTGGAGAAACTGTATAGTTAGACCTGGCTAGAAGGTAGAATGAATAAATCAGAGATGACTAAAAAGGTGGACACAGTTGAGATGGTAGATGGTCCGTCTTCAATTCTGATTTCAAATCTTATGAAGAAAGCTGCCGGATTTCTACCCACCTACAGTTTTATCATCTTTTATTATCTTGGTTAGGGGTACGCTCTCTATTTCAAAGCTACGCTCTCTATTCTATTTTTTCAAAGGTACGCTCTCTATTCTATTCTCCCCAGTTTTCAACGGAGGATGTAGAGACCTCGCCTCGGATTAATTCTGACAATTTAAAAGCAGCACCTAACAAATTCAAGATGAGGCAGGTATCATTGGTTGCTTCAAAAAGAGTAAAATACTGGGTTAATTGTTATTCATCCAATTCTTCCTCTCCCACAATTTTTTGCATTTAGTAATAATAGTATTTGTGTGTGTGGGGGGAACCCTCTCGTTCTGACTATACCTGAGGAACTTATAAGCAACCACACATTTCTAACTGGTAACATTAACATCCAAGCTTGGTGTATCATTCTGTAGCAACTGCGGACTGCTTCTAAGTTGTTTAGGAGGCTTCCTGAATAAGTAAGTCAAGGACAGGATGATGAGGCGGGCAGCTCGAATGGGATAAGGAAAAGGAGAAAGAAAACTTAAGCTCCACAGAGGAGTCTTGGCTTCTGCAAAGCTTGTCTCTCTCCGCGCAGGGAGAGTTATCTTTCCTCCTGATTTCACGAATTCGGCTTCCCAAAGAACAACTTATTCTGCACCTCTCATCGGAGCCACCCAAGGAGGATGACACTTAGGTGCAGCGCCTGCGAGCCCTCCACCGGCAGCACCTTCCTCACCCACGGTGCGGGCTGAAGGCAGCCTGGGCCTGGACAACCGCGCGGCTCCCAACCCATGCGCTGTGCGGAGCCCGCGGCCATTTCTGCCCCGCCCCTCCCCACGGAGCCAGTGAACGGTGTTTCTGGCCCTGCCTCCACCCCTCTCCCCCCCATGCCCCGTCCCCTTTCCTGTCCCAGCACTGAGACCCTCCCCCAGCAGGCAGTGGAGAAAAGAGAGCCGTGGAGGCTTACATACCCTCTTGTTCTAGGACTATTTATTGAGCGCCCTTTGGAGCCAAATGTGAGTGGGGAGGAGGGCTAGGCGTGAGTAGGAGTGGAAAGATGGGGTGAGGAGTAGGGGAACGTAAAGTCAAGAAGGCACACGTGTTCATACTTTTCCCAACTTTAGTACTCAGGCCAAGAGAAGATAAGTAAACAAGGGAGCTGGTATTACATAAGGAAAGTGCTGGAGGCTCTCAGAGTAAAATATTAAGTACAGCATTCCCTGCCTTACCCTTGGTTTTAGTCACCTGCCATCAACCACAGTCCAGAAGCAGATGATCCACTTTCTGACATACCCTCGGAAGGGCATAGTAGCTTAATGCTAAGTCACAGTGCCTACCTGATTGACCTCACTTCATCTCATCATCCCAAGAAGGGTGAGCACAGTACAATAAGATAATTTGAGAGAGAGAACTGCATTCATGTAACTTTAATTACAGTGTGTTGTTACAATTGCTCTATGTTGTTGAGTTATTGTTAATTTCTTACTGTGCCTAATTTCTAAAATAACCTTTATCATAGGTATGCATGTATCAGAAAAAAACAGTACATGCAGGGTCCAGTACTGTCTGTCCATAGTTTCAGGCATTCACTGCGGGTCTTGGAACATATCCCCCAAGGATAAGGAGGGACTACTACAAGCTAACTAAACTAATAGGTTAGGGAAGGTTTCTTGTAGGAACTGTCATTTGATATGAGACCTGAAGAATGAAGGAATTAGCTAGACAAAGGGAGGTGGGGGACTGAAGAGAGTGGAGAGGGACAGAGTTCCAGTAAGAGAGACAGCAAAAGGGAAGGCTTCTCTCAGAGAGATCACAGTAAGTTCCAAACACTCAGCACCAGTTTGGGTGGAACATGAAGTAGTCTAAGAAGACTACTAAGAAGAAATGGAGCTGGACAAGGCACCAGAAATCAGATTCTGGAAGACTCTGTAAGATAAGTTGGAGGGCTTACACTTTATCCTAACAAATAGCTATCAAAGATTTTTAAAGTAGGAAAGCGGTATAATCTAAAATTTAACAAAGATCACTCTGATGACAGTGTGGAGAATGTACTGGAAGGCAAGACTAAAGGAAGAAAAGTCAATTAATAGGTTGGTGTTGATCCAGTGATGTGAACTAGGATGGAAGCTGTGGGGATGAAGAGATAGACGGATTTGAGAGCTATTTCAGACATAGAAGTCACAAAACTTCAATGGAGTAGCCGGTAAGTGAAGAAGGCTAGAGAGTCAAGGATGACTGATTTCTGGCATCAGCAGCTAGATGGATAGTTGACCATAAAAGTTCTTTCCTTCTTCTTTTCTTTTTTAATTTGATTTCTTTTCTTCCTTTCTTTTCTTTTGTTTTCTCTTCTTTTTTCTTTTTTTCTCCCCTCTCTTTCTTTCTTCCTTCCTTTTCTTTCTTTCTTTGTTCTCCATGTCTTTACCACTTTTATAGCCATTATCGACTGCCTTTAGTGATTTTCATTTGTGTAGAGACTTTATCGCCTTCCTGGATTATAAATTCCTTGAAGATATGGACATCATTTTTTTTCAAGTTTTCTTTTGCTTAGACTGCACCGCAGAGGACACATTTGAATGATCAAATGAATGAGTGACCTCAAGGTTTTTGAGCCTCAAAACTAGAAAAATTAAGTTGCCAAGGCCCAAGCTGTAGATGAATCTGAAGCTCTGAGAATTGGAAAGATTGTGAACTAAGAAGAGCATAAAAAAAGCCTAAACTTCAATAAATGTAATATTTCTATTCAGGACCAGATCATGAATATTTTAGGCTTTGTGGGCCTGTCACAACTACTCATCTCTCTAAGGTAACACAAAAGTAGGCTTTGACCGTATAGAAATGGATATGGCTATCTTTGAATAAAATTTATTAACAGTCAATGGTCCAGATTTGGCTCATGGCTCATAGTTTACTGACTACCTTTCTAGATCATAATTTCTAGATCAGAATTGAGATGGGATAAGGAGTTGACCTTAGAGTACAAACAACCTCAGAAAATCACAGAAATGGCCTCAGGTCCCCTCCGGGCATCAATATCTTTGTGCCTGGTACAATGCCAAACATATAGTAGGTGCCTAGTAAATATTGAATCAAGGTCACCTTTGAATACAGTATTAAGGAATCACAGAACCTGGTAAGACCTCTCCACCAAAAGTTCTTGGAAAATAACGGGGAATTAGATAGTAACAAAGTATCATTTTGATGTCTGGCTTTTATTCTTTGCTTTTCTCATTTACTATGTGTCTGATATTGTGTGTTGGTTTGAATTATGTTTAACCCAAAGTAATATGTTGAAGTCTTAACCCTGAGTATCTTAGAATGTGATCTTATATTTGGAAATAGACTCATTGAAGCTATAATGATTTAAGTTCAGATGAAGTCATACTGGAGTGGAGTGGGCTCCTGGTCCAATATGATTGGTGTCTTTATAAGAAGACAACAGTGTGAAGACAAAGAGACAAGGAGAATGCTGCATGAAGACAGATGATTGCAATGATACTTCTACAAGCCAAGGAACACCTGCCAGAAGTTAGGAGAAGACATGGAACAGATCCTTCCTTGGGGGTCTTCAAGAGAGATGACCCTGCTAAGACATTGGTTTTGAGCTTCTAGCCTCCAGAATTATGAGAAAATAAATTTCTGTTGTTTTCAGTCACCTAGGTTTTGGTATCTTGTTATGCTCTAGGAAATTAATACACTGAGATTTAAGGAATTTTTCATTTGTCTAAGACCACCTAGATGATCTGAAACAGAGTCAATATTCAAACCCATGGCTATCTGACTCCCAAATTCATGCTTCTTTGATTATACTGACATGAATCAGTCTTTGATCCTACCTTACAATGATAAAATGATGTAAAATCAAATATTGACTAACACCATAAAAGTGGTTCTCTCTCTTATATTCTCACTCTACAATATTCTCTATGGATAATATCTATCATCTATCATCTTTCTATCTCTCTATCATCTTCTGATTGATTTCTCTATCAATACTATCTTTAAAAATAATGTAACTTTTATAATGTATCCTTTATAGCCACAAATTATAATTTCCACTTTTCATTCCCTTCTTACTTCACCCTATTCATTTTTTTTGTTGTTATTTTGAGTAAACCATCTTTTTTTCATTTTTAATTTTTTATTAACATATAATGTATTGTTAGCCCCAGGGGTACAGGTCTGTGGATCACCAGGTTTACATACTTCACAGCACTCACCATAGCATATACCCTCCCCAATGTCTGCAACCCAACCACCCTCTCCATACCACCCCCACCCCCGGCAACCCTCAGTTTCTTTTGTGAGATCAAGAGTCTCATATGGTTTTTCTCCCTCTCAATCCCATCTTGTTTCATTTTTTTCCTTCCCTACCCCCCAAACCCCCATGTTGCCTCTCAAATTCCTCATATTAGGGAGATCATATGATAGTTGTCTTTCTCCGATTGACTTATTTCCCTAAGCATAATACCCTCTAGTTCCATCCACATTGTCGCAAATGGCAAGATTTCATTTCTTTTGATGGTTGCATAGTATTCCATTGTATGTATATACCACATCTTCTTTATCCATTCATCTGTTGATGGACATCTAGGTTCTTTCCATAGTTTGACTATTGTGGACATTGCTGTTATAAACATTCGGGTGCACATGCCCCTTTGGATCACTACGTTTGTATCTTTAAGGTAAGTAAAGAGTGCAATTGCTGGGTCTTAGGGTAGCTCTATTTTCAACTTTTTGAGGAACCTCCATGCTGTTTTCCAGGGTGGTTGTGCCAGCTTGCATTCCCACCAACAGTGTAGGAGGGTTCCCCTTTCTCCACATTCTTGCCAGCATCTGTTGTTTCCTGACTTGTTAATTTTAGCCATTCTGACTGGTGTGAGGTGGTCTCTCATTGTGGTTTTGATTTGTATTTCCCTGATGCCGAGTGATGTGGAGCACTTTTTCATGTGTCTGTTGGCCATCTGGATGTCTTCTTTGCAGAAATGTCTGTTCATGTCCTCTGCCCATTTCTTGATTGGATTATTTGTTCTTTGGGTGTTGAGTTTGATAAGCTCTTTATATATTTTTGATACTAGCCCTTTATCTGATATGTCATTTGTGAATATCTTCTCCCATTCTCTCAGTTGTCTTTTGGTTTTGTTGACTGTTTCCTTTGCTGTGCAAAAGCTTTTGATCTTGATGAAGTCCCAATAGTTCATTTTTGCCCTTACTTCCCTTGCCTTTGGTGATGTTTCTAGGAAGAAGTTGCTGTGGCTGAGGTCACAGAGGTTGCTCTTTGTGTTCTCCTCTAGGATTTGATGGATTCCTGTCTCACATTGAGGTCTTTCATCTGTTTGGAGTCTATTTTTGTGTGTGGTGTAAGGAAATGGTCCAGTTTCATTTTTCAGCATGTGGCTGTCCAATTTTCCCAACACCATTTGTTGAAGAGACTGTCTTTTATATTGGACATTCTTTCCTGCTTTGTCAAAGATTAGTTGACCATAGAGTTGAGAGTCTATTTCTGGGCTCTCTAATCTGTTCCATTGATCTATGTGTCTGTTTTTGTGCCAGTATCATACTGTCTTGATAATGACAGCTTTGTAATGGAGCTTGAAGTCTGGAATTGTGATGCCACCAACTTTGGCTTTCTTTTTCAACATTCCTCTGGCTATTCAGGCTCTTTTCTGGCTCCATATAAATTTTAGGATGATTTGTTCCATCTCTGAAAAAAAATTGATGATATTTTGATAGGGATTGCATTAAATGTGTAGATTGCTTTAGGTAGCATAGACATTTTCACGTTTTCATTTCATATTTGTTCTTCCAATCCATGAGCATGGAACATTTTTCCATTTCTTTGTGTCTTCCTCAATTTCTTTCATGAGAACTTTATAGTTTTCTGCGTACAGATTCTTTGCCTCTTTGGCTAGGTTTATTCCTAGGTATCTTATGGTTTTGGGTGCAATTGTAAATGGGATTGACTCCTTAATTTCTCTTTCTTCTGTATTGTTGTTAGTGTATAGAAATGCAACTGATTTCTGTGCATTGATTTTTTAATATATTTTTTATTTTTTTATAAACATATAATGTATCATTAGACCCAGGGGTACAGGTCTGTGTCTATGCATTGATTTTATGTTCTGACACTTTACTGAATTCCTGTACAAGTTCTAGCAGATTTGGAGTGGAGTCTTTTGGGTTTTCCACATAAAATAATCATATCATCTGCAAAGAGTGATAGTTTGACTTCTTCTTTGCCAATTTGGATGCCTTTAATTTCTCTTTGTTGTCTGATTGCTGAGGCTAGGACTTCTAGTACTATGTTGAATAGCAGTGGTGATAATGGAAATCCCTGACATGTTCCTGACCTTAGTGGAAAATCTGTCAGTTTTTCTCCATTGAGAATGATATACACTGTAGGGTTTTCATAGATGGTTTTGATGATATTAAGGTATGTACCCTCTATCCCTACACTTTGAAGAGTTTTGATCAAGAAAGAATGCTGTACTTTGTCAAAGGCTTTTCAGCATCTATTGAGAGTATCATATGGTTCTTGTTCTTTCTTTTATTAATGTGTTGTATCACACTGATTGATTTCAGGATGTTGAACCAGCCTTGCAGCCCTGGAATAAATCCCACTTGATTGTGGTGAGTAATCCTTTTAATGTACTGTTGAATCCTATTGGCTAGTATTTTGGTGAGAATTTTCACCTCTGTTCACCAAGGATATTGATTGTAATTCTCTTTTTTGATGGGGTCTTTCTCTGGTTTTGGGATCAAGGTAATACCGGCCTCATAAAATGAGTTTGGAAGTTTTTCTTCCATTTCTATTTTTTGGAACAGTTTCAAGAGAATAGGAATTAATTCTTCTTTAAATGCTTGGTAGAATTCCCCTGGGAAGCTGTCTGGCCCTGGGCTCTTGTTTGTTGGGAGATTTTTGGTGACTGCTTCAATCTCCGTACTGGTTATGGGTCTGTTCAAGTTTTCCATTTCTTCCTGGTTTAGTTATGGTAGTTTATATGTCTCTAGGAATGCATACATTTCTTCCAGATTGTCAAATTTGCTGGCATATATTTGCTCATAATATGTTCTTATAGTTGTTTGTATTTCTTTGGTGTTGGTTGTGATCTCTCCTCTTTCATTCATGATTTTATTTATTTGGGTTATTTTTCTTTTCTTTTTGATAAGTCTGGCCAGGGGTTTATCAATCTTATTCTCTCAAAGAACCAGCTCCTAGTTTCATTAATTTGTTCTACTGTTCTTTTGGTTTCTATTTCATTGATTTCTGCTCTGGTCTTTATTATTTCTCTTCTTCTGCTTGGTTTAGGCTTTCTTTGTTGTTCTTTCTCCAGCTCCTTTAGGTGTAGGGTTAGGTTGTGTATTTGAGACCATTCTTGTTTCTTGAGAAAGGCTTGTGTGGCTATATACTTTCTTCTCAGGACCACCTTTGCTGTGTCCCACAGATTTTGAACAGTTGTGTTTTCATTATCATTTATTTCCATGAATTTTTTCAATTCTTCTTTAGTTTCCTGGTTGACCCATTCATTCTTTAGTAGTATAGTCTTTAGTCTCCTTGTATTTGAGTTTTTTCCAAATTTCCTCTTGTGGTTGAGTTCTAGCTTCAGAGCCTTGTGGTCTGAAAATATGCAGGGAATGGTCCCAATCTTTTGGTATTGGTTGAGACATGATTCGTGACCCAGGATGTGATCTATTCTGGAGACTGTCCTATGTGCACTAGAGAAGAATGTGTATTCTGTTGCTTTGGGATGGAATGTTCTGAATATATCTGTGATGTCCATCTGGTCCAGTGTGTCCTTTAAGGCCTTTATTTCCTTGTTGATCTTTTGCTTGGATGACCTTTCCCTTTCAGTAAGGGAGGTGTTAAAGTCCCCTACTCTTATTGTAATATTGTCGATGTGTTTCTTTGATTTTGTTATTAATTGGTTTATATAGTTGGCTGTTCCCATGTTAGGGTCATAGATATTTAAAATTGTTAGATCTTGTTGGACAGATCATTTGAGTAAAAACATATATATACAAAAATAAGGGTAAAAACGATGAAGGGTTGGAATATGACTGTAAAGATGAAAATTTTTAAAAATTCTAAAAAGGAATGGATAAGTTGGTTGGAAAAAGAAAGAAGAAGAAAAAAAGTGGGGGGAGAGAATGTGCTCAGGCTGGAGACTAGAACAAAGGCCTGTGCTAGATTTAGGGTATATTTTGATCTATTAGAAGAAATTATATCCCAAAATTTTTTAGGAAAAAAAAATCCCTATATGTATACAAAAAATAAGGTTAAATACAAATGAAGGGTAAAATATGACTCTAATAATGAAAGTTTAAAAAGTTTTTTTTTTAGAAAGGTATTGTTAAAATAAACTAGTTAAAAAACACTAAAAGAGGAAAGAGGAAAAGTTACAAAAATTAGAATAAGAAAAAAAATTTAAAAAGTTTTTTAACTTTGCAAGATGAAAGGATCATGGGGAGAAAGCCACGAATTCCATGTATTGCTTTCCCCTATCTCTGGAGTTCCGCCCTTCTCCTTGATCAGTAACCTTGGTCTTGGCTGGATGTTCTTGCTGATCTTCTGGGGGAGGGGCCTGTTGTTGTGATTCTCAAATGTCTTTGCCCAAGGTGGAATTGTACTGCTCTTGCCAGGGGCCAAGCTAAGAAATCTGCTCGATTTCGCTCTTGGGAGTTTTTGTTTCCTGAACGCTTTCCGTAGAGCTCTGGAGGACAGGAATGAAGATGGCGGCCTCCCAATCTACAGCCTAGAGGAGCCAAGAGCTTGGGCCCCACTCCTCAGTGCGCCCTCAGAGAAAAGGGGTCAATCCCTCCTGTCTCCCTGGTCTCTGGCCGCGCTTCAAGCTCACCTGGCCTGTGACCGAGTGTTTCTGTCTCTGACGCACAGCCCTGTTTGGAGTCTCCAAACCCAGCAGATTCCTGCCTCCAGAGGAGGAAGGTGAGTCTCCCTTGATCTGCCACTTGTGAGGTCCCTGCTTAAAGAGCAGTGGCCCAACTATGCTGCAGATCATGGTTAAAGGTAACCCCGAGCCGAGAGCTCACCCCTCAGCTCTGTCTCTGTAGTCGGCTTCCCTGCTCTGATACCTGGGAGCTCTGCCACATTCAGACACCCCTGGTCTTTCTGTGACCCCATGGGTACTGAGACCACACTGTCCTTGCGAGGGCTCCACCTCTGCTTAGCCTCTGGAGCTATGTCCTTCAGTGGAGCAGACTTCTAAAAGTTCAAATTTTGTGTTCCATTGCTCTGCCGCTTGCTGGGAGCCGGCCCCACCCCCACGGTCTATCTTCCCGTCACCTTGGATTCACTTCTCTGCAAGTCCTGCCTTTCAGAAAGTGGTTGATTTTCTGGCCCTAGAATTACTGCTCTTCTTCTCTTCGATTGCCTGTTGAGTTTGTAGGTGGTTGGAATGGTTTGATAACTATCTAGCTGAACTCCTGCGGCCTGATGTCATCTCAATCCACTACTCCTCTATCATCTTGCCTCTTCTCCTCAGATCTGTATCTTTCATCACTCCCTCCTCCTCTGCTGCTTTCTCTCTGCTTACTAATAGTCCTTCTGAAAAAAAAAAAATCCTTCCTTTATTCTATCTACCCATCAAGTCATCACCAAATGGCTCTCTTTCCATTTTTTTTCTCCCAGCCCATGAAAGGAATGTGTAGTCAACTCCATTTCCTCTTCAACTAACCCACCTCAGTCATATTTTGCTCCCATTTTCCACTGAAAATGCTCTAAGACTACATGAAAGCCTCTTAACTATCAAAGCCACTGCATGCTTTGAGGTCATCATCCTACTCCATTTCTCTGCTGCATTTAAAGTTGTTATTATCTCATTCTACCTAAAACTTTTCCCTCTCTTGGTTTCTGGAAGATTGCATCCACCTATGCTCCTCTCAGTTTCCTCATTTTCTTCTTCCTCTGCTTCTAACATGGCCCACTGCTTGTCTCTCATTTAATGCTGTCCTGAGAATCCTTCCACTCTGATAGCTTCAACCAACACCTTTATTCAGAGCTATTTATCAGAAATATAGACCTGTCTTCATCTGACCTGCTCTTCAATATTTTCAAAGGACTTTTTCTTAAGATGAGTTTTGAAAAAGAAAAAGTAGAAATATGCTATCAGACTCACAGAGTAGAGACAGAGTATTGTGAGCAGGCAGATGTAAATCACGTGCAGAAATAAAAAGATATGAAAGATTAGTACAGACTGAAAGGGATGTAATCAGTTTAGTAGAGCTACAGTGTGAAATGAAATTGGTGAGCCATAGAGATAGGAGGAGAGATAAAAGTTGAAGCTAGGCAGGGGTCAAACAGTATCAGATTTTAGCATGTTTATGGGATGGTGGAACACAATGGAATTCTAAGCAGAATTCTAAGCCACTATGACTGGCTCTGAGTTTTAGAAATTTCACCATGTTTAGGAAGATGAAGAAAGGCTGAGACTAGAGGAAGGAGACCAAAGAAGTGTCAATAATCTGGGTGACAGATGATAATGGAGTAAACTAGGATGATAGAAAGGCTTGGAGAGTAGGGACGATTTGGTGATTAATCAAATAAAAGGGTGCATAAAAATGTGGACTCCAGGATGATGAGGTTTCTAGTTTGGGTAACTGGGTAGATGAAAAGTTATTAAGCATAATGGATTGTAGGAAATCAAGTATTCATTGGTCAATATTCATTCATTCATTCCTTCATTCATTCACCAAATAGACATTTCCTGAATGATTTTATTTTGGACATAAACTTGAGAAGGCTGAAAACATTCAGGTTTGAGATTTCTAGCAAACTGGCAGAGAAAGCCACCTAAACTCAGAAGACATATCTGTCTTGCGTTGTTATTATTAACAACATTGTGACATATGTTCTTGTGGGTAATTTTTGCCCAGATGCTCACTTAGCTATATTGTGCCTGAGATATTAGTGAAATGAGAATTAGTTGAAATTTCTAATAGTTCAGCACCATGTTAATGATACTACTTTCTTAAATAATACCTTTCAATTTGTGTTCTCAGATGCTCAACATAATTTTTTCAAAAAAGAACTAATGCACAACTGCATAATTGAGCAGTATATGGCTGGTTTCTGAAAAACTAACATAGAATCAAAAGTTTAAAAAAATCCTCTTCATAAACATTTTTATTACTCCAGAAAGAAACTGCTGCCTTCACCATCTTTGGAAATGTTCTTTGACTTTATAACAACATTTTATATATATGATTATTACTCATTCATTGGTGATAGCCTTATGAATAATTACAATTCTTTTTGGGAAATGGGCAAAATTTACAAAGAACTTAAATGTATGTGTACCTTTTGATCCAGTAATTCAACTTTTGGAAAATTGGACTGTTCTAAGTAACCCAAGCAATGGAAAAAACTATATGCATGGTGATGTTTATCACAAATTTTTAATATTTTTTTAAGGAAAGGAACCAATCTTGGCATCCAAGTTCCTTTATAAATATTCATTAAATTATGGTTAGAAAAATTATAGAAAACATGGAAAGTGCAAGAGAGAAAAAGCAGAACAATTTTAAGTAGGTTATAATTACAATTATGTATATATGTGTGTGTGTGTGTATATACACACATACATACACATGAAAAATAATGGGAGTAAATTTGCCAAAATACCAACAATAGTTATATTTGAATGAGGAAATTAAGGGTTATTATTTTTATTTTTTGAATTATCTATGTATCAGAGATTGGTCATTTTTGTTTCCCCAGGGACTACTGGTCCTTTTTCTGGTAAAAGTGCCTTGACTTTCCCTAGGGAATTGAAGCTTCCTTCTCAGAGTTCATGTGGTTTCAGTGAGGTTGATGCCACCCCTGCCAGGCCCATTAGAGGCAATTAGATCATTTGAAGCAATTAGTCCCAATTCTAGGACTATTATTGGAACTTTTGGAAATGATGAAGGTCTTCCCATGGTGAATTGCTAAGAGGATAGGATAAAAGTGTGGAGCTGCAGGCAGCCCTACTGTCATCATGGGGGTAGACTCCATCTGTGAAAAGAGCCAAGACATAGCAAAGAAGAGGCAAGATGAAGATAAGAAATCTGAATCCTGGGAATATTTTTTGATCCTCTGGAGGTAGTCATGTCTAATGTAAAACTATTTCTGGGATTTTTCAATTACATGAGCCCACAATTTTGTTTTTTCTTAAGCCAGATTGATGTTCTTTTCTTTTAATTTACAACAGAAAGAGCCCTCATTCACTGAATACTCAGATTATATTACTTTAATGTATATATTTTTAAAAACATATCCATCAGTAAGCATCCCTGAAGCCTTCTAAGCATTCTAAAGTTTGAATTTACTTATTGAGTTGCACTAGAAGCATGGATGAAATATTGATACTGATTTCAAGATTCCAGAAATTCCAATAATCTTGACCTTGCCCAGTCATATTGCCCTAATAAAATTACTGAAATATTTAAACGGAGGGAGGAAAGTAATATAGATGGACTTATTATAAACCAGGCTAGTGTTTGTTGTTCCTAGAGATGGACATCTGTTTGTTTCTCTAGCACATATCTCTTCTACTCCTAACAGCACCCCCTACTTCTTTTTGGGAACAGCTTCCCTTCCCAGCTTGGCTGGGGATGGGGTGGGGAGGGGGGTTCAGATTATCTAAATTAGGCCCTTGGGGCCTTTTGGGATTTTTTTCAAATACAAACTGAATAAAGAGTTTCTTTTTTCCTCTGGAGGGGAAGCTGAAAGATGCAGGTGCTCAAATTCTAGCCTTATAGAAGGTCTGAGGGAAAGAAGTCAATTTGCTGAGGAAAGCAGAGGCAAAAGAAAGTCCAGAAGGCAAATTTATCCAGTTCTAGTCACCCCCAGGGAAAAAATAGCTACATTCCTGTCCTTTTCATAGTTTGATTATATGAGACAATAAATTATTTTTCTTCCCCTAAAGTACTTCCCATTGGATTTGCTCATTTGCATCAGAGAGTCTTGACTAAGTGTATCTCTAGTGCAGTGCCCTAATGACCTAGGTAGGGTTCTGTAGCCAAGCCTAAAGGCCACTGCAAATCTATCCTTTCACTAAACCCAAATCTTGGGATTAGCCAGTTTCTAGTTAGTGGCATGTTGTTGGAGTCCAAGCCACCAAGCCAAGGATTTGCACTTAGGTGTATGTCTTAGTGAGTTTGGGGTACTATAACAGAATACCATAGACTGAGTGGCTTATAAAGAATGGAAACTTATTTCCTACAGCTCTGGAGTCTGGGAAGTTCAATATCAAGGTGCCAGCAGATTTGATATCTGGCGAGGATCTGCTTCCTTGGTTATAGATGGCCTTTTTTCATTGTGTTTTCACACAGCTCAAGGGAGTTCTCTGTGGTCTCTTTTATAAGAGCACTAATCCCATTCATGAACATTCCACCTTCATGATCTGTTCACTGTCCAATGACCTCACTTCCAGATATCCATACATTGGGAATTAGGTTTCAATGTATGTATTTGAAGAGGGGCATGTATATTCAGTCTTATCAGTGTATGAATGACAAAGACAGAAAATAATGCAACATGACAGAGCATATTTCAAAAAGAAAAGCCCTCAGTTAATTTACCTACTTAGTTAAATAGGAGTGGGAGGGAGGAAGAGAGAGGAAAGGAGGGGGAGGGAGAGAGATTAAGACCAGTCAGCTGTAAGCAGACAGATTCTTAGCTATAAAGAAGAAGGAAGTAGATTTGTTTTACTGTTTTTTGTTTTTGTTTTTGTTTTTGTTTCTATTACATTGATTTCTGCTCTGATCTTTATTAATTCTCCTCTCCTGCTGGGATTAGGCTTTATTTGCTGTTCTTTCTCCAGTTCCTTTAGGTGTTGTGTTAATTTGTGTATTTGAGACCTTTCTTGTTTCTTAATAATGGCTTGTATTGCTATACATTTCCCTCTCAGGACCACATTTCCTGCATCCCAAAGGTTTTGAACAGTTGTGTTTTCATTTTCATTTGTTTCCATGAATTTTTAGAATTCTTCTTTAACTTCCTTGTTGACCAATTCATTCTATATTAGGATGCCCTTTAGCTTCCATGTATTTGAGTTCTTTCCAAATTTCCTCTTGTGATTTAGTTCCAGTTTCAAATCATTGTGACCCAGTATATGGTCTATTCTGGACAATGTTCCATGTGCACTCAAGAAGAATGTGTATTCTGTTGCTTTAGGGTGGAATGTTCTGAATATATCTGTAAGGTACATCAGGTCCAGTGTGTCATTCAGAGACCTTGTTTCCTTATTGATCTCCATAGAACATCTGTCCATTGCAGTGAGTCAAGTGTTAAAGTTCCCTACTATTATTGAATTACTATCAATGTGTTTCTTTAATTTTGTTATGAATCGGTTTATATAATTGGCATAAATATTTACAATTGTTAGATCTTCTTGTTGGATAGACCCTAGATCAATGAAACTAGGAGCTGGTTCTTTGAAAGAATTAATAATATTGATAACCCTCTAGCCAGACTTATCAAAAAGAAAAGAAAAAAGACCCAAATAAATAAAATCATGAATAAAAGAGCGGAGATAGGGTCGCCTGGGTGGCTCAGTGGGTTAAAGCCTCTGCCTTTGGCTCAGGTCATGATCCCAGGGTCCTGGGATCAAGCCCTGCATTGGGCTCTCTGCTCCGCAGAGAGCCTGCTTCCTCCTCTCTCTCTCTCTCTGCCTGCCTCTCTGACTACTTGTGATCTCTGTCTGTCAAATAAATAAATAAATAATCTTAAAAAAGAAAAGAGCAGAGGGTGCCTGGGTGGCTTAGTGGGTTAAAGCCTCTGCCTTCGGCTCAGGTCATGATCCCAGGGTCCTGGGATCGAGCCCCACATCGGCTCTCTGCTCAGCAGGGAGCCTGCTTTCTCTCTCTCTCTCTGCCTGCCTCTCTGCCTACTTGTGATCTCTGTCTGTCAAATAAATAAATAAAAATCTTTAAAAAGAAAAGAAAAGAGCAGAGGTCACAACAACACTGAAGAATTACAAACAGTTATAAGAACATATTATGAGCAACTATATGCCAACAAATTGGGAAATCTGGAAGAAATGGATGCATTCCTAGAGACATATAAATTACCAAAATTGAGACAGAAAGAAATAGAAAACCTGAACAGACCTTACAAGGAAATTGAAGCAGTAATCAAAAATCTCCCAAAAAACAAGAGTCCAGGGATAGATGGCTCCCCAGGGGAATTCTACCAAACATTTAAAGAAGAAATAATACCTATTTTTCTGAAGCTTTTTCAAAAAATTGAAATGGAAGGAAAATCTCCAAACTCTTTCTATAAGGCCAGCATCACCTCAATCTCAAAACCAGACAAAGATGCCATCAAAAAGGAGAATTACAGACCAATATCCCTGATGAACATGGATGCAAAAATTCTCACCAAAGTACTAGCCAATAGGATCCAACAGCACATTAAAAGGATTATTCACTATGACCAATTGGGATTGATTCATGGGCTGCAAGGATGGTTTAATATCTGCAAATAAATCAATGTGGTACACTAAATAAATAAAAGAAAGGACAGGAACCATATATCCTCTCAATAGATGCAGAAAAAACGTTTGTCAAAGTACAGCATCCTTTCTTAATTAAAACTCTTCACAGTGTAACTGTAGAGGGAACAAACCTCAATATCATAAACAAACCTCAATATCATAAAAGGTATATATGAAAACCCCACCACAAATATTCTCAATGGGGAAAAACTGAGAGCTATTCCTCTAAGGTCAAGAACATGGCAGTGTCATGTTCAGTCACTATCCACTATCACCACTACTGTTCAACATAGTGTTAGAAGTCCTAGCCTCAGCAATCAGACAACAAAAAAGAAATAAAAAGCATCCAAATCAACAAAGAAGTCAAACTCTCACTCTTTGCACATGACCTGATACTCTATGTGGAAAACCTAAAAGACTCCAACCCAACATTTCTAGAACTCATATAGGAATTCAGCAAAGTGGCAGGATATAAAATCAATGCACAGAGTCAGTTGTGTTTTTATACACCAACAATGAGACAGAAAAAATAGAAATTAAGAGGTCAATCCCATTTATAATCGCGCCCAAAACCATAATATACCTGGAAATAAACCTGACCAAGGAGGCAAAGGATCTGCACTCAGAAAATTATAGAACACTCATGAAAAAAAAGACATAAAGAAGGAAGACATGAAGAAATGGAAAAACATTCCATGCTCATGGATTGGAAGAAAAAATATTGTTAAAATGTCTATGCTACCTAGAACAATCTATATATTCAGTCAATCCCTGTCAAAATGCCATCAACTTTTTTCACAGAGGTGGAACAAATTATCCTGCAATGTGGAACCAGAAAAGACCCTGAATAACCAAAACCAAAGCTGGCAGCATCACAATTCCAGATTCCAAGCTATATTACAAAGCTATAATCATCAAGACAGTACGGTACTGGCACAAAAACAGACCCACAGATCAATGGAACAGAATAGAAAACCAAGAAATGGACCTTCAACGCTATGGCCAACTAATCTTCAACAAAGCAGGAAAGAATTTCCAATGGAAAAAAGACAGTCTCTTCAACAAATAGTATTGGGGAAATTAGACAGCTATATGCAAAAGAATGAAGTTGGACCATTCCCTTACACCATATACAAAAATAGACTCAAAACTAATGAAAGAGCCAAATGTGAGACAGGAATCCATCAAAATCCCAGAGCACAGGCAACAACTCTGTGACATCAACCATAGCAACTTCTTGCTAGACATGTCTCCAAAGGTAAGAGAAACAAAGGCAAAAATGAACTGTTGGGATTTCATCAAGATAAACAGCTTTTCCACAGCAAAGGAAACAGTCAATAAGACCAAAAGACAACTGAAAGAATGGGAGAAGATATTCACAAATAACATATCAGATAAAGGGCTAGTATACAAAATCTATAAAGCACTTATCAAACTCAATAGCCAAAGAAAAATAATCCAATCAAGAAATGGGCAGAAGACATGAACACACATCTCTTCAAAGAAGACATACAAATGGCCAAGAGACAATGAAAAAATGTTCAACATCACTCAGCATCAGGGAAATACAAAGCAAAACCACAATGAGATACAACCTCACATCAGTCAGAGTGGCTAAAATTAACCACTCAGAAATGACAGATGTTGACGAGGGTGCAGAGAAAGGGGAACCCTCTAACACTGTTGGTGGGAATGCAAGCTGGTGCAGCCACTCTGGAAAACAGTATGAAGGTTCCTCAAAAAGTTGAAAATAGAGCTACCCTATGACCCAGCAATCACACTACTGGGTATTTACCCTAAAGATACAAATGTAGTGATCCGAAGGGGCACATGCACCTCAATGTTTACAGCAGCAATGTCCACAATAGCCAAACTATGGAAAGAGCTCAGATATCCATCAAAAGATGAGTAAAGAAGATGTGTGTGTGTATATATATATACACACAATGTAATAGTACTTAGCCATCAAAAAAAAAATGAAATCTTGCCATTTACAACAATGTGCATGGAACTAGGGGTTGTTATGCTAAGTGAAATAAGTCAATAAGAGAAAGACAGTTATCATATGATTTCACTCATATGTGGAATTTAAGAAACAAAACAGAGGGGCATAGAGGAAGAGAGGGGAAAATAAAGCAAGATATAATCAGAGAGGGAGACAAACCGTAAGAGACTCTTAACCCAAGGGAATAAACTGAGGTTGCTGGAGGGGAAGAGGAGGAGGGATGGGGTAACTGGGTGATGGAAATTAAGGAGGGCATGTGATGTGATGAGCGCTGGGTGTTATACACAACTGATGAAACACTGACCTCTACCTCTGAAACCAGTAATACATTTTATGTTAATTTAATTTAAAGAAAATTAAATAATTTTTTTTAAAAGAAGAAGGAAGTAGATATACCTAAAGGTAGACCCTGGCTTAATTTACCCATCCATCTACATGGCACTGAAAAATGGAAGAAACGACCACTAGGAAGTATGGGTCAATCAATGACTTGAAACAGAACTGGATTAACAGTTTCTTCACCTCTGGGAAAGGAAGAAAGAAAAAAAAAAGTGATAGAAGAGAGGAGAGGAAAGTAGAGAACTGACAGAAGTTGCCCTCCTCCTAGTTACAAGTGACTGTTAAGCACTTGAGGTGTGGCTAATACAACTGAGGAACTGAATTTTTAAACTTTCTTAATTTTAAAGTTGCAGTAGTATAAAACATTTCTCCATTAAAAACAGTTTTATTGTTTTGGTAGGATTGTATTTCACTTTAGCCATTGTGTTGTCTCTGAGTGTATTATTGTAGTACAGCATGTGTGTCATTTTTAGTATTATATATAAACACATAACTGATCAAATTAATGTCAACCTGTTGATTCCATTTGGATGACTTATTTTTTCTAAGCACCAATGTAATGTAATGCATTTATTTGAATATTTTATATGGGCAGTTTGTGTGACGGTGGTACCTGTGTAAATTATAACTGGTAACTAAATTGAAACACATTATTTTCATTATAATGCAATTAAATTATTTTTCCAAGTTAAAAAATAAGAATGCACAGATTTTTTAATTTAAAACAAAAACATGATACTGATGTAGACAAACAAAAATGCAGAAGCAAGTTCTATCACCAGGAAAATAAAGAAAAATGCAGACTGAAAGATGGTATGCTGCAAATTTCACACTGAATTACAATTTGCTGATAAAAATTTAAAAAAAAAACCTGTCACATAAAAAATATCTGAAGATAATAAAAATGACATGTTCAGCAAATACATAGTAAATTTGATCAGTAGTTAACCAATGAAGTTAATTACCTGAAATCAAAATTTAATGTCAATGAAGTTAATTACCTGAAGTCAAAATTAAATGACCAACTAAACATTTTTAAATGATTTTTCATATGATCTGAGTTTGTAACATTGTTCAGCTATAAAACAACTTGAATTCTTATGTGGGTCTGCACACATGAACACTTTCAGATGGAGAGATGGTATAAAAAGTTATGATTTGTTTTGGAAATTTTGCTAGAAAATTATGAAGAGAAGACTAAAACATGTATTTTATAAAAATGAAGTATCTTCAGTTAGGCCACTAAGTAATTTTCCATGAAATATAAGAAATTTCTAACAATATCGAAGATCAGCTGATTCAAATTTTAAAAATTTCTGAACAAAAAACACTTGATTTCTTTGTTCCTTTGTATGATATATATTGAAAATACTTGTGTCTAGTTTTCAGAGGCAGAATTTAGTATAGAATGTAAGGTGTGTGGATGACTGTCCCTCCCATGGGCTTCCAGCTCTTTGAGGATGAAAACCACAGATTGCTGATAATTTGCTAGCTGCACATTATTTTGATGTAAAGGTATTACATAAAAAAAACTTATTTTTCATGTAGTAAGTAATCAATAAATGTTTGCTAAATTTAATTTCATTTGGAATGAGACACAACTTTCTGACTTTTTATCTTGATTAATAGTTTTCTTAGGTAATTGGCTGCTCCCATATTGGGGGCGTAGATATTTACAATTGTTAGATCATCTGGGTGGATAGTCCCTTTAAGAATGATGTAGTGTCCTTCTGTATCTCTGACTACAGTCTTTAGTTTAAAATCTAATTTATCTGATATGAGAATCGCTACCCCGGCCTTCTTTTGAGGCTCATTGGCGTGAAAGATGTTTCTCCATCCCTTCACTTTCAGTCTGGGTGTATCCTTAGGTTCAAAATGGGTCTCTTGTAGACAACATATGGATGGGTCCTGTCGTTTTATCCAATCTGCAACCCTGTGTCATCTTATGGGCGCATTTAGGCCATTCACATTGACAGTGACTATTGATAGATACATTTTTATTGACATTGTGTTCCCTTTGAAGACTTTCTTTCTGTCGATTGTCTCTATATTTCTGTTCAATGATACTCTTAGGATTTTTCCTCTTTTATAGAACCCCCCTTAATATTTCCTGCAGTGTTGGCTTGGTGGTTGCATACTCTTTTAAGCTGGCAAGATATATTCAGGGCACTAAATGAGAAGAACATGCAGCCAAGACTACTTTCTCCAGCAAGACTGACATTCAAAATGGATGGAGAGACACAATTTTCTGAGAAGCTACTTTCATCTTGTGGATTTTTAGAACATTACCAGCAATGACCATTAACTTTAGGTTGTATTTTTTTCAACCACAGGGATATAATATACTTCACATTTTTATGTCTTCCCTTAGGGGCCAGTTCTTTGAGGCATCTTTATTTGCTTCTGGGTTTATCACAGTGCCAAATACTTAAGGGTACTGAATAGTTGTGCTCTCTCTGCCACTGATTACTTCTGTCAGGATGAAGATATAAATACAAAGCTAAAACACCAGGAAGAATTCTGAGGAAAAAGAGGGGAGAGAGTGGGGAGGCAAGATGGATCTTAAAAAAGAAATGGGTGAAAATCTACTTCATGAAGCAAGAAATGGGTTGGAGATTCGTCATAAATACCCAGTACCATAAGGAGAGAAATCCCACCAGAACAACGCAAATACGCAGTCCCAAGGGTCAATCACTGCTGAAAATCAATGAACAAGAAGTTAGGGTTTGGAAGTTAAGATGTAGAATGATCAGTTCAGTCAATGCCTAAGGACAGCAATTTTATATACTTTCGAAGATGTGTGTGCAGGCATCTAGGACAATGTTTTTGTTCATCCTGAATGAGCCTGGCATATGACCCTTTTTATGATCTAGTCAATCTTTTTGATTCTGCTTGATGAAAGGGGTCCAGAGCTAGACCATGTCTTATGTGGTCACCCATCACATTACTCAAGGAAGGACAGGGAACAGGAAAGACTTCCCAGTAATAGGCTCCTTCCCATAACTGCTTCTTCACTGACAGAAGGTAAAGAATTAGGAAGGATCTCTGTGGCTCTTTCACGGTTTGAGGAACCTGTTAACTATGCTGAGGTGCAATGTCAGACGGTGGATGCAACACTTAGAAGGCTATAGCAGTCAAACAAAAACATTTTCAAAAGATTTATTTATTTATTTGAGAGAGAGAGCACACAAGGAGGGGCAGAGGGAGAGGGAGAAAGAGAGAAGCAGACTCCCTGCTGAGCACGGAGCCCCACACGTGACACAGGGCGCAATCCTAGGACCCTGAGATCATGACCTGAGCCAAAACCAAGAATTGGCTGCGTAACTGATGGAGCCACTCAGATGCCCCAAACAAAAACATTTGACAGTATGTACTCGCAGTGTATAACTATAATCACCTATTAAAAAAACACACCTTTTGGGGTGCCTGGGTGGCTCAGTGGGTTAAAGCCTCTGCCTTCGGCTCAGGTCATGGTCTCAGAGTCCTGGGATCGAGCCCCACATTGGGCTCTCTGCTCAGCAGGGAGCCTGCTTCCCTTCCTCTCTCTCTCTGCCTGCCTCTCTGCCTACTTGTGATCTCTGTCTGTCAAATAAATAAATAATAAAATCTTAAAAAACAACAACACACCTTTTCCCTTTGGGCCATAAAGCTTCTATGCATTGGGTGAAATACTAGTAAGTTTATAGCCTTATAATACTAGGTTGTTCTTTGGTTTATTTAATATTCTGAGGAATTCTGGTGCAAACAGGGCTAGATCTGGGAAAGAGCCTGGGTCAAATGCCCCTGGAGAGAGGCAGAGAGGCTCCCGAAAACTTGGGGAATCTCTCCTTGCCTGAGTCAAGCCTCAAGTCATCATCGTGCCTAGTGCTCTCTGTTAACATGATGCCAGTCTTCCTTCAGAAGGCTAAAGAAAGAGCAAGGAGACAGGCATGTGTCAGGTGCTTTATGGGGATCTTACCCATGTTATCTTATTGAATAACAACACCCTGTAAATTAGGAATTGCCATCTTCATTTTACAGGTGATGAAGCTGAGCCTCAGAAAGCAAGAGTTATAGCTGATAAATTGCCTTCAACTTTCCCCTGGGAAAATAAAGTTATCTCTCCCTCTTTCTTTTTTTTAAAGATTTTATTGATCTATTTGACAGAGTGAGAGACAGCGAGAAAAGGAATACGAGCAGGGGGATTGGGGGAGGGAGAAGCAGGCTTCCTGCAGAGCAGGGAGCCCCATGTAAGGCTCGATCCCAGGACCCTGGGATCATGACCTGAGCCAAAGGCAGACACTTAATGACTGAGCCACCCAGGTGCCCCTAAAGTTATCTTTATCATAAGAGTTAACGGGTATTAGGGAGGGCACGTATTGCATGGAGCACTGGGTGTGGTACAAAAACAATGAATACTGTTATGCTGAAAATAAAAAAAAAATTTAAAATTTAAAATTAAAAAAAAAAGAGTTAATGGGAACACACATAAGTGACTTAGCCTCCCTATGCCATAGATTCTTCATCAGTAAAACTGGGATAATAGCACCTACTTGAGAGTTGTGAGAATTAAATGAGCTAATGCACAGAAGGAGCTTAGAAAATAGCTGGCACATAATAAGCACTCAGCCTCGGGTAGCTGTTGCTGCCCTGCTCCTTCGGGGTAAACTGTAAAGGCCCCTTTCCTGTTATCACTTCTCAAGGAAATGATGGTGGACCGTTTCTGCTCCTGCATCCCCACGTAACATCCTCTAAGGAGACTTTGGAGCACAGTGTGTTCAGATTTTCAGTTGGTGGCTTTTCTGTGAAGAGATGCGGTGTTTGGTGAAGTGATGTTGAAGTGAACTCAAAGTGGAACTCCCCACCCTACACTGGAAGGAAAGTAGATATTCGTTCACCGATCAGTGGGAAACTTGCATGTTTCTAGGGAAGTAAGGTTGGCATGTTATTGGTATAAAACCTTCTGAGTGGCTTGGGATGGTATCCTGTGGAGAAGAGGACTCTTCTAGTCAGGTCTGAGACTTTATTCTGCCCCTAAAATACTTTACTTTAGAAAACTCACTGATGTCTCTATGCTTCTTTTTTATCATCTGAAAACTGGGCATTAAAATAGATAAGCTTCAAAGTCCCTTTCAGGACTAACATTCTAGAATTATGTAAAATGTGAATCATAATGGTTTAGAAAAAAACATATGGAAATGGGTCTCTCCTCCATGTGGGCCACACTCATAATTTCTGAACACCTTTATCAAAAATCAGAGGGGGGAAAACACTAACAGGACGATCTGGCTATTTTAAGGGCCCATTAACATAATATCATGAGACATTTTGTAACTGACTCCTGTAATTCTGCAGCTCCAAGCTCTAAAATGTTCTCAGACCATGCTGGGTTGGCACTGAAGAGAGAGGGTGGCTGATGGAGAAAAATGAGTATGTGTCCACATCTCAGTACAATGTATCAAGCTCCACAGTCACATTGTGCATTGTCTGGTCCAGAGGTCGATGAGATGCACCTGACTCAGGCGAAGACCTTCTCAGCACATATCCTATTTGTCCAAGAGAAACTACACAACTGCCTGCCAAGGATAGAATGGATAAACAAATTCATGAATGAATTCTGTTAATGACAATGAACAAACTACTGTACATATGATGATGTGAATAAATATTACAAATATGATATTGATCAGAAGAAGTCATATACAAAAGAAAACATACTGTATGATTCCACTCCAAGTTTTTAAAGATTTATTTATTTATTTATTTGGCAGACAGAGATCACAAGTAGGCAGAGAGGCAGGCAGAGAGAGAGAGAGGAGGAAGCAGGCTCCCTGCCGAGCAGAGAACCTGATGTGGGGCTTGATCCCAGAACCCTGGGATCATGACCTGAGCCAAAGGCAGAAGCTTAACCCACTGAGCCACCCAGGCGCCCCAACCACTCAAAGTTTTTAAAAAATGAAAATGTTAATTTATGATATTAGATATCATGATAGTAGTTACTTTGGGAGAAGAGGGTAGAGATTAAGAGGGGGAGTGAGGGAGGCTACTTGGGTATTTATTATACCCTACATCTTGATCTGGGAAGTAGTTACATGGGTATAAACACTTTGCAAAAGTCTATCAAATTGTGTACTTAAAATAGATAGTTTGATAACATTAAGGAACTTTTTTTAATTTAATTTAATTTTTGGGGGGGGAACTAATAGTTTACTGTAGCATAAAATTAAAACCAAGGTAGAAATATGAGGAAAGGAAAAGAGTAATTCACATTTAAAAAATCAAAATAACTAATAAACATGAAAAACAATTTCACTTGCAAACAAAAATGATAATTACAATAATAAGATACCGTTGTCTCTTATCAATGTTATTATTTTTTTATAAACATATAATGTATTTTTATCCCCAGGGATACAGGTATGTGAATCGCCAGGTTTACACACTTCATAGCACTCACCATAGTGCATACCCTCCCCAATGTCCATAACCCCACCCCCCTCTCCCTTCCCCCCATGCCCCCCTCAGTTTGTTTTGTGAGATTGAGTCACTTATGCTTTGTCTCCCTCCCAATCCCATCTTGTTTCATTTATTCTTTTCTTGTCCCCCAAACCCCCCATGTTGCATCTCCACTTCCTCATATCGGGGAGATCATATGATAGTTGTCTTTCTCCGATTGACTTATTTCCCTAAGCATAATACCCTCTAGTTCCATCCACATCATCGCAAATGGCAAGATTTCATTTCTTTTGATGGTTGCATAGTATTCCATTGTATATATAGACCACATCTTCTTTATCCATTCATCTGTTGATGGACATCTAGGTTCTTTCCATAGTTTGGCTATTGTGGACATTGCTGCTATAAACATTCGGGTGCATGTGCCCCTTCGGATCACTACGTTTGTATCTTTAGGTTAAATACCCAGTAGTGCAATTGCTGGGTCTTCGGGTAGCTCTATTTTCAACTTTTTGAGGAACCTCCATGCTGTTTTCCAGAGTGGTTGCACCAGCTTGCATTCCCACCAACAGTGTAGGAAGGTCCCCTTTCTCCGCATCCTTGCCAGCATCTGTCATTTCCTGACTTGTTAATTTTAGCCATTCTGACTGATCTGAGGTGGTATTTCATTGTGGTTTTGATTTGTAGTTCCCTGATGCTGAGTGATGTGGAGCACTTTTTCATGTGTCTTTTGGCCATCTGGATGTCTTCTTTGCAGAAATGTCTGTTCATGTCCTCTGCCCATTTCTTGATTGGATTATTTGTTCTTTGGGTGTTGAGTTTGCTAGGCTCCTTATAGATTTTGGATACTAGCCATTAAGGAACATTTTTAAATTGGAGTTTTGCCTACAGCAAATGATAAGATACATTGAAGAAATGGAATCCTCACAATTTCTGTAACTTCTTGAAATTTGTTTTGCATAGAACTTCTACACTGTCTGAGACTAAAGTAATGGATGAGATTTTGGCAAAACTGAGAGGGACCCATAGGAGCAGAGAGAAAAGCATGAGAAAAACATAAAGGTGAGCAAATGAAGATCATGTTCAGGAATGAGTGATAGGTAGAGTATCATGGGAAAGGTGTCTGAGAAAGAACTCTGGGTCATACCATGGAAGGTTTTGTATACAGAACAGGGTTTGTTCTTCATCTAACAGGCCCTGGAAAGCCAATGAGAGTTTTGAACAGGGAAAAAATATGCCCTTCCTCCACTTTTTTCCCTAATTTTAATAGGGTGAGTTGTGGGAAAGGTACCTGAATTTATTCAGAAATGTTTTTGTCCTAGTCTGATGGGCACACACACACACACACACACACACGCACATGTGCACATGTAATGTACTTATAATCAAAATGAATATATCCCCCACAACAATCCAAGGATGTGGGTCATCCTTATTTCACAAATGAGGAAATTGATGCTTACAAAGGCTGAGTAACTCATAGCAGGACAACAGAAGTGGCCTTCTGCCAACAGTAGGACAGCTTTGCTTTTTTTTCAGGGTGACCTCAGGGTACAGAGCATAGAGGAATTCAGCAAGTGATTTATTCATTGGAGGTGGGAGGTGCGAGGAGGGCGAGGAAGCAAAGAAAGCTTCAGCAGCATTCTGCAGAAGCCACCATCCAGGGCAAGTGGCTGGCATGGTTTCCATGGTTACAGGAATCCACCCTGCCACAAAACCTCACCCTCCTCTGAGCCCAGAGAACCTGATTTGATGATTTCACTCAAGCTGTGGAGTCAGTCACTCAATCCTGTGTCAGCTCAGGGCACTGCCTCTAGAAAAATACTTTTTATTTTAGCAGGTCATTTTTAATGATTATCCTTTCTTGTCTCAGAAATGTTCTGCTCAGTGATATGCTGGGTGAATGAGTGCTTTTTGAAATTTTCCGTCTCCTTCATAGCTTTCAGATTTGGCTCATATGAAAAAGAGTTGAGAAGGTGGAAAATTCCCTTTACTCATACTGAGGTCTGTATCATTGATTGTCTGTATGTGAATCTATGATGTGCTATTTTCTCATTAACATCCAGTAGTAGTTTTAAAGTCAGAGGTGGTTTTGGTTCACTTCTGGACCCCGCCTTTCCTACTTCTATAATTGGAAGCAAGCTAATAAATCTCTCAGAGTCTCAGTTGTCTTATCCATATCATGGGATATGATGCTAGTACTTGCTTCATAGTGAGAAATTGGATATAAAGTGCTTAACATATAGCCAAAACCTCAATAAATTCTTATCATTCGCCTTTCTAGGCTGTTTCTGGCTTTTCCCTTACTTAACAGAGAATTTCTTAGTAATTTTTAACACCTAGTATTCAAAGAAGTTGGAAAATGTGGTGTTTCAAGTATTTTAATATTATGAGTAACTGAGTAGTTATACATGCACACAATCAACATAGGAGACCAAGAATATTTAGGGAATAAGATTCACAATTGCATGCAAGAGGCAATATTACTGCAAAGCACTTAAAACATGGAATTTGAATCAAAAGGGCTAACTACAGAGACTGTACTTCAAGCTTCCAAAAATATGAACATAAATGAGTTCTGGGTGTATCCATTTTAGAAACACATAAGCTGAGGTGTTTCTTTTTATCTACGAGATTATTACACCCAAAAACAGACCCTCACTTTGTAACCATTAGAAAGTCATTTAAACTTTCAAGGTTAATTTTCCTTAGCCATAAAATGGAGACAATCATAATACCTCCTTTCTGGAGTTGTTTTGAAGTTTAAATGAGACAGTAAATGAGAAAGAACTTAGCATACGGTGTGCGCTCATTAAATGTCAGTGTAACGTATTCTCTTAGTGCCCCACCTGGATCCTCTTTACAGGCAGTGCCCCCACCCCCTGGCTGAGGTTTGTGTTGGCTGATAACAATTCACAGCTGCCCCTACTCCTGAAAATAGTCCTCCTCTGCTAAACAGGTGTCTTCCTGCCCAGGAGGCAACGCCCCCTACTGCCCAGGGCAGATTTGAACCAATGGCAACAGACTTAGTGGCATAAAAGTCTGGCCCCTTTGCCTCAAGGTGGGATTGCTTTGTGGTGCAGCCCCGGCCTCTCTGTGGAATTAAATTGAAACTCGTCTTCAGCAGGTACCACTCTCTCAGTCACTTATAAGAAACTTCACCTCTATCCTGGCTACTCAGGGACCCAACTGAAGATCATTGGCAACAGAAATGGTCTTAGGAAGCCAACCCTGGGAATGGAATTCTGGGGTTGACTCACTTGCTGGCTAGATGACAATGAGGACCCCACAACTGAAGGTAGGTGAAGAATTGGTCATGCTATGCTATTGGTCACTGCTTTGCTACACAGTGGGACTGCCAAGATTTTCATCTGTAATGAGCTGGGATGGGATTGAGGTGGAAGGAGATGTGCTAATTGGTGCAACGTCTCAGTCTTTGAGAGGTGTAAGAAAATAATTAAAAGGTCTCTGGAACTGGATGGGTAGCTGAAGAAATAAAATTACAGATTTGGATTTTTTGACTAAAAATTTAAAGTAAAACATGAGAGCCAGGAGGTCTTAACTCCTGTAGCTGGGATGGCGTTGGGGCAAAAACAGCTGAAGATCAGGCACAGGACCTAATTGCAATAGTGCAAAGGCCTGAGAAGGCTGAGTGTTCAGCTTTGGTAAGTCTCTTAAGCCAAAGTTGGGCTTTAATGGGGAAAGGGTATAACCGTGAGACTTGGGAGAGGTATCTCTGCATAGAGGCATTTCAAGCTTTGATTCCCCTAAACCCTCTGGTTCTGGAGAGGCAGCCTATTTCTCATTATCAAAGATTATTACCCCCCTTTGCTTGAAGACTACAAAAAGACTTCAAATAAGGCATTATAAAACAGCGCAGGGACCTTTTTAGGATATGCTCCCAATTCCCCTCTTGGCCACCAGACTCCTAACTAACATCAGATTTTGTCATAGCTCAATCAGAAAAGCGCTGCACCCACCAGGGGGGAAATGATATTATATCTTGAAGGAGCCTCAGGACCTAAAGAAAATTTATTGGCAGAAGCTGGGAGAGTGCATCTAACAGAGGAGCCTGAGCGTGATTGACCAAAGGGGAAGAGAATATAAAATTTCTTAAGAGGAAGTTTGTGGATCTGGGAGCACTTTGCCCCAGTCATAAGTTAATATCCTAGCAAGGGTCTAGAAGATGACTTTAACTTGTTGGTCTAACTATCAGAAGATTGGAAAAAACAATGACCTACACAAAATATAGTAAAAATGCAAGAACTGCATAAAATGGTGGATGAAGGAATAGAAAAGCTCAGAGAAGTGGGCATGCTGGATTGGATCCACTGTGTAAGACCAGAAAATGCACTACCAGCCCAGAAGTCTCATGAGGGGCCAGAGGTCACTCTCTTTAGCAAGGCAACAAGGAATGCACAGGTGAGGAGGATATCAGTATCTTTGAGAATCTCAGTAATAGCTGTCTTTTGCAGGCTGGAACTGATGGTTTCATAGTTGAACTCTCACCTATATAGTAATGGGGTAAGATTCTGGAAAAACGCATAGGGCAGGTGGCAGCACTTAACTGTAAGAAGCCAAGGTGACTATAGTGAGCACAAGGTCAGAAGGGCAGCCAGAGACTCCAAGAGACTCCATATTTAAGGACACAGGCAGAATAAAGGTGAAGGGATGGTAAAATATATTCCATGCAGGTAGAAACTAAAAGAAAATAGTTTATGCTTGTTTCAGACAAAATATACTTTAAACCAAAAATGCAAATGAAAAGCAAAGAACGTCATTCTATAATGCTAGAGGAGTCAACTCATCAAGAAGATAAAACCACTGTTGATTCCAGTTGTACAATACAGTGTTATTAACTAACTATAGTCACGTGTTCTGCACTAGATCCTTAGACCGTCTTCATCTTATAGCTAAAATTTTGTGCCCTTTTGCCAACCTTTCCCTATTTTCCCCCATTCCCTAGCAACCACTTTTCTACTGTTTCAATGAGTTTGACTCTTTTTGATTCCATACTTTAAGTTATACAACTTGGCATTTTTTTTCTGCCATATTTCATTTAGCATAATACCTTCAAGTTCCATTTATGTTGACAACATAATTATTTTAAAAGGCTGGATGTCCTTCTTTCTCATAGCTGAACAAAATCCTGTGTATATAAGTGTGTATGTGTACACATGTCGCATCCTCTTCATTCATTCATCTATCAATGGACACTTAGGTTGTTTCCATATCTGGGCTTTTGTGAATGATGCTACAATGAACATGGGAATGCGCTTATCTTTCATACCCTGTTTTCATATCCTTTAAATATAGATCCAGAAGTGTGATTGCTGAGTTATGGTAGTGTTTTATTTTTAATTTCTGAAGAACCTTCATATTGTTTATCATAGTGGCTGCACCAATTTACATTCCTGTCTAGAGTACACAAGGGTTCCCTTTTCTCTACATCCTTCACAACACTTGGTATCTTCTTTCTTTTTGAAAATAGCCATTCTAACAGGTGTGAGGTGATATCTCATTACAGTTTTGATTCACACTTTCCTGATGACTAGTGATGTTGAGCCCCCTTCCATGTACCTACCAGCTGTTTGTGTGTGTGTGTGTGTGGTTTTTTGTGGGTTTTTTTTTGTTATTGTTTGTTTTGGTTATTTTTTTGTGGGGGTTTTGGGGTGAATGTCTATTGAGATCCTCTGCCCATTTCTTAATTGGATTGTTCAGATTTTGTTTTTCTTTTGTTTTGTTTTTGACTCTTGCTTTTGTTTTGTGTTTTGCTATGAGTTATTTAAGTTATCTATGAACTTCAAGATTTTATCTGAGAAAGTGTGAACATGAGCATGATTAGGGGAAGGAGCAGAGGTAGAGGGACAAGCCGACTCTGTGCTGAGCACAGAGCCCAACCTGGGGTTCAATACCGCAGCCCCATCATGACATGAGCTAAAACCAAGGTTCAGACCGTTAACCGACTGAGTCACCCAGGCGCCCCCAAGTTATATATATATTTTTATATTAACCTCTTTTATAGGATTTGGAAATATTTTCCCCAATTTATAGGTTGCCTTTTCCTTTTGTTGATGGTTTCTTTGCTGTGCAAAGCTTTTTAATTTGTAGTCCTACTTATCTATGTTTGTTTTTGTTGCCTTTGCTTTGGGTGTCAAATTCAAAACCTCCAAAACAAGACCAATGTCAAGGAGCTTACTGCCTGCCTATGTTTTCTTCTAGGAGTTTTAAAGTTCCAGATCTTACATTTGAGTCTTTAATCTATTTTGAGTTAATTTTTTGTATGGTGAAGGTAGTGGTGCATGTGGCTATATCACCATTTACTCAAGAGTCTTTCATTTCCCTATTGTATATCCTTTGCTTCTTTTGTTGTAAATTAACTGATCATAAAGGTGTGGGTTTATTTCTGGGTTCCCTATTCCACTGATCTGTGTCTGTTTCTATGCTAATACAATACTGTTTTGATTACTATAGCTTTATAATATAGTTTGAAATCAAAGTATGATGCCTCCAGCTTTGTTGTACTTTCTTCAAGATTTGTCTATCTGGGGTCTTCTGGGGTTTGATACTAATTTTAAGATTGTTCTATTTCTAATGGCATTGGAATTTTGATAGAGTATATTTACATATAAGAATTTGTGACCTATGAGACATCAGTGGGAAAAGAAAGCATTCTGCATAGTGGTAGTTCTGGGGTGGGCTAACAATTTGTAGGAAGCATCAGTTCTATAAACTGTTGGAGGGCAGGGACCTCTTCTACACATCTTGAACCTCCAGTGCCGGAACATAGACAATTGTTACATAAATATTGTACTTATTTTACTATGGACTTACTAAGAATCATAGTAAAACAAGAAATTAGGTGGTTGTCAACTTTCTGTAGCAAGTGGGTATGTGCTTATAATTAATATATCAATAAGGAAAGAGTGAACAGATTTGATTTGCATAAAGATCTTTAAAATGTCAATATATTAAAAAGTAAACTAAAAGGCAAGTGCCAAAGGGTTATAACTGCAAAGTAATTAAAAAAAAGAACTAAGCAGAGGCTCCTGAGTGGCTCAGTTGGTTGTGTCCCTCTCTTGATCTCTTCTTGGGTCTTGATCTCATGGTTTTGAGTATCAGTCTTGTGTTGGTCTCCACCCTGTGTGGAGCCAACTTAAAACACACATGAAATGTGGATAAATAAGAAAAGTTTATGGAGTGATGATCCACTAAAATGAAATTGTAAGCAAATGTGTAGAAAAATATATACAAAGGCATTTACTCCCCCTAAATTAGCAAAATAAAATTCCTATAAGAATATGCAGTGCTAGTGAATTTGTGATTAAACAAGTATGTGCATGTAAGCCTGGATGCATTATAAATTGATATAATTGTGGAAGTTGATTTTCGTAACATCAACCAAGAATCATGAACATACAAATAAGGCTTGTTTCCATTTTTACAGTTTTGGAAATAATCCTAAGGAAATATCCATCCTATGGAAAATAATCCAAATTTCAAATTAAAATTTAGACATGAAGATATTCATGACCGTCTTATAACAAGATTGGAAACATTAGTCTATAGTAAAGTCTGTCTTAAGTAAGATATGGTATCTGTTCAATAGAGTATTTGTAACCATTAAATGTAATGACTATGAAGATAATCCAGGGCCATGGAAATAGTTATTGCATAATGAACTGAACAGGCTCTGTGAGGTGCTTGCTGGTCCTACTTCTTATTGTCCATTCAAGTGCCAGTCCTGCCTCTGAAGGTTATTTTACCTACGTATTGTTGAATATTGTATCGCCAGACTCCTGACCGCAACTTTTTGCACAAAGTTTGAATGCCCATCTCCGTGGACTCTTTTAATCTGGAGAGTTGCAGTTTTTAGTTTGTGAGTGATTTCTGTTATGATTTCAGAGAAAAATTCTATTGCTTTCCTCTGTACTCTTTAAGGAGTTCCTAATAATTGGATGGATCGTCGAACTTTTAAAACTTCTATTCTTGTCTTTTTAAAAATTATTTCATGGGGGCGCCTGTGTGGCTCAGTGGGTTAAAGCCTCTGCCTTCGGCTCGGGTCATGATCCCAGGGTCCTGGGATCGAGCCCCGCATCGGGCTCTCTGCTCAGCGGGGAGCCTGCTTCCCCCTCTGTCTCTCTGCCTGCCTCTCCACCTACTTGTGATCTCTCTCTCTCTATCAAATAATAAAATAAATAAAAATCTTTTAAAAAAATATTTCATGGTAGTTTTCTTCAACTCTATCCTCTAAATTCTCTAGAATTTTTCGTATCTGCTATCCTATTAATTCTCAAGAGCTCTTTCTCGTCCTGGTGGTTCCTATGGCAGGGATATTAGGCTCAACGACATTACAGGTGCTTCTCTTTCCCAGCCTCGGTTAGAGTAAAACTAGTTCTGGCCAGTAGTCTACAAGCAGGGTGACCTATGTCACTCCCAGGCTGAAGCAGGTAAAAACTGTGCCTCTGCCCCATCCCTCTCTCCTCCTGCTGTGGTGTTCTTATAAGCCACATGTAAAGATGGTGGTGTCACAAAATGAAGGGAGCCTGGATTTCTGAGTTGCAGATAAAACACAACTTTTGAGTGCTTTGTACTTGGTATAAAGAAGTAAATTTGGTTGTCCTGAGTCATTGAAACCTGAGCATGTGTTGCTTCAGTAGAGCTTATTATATTTTAATGAATACAGTTCCTCTCCCATAGTACTGTCTTGTTTCATGAATGCCCCATTGTTTTCTCCTTTCTCAGGAAACTGTAAATAATTTTTCTGTTCTTTGTATATATTTTTTCTCTTCTGACTCACTTTTGTCATTTGTTTTTTTTTTCTTTTTTATGTTAGAGGTTCTCCTTAAATGTCTTATGATTTTTGACCATTCAATTTAAAACAAGGTACTAAAAATTTGATATGAAGTTTTGTATGCATGCATTGGTCTCCAAGGCTGTTGGATTCCACCATCATATAACTAAGAACTAGCTTTTCATTGAGAGAACCACATGTGTCAATATATGAAAATCTTTGGGGCTATCCCATATCCCAATAGACGAATCCTCCAGTATTTTGTCTGGGAGGTAGGATGACATATATGTCTATGTTCTGAAAGCAAGATCAGGAAAGGAAATTGAGGTGTCCATTGTTTAAGTGCAAATGTTCACTGAACTTTCCATTTTTAGTACCTGCTGTTTCCATGTTTGGAATCCCTTTTATTCAATTTTGCTAAAGAATCAACCTCTGACTTTCTCCTGAGTGGGTTACCTGGCTATCTAGTTTTGGAGAGGGCACCTGGAAAGATCCAACTGGTCCTTATATAGCTTGCAGCCAAGCCCCTTATTTTCCATGCTGTGCCTCCCCTTCATCTTTGGTAATGCCTGGGTCTCCAAGTGCTAAGCCTTTCTAGGAACCTACTAGGCAGGTTACCTTTTGCTCTGCAGGCATGTGGGCTGGCACTTACTCCACTCTGCAAAGTCTGTCGCTGCAACTCCATCTGGTACTTGGACTCAGGAGAAATGATATCTTCCAAAACTGCCAAATTATATTATCTATAGTTTCCTTCTAAGTTCTCTTGTTCCTTGTGTAATTATATATTTTTATTCCTTCACTGTGACTTTATTGTGTTTTAGGGACAGAAGAGGTGTTTTTGTTTAGGTAAATAGTAACCACCTCCTTTTAACTGGAGATATATTACTTCTTATAATAGAAAAATCTGAAATAATGACAGGAAAATGCCAACACTTCTCACCATGAAAAACAATCTATGTAAGTACAACAAGAAGATGGCTAATGCACAGGATTTATTTGATCTTCTACCCACTCTCATCCCTCCAACATCTGCAAAGATTTTAGAGTATGTAAGTGCTTATGCAATTCTTGGAGTATTAAGGTCTAGTAATTCAATTTCACACATATTTATTGATGAAAAATCACATTAAAATGTTCTTCCAGAAGTGTTTTCTGGAAATTGGCACAAATGGTGCAAGCAGAAATTAATATTTTAGCTCTTTATTGCTTTGTTCTTTGCTTATTTCTCCAAGCAAAACTGTAAACATGAAAAATTGACTTTTTTGGAGAAAGGAATGAATATAAAAGTTATCTTCTGGATTGACTGTGTTGTAACCTATAACCTGAGACATATTTCATAAATCTTACTCATGTTTCTATTGTACGTTTTATTGGTTCTTTTAAATTCCTTGTTTCATAAGATTAGTTTTTCCTTCTCCTAGTCAACAATGAGCCATAAGCTGTGTATTTCCCTGATTCATCCTTCTTCCCTTCCCCCACCCACAGTATATCCCTATAAAAATATGTCTGTCCTTTTCATTATACTTCTTGAGAATCCATCTCAGAAAAAATTCAAAATTTAAAAAAGGCATTAAGACATTCATGACAGTCTTATTTATAATAAGAAAACGAATACAGCCCCTGTCCTAACCCCCCCACCCATGCACACGCACACGCACGTATGCGCGCGTGCGCACGCACACACACACACACACACACACACACCCCTTCCCCAGCCAGGTATTCTTCAATACAGAAGGAAGGAACTGGCTGTAGGGAAGAACAGAGTTCGTCTTTCATAACAGGAAGAAAGCAGCGTGTATGGGTGCAGATGGTTGGAGGTGGGTAGATGAGGTAGTGTGAGTTTGTGGAAATGCTCTTCTAATTTGCTCCAATTTTGTCAGAAAAGTAAGAAGCAAGGTCCTCTCCTGAGAGTGAGCATGGGGGCAGAGGTGTTGGACATGTGAGGAGAGAGGAGAAGGTATGAATTGATTCTCTCCTGTAGTGGGAGGGAGAATGTACTAGGGGAATCTATTGTAGCTGCTGGGCAGCATCAAGGGCTCCCGTGAGGTAGGGGCACAGATATAAAGTAGGTAAGTCAACACCATTGTATGTGTGTTTCTAGACACTTCCAGCTGGACTGAGTTCATAGGCCAGTGTGGCAGTTCAGAATAATCAAATGTGAGTTTAGCCAAGTGAGTACAATGAAAAGGGGGATATGGGAAATGTTTTAGATAGATAGATAGATAGATAGATAGATAGATGAGAGAGAGAGAGAGAGAGAGAGAGAGAGAGAGAGAGAAAGAGAGAGAAGTTACCAAGGATTGACTGTGGAATAGAAGCTGGCTGAGGAGGGAAGGGGGGTGGGGACATGAAGGAGGTTAGTGCAGTGAAAAGATAGCAGGATTACTGGATTACAGGTCCAGGTGAGGTCAGAGGAGTTTTTGCATCTGGGGCTCTAGAGGGAGATTGCTGGAACATAGGGGCGGTGGTGTCATGGAGTTTGTATTATGGAATCATTGCAATGATTTGTTATGACGGCTTATCCGACTGACCTGTATCGTGGGAGTGAGAATTTAAAGGAATGGTGGAGGACAAGATCATCAAAGTAGAAGTGTTTGGTGAGGTGAGTGGCCGGGATGCTCCGTTTTACTTTCCTGTGTATTAACCTCAACAAAAATTAAGATGGAAGTAGTGCTGGAGAGAGTGATAGGGAGCCCAGTGTCAGTAAGTTATAGCTACAATGAGGGGTAATGGGTAATATAGTCTGATAATGTGTGATTCAAAACTGAGATATTTTGGGGTGAGAGAGGGAGAATGATCTGGAAGTGGCAATGAAGAGCAAGGAGGACCTCGTCCCACACTGAAGCCCAAACTTCCGAGGGGTATGGAAGAAAACCTAACCCCTACTCTACTTCAGGCATTTGTCCTTGGGGGAAGTCAAGTTTTCTTTAGAGAAAGCATGCAGCAGAACTGGTCCAGGAGGACTAGAGACACAGGGCATTTTGGGTAGTGATAGGCTATGAGTTCAAGAGTACACAGTAGATGGTTTGGGAAATTTGGATGAAGGGGGATATGGGGAAAAAACTGGGGTTACACAGAGCCGTATAGGGATGAGAAGTGACCTGGGAATCTGAGGCTTCTTGTGGTGACTGACACCACTGGGATAGAAGCAGTAAGGAGACTGGTTCGGGTAGACCAAAGGCAGATATTTAATTTAACAACTTTATTGAGAGCTTTGCCATATTAACAACTGTGTATTTAAAATGTACATTTCCCCAGTCTTGTTGAGATATAATTGACCCTTAACATTATAGGTTTAAGGGTTATGATGTGTTGATTTGATGCATTTATATATTGCAAAATGATTACCACCATCATGTTAGCTAACACCTCCATTACCTCACCTAATTACCATTTATTTTTTATGGTGAGAACATTTAGGATTTACTCTCAACAACTTTCAAGTATGTAATACAGTAGCATTAACTACAGTTACAATGCCATGCATTAGATACCCAGAACTTATTTGCCTTATTGTACTCTTTGACCAAGGTCTCCTCATTTCCCTCACCCATGATGTTTTGACATGTGTAACATTATGAAAAGATCACCACAATCAAGCAACTTATCCATTACCTCTTTGTGGTTACCACCATTGTGTGTGTGGTGGTGAGGGGGAGTTAAAAGACTTAATCTAAGATCTCTTAGCAAATTTCAAGTATACTAGACACTTCAGCTGGACTGAGTTCATAGGCCAGTGTGGCAGTTCAGAATAATCAAATTTGAGTTTAGCCAAGTGAGTCCAATGAAAAGGGGGATATGGGAAACAGTTTTAGATAGATACATAGATAGATAGATAGATGGATGAGAGAAAGAAAGAGAGAGAAGTTTCTCTCTGTCAAATTAATAAAAATTTTAAAAAAGAGTCTCTTATGGTTTGCCTCCCTGTTTTCATCTTATTTTTCCTTCCCCTCCCTTATGTTCATCTGTTTTTGTTTCTTAAATTCCACATATGAGTAAAATCTTTCTCTGACATTTCACTTAGCATAATACCCTCTAGTTTCATCTACATCATTGCAAATGGCAAGATGTCCTTCTTTTTATGACTAATATTCCATTGTTTGTGTGTGTGTATTTGCGTATGTATGTGTATCTATATCTATATATCACATCTTCTTTATCCATTCATCTATAGATGGACATCTGGGCTCTTTCCATAGTTTGGCTGTTGTGGACATTGCTGCTATAAATATTGGCGTGCAGGTGCCTCTTCGAATCACTATTTTTGTATTCTTTCCATAAGTACCTAGAAGTTCAATTGCTGAGTCATAGGGTATCTCTATTTTTAACTTTTTGAAGACCCTCCATATTGATTCCCAGGGTGGCTATACCAGTTTGCATTCCCACTAACAGTGTAAGAGCGTTCCCCTTTCTCTATATACTCACCAACATTTGTCGTTTCCTGAATTGTTAATTTTAGCCATTCTGACAGGTGTGAGGTGGTATTTCTTTGTGGTCTTGATTTGTATTTCCCTGATGCAAAGTGTTGTTGAACATTTTCATGTGTCTCTTAGCCATTTGTATGGCTTTTTTGGAGAAATGCCTGTTCATATCTTCTGCCCATTTTTTGGCTGGATTTTTTGTTGAAACACAAAGTCTTATAAGAATAAGTTTTAAGCATATTTATTCAGTGATATAGAAAGAATAGGAAGATACAAAAAATGATTGATGAAACAGACTCAGAGAAGATGAGGAAATAAGATTGAGGGGGTAATGAGATAGTGGGAAAATCTAATGTTTATTGAGCAGTTTCTGTGTGCCACAGATCATGGGATTTCTATATGCATCAGGTCAGTTAAAACGAATAACTTCACAAGAGTTGTATTTCTGTAAATCCTAAGTTTACAGACCTTGGCTCAGAGAGGTTAAGCAACTTGCTCAAAGCCATACTACTAATGAAGTTAGAGTCAAAATTCAAAACCCAATCTGTTTGAGACCTAAATTTCTCATTTTTCTACCACATTACACGGTCTCTCGTCTTTGAAATGAATGAGACTGAGGTTAGATAGATAGAGCTGCACATATGATTGTAGAATGGAGGTAAACCTGAAGAAATTTATATTTGAAGCCCCTTCCCTTTTTTTCCTGTTTAATCCTGATATCCATTCACTGGGATCCTCTCTACCCCTCTAAACTGAGATAACATTACCTCAATATCATTACAAACTTTGTGGAGGTCTCAAAGTCTTCCACTGGTTTCTACAGATCACCAGGAACTGGCATTTTCACAGGATCCTCTGAGTCTCTACACTGGCTTTTGACTAAACTAGTTCAGTTGACAGCTTCTCTTGCATCCTGTGGGAACTCTGACGCCTATGCCTCAAGTTCTACAAAGGACTCGAGTTTGTGGTAGACATCAGAGAAGCTTTTGATGGGAAACAAAGAGGTATTTATCCTAGCAACACAACTTCCAGGTGAACAAAGATCACTCTTGTGCTTAAAAGTCTTTTGGTTTCACTCCCTGGGATTTTTCACTGGCTTCTTCATCCAAGGGTGCCAGCCTACTTTGCCTAACTAGTTGTTTCCTCTCTCTTTCTTCCTCACTTATCTTTCCTCTTTATTTGCACTCTCCCATGTTACTCTTGGGAATGCTAAATTTTTCTCATTCTGTTCTGCGGAGAACTGCCCAAAGCCTCTACTCCCCTGTGCTGGTCTAAGCCTTCCATTGCAAATCCAAGAGTGCAGGTATGCACTCTGCTGATTAACATGTGGCAAGATCCAGCTGCTGGGTTTTGATTTGTACACTCTCCGCTGTGCAGATGGAAATAAGGCCAACTGCTGAGAGGGGGAGCTGGGAGAGGGCTTAGGAAGGGAGTGATGATCTCAGTAGCCTTTGTAGGAAAGGAATGTTAGGGACACCCAAGGACTCAGCTGAAGCGGAGATTGTTGGCTTTTTCCTAGAAATCAACCCTCCAAGCAGAAAAAAGGTGAAAGATGGCTGGAGTTCTGTGGGGTAGGAAGCTTGCCGAGCAATCACAGGATAAAGCCAAAGACCTAAAGTTGTGTGAGGTGCTAACAGACTGTCCCTGACGAGGTGGGCTGTGAGTCTGGGGCAGGGGGCAGTGAGGAAGTAGGACCAAGAGGGAAGGTGACAGAAGAAGGGGAAATAACAGGGCTCAAAAAGATAGAAAAACAGGATTTGTGAGAAAAAGAGCAGGACTGGGAGAAGGTAGTGGTCAGAAAGGGGGTTTTGGAGTTGTGACTTAGCAGCTGGTTGGCCTCCCTGGTACTCTAGGACCCAGGACCTAAATGCCCAGTGTGCTGGTACTGCCTCTGAGCAGTGGCTCTCCCATTCTCTCCCCATGACATACAACAGCCCACCCCACCAGCCTCACAGATGGAGGAGAAAGCCTCAGTAGGCAATCGAATCTCCCGTTAGGTTTCGTAGGTCTCCCTGCAGTATATGACTTCAGGGGGTTGTCTCGTCTTGAATGGAAAAGCTATACAATGGCTCAGTCACAGCTATTTCTTTCTCTCTCTCCTTCTCTCTCTAACCTCCCACTCTTTGCAGAGAACAATGTTCTCTTGCCTGCTGCTATACATATGGGGGCGAAGGGGAGTGGGCATTTTGATTCCCTGCTTGCCTTGAAACCGAACACATCGATACTCCTGAGAGTCTCTCCAACTTACATTGGCTCCATCTTATCATCTGGGCTCATTGCTCACCTTCCTCCCCTCCCTACAGTATCCCCATATCTTTGTGTCCTTGTTTGAGTTTCCATTTACTGCTCTTCCAACCAAATGTCATCCGTGTTAACACTGTATTGGAAGAAGAGCAGAGAAGACCTGTCTTCGTGCTCATTAAAGGTGAGCTGTTGTTTAAAAAATGTTCCGTATGCCACAGGTAAGCCATCTGTCATCTGTGTATCCTGAAACAGCATCTTTTCTGCCAGCTTTTTTTTCTCCCTTCTAGCTTCTGCCCTAAGTTATATCCCTAATAGCTTGATTTCAAGCACTGTTGTGCCGATGGCACAGTTAGGGGCCACTTTAAAGTTATAATAAATGTCCTTAGTCACGGGGCCATATGGAGACTATGTGGGTGGTACCATTAGCTGTAAAGCTTGAGGCAGATTTGAAGTTGTCTTGCCCAGAAGAGAATCACAAATCAGAAAAAAAAATGTTTTGATAAAATATACTAGAACAGATTTTAAGCTGTTCTACCGTCAAACAAGTCTTCCTGTTCTCAGTTCAATTTTATTTCTCCCAGATGATTTCAAACAAAAGTTCCTGATAATACCAGCATGGATCCTGACAACACTTGATCATGGTTCTCCCCAGAACCAGGAGAATGCTCTGTCGGCACAGTGTTTATAGGATTAGTTGGGGAAACAGTGGTAGTTTTCCATTAGTATTTCCCTGTGAATCTACAGATTTCTGAACTCACAAGTTAGAGTTTCCCTAAGTCCTTTGTTGTTTATCAGCCAATAAACTATAAGAAATCCTTGACTCGGGAGGGGTCATCCTGCTTTCCCTCTAAAGTGATGTCGTCAGCTAATTAGGCAATCTGCTTTTCTATCACATGGATTAAAATAGACCATGACTATAAGCAGATCGCAGACAGGGCCCACATCTCTTATTGTACCTAGTGTATGTTTGGTAAAAAGTAGGCCTTCATGGCAGAAATGAGCTGTTTCTGGAGCTGAAAGGAGCCTATAAGGTCATCCACAGCCTCCTGTAGTTCAGGATTTCCCAAAATGGGTTCCTTAGGGCTCAGTGAGGTACAGGTTAAAAGGTTGAGGAAGGTGGGGAAGGAACATGAGAAGAAAGGGGTACTAGGGCTGTTTCAGGGTCAAACTGGCTTGGAAAATAATGTGATCAACAAATTGTTCTTTTATTACAGGATGTACTAAGTCTTTAAAGTGCTTCTAAACCTTGTAAATGGCAAAGAGAAGGAACACAAGTGTGGTACATTTCCACTAGGGTGTGGTGTATCAGTTTGGGAAAGGCTGGTCCAGCCCAACTCTCTCAACTTATAGGTGAGAAAAATGAGGCTTAATGAGGGATGACATACTCAGAAACATTTGATTTATTAGTTGTCACCTGAGATTAGGATCTAGACCTGTTTTTATTCTGGGTTTCTCATGGGGGGGGGTCACCACCAACCCCCCCCCATCCAGATAGGAGGGGAAAAAAACCCAATGAGACCCTACCATGAATCTGCTGACAAGGGCTTGTTTTCAGCTTGACATTTCAAAGATTGATCCGTGTGACTATTAAGAATTACCCCAAATCTTCCCAGGCGCTTAGAGGAGGAACACATTTTCCTTCATGAACCATGCAGTTCCCTAATTTCTGATCTGTGTGAAGAGATGGCATGCCTGGGTTTATATTTTATTCATCTTAGTCCTAGTCATTACTTCACCAAAAGAAAAAAAAAAGGCAAACTATCCTTATAGAAAGAACCTTTACGGACAAATGCAAGGCCCTTTGCTGGAACTAGAGAAAAAAATAAAATGCCAAGAAGAACAGCTAAACGTGCATGGAACACTAGACAGAGAGGTATACATGTGATGGAGTGGGGGTGTCTTCTGAATCATTTCCCTAAATTTAGCTATGCAGTTTAAAAAAATAAGCCTTTAAGATCTGCTTCCCAGAAATCTTGTTATTTCTTTGCATATGTCTTACGTAAGTCTGTGCCACAGGCCTGCAGAATAATTAGATGGGAAGGGCACAGCCCCATTTCGAAAGAACCACCAAGAGAAATCCATCAGAATTTGTGAGGCTAAGAAACTCAGGAAAATCCAACCTTTGCCTTTTCTATGCATGCAGCTGTGAGTGGTGCCATCTATTGGGAGTGTTGTCTGTTAAGTGCTTCCCACCTAGATGTTGTGCAGGTGATTGTAAGATTTATTAATTTCTCCCTCCTGAATAGAGCTGTCACTGTCGTCATTGCTTCCCAAAGCCTTTATCATTGTTCTTTAATTCCTGAGGGAGCATCTCTGTCACTCTTCCTCCCCATTTTTTCTTTCTCTAGCTTAACCCCATGACTGGCTCCGGAAAGTCAGGCTTCCAAAGATTTAGGAATCTATTCTAGATTCTTCCAGTTTACATCTAGTAATTGCTTGTATGGTTTCTCTGAGTTTCCTCTTAGCAAGTGGTACAGAGAGCATCTTCATGGTCAAGGCAGGGTTGTGTTGTATGCTACAGAGGTAATATCATTGAAAGAAGGTCAGTAAAAGTTGGAACAAATGCCCCCAATGTCTTCCAGCTCCCCGCTGGCTGCCTCTGTGAGTGCCATGTTTGGAGTCAGCTTTGAGCACACCAATAAGGAGAGCAAAAGTGATCATGATGGTAAACACTCCAGAACTCCCTCAGGTGTCCTCTACTTGCCTGCACCCTCTCTCAGACCATGCCTCGTACATGAGCCTCTTTTCCTTACCTCCCCTTAACAAAACCTCTTCACAAATAAGCAATCCTGACTTCATGTATTTCACATATTCATAGGAGAGAACTCACTAATTCATAAAGTTACTGAAATTCCTACCATGTGTCAATCCTTGTTCTAGGGATCAATTCAGTCAAGGTTCCTGCTTACACACTAGTAAGAGACCAATAAGAGACCAAGAAGTAAACCAATAAGACCATTTGTGATAATGGTAAGTTCTGTGAAGAAAATAAAGCAAGGTAACATGAAAGTTATTTGAGCTGCAGTGAGCATGGAAGTCTTCAGTGAGGAGATGACATTTGAGTCTTCACTTGAAGAGAAGGAGTGAAGTCTGGAGAAGGGTGTTCCAGCCAGTGTAGCTGTGGTGTGGTGAAAAAAGAGGAGATAAATGGGATACTTCTGGAAGGTTTTAAGAAGGAAATCGACATCTAATAAAAGACCACACCCTACCTTAAGAGAATGACTGTATATGTAGAGGAACTTTCAAGACTGAAGTAAGAACAAAGACATGGTGAGTTGAGAAATGGATTCGAGAAATCAGGACTGTTGTTCTGACTTTGCCTGAAACAGCAGACCAACCAACTTTGCTTCATTATCTTCAGCTTTTTCACATAGAAAAATGATGAGGTCAGACCAATTAGTGCACCCAAGTCTTTTCATATCCTAACACACATAGAAAAGTATAGCTCTGCAGCATGCCCAGAAATAAATGGGGCTCTGCAAGGCTGCCCCAGAAGCTGAGGCACAGTCTGAACACAAGGGAGGGAATTTCTAAACTAGATGATCTAGAAGGTCCCTCTCAGTTATATTATCTTTAGGTTTCCTCATTATGGTCCTCAATCCATACCACACAGGCAACGGTCTATTCTAACTAGATGCAAGGGCAGTACCAATGTAGGACGTAATGATTAGTGTGGCCTCTTACTTTGTGTTTACCAAGCATCACACCTCATCCTAAATAATCAAGCATTGTCTTCCTGTGCATTCTGCTACCAACCATGCAAATTTTCCAGATGCACTGGGTGGTACATTCCATCCTGAAGTGGTCTGCCCAGCTTAGAACTGGTGGTGTTTCAGAGTGTTTGGGCTTTCTACTTAACAAATCTAGATTTTTAAGTGATGAGACAATCTACCACAATGATTTATTGAGGTAGAGATCTTTATCATTTCCTTTCCTTTTTTCCATAGTACAAAAGAAATTTCTTCTAGAATAAAAAAGCAGTAGCTATAGTCTGATGTAATAAAACATGGAAACGGAGGTATTAGTGTCAGAGGATCAAAAATTACTCTACTGTGGGCACCTGGGTGGTTCAGTTGTTTAAGCATCTGCCTTCAGCTTAGGTCATGATCCCAGAGTCCTGGGATCAAGCCCTGCATCAGGATCCCTGCTTAGCAGGGTGTCTGCTGTTCCCTCTGCTCCTCCTCCCCACGCTCTGCCCCCTGCTTCTGTTCTCACTTGGGCACTTGCTCGCTCTCAAATATTTTAAAAAAATTACTACAATGAAAGGCAAATGTATGAAGATAGCAAGACTTGCCCTCTACTCCCCCAAGATCTGTTGTTTGACTCATACATTCAATAGTGCAGATGTATTTGAACATAGCCATCCTTAGTGTCCTATGTCCTTTGAGACCTGGCCTAGATCTGTATGTACAAACCAATTGAAGTCTACATTACATTTATTTCATTTTTGGTCTTAAAATCCCTTCTCACCTCTTCACCTTTTAGCCTCTCATAATCGCTTTTGTTCTGTGCCCCATCATGACATCAGTCCTCTGACTTCCTTAATTCTGTCAGCCCATCCGCCCAACTCCAACCTCATTTATCTCCTCACCGTATATACCATGTGTTCACCAGGATCCCTTGGATCCTTGGCCATCTACTTTATCCATTCCCAAACATAGTAACTCCTTGAACTTTCCAGCACTACTAGCATTATAAAACACAGACAACTGGGGATTGACTATGAAAGGGTCAACTCTGTGGTCTTTGTCTGGTTAACATGGGGTCCCACTTAGTTGGTCACAGGCTCCTACATAAGTTATCTACATCTTGGCAGAAGGCTTGTTCCTGTGTTGTTTCATGGAAGTGGTCCTCATAGGGAAAAAGGTACGAGGAATTAAGGAACTGAAAAATGAGAACATCAAACTCTTATATGCCTTTGGTTCATTTAACAAGCTTATGTTTTTGCCTACATTTCCTTTCTTCTCCCATAAAATGATTACAGTCATCCTCTCACATGACTGACTTCTACTAACAGTTAAACATTTCTTCCTCTGTCCTGTCATTGAACACACACTGTAATCCTTTGTTCACATGTCTTCTCCCTTTCTAGATTATGAGCTTCTTTCAACACTAAAAATACTTCAATATTTTTTTTACCTGCACAGCTTCTGAAGAAAATCACAACATAATTCTTAGCCTTTTTGCTCTGTTGGTAAGATGTATTTCCCTCCTCTGGCTTCTGGCTTCTTTCAAGACTTACTCTTTTTCTTTGGTTCTTTTTAATTTTTTTTTTAAAGTGCAGTTTGAAGATAATATAACTAGGTGTAGATTTTTGGTATTTATCCTGCTTGGTGTTTTCTGAGCTACTTGGGACTGTGCTTTAATATCTGTCATTAATGTGGAAAAATTATCTGCCTTGATTATTTCAACTACTTCTTCTGTTCTCTTGTCTCCTTCTAGTTTATTACTATTTTGTATGTGCTAGTGCCTTTAATTGTCCCAACGTTCTTAGAAATCCTGTTCCTTCTTGTTGTTCTTCTGTTTTTCAGTTTGGGAAGTTTCTTCAGAATCATTTGTTCTTCCCTTAGCCATGTCCGGTCTCCTGAAGAGAACTCCAGAGGCATTAAATTTTACAATGCTATTTATTTCTAGTATTTTCTTTTGATTATTTTTTAGAGTTTCCATCTCTCTGCTTACATTACCCATCTTGCATGTTGTCTGCTTTTTCCATTAGAGTCCTTAACGTATCATAGTTTTTAAATTCCTAGTCTGATAATTTCAAAGTCTTTGCAATAATGGAGTCTGATTTTGATGTCTGCTTTATGTCTTCATGCCAGGAATATGGGGAAATCTTTCTTCAGTCTTCACTTCAAAAATCTGGTGGGGCTCCTGGCTATAAAACTCATGAAAGTATAAGGATCCCCCTTAAGGCTGGGCCCCCAGAGGTTTAAGCTTTCAAGATAGTCCATATTCTATCTCCAGCAATTAGTCAATTACTCTTGAATATTCCTAGCTAGTTCCTGCAGCAGGTTCTGTTCCAGGCACACTGTGGTTCTCTGTATTTACCCATCTCTCTAGTTTTGGGGGGTGGCCATTTGGCTTGAGATCTCTATTCTGTCTTCAATCTAAGAAGAGCAATTGATTTTTCAGTACAGTATCTTACTTCCTGTGAGACTGGCAACTGTGGGTGGACTTTTTATTTATCTTTGAAGCCATTTTAATGATGTAGTCATTCAACAAATATTTGCTGGATCAAAGTCTAAAAGGACAAAGGAAGGAAGCACTAAATTAGGGGACTATTCCTTTAAAAATATAAGGCTTGTTTCCAACTGTATTGTAAGAAAAGGAGCTTTACTCTTTGTTCCTGATTATGTTTTCTTCTTGCTTTGTTTTTGGCAAGAGTTAAATACTTGTCCAAACTTTCTCACCCATGATCAGATTCCACCTTCTCAACTTACTCCTTACTTACCCTGTCTTCACATGGCACCAGATTTGGGGTTCTTCTTGACACAACCCTATAGATTTCAGAGTTTTTATGCCCGAGTTTGAATAAAAAACCTTGTATCCTACCATCATCCACCATGACTTCCTTGAGTTTCCTTCCTCTCAATCGCAACATTTACTCCTATCTTCCTTTAACTAGGTAAACTTACTGAGCAGGTTATTAATTAACACTAGGAACTCGGCAAAGTGTTTTTCAAGGATTATTTCCTTGGTTCCCCTTAACAAACCATGAGGTAAATGTAATTTCTACTTTTAGAAAATACAGAATTCTGGCTTAAAGATGACAAATATCTTAATTCACATAGATAGTAAGTAGCAGAGTTAGATTTTCAATCTCCCCTCTTCTTTGTCCAATCTCAGGGCATCCATCTGTCCATCCTACAGGCAAATACTGAGCACCTATATGTTACAAACACAGAACTAGGTGCCTTTCTAGATACAAAGATAGATCACATGTTTTTGTCAACAGAATAACCATCTTCTTGGAGGAGTAGGTACGAGAAGATGAAAAAAATGGCAGAAAGAGGAATAGAAAGGGTAGAAAGAGAGAGAAAGCCATTAATCCACACACATCTATACAGTGCTTCCAAAGCAAATAACTTCTATTTCTCCCTTTCAGTATTAAACAAATCTAAGACTTAGCCCTTTGGTTCTTGAGAATTTAAACCCAAGTCAGAATATCCAGAAGGTCTTCAAAAGATGTTAATAAAAATATGCTCCCTCTTGGGGTGGCTGGGTGGCTCAGCTGGTTAAACATCCAACTCTTGATTTTTGGCTCAGGTCATGATCTCAGAGTTGTGGAATCGAGTCCTGCATTTGGTTCTGTGCTAAGCAAGGAGTCTTCTTGGGATTGTCTCTCTCCCTCTCCCCTCCCTCACCTTTAAAATAAATAAATAAATAAATCTTTTGGGGGGAAAAAAGTTCCCTCCCAATATGCTCTCCAACCTAGTCAAAGATAGAATGCTGAGAGGGGATATCTTAGAGCTATAACACCGGTGCCACCACCTCCTACCCATCATATCACCAGGAGGATTCGCTAGCCTATGACCAACTCTGGAAAAAATCACCCCTATAGTACCACCTTTGCATCCTGCCTGGACATATAGCAAACTGGAGATGGGGAAGACCAAATAAGAGAATTAAAGACCTGATTGCTCTTGTGCCCAATCTAGGGATTAGTATTAAATACTCAATCAGTATCAGTATAATATACATTAGTATCTTACACTCTAGTGTTCTACTAGACCACAGCTTTTTAAAGATTCATGAATGTCCAATTCTGAATTGCAATGATATAATTTTGGGTACCATCTACAGAGTGGAGGATCTGTGATAGAGTAGGTGGATGGAAGGGAGAGAGTAAATGAAACATGAGAAGACAGGATATCATGACACCTTAAGGTAGGAAAAAACCTTGGAGGTTACTTAGAGTTCTACTGCTCCAATGCTGAAGAGTTGAGTGGGCCTAACCTCTCATGAACTGTCAGGGCACTAGAACTTGGTTCTCCTCTGACAGTGTGTTAGTGAGCAGTGTACTTAACTATACCACTCCAAAAATGGATAATAAGTGTGATAATAAGTAGTAGTAGCTGGCTTTGTGAGCAACTAACCCCTTCTACCAGATGAGTGACACCCCAGGAACAGTTTTACTTTTTATTTTCTCATAATACATCTTGCTAGTGTTTAAAAAGCTAGACAAATAAAATCCCTGCCAACTAGTTAAAAAAAAAAAAAAGAACATTCCTATATGGAAACACACCTCATGGAGGTTACCGGTATGACATTCATTTTTTAAGCCCAAATATTTTTTTCCTTCTATCCTCCATGCAGAACTTGCTTCCCATATTCCTACCTGCAAAGTTCCTACTGCTTCTCCTAATGTATCCCCCATTTCCACAGCTTCTAGTTTCCTCTTCTCCAAAGACTTGGGGCAGCCAGACCTCTGATGTGCCAGAGCTATTTGGAATTGGACTTGTTATTTAACCTCTTTAAAATTCTTCTTTCTCTTCTGAAAAATGGGGATGATGAGAAGTTGCTTCATAGTTATTTCAAGGTTAAATGATATCATATAGTTAAGGACTGTAGCTCAGACCATAATGAAAGCATAATGATTGGTAGCTCTTATATTTAGCCATTGTTTTTTGTTTTCATTTTTTATTCATTTTTCCTATTCTCCCTGGTTTTTTTTTTTCTGTATCAGAAGGCCATTTTTGAGTTTTCTGAGATTTTCTATTTAAGGCAGCCCCCTTTATAAAGTCCAGAGGTTTGCTCATACATCAAAATGCTTTCAACCCATAATTGGAAAGATCTATGATGAAGATAGAGATGTCATAATGTTTATTCTGCCTGGGAGGACCTGAAACTTCCTTTTCAACTTATTCTAGTACAAGATCTATACATAGCAGCTTCAAGTAAGAATTGTTGCCTGAGGGCTGAGAGGTAAATCGTTGCCCTCTTCTACCCCAGACCCCATGGATATTTGATTCCAGCTATCACAAAATTATTAGTTAACAAAGGCAATCAAAAGGGGGCTGGGAGGGCAGAGTCCATCTTCCCCACTTAAATATGCATGTCCCATATTCATACTCAAAGTTACCACCCGGTTTCTGGGGCCGCACCCAGAAAGACCAAGAACAAGAAAGACTTGGAAACATTTCTGCCAAACTAGGTTCTCAGATGGCCCCAAGGGTACCTACTGAAATATTTATAACATTAGTCACTTAGAAATATATCTCATTAAATGAGTTTTTTTTTAAAAAATGGAAAATAATTTATAAAGATAAAAATAACTCAGCCTTGCCACAAAAGTACAAAAATAAATTCTGTACCTTCTCTGCTTGATTCAGGGAGGGAAAAGGAGAATATGAAAGTGAGAGCAAGGAGCGGGGGCGTGGGGACAGGATAGGAGAGGGAGGGGGCTGTGGGGACAAGATAGGAGAGGGAGGGGGCGTGGGCATAGGATAGGAGAGGGAGGTGGGGCGTGAGGATGCAAAAGTGAAAGAATACATCATGACAAAAGTAAAAACAAGATACTTGACCAACCAGCAATGCTGCTCTGAGGCCCAGGGATCTTGGGCAGGATAATGGAGGGGAATAGAATTCCTTTAAAAAAAAAAAAAAACAACAACAAAACAAAACTATTGCCTAGTTCAGAGTTCATCAAGTCCTTCCCAACATGATGCTCTGTTTTTAGACAATGGTACACCACAGGGGAAGGAATTCATCCAGCCCTGGTTCCTCTTCCTCCCCACATCTTTTAATTATAGGGCTCTGTAAGCAAAAAACAATAAAGAGTTCTCAGAAGGTCCTTTCTTTCATGCTTTAAAAACACATGGTGCATGTTCTGGCCCTGACATAACCTTGGCTCCTACCAGCCACCCCCCGCCCCCAACCCATCGCTTGCTCTTGTGTTGCTGTACCCTGGTGTTCTTCAAAAACTTCCGCCGTGGTCCTGCTTCAGGGCCTTTGCACTGCCTGTTCCTTCTGCCTGCCCTTAGGCTCTTCTCCATGACCCAGAGCTGCCTAGGGAAACATCTGTGACTACCCGTAAGGTTTGTTCAACTTCAGTTACACTGAATAGTAGTAGCCATACTTGTACTTTAAAAACGGAACATATAATCACAGATGAAGAATAGTTAAGCACTCTTAGAGTGGAATGACTTTTCCTCTCTGCTTGTTTCTATCCTCTGCCTGGAGCACAGCCGTCTGCAGAGCTGGGAATATAGGAAGTAGGGGCGTCTCTTGCACGCACTGTATAAAAACCCCATTATTTCACAATCCTTGTGTTCTAGGCTCATAATACATCAAGTCAGTAATTGTGAGCAGTTATAGTAATGCACGGTTCTAAGCAATTTTTACATAGCTGTAAATTCTGCTTTAATCTGTCACCAATTACTACGAGGCATTCTGTCCAAAACTTACATGTGCTTGCGCTGACTGCCAGCCTGCTTCCCTTAACCAGCTGAACTGAACGAGAGAAGTCTTCCTGTGCCATTTAGAGAAGGAAGAAAGCATGTCCTGAAAGCTAGGAAGCCCAGAAAGGGAGCTCCAGTTCCCACCGTAAGAGTGCCAGTGAGAAAAGGGAGGTGGCATTCATGTCTTAGATCCAGTGTCAGAAGACAGGTCTCCAACCCCAGCTCCTCCCCCTTGTCCGTTCTGTAAGCTTAGGAGAGAGCTTGAATATATATGGCCAAGTTTTATCTCTTTATTAAGACACTGTTACTTACTCTTTACTCATAATAACAAAACAGCTAACATATATTGAGTACTTACTATATTTCAGGCACTGCTAAAAGGGAGTATATATACTTACGTTCACATACAAATATATATATGTAAATGTGCATATTTATTTATACATATAGTAAAGTGCACAGATTTTAAGTGCAAAGTTACATATTTTACATATCTATTTTACATATCTTACATTTTAATGTATTTATATACTTGTAAAACTATTACTCAGATCAAAACAGAGAGCAATATCAGTGCTCTTCCTCCCAGTTAATAACCTCCAAAAGTAACTGCTTATTTGACCTTCACTGCAATAGATTAATTATACCTATTCTTGACCTTTATATAAATGGAATGATACAAAATGCATTTTTTCTAGCTCTTTTCAGGAAATCTTATGTCCGAGAGTCACCTGTGAACCATGTAGCAGCAATTTGTCCTCTTACTCTTGTATAGTATTTCATTATATGAATAAAGTTGATCCATTTTGTTATTGATGAACATTTGGATTGTCTCTGGATTTTGTTGTTCTTGTTCTAAGACTCTTGTTCAGGGCTTTTGATGGGCATATTTCCATTTTTTGAGTATATACTCAGGATGAAAAGTGCTGGATCTCAGATTTATTCTGTTTACCTTTAGTAGAGCCTGCAAGGTGGTTCTCCAACATAATCATACCAGTTGCATTCCCACCGGCAATATGTGAGTGTGCCAGTTGCTTTGTATTCTCACCAGCAACTGGCATGTAGTCTTTTTAATTTAAGCCATTCTTATAGGGGTATAATGGTATTTTATTGTAGTTTTAATTTATGTTTTCCTGATATATAATACTGAAAAACTTTTCATAGGTTTATTGGCTAATTGAATAGTCTCTTAAGATCAGATCTTTTGCTTTTTAAATTTTCTTGCCTTTATTGTTTCTTCGTTTATAGGAGTTCTTTATACTAGATCTGGGTCTGTTGTCAGATATATATTTTATAAATATCTTCTTGTGTTTTGACTTTTTATTTGAATAATTCTTCATTTTAAAGTCCAATGAACATATCCTTTCTTTCTTGATCATTAATTTTTGTGTCCTAAGAGTTTACCTTCCTCAAGATTTATGAAGATGACTTCCTATGCTTTCTCCTAGAAATTTTATTGCTTTACCTTTTAGTTTAACCCTATGATCCATTTTAAATTTTTATCTATGGTTCAAGGTGCGAAGCAAGACCTTTTCTTTTTTTTTTTTTTCATATGAAAATCCAGTTAGTTCCATGACATTTATTAAAAGGATCAACCTTTCCCCACTGACCTATAATGGCATCTTTGGCATAAATCAAGTGAAGGTACTGGTGTGGGTCTATTCCTGTATTGTATTTCATCGTTCTGTTTGTTCTTTCACCAATACCATGTAATGTTTATGTTAATATAGCTTTAAAATAGGTCCTTGGACTTCACGCCAGGATTTTCTTTGTTATTCTAGGTCCTTTATATTTCCATACGAATTATAAAATTACCAGTTGTTACCAAAACTTAACGATTTTTTAATTGGAATTACACTTAATACATAGATCACCTAGAGACAGAATGACATCTTAATAATGTTCACTATTCCAATCCATGGTATATGGATGGTGGCTATATATAGTTATATATGGATATGTTACATATATCAGATATGTGTGTGTGTGGTATATCCATCTATTTAGGTATTTAATTTCTATCAACAATGGTCTTGCAGTTTCCAGAATCAAAATTTTTAGAAATATTTTTATTTATTTATTTATTTGACAGACGGAGATCACAAGTAGGCAGAGAGAGAGGAGGAAGCAGGCTCCCTGCTGAGCAGAGAGCCCGATGCGGGGCTCGATCCCAGAACCCTGGGATCATGACCTGAGCTAAAGGCAGAGGCTCCAACCCACTGAGCCACCCAGGCACCCCCAGAATCAATATTTTTAAAAAAGATTTATCTCTTTATTCGTCAGAGAGAGCTGAGCAGGGAGAGCAGCAGAAGGATAAGGAGAAATGGGCTCTCTGCTGAGCAAGAAGCCTGACACAGGACTCAATCCCGGGACTCGGGGAGCATGAACTGAGCTGAAGGCAGATGCTTACCGGACTGAGCCACCCATGTGTCCCTCCAGTGTCAATATTTTAAGTGTTCTAGTTAATCTTCTGAATGATTCTGAGGTAGGCACTATTATAATCCATAGTGTTACAGACAAAGGAACAGAGATAAAATGGCTTGACAAAGGTCATGTAGTTGGGATGAGGCGGGGGGTCACTGTGTGGACAAAATATGATATTGCAAGAACAAAAACTCTATAGGTTTTAGAGGCTACCCAATGTCAGTATAATTATGACTACATGCTCTTGAGTGCATGGGCCCCAGTGCTGCCTTGTAAATACTTAGAGACTTGTTTCTTTGCAAACCCAGAGTCCTTAACATGTTAACTTTGTTTGTTGTCTTCTAGACTTAACTTTGCATTCCCCCTTCTGAATAAAATTGGGGTACCTCGAAGAAAAACTATTGGTGCAAGGACCATGTTTTTCCTCATTCCTTTAGTCCTATACTGTCTGGCATGATAGTTCATTCAGTACTTGGTTTTGTACAGTAGATGCTTGCTGAAATGACAGTGCAGGCGTGATAAATTTTGTTAACATTCATCACGCTTTCTCAGAATAATTTCTGTTAGCCAAGATTTCCATGGCTCAGCAGGAATTTAGGAACCAGTGGTTTTAAACCTAAAAGACAAATGAAATCGTCTTCTCTCGACTTTAGATGGGATTAAGAGTAGAGGATGTAGTCAAAGGAGTAAGCCTCCTTTTCTGGAAGATTCCTCTACTCTGACATATTTTTGAGTTACTGTCATACCCTGTTTCTGCTTTAGCAGTCCTGTTTAATCAACGTATGCAATTTAGTGAACACATGGTCATAGGTCAGGAGGGAAATCGTTTCAGGTCTCTGAACTAAAGACTGTTTTCTGTGTTAAAATGTCCAAACACACAATTATAGAAAACAATTTGCTTCAGAAAATTGAACCATAAAACTCAGTATTGGTTTTGGTGGCTCACAGACTCTTTTTTTTTTTGCCCTTGGCGGGGAGGGGGGTGTGTCCCTTTACAAGAAGATAAAAGGATCAGGATTTGAAATTAAAAATTTCCATTTAATTTCCATTACTATAAAACTGAGAGTGCAAACTGCAAGATATATAATCCTTACTGTCTTGTCAAACTCATGTCATCTAAACAAGGAAAATACATAAAACAGTTGTCACAGTGATTTTCATTGCCATGTACCCTTGAGTTGACAATACTGAACCCAATGATGGAAACTTCTAAGATTTTAAGGGAACACATCATCTCTCTAATGCTGGTATGTGTGTATACATGTGCATGTGTGTTTCTGACCATGCTTAAGACCAGTAGATGCCCCGAAACATCTATTTACCTCCTATGTTGCCACGGGCAATCTTAGGCTAAGAAGGACAAAATAAGATTTGGTGATGGGGATAGAGAATCAACACAGAAAATAAAACAACTTTGTACAATTAAAAAGACAGTGAGGTAAGAAATGTAAACATAAAGAAATACGTTACAGGGGCACCTATGTGGTGCAGTCAGTTGAGCAGCCCACTCTTGGTTTGGGCTCAGGTAGTGATCTCAGGGTCATGAGATCGAGCCCAGGGTCTGGTTTCATGCTCAGTGCAGTGTCTACTTGAGTTTCTCTCTCGACATCTCCCTCTACTCCTCCCCACTGTGCTCTCGCTCTCAAATGAATCAGTCTTTTTAAAAAATAACATTTAATTTAGAAATTGTATTCATAAGGAAATGGTTCTAAGTATTAGATGTCAGCTGGGTTTTTGCTTTTCTTATTTAAGAGCATGCCAAGGAGTATAAGGAAAATATATCTATTTGTGTAGAGGTTATATTCTGAATGCATCAATCTTAATAGATTCCTCTCTGAATTTTTCTCACCAGCCCTCTGAAGTTAATAGACTATTGACCTAGAGGAGCATAGAAGAGAATAATAATTATAGTAAAAATAATAGCATGGGTAATCTGCCTTGAATTTATATAAGGACTTTCTCATATCAAATGCCAGATGTTCCTCATATATCTTCACATTAATATTCACATAAAATCTAGGCAACTTAGAAGCTGAAACAATTAGTGTTTTTACAGATGAGATTGGGTTCAAATAAATCAACTGATTTAACATTCTTACAGTTTCTCTGGATGAAATAGGTCAGATAATTCTCAATTCCCTCTTCAAACCTCTTTCAAATAGGTTGTAACTTTCTCCATGAATACCATTTTCTCCATTAATAATTTTTTCTCCTTTAATATTATGTGATATTAGGATACAGGCCCTTTCATATTGTGTCTCTTTATTGCTGCAGGAGATCTGTGAATGTCTGGTGAACAAGTAATAGAAACAAAATTGTACTAGTAGCATTTAAGGGAGTTTTGAGTATTACAAATATTTAAGCAATGTAACCATTCAATTTTATTTTTGTTACATTAGCTCCACAGTTTCTTTTGGTGACCCTAAGAATTACTTTACAATTCCAAGATTCAAAATATTTATTTCCTATGTATATACACTTAAAATGGTTTCTCAGGTAGAATTTGCAGGTATGTAAATTATGGATCACTATACAGAAATGATATCTTTGAGCATCTGGGAGACTCAAAGGATGAACATACATTTGAGAATGATTTATTGTAGAAGTTTGATTATTTCTGATTCAATGGTCTCAAAGTTGGGCAATGTGAACTATATGAATTAAGAGGAAAAAATTCACAAAGGGAGGGAGACTAAGCTAGCTAAGAACCCTAAAATGAGATTGAAAATAGGTATAAGCATGTTTGCAAGGAAGTTGCAATGCAGATATTACAAATTAATATTTACCATGACTGACATAAAGAGTGAAATTGAAATTGTAGAGAATTGAGACAGTGGAGAAAAATTGGGAGGCTCTTCCAAATTTATATTAAAAGGACTAATGAAGGAAAATGCTGACCAAAAAAATGATGTATATGGATGGTAGAAAATGGAGAGTATATGGATATAATACATATTCTTGAATGAAAAGATCAGAGTAGATAGAACTAATGCAATTGTCCAAGAAATAGGAGAAAGGCTTTTCCATTATCTGAAGTGGGGGAAGACTTGTTTACATGCAGCTTCTAGGAAAAATTAATCATAATGTTAAGAGAAAACCCATACCTAGTTATAGCCTAATCAAAAAATTATTTTAAGTAGGCTCCATGCCCAGGTTGGAGCCCCATACTGGACTTGAACTTATGATCCTGAGATCAGGACCTGAGTGGAGATCAAGAGTAGGATGCTCGACCAACTTAGCCACCCAGGCACCTCACCTAATCAAAATTCCTAAAATTAAAATTCTACAGGCATCAGAAAGCAGACTAACAGCAATTTTTAAAAATCTGTCTGGAGTTACATTTTCAGCCGTGTTAGACTAGGTGGTTTTCTCTTGATTAAAAACAAGTAAATCTAGAAAGTTCATCTCTGTGAAAGCACTGGAGAGCTTCCAAAGCCATGAGAATTTTTGTGGATAAGATCCTAGGAGAAAAAGGAAGAAAAAAATAAATCCCAGGTGTCACTCAAAACAACAGGGAAGTCTAAAAGCAGCTGCTAAGAGGGTGGAAAGCTGAGCAGAACTTTAGACCCATGGGGCTAAGGGGACAAACACTGGCATTAGGTGTGCAACTAGGAAGGGTCCAGATTTTCAAGTGAATCTCTGAAGGGCTGGCTGTACCCTAGGAAGAAGTATGAATTAGGAGTGGATCTCCCACAGAAACAGAAAGCTAGCTTTGAATCATCTAAATATCTGATGGCATTAGGATTGCTAGACCTCCTAACCTAGAAGCCCATGAGATGAAAACACGAACTATCTCTGAAGGAAGATAATATCCTCTATGCCTCAACTATGCATTTTTTTTTCATTAACAATGTCTAGCAATCAAATATAACCAACTATGTAAAAACACAAGATTTGACTGAAAACAAGAACAAACAAAAATAGACAACTGAAACCAATCTGTGAGAAATTCAGTTCAGGGGTTACAGTGGGAGTTATTATAAGCATTAGTTTTTAGAAGTTATTATAAACTTTAAAATAGTTACAATAAAATAGTAGAAGGAATTAAATGAGAGGGAGAATTTTGGCAGGAAACTAGAAACTAGTAAAATCAAATAGAAATTCTAGAAGTTCTAGAATTAATTACAGCAGTAATAAAAATTAGGAGTGAGTTAGATACAAATGAAATGGAAGATAGATAAAATACGTAAGAAGAAAATAAGGTAAGACTCAATAAAAGGGAAAGTGATGAAATACCAGAAAAAAATTAAGAGGCACCTGGGTTATGGTGAAAAGGTCTAATGTATTTGAAATTTTAGCCCCAATGAGAAGATAGGGAGAATGGGGGCAGAAGCAATATTTGCAGATAATGGCTGGTAATTTTCTAAAACTAAAGAAAGATCTTGAGCCACATATTGAAAAGTATTGTGAACTTGAAGCAAGATAAGTATAAAGAAAATCACACCTGGGAAATTCAAAATAAATTTGCCAAATATTGATTATTAAAGAGAATCTTACAAGAAACCAGTTTGGGGAGGGGGAAAGCAGGCTGGATCATAACAAAGGACAAGAAAGGGAAGGACTAGTAGGTTTTCATTACATTAAGATGGAAAACTTCAGTGTGACGAGTACATTATGAGTAAATCAGAATGTAAATGGGACATTGAAATATTTTTAAAATGTATGTTTTAAAAGATAAAGTATTATCTTTAATGGATGTATTATCTTTATGGATAAAGTATTAGTCTTTATTTATGAAATAGTATTTCAAATCAGTAGAAAATAGGGAACTTGTGAAACATGTCCGAACATACTAGGCACCAAAAATGCAAATTAAAACAATAAGATTTCATTTTCACCCATCACATCTAATAAATATATATAAGATAAAAACAGTTTTGGCAAGGACACACAGGAAATATGCACTCTCCTTTCTGGTCAGGACTATAAATTCAGACAAGTTTTCTAGATGGCAGTTTGGCAATGTGTATTGAGAGCTTTAAATATTTAACTCTTTGCTCAACAATAAAAAAATTATTTGAAGGAAATGTTTCGTCAAGTGTAAGAAAGTGTATACTAGATCCTAATTGAAACATTAAAGATAGCCAAAATTGTAAACAATATCAATATCGAACTAGTTCTTCATAAGGTATCCCCTAAATGTTAAGATATTCTAATTTTTCCCAATTAAATACATGTTACAGTTGAGATTAAAAGACTACCTACAGCTGTCATGTAGGATAGTAAGTCATGAGATGGTTGTCATTGCTTTTGTGTGTGCAAACTGAACTATGGAATCTAACCTCATGTCGAATCGTCATTTTATTTATTTGCATTGGTACAACACTAACCATTGCATTGGCGTGACACAGACAAAACCCTTGTACTTCTAATTCGGGATGCCCTTTATTGGGACAGGGTTCAGAATATGGTACCCCAAAATTTGTCACGTTGAGTATTTCAAACTGAAGGAAGTCAGGCCAGTGCAAAAAGGACTTTCTGACCTTCTGAAACAGGTCACAGGACCCTCATGTGAGAGGTGTCCTCCCTATACCTGGAGGAAAGGAAGATGCTTATTTCCCAAGACACAGGAATGCAGAGGAATAAGTAGTGAGGTCTTACTGTTTCCCCCAGCATACCATACTTAGTTCATACCCTTTTTTGGTCTAATTATGTTTTTCCATAATTTTCTAATTTTAAAAAAAAATCTAATTTAATTTTATTATTTTTTTCAGTGTTCCAAAATTCATTGTTTATGCACCACACCTAGTGCTCCATGCAATACGTGCCCTCCATAATACCCACCACCAGGCTCACCCCACCCCCCACCACCCTCCCCTCCCAAACCCACAGTTTGTTTCTCGAAGTCCACAGTCTCTCAGCGTTTGTCTCCCTCCTCCAGTTTCCCCCAACTCACTTCTCTCCAAACTTAGCATAAAAACACTCAGGTTTAACCACTTCTTTGGATTTTTATTTCCTTATGAAGTCTCCTGTGTCACATAAAACTAATACTAAATAAATTTGTGTGCTTTTTCTCTTGTTAATCTGACTTTTGTTACAGGGACCCTAGCCAAAAACTTAAAAGGGTAGGGAAAAAATATTTTTCCTCCTCTGTAGTCGCATAGAATGTCCTAAAAAGATATCTACATAATTACAGCATTGAAATAAAAAGCTGTCTTGTAAATAGAAGATTGCATATCATATGGTAGGCAAGGCAATAAAAATAGGTACTGCCAAATCCCTCGTACTAAATAGAATTCTTAAAACCAGCAGGGTTAAGTATGACCATTTCACGTGTCTTGGAAGAACTACCACTGATGGTCTGTCAAACAGTATAATTTTCAAAATAATAAAAATTCCCAAGTTGGAAGTATAGACAGAATTCTGGCATTTCTTATATTTTGAAATTATGTATTAATTTTAATGGTGCTAAAAAGATCAATGTTATGACCATTGGTTTAAAAAAACATAAAATTACTATAATTTTATATACAATTGCTAATGGAGAAAATGTTTAATTTTCAAACCTTAGATAAGGTGGCTTAGATTAAAACCTTGCTTTTAATAAAATACAGACAAATATTTTATTGGGTGCTAGTAAAAATGAGCAAATAAAAACAAATAGCTTTTATATCCTTTAATGTCTTTTCCCCCCAAATCTGTTAATTAATGGTACGTGTCACAATGTTATATTAGAAATGGAAAACAGTATGCTAGGCATAAAATAATATGAAATTATTCATATCAAAACATTAGGTATGTTTATTGCTGGGCAACATTTGCATTATTTTATGTTGCTTTGCCTAAAAAAACAGATAAGCCATTTTATTTTTCCTTTGTAATAGTAAATTCCAGAAACCAGTGGAACACAACTAGAAAACTATGTAACCCAAGAGTTCTGTACACAGTTAAGCTTTCCTGCCTTGTATGTAAGCAATACAAAGATATTCTTAGGGATTTAGGGATTTAGAAAAAGCCCAACTCCTGTATATTTCTTTTAATAGATACTTGAAGATTTGCTCCAGATGAATGAGGGGACAAAATTAACATTCAAGATTAAAGATGTCAGGGGACACTTGGGTGGCTCAGTGGATTAAGCTGTTGCCTTCGGCTCAGGTCATGATCTCAGGGTGCTGGGATCGAGCCCCGCATTGGGCTCTCTGCTCGGCAGGGAGCCTGCTCCCCCTCTCCCCCTTTGCCTGCCTCTCTGCCTACTTGTGGTCTCTCTCTCTGTGTCAAATAAATAAATGAAATATTTTTTAAAAAAGTGAATGTCTTAAAAAAAAAGATTAAAGATGTCAGTACATGAATGGAATAGGAGTGACGGTTTAATTCAGTTAAAATGGAGCTGTCTAAATACTTTGATCCAAAAAAATTATGAAAATTAAAAATGATTATAAAAAATATAAGTATATAAAATAACATAATAGCTGCACTATAGGTAAGAAATAAAAATGCCCAGGTTATTGTAACAAAGATCCAGAAGTTAATGATGATTGAGGGTGAAGTGAGGGGAAAAATGGTGTCACATGAGGGGAGTTTAAAAATATTGTTGAATTCTTTACTCTAACGAAATATAAGCAGAATGCTATTGAAAATTTCTTAGGAAACCACCAATATAATTAGGAAGAGCTTGTATGCTTCAAAAATTCTAAATCAGGGGCTCCTCGGTGGCTCAGTGGGTTAAGCCTCTGCCTTTGGCTCAGGTTATGATCTCAGGGTCCTGGGATCGAGTCCCGCATCGGGCTCTCTGCACAGTGGGGAGCCTGCTTCCCCCATCCCCTCCCCCCCCCACTGTCTGCCTGCCTCTCTGCCTACTTGTAATCTCTGTCTGTCAAATAAATAAATAAAATTTCAAAAATTCTAAATCATAAATGCGGAAAATAGTATACCAAAGAGCTAAAAACCAAGGAAGAAAAAGAAAACATTTTTGAAGGTACAGAATCCCTCAAAATTTCTAAAAATGAGTTTTTAATTAACTAAATTTAACTAACCATATTTTCAATTTATAGAAATGTAAATTAGATTAATTCCTCTATTAAAAAAGACATTCAGGTTAAATTAAAAACCCTATATGCTATTTGTCAGACTTATTTATAGCAAAGTGGCAATAAAATGTGTAAGCACACATAAAAAATGTTTTCTGGAAGTATAGAAACAAAATCAATTATGAATATAGGATATTGATGAGTAATATCAATATCAGACACACTTTTTTTTTTACAAACCTTTTTACAAAGAGAATCATTACAATGTTCAATAAAGCTGAAACTATCATAAACCTTTAACAAGTAAGAATACCTCAAAGTAATTAAGGGAAAGATGTTAGAAATACAAGAAGAAATAGAAGCACAATAGCATTAAAGGATTTTAAAATATTTTGAGTTTTTAACAGGCCAAATAATAGGATATAATTAAGTCACGTGCATATAAAAATACATAATTTATGTATCAGTGAGGGGTCTCTAGAGAAAACTAACCATCATGTCTTACAAAAGAGTGTAGATATTTTTAATTCATAGAATATTTCATTGATCACCTAAAAGCTGCAAAGAAATCATAAACTCTAAAATTTGCCCACTGTTTTGACTAAAATGCAATGGACTAACATTTGGGAAAGCATTTTAATTCCAGGAGAGTCTCCTATGGTTATCCCAGGATGTAGATCACACTTTTTTTTTTTTTAAAGACTTTATTTATTCATTTGACAGAGATCACAAGTAGGCAGAGAGGTGGGGGTGGGAAGCAGGCTCCCTGCTGAGCAGAGAGCCCGATGCGGGGCTCGATCCCAGGACCCTGAGACCGTGACCTAAGCCAAAGGCAAAGGCCCAACCCACTGAGCCACCCAGGAGCCCAAGATCACACTTTTTATATTATTCATTGGTTAAGTCTTTTTATAAACAGGGCATGGTATAACAGGTCATGCTTCTTTAACTGTAAAGTAATAAATGGAGACTTATGTGATTTCTCCATAGTTCCAGAGGTTCTGCATGAAGAGAAATACCAGAAATTTCTTCTTCCTTCTTCTTCCTTCTTTCTTCTACTTCTTCCTCCTTCCTCCTTTCTTCTTTCTTCTTGTTCTTCGCTGCAGATTAGGCTGAGAGCCCTAAGCCTTCCAGCTCCTAGGCTATGTCCACGTTCAAGTGGTTCCAGCCCCTGTAGGGATGAACAGTGTCACAGATACCTCTAAGAACCTAATGAAAGCTAAGTACTTCCTCTCCAGAGGGGAAAAAAATACCCACCTCCCTTTGTGGCCTGCATCAGTGCAGTCATAGATCTCCCCTGAGTACCATTCAGTGCGGAAATGATGACTGTGACAGCTTAACATTGCAACTAAGTCTTTAAAGCAGTGATTCACAAACTTCTTCGCTTGAGTACCCCTGCACACTCATAAAACACAGAGGACTCCAAAGTATTTTTGTTCTGGTGGGTGGGTAATATTCTTTCAATACTTAAAATATTCTAATTTAAAACAATTAGAAAAAAGTATTCATTTAAACTAACAACAACCCCAATACATGTTAACATAAAAAGTTATTTTTCTTAATCTTTCTTTTAGAAAATTCAATGATTTTTGTAACTTTGCAGGTCTCTTTAATATATGGCTTTAATGACTCATTTCTCCTATCTGCCTTTCCTTCAATCTGTTGCTTTGTCATGGATCGTGTAAATCCTGAATGTCTAGTATACACCTGAAAGAATGAAAATGACAGATACTGTCTTAGTATTACAAAAAAACTGACCTTGTAGAACCCCTAAAAGTTTCTTGGAAACCCTCATAGGGGTTAGGACCACACTTCGAATACTGCTCAAAAACCGTAGTTTCCAAGAAATTCCATAGAACAGTAATTCTTCAAAGGCTGTTTAACGGTCCCCACTACCCACCAAAAAAGAAAAAAAAAATCCAAAATGGCTTTGGAAAAAAGATTTCTATATAGCACAGGGCTTCTGAGACGTCACGTTCATCAGATTAGTGGGAAAAAACGGGGGGCACAGGAGCGCGGAGGCCTGCTGCATTAAATAAGATGGCCACTGGATGGCACTGCTGTACCACTCACAGGTGATCAGAGCAGGAAATGGCCCCTAGTTTATGGAAACCCAGATTCCCTGGAAAGTTGAAGGACTTACACAGTATATTCTATGTATTTATTTATTTTTGTTAACAAAGTAGTGATTAACAGTTGTCACAATATAAACTCAGCTCTTCTCAGTCCAAAGGACATTTTTTTATTTTACCCCAAGCTGGGGGCTTTCAATTTATCAAAATGAGGATTGAGTAGGTGTTGGGAGCAGCTCCCAAATTCATGCATCTGAGCTGGGAACCTGATGTGTTCAGAACGTGGAGATGAGAATCCCTGCCCTCAAAGACCTCACTTACTATGTAAGTGAAGGTGACAGAAACCAAAATATTCTCAGCCAAAATCCCCAGATCTAATGCTGATTCAGTTTTACAATAGTCCAAAGTTAACTGGACTATCTGGGTATTTCTATATAGAAGAGGGATGGGAATATGTTACAAAAGCTGTTAGCCTGAGGGACCAGTGCTCCCTGCAGTGAGGGGTCCCCGTCAGGTTCCATGGGCATTCATTCAAATGCAGTGCTCGGTGGCAGTTTAGGGGTGATATGTGTACCCACACATATCAATGTACCCACACAGACAGCGAGCCTGACTCTACCCCTCTTGGCTCTGCCACTCTCCTCCAAGCTGCCTTTCTGTGAGTATGGCTGGGGCCATAATATCTATGTTGAGAAGGCACAGAATATTCCAGTGTGAGGTGTCTGAAGAAGGTCCATGCTTGAGACATTTTGGCTACCAGAAATTCATTTTGCAAGGCGGGAGTGTAGGATCTGAGGGGTGTTCGGGGGAGAGTGAAGATTGGTGAGGTAGGTAGTGGGAAAGTTGAAGAATTCGGATTTTTTTTTTTCCTCAGGGGACAGTGGGGAACCACTGAGGTGTTTTAGTAGGTGTTCCACTACATGTCATGTACTGCATTAAGTGTTGCAATACAGAGATGCAAATGACAAGGTGGTTGGTGACTATTTTAGAGATGTATGTATGAAAAGAATATCTAACACTTACTACAGGCTAGTCACTAATATTCACTCACTCAATCCTCTTAGCTACCCTAATTGTACAAACTATAATCACCCTTTCTCTGTAGAGGGGATAAGGAAGGCACATAGAGATTAAGGGATTTACCCAGTATCACATAACCACCAAGTGGCAGAGCCAGTATTTGAACCTGGTTAATGTAGTTCCAACTGGTGTTTGCATCATACTTCCTCACTAATTAAAGGGGGAGGGGTTGCCCTAAAATACTATAGCTATTCTGATAGACCTCAGTTGGGTCCAGTGAAAGTTCAAAGGAGGAGTGTTATCTGTGATTAGAGTAGAAGGAGAAAGTGTAGTGAGAAATTTATAGAGGACTTGAACTGAATATGACAGTTGAGTTTGTGTTGAATAAGCATATGAAGGAGAGGGGGGAGGGGAGGACATTTCGAACAGAAGCAGCAAGGCTGTATCTGCAAAGATATGCAGGACACCTGTGTCGAAACTATAAGGAGTAGCCTTTGTCCAGAGTCTAAGGAAACTGTGGCCATAAGTAATGCTGGACAGGTAACTGGATAGATAACGATGGGACCGTATACTCTATGTGGAGGACTTAACACTTGTTCTTATTGAGCTTAGGTTAATTCATTATTCGGTTCATTATTCTAAGATGCCAAAGTCATTTAGGACACTGCATTCTCCATCCCAACTACTAATCAAACTTCTCAGGTTCTGACATGCCAGAACTTAATAAAAATGCCACCATTCAGGGCGCCTGGGTGACTCAGTGGGTTAAGCATCCAACTCTTAATTTTGGCTCCGGTCATGATCTCAGAGTCCTGGGATGGGGCCCTGTGTTGGGTTTCGTGCTCAGCAGAGTCTGCTTGTCCCTCTCCCTCTGCTCTTTCCCCTACTCACGTGCACTGCGTGCGCTCTCGCTCTCGCTCTCTCTCTCTCACAAATAAATACTTTTAAAAAATGTCATCCTTCAATTCATGTTTAAAAGTATTGGAACATAAATCAGTTTGGGCTGAGTCCTTGAGCAAGTAATGTACATCACTTCTTGCGGTCAGAACAGTTACCCAATAACCCCACTATACTGTCCCCTGGCCCACATGTCTTCATCTTGTCCACAGGGATAGCACAGAGACAAATATTAATGGATGAGAACCCTGTGTGCTCAGCTTTTTCTTGGTCTCTCAATCTCCTAACCATGCTGGATAAAAGGAAAGATCATTGTGGTCTGACTCCTTCATGAACTCATGTTGATTCTTAATTATAATCTGTTTCTTCTGTTAAATCATCCATTTGAAAGTCCATTCTGGAATTTAACCTAATCTCTAAGCTGTTTTTCTATAGCACCAAACTCTTTCTTCTTTCTGGTAGCCCAACATTTGTCCATTTGAGGAGCCTTAGCAGCTCTTCCGTTATCCATGGTTCAACTCTCTGGTCTCAGATTTCTACCAACATGTGGGGAAGTGATGGGTACAGGCTCAAGGCATACAAGGCCCTTCAAGACTTGTGTTCTGCTTACCTCTCCCGTCTTCTATGACACACTTATGCTCCAGGGCAATTCTCAATATATGCCACATTGTATCACTCATCTGCATGTTTGTACATAATGTTTCCTCTGCCTTGGAAACTGTTTCATCCTGCTCTCCAACCCAGGAAATTTTTTTTTAAATTTCATTCTAAAAAGTCAAACAGTTATAAACCTTATTATGAAAAGACAGTTCTCTGACCTTTCCCTTCTCCTTCCTTTATTTTCAGTTCCTAGTTGCTCTCTGTTTTCAGTTGCTCTTTGGACATTTACTTCTATATTGCTAAATAACATATTTCTACTACCAACCTCTTGATTTTCAGTTTCTGGAATTACCTATTGAATTCTCACTATGGAAGATGAGGTTTAGCTCTCTTTAGCACCTCCCTCGCCCACCTCCACAATTTCCCTGTCCTCAGTGTCCCAGTAGACTTATATCAGCATTTTTAGTTAGATCAGTGTTCAGTGTTTACATAATTATGACTAGATTCACAGCATGCCTGTGTAGGAAAGCATGATTGCATTTTCTTTCTTGTACAACTTTTAATTTTCCCTGGAGTTAATAATTGTCTTGTTTCTTCATTTGCATAGTTCTCTGTTCACCTAACACTAATTCCTACCTAGACATTGTTCCCTATATGTTTCTTCTCAATATATTTGCACATATCAGGTGTTCTCTCAAGGTCATCTTCTTGAATGTTTCCTCCCCCATCTGTGAGCTGTCTTCCTGAAGTCTCTTCCTTGTTGTCCTAGAATTCTTTCCCTCCTGTGCTGGATGTCTTCTTTCCTGGATCCCATGTCTTCTTGTCTTTAATTATGCCTTCTCTTCACCAGACCATATCCTGAAGTAGCTTCCTAAGAAAGTATGTATGAGAAATAAAGTTTTGGAAAAAACAAGCATGTACGTTGAATGTGTTTATTCTTAGATTTGATGGATAGTTTGGCCATCTCTAGAATTCTGGGTTAGAAATTATTTTCCTTTAGAATGTGAAGATATTGCCCCATGTTTTCTAGCTTCTTGTTAGTGGATTAGTGGTACATTCTGGGAAAAAAAGCCAGGCAAGTTTGATGCCATTTTGGTTTTGATCTTTTGTGAACTCCTGAAAGCATTTAGGGTCCTCCGTGTCCCTGGGGAATGTGCTTTGGCATGAGTCTGTATGCTTCCATTGTACTGGCCACTGGCAGACCCTTACAATTTAGAAGTTAATGTCCTTCAGGTTTAGGTAATTTTCTCAAATTAGTTATTAGTCAACTTCTGTTTTTGCCATTCTCTATTTTTGCAATTCCTTAGTATTTCCAAACTGTTCTAAATTCATTCTTTTTCACTCCTATTTTATATCTCTCTGTATTTTTCCATTCTCTGGCAGATCTTAAAAACTTATCATCCAAATATTTAATTTTCATGTTTATTTCTGAGGAGTCTTTATTTTATTGGTGTTCTGAATGTGCCCCTTCTTGCAAGAGCATCCTGGTTGTTTTCACCAATAAAAACATTTCTCTTCTAAGGACATTGAAATACGTGTGTGTGTGTGTGTGTGTGTGTGTGTGTATAAAACATATTTTATATATTTAATTTATATATATATAATTATATATGTAATTTTATAGGTTTCTTTTCCCTGAATTATCTTGGTTTTCCTCTAAATTCCTTTTATTTTCCTGTTTGTTGTTTGTTTTTGCCTTTGACATGAGAGACTTTTCTCAAATGTCCAAAAATTTGGGGGGTGTTTTCTGGTTTGAGTGGTGGCCTGAAAACCCCATGCTTGTGGGTGGGGGTCTGTTGACTAGAAGCAACTTCACTGTTGGGGGACCTGGATAAGCTCTCTCACTGTGGAAGGCATTTAAGTCTCGTCTCTTGGACCAGTCAGTTTTGTTTAGTTTTGTTTTTTTTTCAGAATAAATCCTCCACTCTTTTCCTAGAGGGGGTGAACTTCTTGGTGCCGATGTTCCTGTTGCGGACTGTAAATGTCTCTTTCAGCTCTGTGAGTTTTCACTTAATCCCTTGTTTTCTAGAGAGCACTTCTGCCCTCTCTCGCACCCGATGCCTACAATCCAGCAGGCCTCCAGTCCGTCCTTTCAGGTCTACTGCTGTGGTGGAGGGGGTGAACCGTCTGCATATGGAAGGGAGAGGTGGAGGTGAGGGGAAGGCACCTTGGGGTCTGAACACTTCTTTGTAGACTTTCAGAACTTCCTTCTGCCTTTGGCTTCAACTTCACCTTCATTGTGGTGGCATCTGGTACCTTCCCGGGTTTCTGTGGTGCAACCACTTCCGTTGCCAGTTAAGGTTTCAGCCTTCTCAGCCAATCTGTTGAGTCTGTTATCAAATGCCCACCTGCTTTTCCACTTCAGAATAATGTGGTGTTTTTCCCCCTATTCTCTTTGTCCTTAAAGATTTAGTCCTCAAAAAAAAAAAAATCCTTGTCATTTTAGTAGAGTTTCAGGAAATAGCGAAGATAATGTGTGTTCAGTCCATCATTTAAAAAAAAAAAAAGATTTTATTGATTTGCTTGCCTTAGAGAGAGAGAGTGCAAGTAGGGAGAACCATAGGCAGAGGGAGAAGCAGCCTCCCCGCTGAGCAGGCAGCCCCATGTGGGGCTCAGTCCCAGGACCCTGGGATCATGACCTGAGCTGAAGGCAGATGCTTAACTGCCTGGGCCATCCAGGTGTCCCTCAGTCTACCAGCTTTGCCAGAAACCACAGGAGCATCTGTCAGATCCTTGTGCAGCATGCCCTCCTGTTAGGATCTTCCCTGACTGCCCCCACACCTAGAGAACCAACATCTTCCTTCGTTATGGTGCTTTTATATTTGAAGCTTGTGGGTACTTCTTCTCTTGCATACATAACGTGATACACCAGAAGTTTGGATCTTCTTACTGGATTAGAAACTGTTTGAGTGAAGGAGTCCTGTTGTCTACTTTTACACCCTTAAGTTCTAGCACAGAACCAGGTGCCTAGATGCTTGGTAAATGCATGTTGATTTGAGCAGAAATTAGATGGTGATTTTTAATAAGTGAGTACCACTGCAGAGAGATAAATAGCCCAGTCATCCCATCAGCAGAAAGCCCCTAAATGAGAGTATTTTCCTAAATCCTACTTTATTATTGGTGAGCAGTAGGATTGCAGACCTAATCTTGCAATAGGTGAATGGTCAGCAGTAGCAGAATTGTAGAGCTAATCTTCCCTGAAGAATTTCCTTCAAATCTGGGACATGCAGTGGGCTTGATCACCTCTAGAATGTGGCAGCAGCATCTGGAACTAAGGCTGGCTTTGGGATGGGATAAATTTGGTTGGTTTTGTTACCAAATCAGGATAAGCATTGTGTCATGGTTCTTGAAGGATGAATGTTTATAATTCTCTCTCTTTCATATAAGGGGGACTAGGTATGATCAGAAGTTTAATGTTGCATCTTTTCAAACCTCCCTGAATGTTCCTTGGCCCTAGAACATACGTATCTAGCCTATTCTAATGAAGGTAATGCCACCCAAAGCTAGGGTGGGTTGAGGAGTGTCCAGTGGCTTATAGAGCATTTAGTGACAAACAAAGGTCATGGGTTCAGGTCATTCCCTCCCTGCTGGGAATCTAGCTAGTAGTGATCATGTAGGACACACTTCTTATACTGAGCTGGTCAGTCAGTCTGCCTCCTTCCAACAAGGCAGGAGATCAAGAAGTATGACTCACACCGGCAACTAAGAAGCCACCCAGAAGCTACATTAATAAATTGGAGCTGTGATCTTTGAGTTGGAGAATTTAGATTGTGGAAGGTCAGCCTGGGATAGAAGTCTGAACACTGGAAGGTCCACTAAGTTAGGAAGGTCAAGCAAGTGAAGCTCGAAGGGACGTGCATCCGGGCAATGTGAGCCAGGAGTGCCAGGCTATGCAGCAGAGCCAGAGCTAAGAGGTACCACAACCCCTCGGGCGGGGGGGGGGCAGCTACATGCATCTAATCTGATAGGTGAGATGAAGATAGAATGAGATGGAGTTAAAAGGAGGTGGTCTGGACCAAATCCCGAAGCTTTGCAGTATTTCTCTCTGCTCAGTTATTCTGGTTTCGGGAGCACTGTTCTGAAGACCTTAGGTTCCTGTTAGCAGCTTATGCCCCCTTATGACACTCCCCTCTGCATGACAGCTCACCGCGTACTGTGGTGACCGTGTTTAGGCAGAACCTGTCCAGGGCAGGAGAGAGAATGTACAAGAGAACAAGTGAAGGAAAGGATACCATTTTCTTCGGAGTTGTTGGGGGATTATATGTCTGTCTGGGGAAAATAAACCTGTCAGGAATCTGTCGGCCTAGTTGGGTCATTGACATGATGTGAAGTGCTGACACAGAATCGGGCAGCCTTGGGAGCCTGAATGATTGACCGTTTTGACATCATTAGATAGACCCATGCTGGAAGGAACTAGACTCTCACAGCCAGAACAGAAACATCGGGAAGAAGAAATTACAGCTCTGGAACAGACAGGCGCAGACCTTTCTCTTCTCTTCCTTTGCTTATTTTTCTTCTTATAATACATTTAAGCAATAAATGAAATTTGGACATGGATCTGAATGTTACCGAATTGCAAATACAGGAGTTGCCCTTAGAAAACCCAGAGAATCTTAGATAAAAGGTCAAATGAGGTTCTGAATTTTCCAAGTAGCCTAGGAGACAGTCTCAGCTTTTATATTCCTTTTCATGAAGAAGACCCCCAAGGGTCGTGGATAAGAACATGGGTGCAGAAGTCAGGCATATTGGACTCAACCCCAGTTCTGCCTCTTGACTGTGATTTGAGCAGTTAAACCTCTTGAGGCTTTAGTTAACACACTTAGAAAATAGGAATTATTATCTCATAGGCTGGCAATGAATGTTACTCAAGAATATATATGTGAATATCAAGTTTCATCCAGAGCCTGGCATATAGTGCCTATCCCATCCTACAAAGAATGTTGGTTTTATTACCATTCATGGTTAGAGGGCAGCCGTGGACTGTCCATGTGGCATTCTACCTTGTGGTCAGCCATCATGGACCATTCCTTGGTTACTCGGAGGAGATTATCTAAATTTGGGTAAAGAAATAGGTCTCCCAAAGACAGGGTGGGTAGGAACTACCTCATAAAATTGTAAGCATCTTAGGTGGATATAGCTATGAAAGCATTTCATGAATGCTAATATTAGTTATTAGCAATATTTTCTAGGAAGCAGTACAATGGTATACACAGAACATAGACTTAAGACTCAGACAAACATGAGTACTAATGCTGGTTCTGTTTGACTTTGGACAAGTTCTTTAACTCCCTGAGGTCTCCATCTGTTAAAATGGTACCATTAATACTTACCTTGCAGGTTGTTGCTTGGATTACAGGAGGCAATGGATATGAAAATATCTTGCCTAATGCCCCGTGCATAGAAGGCATTCCTCGATGAACATCAGCTTCTTTCCTTCCTGTGGCTCCTCTTCTATTGCCTATTCAAAAATCTCTGATGCATAATTCAGAACCCAGATGCCAGGGCAGAAAAAAACACTGAGATGACAGTATCAAGATTAAATAACATTCCAATAGATTGGAACACTGAGGCTGAAACATTAAGCTAAAATTAATAAGGATATCCATGTAAACCAGAATTTCATTTCAATATCCACTTCATGCAAAAGTGTATGATAGAATTCTGTGTCTATGCATGTGTGTACATGCACTTGAGTATATCTGTGTGTAAGCACAGTTCACATCTTGGGCTGTAGTGACAGAAGCACCACATACCTGAAATTCATTCTTCCATTGTAGCCAGCTCTAGTTATACCATCCATCGGGTGTTATGTCACATTTGGGAGCCATTGTGGTTTTTTTTGTTTGTTTGTTTGTTTTTAAAGATTTTATTTATTTATTTGACAGAGAGAGAGATCACAAATAGGCAGAGAGTCAGGCAGAGAGAGTGGGGAAGCAGGATCCCTGCTGAGCAGAGAGACTGATGTGGGACTCAATCCCAGGACCCTATAAGATCATGACCTGAGCCTAAGGCAGAGGCTTTAACCCACTGAGCCACCCAGGCGCCCGGGAGCCATTGTTTTTAAGAAGGACCCCCAATACATGAGAACCTCTCCAGAGACATTGCCAGCTTGGTGAATATCCTGGGGAATGGCTCAAGGAGTCAGGTCAGAGAACTCTACCAAGAAAAATAGAAGACTAAGGAAAAACATGATAGCTATTTCCTTACTTAGTTTAAAAATTATTTTGTGAAAGAGAACATAGATGGGCATGGTGCCATACAAAAAAACAACATAAAGTTGGAAGTTTCACGGAGACAATTTTGACTCCTAGCACCTTTATTTACTCGTGCATTCATTCATTTCTCCAACAAACATTAATTGAACTGAGTGTACATTGAATGTTTGACATGTTTCTTGTAGGTAGTAGCATGCTGGCAAATGTTTAACAACTAGCCCTCCAGGAAAAAAAAAATCCTAATTTGTATCACTGCCCATATCTGTGGTATAAATACTTCCACCATGGCTGATTGCAAGTCATCAGTATGAATGTGGAATTGGGAAGAGATGCAGCTGGGTCTCTTACACTGGCCTTCAGCTCATGGTTACTGTATGTTCTGAGGCTGCAGAGTTCAAAAGCAGTCCTGCATGTAAGAGACCTACAGTTTAGTGGAAGAAACCGCTCCATTCAGCTTTGACCTTGAAGTGCACTTAGCTCTGAGAGAGGCCCGAAATCTGATTTGGAGGATGCGACGAACTGGGTTGTCTGGGGAGAGAAGCAGAGGGAAGTGCATGCCGACCAAAGGAGCAGCGGCTACAAACATGCAGACTCTGAGGAGGTTGTGCAAGTTGTCTATTTTTTGCTTCTTTTTGTTTTGTCATTCTTTTTTTAATAGAAGTATTATTGACATACAATGTTATACTAGTTTCAGGTGTACAGCATAGTGATTGGACGATTCTATTCATTTCTTTATGCCCACCATGGTAAGTATAGTCACCATCTGTCACCATACAATGTTATTGACTCTCTTCCCTATGCTAACTATACTTTTCATCTCTGTGACTTATTTATTCTTAACTGAAAGTTTATACCTCTTAATCCTCTTCCCCTAGTTAGCCCACTCCCGCCAACCCTTTCCCCTCTGGCAACCACCAGTTTGTATATCTGACTCTATGAATCTATTTCTGGGTTTTAAAAAGTTATTTGTTTTTTAGCTTCCATATGTAAGTGAAATTATGTCATACTTATCTTTCTCTGTCTGACTTATTTCAATCAGCATAATACCATCTAGTCACAACCATGTTGTTGCAAATGACAAGACCTCATTCTTTTTTTATGGCTGAATAATATTCCACTGTCCATATGTACTACATTTTCTTATCCATTCATCTATCAATGGATGCTTGGGCTGCTTCCATCTCTCACCTATCATAAATAATGTTGAAATAAACATAGAGGTGTCTATATCTTTTCAAATTAGTCTTTTTGCTTTCTTTGTGTCAATAGCCAATAGTGGAATTACTGGATCATATGGTGTTTCTAATTATTGAGAAACCTCTATACTAATTTCCACAATTTACACTCTAAACAATGGTGCAAGAGAGTTCCCTCCCTCTTCTCTGTATCCTTACCAATATGTATTTCATGTCTTTTTAATACTTGCCATTTTAATACTTGCCATTCTGATGAGTGTGACATGATTTCTCACTGTGGCTTTGATTTGCATTTCTCTGATAATTGGTGATGTTGAGTGAATTGTCATGTGTTTTTTGGCTTTCTGCACGTCTTTGGAAAAATATCTTTTCCTACCTTATTTAAATGGATTGTGTTTTGGTGTTGATTTATATAACTTCCCATTCATATATATATATATATATTTTAACCTCTTAACAGTTAGATCATTTGAAAATGTCTTCTCCCCTTTAGTAGGTTGCCTTTTGCTTTGTTGATGGTTTCCTTCACTTTGCAGAAGATTTTATTTTGGTGCAGTCCCTATAGTTTATTTTTCTTTTTGTTTCTCTTGTCTGATGAGACATATTTAGAAAAATGTTGCTAAAGCCAATGTCTAAGAGAGTACTGCCTGTTTTCTTGCAGGAGTTTTATGGTTTCATGTCTCACGTTTAGGTCTTTAATACATTTTGAGCTAATCTTTAATGTATGGTATAAGAAAGTGGTCGAGTTTTATTCTTTTACATGTAGCTGTCCAGTTTTCCCAACAGCATTTATTGAAAAGACTGTCTTTCCCCCCTTGTATATTCTTACCTCCTTTGTCCTAGATTAACTCACAGTGTAAACAGGGACTTATTTCTGGCTCTCTATCCTATGCTATTGATCTACGAATCTATTTTTGTGCCAGTGCCATACTTGTTTGATACGTAGTAATATAACCTGAAATCTGGGACTGTGATCCAGCTTTGTTCTTCTTTCTCAAGATTGCTTGGCTATTTGGGGTCTTTTGCGACTCTGTACAAATTTCAGGATTCTTTGTTCTAGTCCTGTGAAAAATGCTATTGGCATTTTGATAGGGATTGCATTGAATCTGTACGTTGCTTTGAGTAGTATGGACATGTTAACAATGTTAATTCTTTCAAACTGTAAGTGTGGTATATCTTTTCATTTGCTGGTGTAGTGCTGAATTTATTTCATGAATGTTTTATAGTTAGAATACAGGTCTTTTACCTCCTTGGTTAAATTTATTCCTAGTTATTTTGGAGGATAAGTTTGACTCAGGAAAGCTGACACTGGAGATATGTAGCAGCCAGAACATGATAATGGATTTGAGCCTAATTTTGAAGGCAATAAGGAATGGATGGAGGGTTTTTAACAGAGGAGTTATGCAGTGATATTTGCATTTTAGAAAGTTCACTTTGAGGGAAGGATAGGAAAATGGATTGCACTAGGTCAAGACCAGAGGTAGAGATAACAATTAGAAAACTTCCTGGGTCACTGACAAAAAATGGAGTGAAGGTAATGACATTGGCAAATAGGTGGGCAACATCTGAGTAATGTCAAAAACATTAGGATAGTTGGGACTCGAATGACAGGGGGAGAGGAAAATGGGGCATGTTTGTGATGGATCTGTAAAGGGGAAGTGTGAGTTAGATTGTGCAGGATTTTGGGTCAGCGGGAATGACATCCCTCTTGTTAGGAACTAGTTCTTACAAGGCCTAACTTGGAGAGCTTTTTAAAACACAAATTTTAATATCCAAGGACTCCATCCTTGGATATTCTGATTTAGTAGGAGGAGCTGGGCCCATACAACTGCATTTTCAAAGCACTCCAGGGGATTCTATTGAACCATTCCTGAATTCATTCCCTCAACTGATACTACGCACCAGGCATTGTTCTAGGCACTGGAGAGGCTGCAGTGAGTGAGACAAATTTCCTGTATTTCTAGAGACTTTAGTAGGAGAGACCAAGAATAAACAAATAACATGTATACAATAAGCAATGTTTAGGTAGCTATACAGTCTATGAAGAAAACTCAGGAAAGAGAGATGACATTTAATGGAAGGTGGGGATAGGATTGCTATTTTAGTTAAGGTGGTTGGAGAACCTTCTCTAAAAAGGTACCATTTATGCCAGAACATAAAAATAAGTGAAAAACATAGAGAAACACTGAATTATAAAATACAGGAAAAGATGTAATATAAAATTGGTAGAGATGGAGTGGTGAGTTCTGTCTTGGACATGAGTTAAAGCTCTGTGTTAGGCTATGTAACGAGCCACTGAATATATCAGAACTCATGGAGCAGATCTGGGTTCAGGATACAGATCTGGGAGACGTCAGGTTACATGTGGCGGTTGAAGCCATGAGAGTATGTGGATAGGAGAATGGAACCCAGAGAAAGCCCTCTTCTGAGGCAGGTAAAGAAAAGATTTGGGGAGGGGAAATGAGAGGTAATAGTTAGATGGAGAGTGGAGCCAGGGAAGAAGATCATTTCAAGGAAGGAGATCCAGAGAGGTTCAGAAGCTGCCCAGAGGCCAAGTGAAATAGGGTGAGAAATATGTCCATTGTATTGGCCCAGTCCTTTAGAGATTCAGTACTGACGTTACAAGCTTCTAGGTGATTCTGAGCAAGCAGTCCTGTACCAGCTCAGTGCTAGACAGAGAGTTGGATCAATGGTCATCCCATGACTAAAGGTTTTCCTTCCAGAAGCACTGGTAGCTTCCTTTGATAGTGCTGCTAATTTTCTCTCCTCTCTTTCTAAACTCATGGGGCAATGAAGGATCATTTTCTATCCTGATAGCAATTTCAGAGCTATAGTGGAGGGAGGGGGTTGGAATATACCAAATGGAGGAGGTGAAAAGTTGAGATAGTTGAGGAAAAACCATTCATGCAAAAAGTTGATCAAAAAACCCACAAAAATCCTAGAATGATGAATGAGGCAATAGTGTCGTGGGGGCTGGGGGAGGATTTTTAAGACTGAGAAGCTCTTTTAAGGAGAAAGAGGGGGAAAAAAAGGATGGGGGAGGGGAGTAATTAAGACACCGATGAAGAAGGGTGACTGAGCTCTCTGACCCTGAGACTAGAAGTAAGAGTGAGTGCTTATGCAGGTAAGATGCTTGATAGGTTTGGGAGACAATGGATTTCCAACTTAATGACTTGTTTTGCTGTGAAGTGGAAGTTAAAGCTGTTTGCCAAGAATGCGGTGGGCAGGTGGTCTAGGCAGAGTTGGGGAAAGTGGCAAAGGGATATAAAACAACCTTGGAAATAGGTTAGTTAGGAGACAGGACTGCTTTGTGATGTTTGGGTCACAGCTCAGCTGAGTTAAAGGCCCTGGCTTTGAGGACCACTAGCTGGCCCAAGTATGCATGTTTACCCAACAGTACTTAGTGTCCAAGGAGGAGAGAAGTGGATAGATCTGGTGTTGGGATTTTGCCCCATGAGTTTAGAAAGAAAGGAGAGAAAATGAGCATCACTATCAAAGGAAGCTACCAGTGCTTCTGGAAGGAAAACCTTTAGTCATGGGATGACCATTGATCCAACTCTGTCTAGCACTGAGCTGGTACAGGACTGCTTGCTCAGAATCACCTAGAAGCTCGTAACGTCAGTACTGAATCTCTGAGGGACTGGGCCATGGAACTTTCGTTTTCACAAGCTTCCTAGATGATTTTAATGTACACAAAATTTTAAAAGCACTGCTTCCTGACTCCTACGATCCCTTGACAGCATCCTGATACATCTCCAGGCCTATCAAAACATCCCGAAAAGGAGAAATAGTTTGGCCACAGATCATACTGCAGAGGGCAAGCCTCCTCACTTGTCTCCTGCCCATAGTGTCGATGGGTCCGTCCCCTAGCAATGCCGAGCTGCCAGGAGAGCATCTCTGTCGTATCAGATCAGTAGCAAGAGGACAAGTCCAGTCTCTGGCAAACTTGGGAAGGCCTCTCTGAACCTGTCTTGGTGGGCCTCCCCAGAATGGCTGCAGAAACATCCGCTGGCCCCAGCAGGATCCCTGGAGAGCTGTGCCGGCTCCAGCTGTCCGCCCCTCTCCAGGCTCCCCTCTCCAGGCTCTGCCAAGCATTCACCTGGAGCTCCTGGCGGATCCCACTTCCCTGCAGCTCCCAGCCGCCCCTTCACGGAAGAGAGAGCGGGAATTTAAGAGCCAGAATTAATTAGGCAAATGTCAGGCGGGCATGAGTCACAGCAGCCCGAAGTATTTTAGTCGATTACAAATGGGAGCCCTCCCAGCAAGGAGGAGCGGGCAGCACTGTCAGCCGCCCCCACAGGCGCTGATTTAGGAGCAGCGCTAGGGGGAGTCTCTCATCGACTCGGCAGACTCCAGCCAGGACTCTGCAAGGGTGTGCGTTTGGTCAGGGTGTGTGTGTGTGTGTGTGTGTGTGTGTGACCCTAACCCTCTCAGGGAATCCTTGTCAGAGCCTGTTTGGATAACTGGACACTGAAATAAACAGCCCAGCCAAAACTAGAGGTTTGTGTAGGCTATAAATTGGAAACATTCTCAGTGACTAGAAGGGGATTAGCTAAAGAGAACATTCTCAGAGGCTTTAAGGGAACCAGCCACCTGCCCATCCTGAATGTTGTCTTCAATTTTTTTTTCCACATTCAATGGGCCAGATTCTCAGCCTGTTACTCTCTAAGCTAAGGAACGTCAGGGGAAATGGTTGCGATTTCTTGTGCTATATCCTGGTTTACCAGAAGGGCTGAGTCCTTTTTCTCTAGAAATCTGCTGCCTCCTCCCTCCCCTGCCCCCACACCCATCCCCCAGACCAGGCCATGATTATCAAATAAATGTAAAACCTAGGAGGAGTCTTTATGGTCCATTTCCCTACCTTTCAATGAGTTTCATTCATTTCTTCAACAAAATTATAAAAAATGGTGATATGCTCCATACTGGTAGTAAATGAACTTGCTGTGAATCCTGCTCTTGGTAGTTTTAATCTATGAAGAGAAGACATGCACATCCTGAAACATAACAAAATGTGGGGATTGATGAAAGTACCATGAGAGATGCAGGAGGGGGAAAAAGACAATGGATATTGAAAAAAGTTGAGATTACCTCAAATTGGGAAGTCTGGGAGGGCTTCCAGAAGGAGGTGGCGTTTTAAGCATTTGGGTTCATAAGCATGGCTATCCAGGCAGAGAGGCTGGGACTCTTCCCTGAGCTCAGAGTTAGGGAGTGGCAGAGTAGGAGCAGTGGTAGACCTCAGTTCTGAATCCACTCAGTGATGTGAGCCATTAGGTGGTAGGTTTTCCTTTGTCAGGGAATTCAACCTAACAGAATTTGTGAAGTATTTAGGACCAACACGACCCCAGCTCAGTCTGAGTTATCTTTTCTCAAAGAACTAACCATTGCAACAGTAAGCCCAGGCTGGCCAAAACTTCTCCATCTCTCCTGTACGAGCAATGGCACCACCTTTCCCCAGCCATAGAAGGAAGGCTTTGGAGTCATTCTAGACTCCTCTTTCCCTCCTTGCTCCCTGCATCTAATCGATCACCAGTTCTTGTTGGTTCTGCCTCATTAAAAATTCGATCAATATGTATTTATTGGACATCTCTGTTAGGTTTTGGGAAACAAAGATGAATAAGGCACAGTCTCAGGAAATTCATGATTAATGATGGCAGCAGACTTGTAAAGCAAAAAGATGGTGTAACATGATACGCAAAAAGTATGTTATGCTAGGGGTCCTGTGGGAGCACAAAAGAGGGCAGGAACTCAGGGTGGCCACCAACAAACAGTTTCCTAATTAATGCCTCCCCTTCATGCCCACTGTCACATGTCTCATCAGACCAACCATTTGACTTCTAGGCCTTCACAAAAAATGTCTGGAAATGCAAATTCATTTACAGACACACTTCACCCTGCTTGAAGCTCTTCCGGGGTTTGCTGTGTTTTAGGATAAAATCTGAACTTCAGATCTAGCATACAAGGCTAGTAACAATGGCTCCTGCTTACCTTTTCAACCCTTTGAAAGACACTAATTCTTTCTCCCCTAAAAAAGCCCTATTTACTTGTAATCCCATTTGCACACATTATTCCCTGTGTATTCTATCCCTGTGTATCTCCCTAAGGAAACACTACTTTTCCTTCCAGACTCCATAAAAGCTCATCTTCTGAGGGTCCTCAGGTTCCATCCTTCATCTTTCCTTGGTACTTGGAACATCCTTCATTTCCCTCATGTCTTTGTCTTGGATTGCAATAGTCTGGCGCCTGTGTTCATCACCAGACAGGAAACATCCTGCAGACAAGGGCTATGTCTTACACATCTTCTTACCTGGCGTGCTTCTAAGAACAGTGTCTGGCACATAATGGACAACTGACAAATGTTTGTCACATAAATATAAAGAAACAACCTGAAAATAGGTGTGTTCTCAGAGATGGTAGTTTTAAAAAGAACACCTAGAAATTGGAAAGGAAATCCTATTGAAAGCAACGAGGCAACTCAAAATATATAAAGGTGATTTTGTTTCGATATTTATTTCCTCTTAATTTTTAGTCAAAGATGTTTCCTTTATCTCCAATTGACAGCTAGCACATCGCAAGTTGGGATACCTACTTAGAACCAAAAAGTAGTTGGGATTCCTAGTGCCTGAGAAGGTCCCTGGAGGTATGATATGCCACATCCTCTCTCTTCCAGTTCTGGAACTTTCATCAATAGCTTTATGACTTGAGTAATTTAACCTCTTGGAGCCTCAGTGTCCCCATCTATGGGTAGGAATACTATCTGTCTATAGTGAGTTAAATAGTGGGCTCCAAAATGCCTGTCCACTTGGATCTAACCCAGTGCTAGGTTCCATGCTTGGAATGTGCCTTTATTTGGATAAGGGTCTTTGCAGATATAATTAAGGTAAGGATCTTGAGATCATCCTGGATGAAGATGGACCCTAAGTCCAGTGGGCCCTAAATCTTGTCCTATGAGAAATAGAAATGAGAAATCCAGATAGAAAGGCCATATGAAGGCAGAGGCAGAGATTGGAGCGATGTATGTATCAGCCAAGAGATACCAGGGATTGCCAGCCATCACCAGGAGTGAGGAGAAAAGCAAAGACTAGATTTTCCCTGACAGCTTCCAGAAGGAACCTGCCCTGCTAACCCCTTGATTTCAGACTTCTGGAACCATGAGAGAATAAATTTTTGTTGTTTTGAAACACCCAATTTGTGGCAACTTGCTATGATAGCCCTAGAAAAGAATAAGCAGCCTGACCTAACCCACTGGGGTTTGAGAAGGTCAGATGAGAAAGTGTCTGTGGAGATGCTTGGTGAAGATCTATAAAAGTTCTGGGCCACAGGTACCATTATTTCTGCTTTGGATAGAGTAAGCTGGAGGAATCAACTAATGAGTTTTGTACAGGTTGGATGTGAATAAACTTTCTTGAAATTTTGTTTAAAAAAAAAAAACAAATTCTGAGCCACAGAGCTGGGGGTGAAGGAAGGAGAGTTCCGAATCCAGCATTGTCTGATAGTCTGACTCATTCCTCAAATCTGAGGGAGCCTGTCCTCAGCCCCAGGTGACCTGTCCTCTGCAGACTCCACTGGCTTTTAGGGAAACTCTTGCCCAGCTGGGCCTCTGGTACTGCCTTGAGTAAATCCTACTTGTCAAAAAGTCTTAAGAGCTCCAGGCCACAGGTGCCATGAAGACAGATTTCCGCAGATTCTATTTCATCAGGTTACTTCTTAAGGATGTGCCTTACATCGTCACTTGCTGGCTCTGATACCTAGGTTAAATTTATTCAGTTGATATCATTTTTTTTTCATGGCTGCTTAGCTGTTCCCATCTGAACACTTCGGTCTGAGGCAATAAAATATCTGGATGCTTCCATCCCCGGGGCTGACGGACTTCTTGTTACACACGACATGCCACACTAGGGAGCAGACGGACCCTCTGTAAGTCAGTAGAGTGATTCCTTTGCCTCCCAGCATGAAGAAGCCCCATCTCAAGGATCAGACTGGGAGAAGCGTTAGGCTCATTTACCCAAGAAGATACTATTCTTCTACCTAAATCCTCCCAGAGCCGGGTACCAGGTGAGTAGGAACAACTCCCATGGTTTAGAGCCTGCCAAAATTATTCAAACTAGCCAGCCCTAAACTGTTTATTCTGTCCTGTCTTATCTTTCCTACAGAAGCCCCAGTAAAGACTGTGGCCTAATTTTCCCCTCATTCATGTCTTCTGCCACCTCACCCAAACCTGACTCTTCCCCTGTGACGTGGCCTGGCATGCAGTAACCCTCTCTGTAGGACTTAACGACTATGATAAACTTTGTTTTCCTGAGCCTCTCCTGTGTCTCCACTTGTGGCTGCCCCTGACTGACCATCACACACAAAAACACAGAGCAAACATAAACCAAATCGTCCAAACAGGCCTGCTGAATAGAAGCTGGGACCAGGTAAAGTAGGCACAGGGACTCCATTGCTGGAAAGGGAACTGCTACACTTCCAGTGGCCCTGTGATGAGCACTGATTCCATGCCAAGAATGCCAGACAGGTGATTTGGGATACAGTGCAAAAAGCTCGGTGGTCATGGTCATTTGGGAGCAATGTCACAGTGACCGCGTTTAAGCCACAGGGAGGAGGTAGGTAAAAGTGGTGGTGCTTAAGCAGTCAGTCCTCCCACATGCTGATAGTTTCTGATCCAAATGATCTTTACCTTCAGCCTCAATTGGTCTAGGAGCAAAGAAGACATGGAGGACTGTTAAGAGGAATGTGCCTTGATCCAGGCCAGAAATGATGGTGGCTTGAACTATGATGATAATAGTGAAGATAGGATAGAGAAATCTGGAATATTCTTTGGAGTAGGCTGTGAGATTTGCTAGAGGATTGTTTAAGGGGTATGAAAGCAAAAGGGGCAGCAGGATGGCTCTAAGGATTTTGACGTAAGCACGTCGGTGAATGGTGGAGCTATTTATTGGGACAGGGAACCCTGGGTGGGGGGAATATTGGCCTCCAGAGAGAAGACTCCAGAGTTTGGTTTTGAACATGTTAAATTTGATACACATATTAGGCATCCAAGGAAAGGAACAGTAGGCATTGGATATTGGTTCTGGATGTTTGGGAGACACTGGGGACCAAACTAAACACTTGGGAGTCTTTGGTATATAGATGGGACTGGGTGACATCACTTAGGAAGGAAGGGTAGGTAGAAAAGAGATTTAAATACAAGAGCTCTTCTGCATTTAGAAGTCTGAAAGAGCCGAAGCAACCAGCAGAAGAATGTTATTTTACACCTGACCTCTTTCTTTTATATCACCCTATAGGCATTTAGGTAGTACTTGCTCTGGAGTCAGACAGAGTTACGTTAGAGAGCCTGTTGCATCTTTAATCAGTGTGAACTCTGTGGCAAGTTATTAACCTCTCTTCAATTCCTCCTTTCTTTCCTTTCTTTTTCCTTTTCTTTCCATTTTTCTTTCTTTTTGGGTAAAGTAGGGACAATAGCACTTACTTCCATGTTTTGTGAAGATTAAAGGTGAAAATGCATGTAAGTGGCTCAAAATTTGGTACATAGTAAGCTCATTTAAGCTCTCATTAAATTTTAGCTCTTGTTAACAATGCTGTAAGCAAAAAAAATTCTAAGTCATAATATGCTAAGGGATTACTACTACCATTATTTCACAGATTCTCAAATATATTTTTTGATTCCATGATAATCGAGATAGCTTACTGATTCATGAAACATCTTATGTGAGAGAATCTGAAGATGCTCTCTTGGTGACTTTGAGAAAGCCCATTTAAATTGTGCCTGGATACTTCTGTTTCACCCCAAAAGTAATCATTTCAGATGCTTAATCAAGACAAGAGAAACCTGAAGTAGTCAGGAGAGGTTTGCCATGAGCAGTCTCCCAGAATCCAGCCAAAATGAGGCTTCATACTCCTTGATGATGAGATCTCTGAAACAAAAGATTCTGGAGGGAAAGTTTGCTAAGATACCTTACAACCAGGTGTGGAGTTCCTTGAAGATTGTTCTCCCTTTGCCAGGATTTTATGGAAACTTTGAAGATTCTCGAATATTGGCTTCTGTCCCTGGGACCTATGGAAACAGGAACTGTGGCAGAGCTGAACTGATTTGGGTAAATATCTCTGCGGCTGCTTCTCACAGTAACTGGAGTGTAAAGAGCTTGGCTAAGAATCTGGAAAACTCACAAAGAACAGGCATCCTGGCCCAAAGTTAGATGCCTCAATTCCCTCCTGGCACTGCACTTGAACTCCATCAGAAACAGTCCTGTGTCATGACGTGAGGGTAGGTCTCTGGTTTCCCACCAAGATGGCAACTAGAAGTGGAAACAGGCCTTTCAGGATCTATCAGAGCCTCCAACAATCTTTCGTTTTCATGGGGTGGAGGGAATTATTGGATAGTCTTTTGGTCTAGGCTGGTCAGTCCATCAAGGCAGACTACAGGGGAAGGCTGACAGTGTTGGAGTCACTGGAAGGAAGAAGCAGCAGACAGAGAGTACAGAGTGCCTCAGACCAAGTTTCTTAGAGAGCAAGAACTCCATGGGGTAAAATCAAGATGGTTCCAAACTAACCCAGAGTTTTATTTTTATATCCTCCATTGAGTATTAACCAGCTATTATAAGGACCATTTGTCAGGTTGTTGAATAATTGAGTTAATTATAGGAGAGCGCTTTTCAATGCTGCCTAAACATTAGAACCACATAGAGAATTTTTGAAATCTATTGCTACCCAGGCCACACCTTCAAAGATTTTGATTTAATTGGGCTGCTGCTGGGTCCAAATATTGATATATTTTAAAGCTCCCTTGGTGATTCTAATTTGCAGCTGGTGCTGAGTACTACTAGTGTGAGTACTACTAGTGTGACCTTTGTCTTGTTGTTGTAACTACTAAATTGACTGGCATGGACTGGCTGCTCTTGGATTTGATTGATCTCTCAGCAGTGGGTCCACAACTGGTCAAGCCGACTGGCTATTCATACATGACCTAGGGATCCATAACCCCATTTTCAACAGTTTAGAGACTTAAAATTCTTTCTTCAAGGAGGAAATTGTTTGATCCAGGGAAACCAACCTGACACACAAAGATGTGTGAGTTAAAATCCATTGCTGAATTTGGATATTTTAACTTTTAGATGCAAATCAGAGAAAGTGGAGTGTTGGCAGGATGACTCAGAGCATCTCAGTCTGGCAAAAGTCACTTAAGTCAGGACCCTGGAGAGAGGTGGCAGCAAAGAACCCAGCCACTCCCTTCTTCAATAATCACATTTTCTAGTTTCTGCATTTCATGCTTTGACATCTTGGGGCCTTTCTGATCCTAGAGGGACATCCCTCCCAGGGTTAGCCAGTTCTTAGAGACAGGGAAAGACTGGCTTAGAAGCATGGCTTTCATATGTAAATAGACCAATCCATAGCCCACACCTCCAACAACCTGTCTTTCATACTCTGGGCCATTATTTCCAATCCTCCCCCACTTCCCCCTCCCCACCCCTTCCCTAATCATCCTAGGGCTAGGTACCAGACAACTAAGGATAGCTTGTGCTCCAAAGCCTGCTGAAATTATTCAAACTATCCAAAGCTAAGCATGGTTTCCCTACCTCACCATGGAAATCACAATAAATGCTATTGCTCATGTGTTTTGTCCCTGCTATATCTACCTTTTGACTGACCTTGGTGCTTCCCCCTATAGCACCCATGGTTTGGCATGCCCTCGCCTCCTGGGATTCATGACTATTAACAAACTATCTTTTTTTTGGGGGGGGGGGAGATTTTATCTTTAAGTAATCTCTACACCTAATGTGACACTTGAACCCACAACCCTAAGATCAAGAACAAACTCTCTTTTTAATGGCAGTTGTCTCCTAGTCTGTTGGCCTTGACATGCCTGAATAATAATAAAACTACACTTCTTTGCAGAAAGAAGAAAAAGAGGAGTCAAACTAAGGGCGACTAGGAAGGAATTGACACCCTTGTCTCTATATGGGGGAAGGGGCAGGAAATGTTGAAACTTGCCTTGAGTGTCCATGAGTTTAAAACTCTGAAAAGCATTCTGACATTCAACTTGATCTGTGAATGTTTATCTAGCAGAATGTTGCCTCAGTTGCTTCCCTCTGGGTTGAAGTCAGTAAGTCAGTGGTGCAACCCAGTGGATGAAGGAGCCAACAATTTATGCTAAAGGCAGTATGCCAGACAAGATGTCCAATAAGTATAAAACACTAGCCATAGCAAAGCCCTCCTGCTGGGAGTTTGTGACACCTGGAGCAACTTTCTCTTTGCTAACTTCAGTGACCATTAAGATAAACTTTGAATGTGTGTTAATTTAAAAAAAGGGGGGGGGGAGGAGGAAAGTTAATCCCAAAGGATTAACATCTACCTGGTGGAGTATATGTGACAGGGACATGGGGTTTGGGGTTAAACTACCAAGAGTCTTCTCAGGTTCTCTTGAAGATCAAGAGAAGGTAGGAGAGGCTTAAATGCTGATCCAAAGTAGTACCTTAGCACTGGAATCCTGTGGAAATGCTACCTTGTTCTTTGCTCACTGTGTCTCTGGGTTGCTACCTCTAGCTACTATGTACCTGCTGTTGTGGAAGTTTCACACATATCAGATTTGGAAAATGAGGGTCTTTGTCCACATTTGGTCATAGTTCTGAATCAGATGATGTGTTGAGAGGTTCCTGATCTTGATTTTTAGATGTTCTCCTAACTTAAAAAGTCTAGTTCTTGGTCTCAACCTGTAAGCCAGTACAAGTACCTAACCTCCATACCCAGGTTCCTATTGAGATCAACTTAACTTCTCCATGCCTCATTTTCATCATCTATTATTAAATGTGGAATATAATTACCTACATATAGTGAATGAGTTTATATATGTAAAGAATAACAACAATACTCGGTATTTAGTAAGCACTCAATAAATATTAGCTCCCATTAACCGCTAGGAAAATCACAAGTTGCCAGGATGTAACTCATTTGATTTTTGTGGGGACTGTACAATTCTTAGTCCTCACATGAAAGGTGGAAGTGGTCTTATATTTAATTGGAGGGGAGCTAAGTATCTTCCCCAAAAGTTTCAGAAGCTAAGAGGTAAATAATGATCTACCATTTTAAGACTGTAGTAAAAATGGCATCATTAAAGTTTATCTTGCCTCCTGGAAGCCTGGACCCCTACCCTAACTGGAGGCTATTCCCATCCCTCTCAGAGGGAGTCTGGCTTTGGGAGTTCAGGAAGCCCCAAGGCTGGGACCACAATAGCTGGTAGAGCAGAAAGACAAAGACCTCCTAATCAGACAGACCCAGACTCACAATCCGTTCTGGGATGTAATAACTCAGGACCTTGTCTGGAAAGTGCTTTTCCTCCCTTTGCCTGGTTAACTTCTTTGCCCTTCAGAATCTGATTCAAGGTCACTACGTATGAGAAGCCTTCCACAACCGGTTCAGGCCAAATTCACTGTTCCTTTCTTTAGCCTTCTGTTTTAACACTGCACTGCAAATCAGGATTGCATGAGACAGTTGAACTAAAGATATTACAGAGAACACTGTATTGTAATTGGGCTATTCACATGTCTGTCCCCATGAATTAGACCACTTTGATCATGAGCTCCTCAAAGTCAGGGGACTGTATCTCATTCATCTTTGTATCCCCAGTGGCCATCAGAGTGCTAACACACAGAAGCTGCTCAGTAATAGGGTAACTGAGGGGATTAAGAAAACTCCTTTGAGCACCAGTTTAAAAGTGGGTGAGGGGCACCGGGATGGCTCAGTTGGTTAAGGATCCAACTCTTGATTTTTGGTTAAGGTCATGACCTCAGGGTTGTGAGATCAAGTCCCACATCAGGCTCCACCCAGTCTGTTTCTTAAACTACAGCCACACGTTCCCCAGAATTATCATCTGGGACTTTGTCTTATGGTTTCTTGACTGGGATTCTCTCAGGATCTGCAAAAATTATTTCTTCCAAAATGCTAAGTCCCCCTTCCACCCCCCGCCAGCCCCCGCCAGCTGCCTCCTCAAATTCAGTTCAGTATTTTGGTGGAAACCTCCCTGTAGCTGTTTGTCAGAAATATGGGTCTTAATCCTTCTCCTTCACCACCGACCCTTTTCTGATCAGATCATTTCTGTGATATATTCAACCTGGTCACCTGTAATCTGATAAGACAGAGGTGATGTAAACCCTGGCTGTGGGTAATTCTTCTCAGTCAGACATCCATTGACCCCAGGAAGGAAATTAGGTTCATATGATAGATGGGTGGTCTGTGGAAAGAATTGAAACAACTGTGCCCCTGAGTGCTTCTGGATGATCAAGCATGTTGCAGAGGACTCTGAAACGGGATGTATGCTCTTTTCATGGACTGCCACACTATGATTTGGGGAAATCCTGCGCCTCAACCTCCATGCAGGGAGACCACTGTTGGAGAGTGTTCTGACTGCAGTTTTATGCAGGCTGCCACCAGGTCACAGATGGTATGGCTGATTTGCAGCTGTAACCGACACAGGAAGCTGCAATGTTCTGTGAGGTGCTACAAGACACTGAGTGTGCCCCCAGCTTTTCAGTTTGCTTCTGGGCTCCAGAGAAGGGCATGTGTTGGATTATAACACAGCCAGGCAGCCCATGCACCTGCCAAGCATCTGGGTGCAGCCAAGTGGGAGCCCACTGCTGGGTGGTCAGGTTGTCAGGAGTTCACTGAAATGCCAGCTAGTGAGCCTATGTGCAGGCACAGCACGTGGCTCCTGATGGTCTGGTATGTATGCAGTAACACACATGCTAATACCTCCTAACTTCCTTGATTCTACAAAAACAACAGAGCATCTCTCCTGCTATTCCAGAAAACCAACATATCATACTCCTATCAGTGCGCAGTGTTCCTGAGATGGACCTCTCAGGATCATTTACGGTCATCAACACAGAATTTAAGTCAATCTTGGCTCAGTGTTTTTGGGAATACCAAAAGGGCCATATATTGGACATAATAAGTGTTGTGAATCCGAACTAGACTCTTGACTATCTGGGTCAAGAAAACTGAGGATCTAACTAAAAAAAATAATAATAAATTCAATTGAATGTGACAACACTAGCCAGAAATGTTGTTTAGAAACATTTTTATCTTCTCTGAAAAGTGCTTAAATAGCTCTCTGACTGTGTGTATGTGTCACTCACAGAATAAAAGAATTGTAATAATCCCCTTAGAACAGGCTTGCTAGCTACAGTCAAATCACTGGTTAATTTTAGTAAATCCTTCCCCCTCCCTTATTTTCCTCTTTTCCACATTATCCTGAGTTTGCTATTTAAATTACATATTTCTAAAGATTCAAAATACCTGGCATCCAAAATCATGACCCATGAAATAACAATAAATTTAACTTAACCAAAATTTTTAAGAACTGCTCTTTGAAAGTCACTGTTAGGCAATAACAACAACAACAAAAAAAATTGGGAAAATATATTTGCAAATTAGATATCTGATAAAGGACTTGTACTTAAAATACATAAAGAATTCTCAAAACAATTTTAAAAGTACTAAAAAGGAGCAAAATATTTACACAGATACTTTACCAAAAAAAATACACAGCTGGCACTTCAGCCCATGAAAAGATGTTCAACATCATTAGTCACTAGGAAAGTGCACATAAAAACAAATGAAATGCCACTATACACATTTTATAATGTCTAAAAGACTCAGAAAAAAGCCCGACCATACCACATATTGGCAAAGATGTGGAGAAAATGGAACTCTTACATACTGCTGGTGGGAATGTAGAATGATACAATCACCTTGTAAAACAATAGAGCAGCTTCTGAAAAAGTTAAACATTTACGTGCTGTATGATCCTGCTATTTTGCTCCTAGGTATTTGCCCCAGAAATAAAAACATATGTCCACACTACCACTAGTTCACTGTTCATGTCTGATTAACTTACAGTATCCCCAAACTGGAAACAATCCTAATATCCGTCAACAGGTAAAGGGATATATAGCATGTCTGTACAATGGAATGCCATTTAACAATAAACATATAGTGACAGAAGCAGATTCATATTTTCTTGGGGATAAAGATGCGGAGAAGGACATTAGGGAGGGATTGCAAAGAGGCAAGAGGAATCTTGGGAGTGAAGTTTATGTTCCCTATCTTGATGATAGTGATGGCTTGATGTAGGGATAAGGTTTAAAATGTTAAAACATCAAAATGTGCATTGTAAAGGCATATAATTAACAGTATGCTAATTATACCTCAATAAAACTGTTCAAACTGCCTGGGAGTGGTATCCCGTGGTATGCTCTGTCTATGCATTGTTAGAAATGTTGATGGGCAGCATATTATCACCATCCATGGGCTTATGGGGTTCTGGATTCAGGAGCTTCACGCAGGGATAGCTCCTGTATTCTGAACCTGGAGCTTGGAATAGTTTTTTTGAGGTGAAGGAGGTATCTGTGGGATTTTCTGTTGATGGCCCAGGTCATCTTGGCACACATTCAATCTAGTTCTGTGCTCAGTGTTCATGGGAACAAAGTTTAAAGCCAAGGAGATTCTTGTCCTTAGAGGAATTGGAGTCTACTGGTAAAAGCAAGTCAGCTTCAGCATATAATGATGCAGCTTAAAAATTACATAGTAGGCTTATATCTGAGTTCAGTTATGGGACCTGATTTGGAATTATTGTATCACTATCAAATGGGATGGTAATATTTATTCTGCCCCTTGTGGAGGTGCTATAAGCAACCAATTGCATAATTGTGAGAACTATAACTATTCTGATGCTGGATTTTATTATTAGATGCACATACAAGGTAGAGACCTTGTATGATTAAGGATTGGTGGACTTACCAAGTAGAGTCTCCCTGAGTAAGTAAGGAACATAGGAAGAGAAAGAGGTTCCAGAAGGCGCATTAGCTGAAGAATTGCACAAGCTAACAGCAGAAAATCTGGGCCAAACTTAGCAATGTGGAACACAATAATTTGAGATCAAGTAAGTGGTAGATATTTGTCATTTGACTGTCCAGAAGCCATCCCCTCTCCCTGAGGTACTTACATTTTCTTTAGAGTCTCCCCTATAGTACATAGATATTCTTGGTGAAAAGGAACCCAGTTGCCTGTATCTTGAACTCAATCCCAAGGGCCTGAACTTGTTGACCATTGTGTCTTCCCAACAGCCTTCATTTCTCACAAGACCCACATCTCCCCTTCTCTTTGGAACTTTTCCTTCCTCAGGAACTCATGTGGTTATAGGAAATAATCATTTCCACAGTCTTGGTGATAGCTTTAGACATGTGTGTTGCCTCATGCCAAGCCTATTGTGGTCCTTCCCTGCCCTTCTTTGAACTGGTATTGAAATAAATGAGGTAGAATTTCCCTGGAGGTAAAAACTATGAGGATTAGGCATGTTCCGTGGTGTCGGTGCTCTCATGTGGAGGAAGCTGAATTGCACTAAGAGAACAGAGAGAGGAGAGAGGGAGAGAGAGCCTGACGGCATTCCTGGCCCTGCTCTGGTTATTCAACTCTTCCTTTGCTTTTGGTTTTATTTTTATATTCTTAAAACAAAACAAAAAAACCACTATTCTAGCCAGTTTGAACTGGGTTTATGTCACTTGCAACCAAACTTCCTACCTAATTTAAAAGGAGGAAGAGAATATGAATTTTGAAGATATAATTTAGTTAACTATTTATTGGGCATCCTCTATTTGCCTACTACTTTCACAAATATCTAATGAACTCTTAGAATGGTGGAATTGTTCCTCTCATCTTGCAGATGAGGAAACAAACTGAGAAGGGTTAATAGAGCCAATAACAGGTAATAGAGCTAATAGCAATGTGGTTCAAGACTCAAGTCTGTCAATTCCAAAGGCATCCATCCCCTTCCCACTATTATCCTCCTATAAACCAAACTCTTCCAGGACCAAATCTACTTTACCCTGGTATTTTTCAGCACCTTGAAAATTTCTTGTCGCGTAATGGCTATCTGTCTGTCTATATAAAGATAGATAAAATAATTTTTATATATATATATAAAATCTCTTGAATGAGTAAAATGTTGAGTTTAATTAGAATAGTTCTGAAATCCAAGAACAACGATAGGACCAAGCAAGACTTGGTAGTCTCTGCAAATAAGATATTTTACATTATTGATGTATTACTCAAAATGAGTCTAAAATTAAGTCTCCCTGAGCCTTGTAATATTTTAAATACAGAGAAGAACTTGTTCCCTAAAGAAACCTATGACAGATCCTTTTAAACAATAATCATGTCCCCTTTTTAACGTCTGCATAAATCTAGACTTTCCCATAATGGGTTTATTTTAAAAAAGAGTTGTGGACCAGTGGCTTCTGGGCTGAATTTGGACTTCAGATTTGTTTTGTTTAGTTGGAACTTTGGTCAAAAATTGAAATAATTGCCAACATTTACAAGCAGGAATTTTTACATAAAAATTAGTTTAGGTTTCTTTTTAAAATGGGTAGTATGGTGACAATGGGCTTATGTTAACATGTGGTGACAATCAGTTTAATGAAGAAATGACTGTCCCATTTGTTCAGAACAAAGCCAAGTCCCCACCTGTTCGTTCACGCTAGTTACCTTCCTGTGTGAGTTTGCATTAACAACCTCTGGTTTAAGATGTATTATCTCTCTCTCATGTCAGATAAAGAATGGGAAAAACATATGAAGAGTGGAAGGATTTTACTCTATCATCTTCCCAAAGAACCCCAAAATTCAGGGGTTAGCAAAACTATTTAAAAAGGCATATGTGTCTTTCCTGACCTCTAGGAATCTCTATTCAGCAAGGTCCAGTGAGTTAATTCTCACATGTTTCACTTGATAAGTAGTAAACTTGACTTTCTCACTGGCATATGTATCAACAATGGACTCATCCTCTAAACTCCTTTCCAGTAATATTTCCTAATGTTGTTGAAGTGCAAATCAGAATGAGTGCAAAACTGAGAGTTTGGAACTCTGGCAATTAGCAAGCTCATTTGTTGACTTGGCAAAGGAAAAAATGCTGATATAGAAGAGAAAAGTCCTTTGTCACTTTTACAGTGTCTGGACTGTCCTTTTGCTTCATTGTCTTGTTTTGGTTTCTTGTGATGTAACCCTGATGGAGTTATCAAAAGGGATGAGAATATTTTCACTGAAATCTCTTTTATCCCACTTATGAATTACCTCCTTTAGACTGTGCAACATCTACACATGATATATGGCAAAACATAGATGTTAAGCACACAGGTTCAGAGCCAGAATAATCAAGTTCTTACGCTTACTTGAGCAGGATCTCATTAGGGAATTTATTTAACTCTTCTAATGTCTCAGCCTTCTTAAAAGAAAATTCTGAAGTTAAATGTATAAAGTATAATATCGTACTGCCTAGGTTTGCATCCTGGCTCAATTGCTGTGTGTCCTTGCGTAAGTAATTAACTTCTCTATGTTTCATTCTCTACAACTTTTATACAGGGATAATGACTACAGCAACTACTTCATAGGAACACTGGGAATATTGTTAAAGTAATTTTCAAAAAGTTAATACAATTCTCATGCATATATATGGCAAGGATTGCATAAAAGATTTATTTAAATTATTAATGATGGAACCAGGAGAATCACAAAACTAGTTTAAAGGAAGATAAACAGATACATACTCACTGGAAAAGAGAAAGATGCTACATTGATTGCAACATTTGATAGAAAACTGGTTAATGTCCTACAAGCAAAAGAACAATGATTTGAGGGGTCATCTTTCCTATATGGCAAAAAATATTTGTAACATCAATTTTCTAACAGCTAAAATCCACCTATACAGAGACTGGGACCTGAATAATAGTAAATGGTAAGTCAAAGTTAGGTCTCCTTGAGAATCCTATGACCTTTTGACACTTAGATATTACTATGTAGACTTTAAAAAGTCCTGGTGTGATCTTTTTGCCTTATTTTCAAGTTTTAGATTATTTTGCCTAGAGGGTTTGATTGCACTAAGGCTCATAAAGCCCTTAGAATGGTGCCTACTAAGTGTTCAGTAAATGTTAGGTGTTTTCATCATTACTTGTAAAATGGGAAAAAAAGTAATTTTTTATCCTATTGGTTGTTACGATAATTAAATAAGATTATATAAATTCCTAGCATCATGCCATGTACATAGTAATCTCTCAACAAATATGAGCTGTTACTGATAGCTAGAATGGGAGAAACTATGGCATCATGTTTTATAATATCGAGAATCCATGACAGCAACTTTGCACATGATAGCAAATTCTGTGAATTTTGCCATTAACATTAAAAGAATGTACAACATTCAAGTAGTTTCAAGGCCAATGCTAAATATTCTAATCAAGTGGCTTTAATTTGTTCTAAATGGTATGAGGAATACCTGAAACCCTTCAGGAAAAAACTCTTTTCAAAACAATCTGCCAATCAACCATTCAGGGGTCTACAGAATGAGATGACCAGTCTGGCTTTTGAAGTCATACATCATGGAATACATTTTCACAGGGAGCAAATGTATTATCCACTTTCTTGTAAAGAGTGTTGAGTAAGAGTGTTCATCTCCAAGTCTACAGTGCATTAGATGTGACCATTCATCTCAAAATAGCCCTGTGAATGAGATCCACGAGTTACAACAACAGAAAGGATCACAAAGAATCCTTTCTTCTCTAGAGAATAACTAAGACCTGTAAAGTGTTTGGGGTAAAATGGGAGCACCTGGACTAAAGAATGGGAATATTCACAAATGACAGTACAGACAAAAGTTTGATATCCAGGATCTATAAAGAACTTCTTAAACTCAACACACACAAAACATAATCATGTCAAAAAATGGGCAGAAGATATGAACAGACACTTCTCCAATGAAGACATACAAATGGCTATCAGACACATGAAAAAATGTTCATCATCACTAGCCATCAGGGAAATTCAAATTAAAACCACATTGAGATACCACTTTACACCAGTTAGAATGGCCAAAATTAGCAAGACAGGAAACAATGTGTGTTGGAGAGGATGTGGAGAAAGGGGAACCCTCTTACACTGTTGGTGGGAATGCAAGTTGGTGCAGCCACTTTGGAGAACAGTGTGGAGATTCCTCAAGAAATTAAAAATAGGGGCACCTGGGTGGCTCAGTGGGTTAAAGCCTCTGCCTTCAGATCGAGTCATGATCCCAGGACCCTGGGATCAAGCCCCGCATCGGGCTCTCTGCTCAGCAGGGAGCCTGCTTCCTACTCTCTCTCTGCCTGCTTCTCTGACTACTTGTGATCTCTGTCAAGTGAATAAATAAAATATTTTAAAAAAAATTCAAAATAGAGCTTCCCTATTACCCTGTAATTGCACTACTGGGTATTTACCCCAAAGATACAGATGTAGTAAAAAGAAGGGCCATCTGTACCCCAATGTTTATAGCAGCAATGGCCACGGTCACCAAACTGTGGAAAGAACCAAGATGCCCTTCAACGGACAAATGGAAAAGGAAGATGTGGTCCATATACACTATGGAGTATTATGCCTCCATCAGAAAGGACGAATACCCAACTTTTGTAGCAACATGGACGGGACTAGAAGAGATTATGCTGAGTGAAATAAGTCAAGCAGAGAGAGTCAAGTATCGTATGGTTTCACTTATTTGTGGAGCATAACAAATAACATGGAGGACATGGGTAGATGGAGAGGAGAAGGGAGTTGAGGGAAATTGGAGAGGTGAACCATGAGAGACTATGGACTCTGAAAAACAACCTGAGGGTTTTGAAGGGGCGGGGGGTGGGAGGTTGGGGGAGCCAGGTGGTGGGTATTAAGGAGGGAACGTATTGCATGGAGCACTGGGTGTGTTGCATAAACAATGAATTCTGTTACACTGCTAAGAAATTAAAAAAAAGAATGGGAATAGATACTTTTTTCACTATCTATATTGGTTTCATTAACAATGCCTATCCTTATAGAAAACTAAACTATATTTAGAGCCATTTCCCAGTAATGTAGCCTAGAGGCAAGACAGTTTTGTTTTTGTTTTTTTAAAATTCACACTTAACTATTATGCAACATTTAACTCAATGCAATATTCTACTTCCATCTGGTATCTCATTTAATTTACCCTAAGGACCAAGATCATGCATTGAGTGGACTCTTTCACACACAGCACAATAGGATTGAACATTCTGTCATGGAGGAAAAATTTTCCTCTTCCCTCTTAGGGTTAACCGTGAATTTGGAGGGTCTAATTTGTGACTTAAACTAATAAAAGATAGGTTAACAGGAGGAAAGACACACAGTTTTCATTAATACTTATGTGCACAGGAATTCATAGAAAAGAAGTGAAGCTCAAAGAAGTGGTTAGACTCGGGGGTGTGCATACCATTTTAACAAAGAAAAGAGGGGCGCCTGGGTGGCTCAGTGGGTTAAGCCTCTGCCTTCGGCTCAGGTCATGATCTCGGGGTCCTGGGATCGAGTCCCGCATCGGGCTCTCTGCTTGGCGGGGAGCCTGCTTCCTCCTCTCTCTCTGCCTGCTTCTCTGCCTACCTGTGATCTCTATCAAATAAATAAATAAAATCTTTAAAAAAAAAAAAAAAAAAACAAAGAAAAGAGAATTTGGTTTCTAAACAATGATAAATCATGAGGAGGTGACGAGGAAATAAGTGGGAGAACAGATGGAAGAGAAGGTATTTTCGTAAGGTCTGTTTATGCAAATTCATCTGGATGTCAACTCTCTATCTGGTAATAAGCGCTCTTATTTTCCTGGGAGGTGGGGGAACAGTGTCCTCAGAAGGAAATTTATGTCCTGTGTTCAAGCAGATAAGGGGAGAGTGGAAAACTCTTTTTGCATCTGTTGGTTTTCAGTTGCCTCCAGCTCAAAATACTCCTTATGCCAAAGTGGCATATTTTGGGGTGGCATGTTCTGGATCCCTTCGATACCCATTGTATATGCAAACATTGAATCTTAGAGGCACTCAGAAAACTTCAAAAAGAAAGAAGAAATAGGCCATAGGAGCCTCTTCAAGCATCTTTACATAAGCCGGTTTACAGCTATCAAGGATCATAAAACTGAGAGTCTCACGCTCATGTAGAGAGTTTGGAAGGTAATTAAGTACGCTTGTACCCAATCTACTCTCCCAAAGGGAAATAGAGAAGACAAAATGCTCAAGGTGGAAAAATCCTTCTTGCTGTTCCACCGTAGGATTCTAATTGAGAAAAATTGAAAAACAGTAACTAATTATATCCAAACGATGTGACATTAACAGGAATAAGAAAATCACTCAGACTTTGTTTAAAAAAGAAGCCTCAGTCACATGCTAAAGTCCTTGATCGATCAGCAAATGTATTTGAGGTCTGCTGCTTTCTATTACTCTCTTAGGTATTCTGTAGTTTAGGTTAAGACACCAAAGTACCCAACTGTAGAAACTCAGAATTAGGAACTCTGTTTGAAGGTAGTGTTCGTGTCTATGCTGAGCCTATAATAGCTCCTTAGTTCACATGTGTAGGGGTAGAAAGACTTTTCCTCTACCTTCTTACGTACTGTCCCTAGGGCCTATGAATTAAACTAACAAAAGGTAGATTAAAAGGAGAAGGAGTATACACACATATATATATAAATATTAACAATATATATAAATTGTATATATTGTTAATATTTTTATGTGGGCCAGGGCCTTCCTGGAAAGAAATGAAAGCAGTTAGGACTGGAATAGTTAGACCTGGGGGCTTCTGTACCGTTTTAAAAAAGAGTGATAAATTATGAAGAATGACAAGACAAAGGAAAAGGGTGTTTGGGCTAGAGGTGGTCAACTGTGAAAATGTGATTAGGAAATAAATGGGAGAAACTAACAGAAGATAAGGGTTATTTTAATAAGTTTTGTTTGTAGACTCATTTGGTGTTGACTTCCCATCTCTGGTGGTAAGAATGTTCTTTTCTTCCTGGAACAGAAAGGGTGCCTTTCTTAGGGGAAATTATGGCCTGCTTTGGGGAGAAAGGAGGAGGTCAGAGAGCAACTTCTGCATCTACTGTCTCCCAGCTGCCTCCAGCTCAAAACAAGCTGTATACCAGAGTGGCATATCGTGGGGAAGTATGTTCTGATTCCTTCATAGGTTTGAGGTGCCATCTTTCTCGTCACTTCAGGTGGCTGTCTCCAGCTTATCTCTATTACACTCAAAGCCCAGGGTCAAAGTGGCCATAATGCAGAAGGTGTGCTACAACCAGCGCAGCTCTGGCTACTGACTCACTCTTAGCCTCCTGTCATGTGATTCCCAAGCTCCATCCATGGGCTATTCTGAGCTCCTCCTCCTCCACCCCTGTGTAGATGTGTTGTTTGTTTTGGAACTAAGAGCCAACTCCGGCATTTAGATGGGTCTTCTTAGGTGTAGACTCTTTGTTAACTTGTTCATTCATTCAAATGATTTTTATGAGTTGCTGCTCTCTTGCAGTTACTTTTCTGTGAATATAAATTGTGAATATGGTGGCTAAATATCCCTGGCCTAACAAATATTTTATTCCTATAGAATAAAAAAAAAACAGAAATAATGCAATGGATACAACTGGGTGAGAAAGTATAAAAAGTACAGGATACTTTGGAAAGTCTGACCTAGGTTTGGGGAATCAAGAATGATTTCATGAATAAATCCTATGCTAGCTGAATAGTGGCAGGTACATAGGTGTTGGTCAAATAAAAAGAGAGGAAGAACAAGCTTCCTAAGAAAAGAGCTGGAGCAAAGAAGAGAGGAGCTACATGGAGATTTTGAAGCACGGATCAGGTTAAGGATCAGGAAGAGCAGCTGAGAACGGTAAGTCAGCAGAGAAAAGCTGCGTTGGAGCTCTTAAATGATATAGGGAACTCGTAAATGATTTAAGTGGCATGAGACGCTCCAGAAAGATCACCCTGGTAGCAAATTGAGGAATCAGCTGAAGAGATACATTATGTTGGAGGCAGGGAGAACGGTTAGGCTGTTGCAGTATTCAGGTGAGGGATGGTAGTGGTCTGAACCAGGGTAGCAGCAGTGTATATAGAGAAGTGGTTAGATTCAGGAGTTATTTAGAGGTAGAAATGACAGGACTATTGAAAGATTAGCCCTAAGTGGTATACAAAGGAGGTGCTTTGGCTTTGGGATGTTGGCTTGATACCTGGATGAAAACATGTCATGTTCATGGAGAGAGAGAATGTAGGTAGAAGAGCAGGTGGGGTTTTTTTTGTTTGTTTTTATTGTTTGTTTACTTGAGAACATGGTATATAATTTCTGTTACACATGATGAAATTGAGTTGATAAAGTAGGTGTCAAATACACAGTTGAATATGTGAATGCCAGTCGGAATGGCAGATCCAAGCTGGAGTCAGAGATTTGGGAATCATCAGTGAAGTGGTGGGAAGTGACTACAAGGCAGAGGATAGGGCAGTGAGAGGTTCAGGAGTAAGAAAAGAGGATGTAAGAAACCCAGTGATTTATATTTTGCAAAAGGAAGAAAATTCCACAAAGGAAGAAGAAAGGGAATGCCCAGAGTTACAGATGGAAAACCAGAAAGAAAGTCTCAAGAAGGAAGGAAATATTGGAACACTCATATACTGTTTGTAGGACAGTTTGGTCCCATACACTGTTTGTGGGACAAATTGGTACAGCCGCTGTGGGAAACAGTATGAAGTTTCCTTAAAAAATTAAAAAGGGAAATGCTATATGATCCAGTGATTCCAGTATTGGGTATTTACTCAAAGAAAATGAAAATGAAACTAATCCCAAATGATCTATGCATTGCTATATTTATTGCAGTATTACAGTAACTAGGGTATGGAAGCAACCCAAGTCCATGTGTCCATCAATTGATGAATGGATTAAAAAAATGTACATACGTGTGTACACATACACACACACACATATATAATGTATATACAATATGTAATATATATATAAGAAACTGTAGTATATAAATAGAATATATAGAACACAAAAATATGCATAAAATATATATACAGTGCTACATATAATGTAATATACTACATTATGTATACATTATATTATATTGTTATATAATGTAATATTACACAGCTATAAAGGAAAGATAAGACTGTGCAATTTGAGACCACATGGATAGACTTAGAGAGTATTATGCTAAGTGAAAGAAATCAAGCTGAGAAAGTCAAATATCCTATGATTCCACTTATAAGTGAAATCCAAAAATAAAAATAAACAAAAAGCAGAATCAGACCCATTTTAAAATCAGACCCATTTAAAATTATCAAATGTATAAAATGTCACTGAAGTTATCCAATGAATTTCTTTCATTATAATTGTTACCCAAACTTTAGCAAGTATGTCACTACATTCATTCATTCAATCAAATGAATATCTATTGAGCCCCTATATATGCAAGATATGCTTATAGGGGGGAGACAAGATGGCGGGGAAGTAGGAGGAGGCGCCTTTTCAACCTGCACCCTAAAGTGAGCTGATTACCTACCAAAGAACTCCGATCACCCATGAAATCAGCCTGAGATCAGAATTATACACGTCTGGATCTCTACGGGGCCAGAAGACGCCAGTGGGCAGGTAAAGTGGAGTGGGAACGTCGGACTGATATCGGAAGATAAACAAAAGGGGGAGGGAGCCACCAGAGGCGACCGACTGAAAAATAATACCCCGATACGAGAGTGCCCGGCATCTGGGGACCAGCATTAACTTGGAGTCTTGTTGAAAGCACTCAAAAGAGCAAAGACTCGAGCGGGGAAATTGTGGGAATCGGGGCGGATAGGGATAGGGGCTTAAGTCCCCAGACCCAGGGCAGCATCCCCTGGCGCTGAGCCGGAGAGTGCGGCGGAGAAACCTGGTCTTTGTCCCGGAGCCGCCAGTGCGCCCGAGAACGGGTGGAGTCCGGCTCCCGTGAGGGGCTGGGAGCCACACCAGACGGCAGAACGCGCACCTTACTGGAGATGCGCGCGTGCCTCAACCTCCCCTGAGAGAGGTGCACGCCCAGCCTGGTGTTCTGGGACCCACGCGGCGATAGACCCACGCGGCGATAGAGCCGATAGAGCTGGAGGCGCCGCGCCCCAAACCATCCCCTGGGAGAGGTGCGCGCAAGACCTGAGCTCTTAGCCCCAGCCAGCGGGAAAATCTCAGTGTGCGATTGCTGCTTGGAACCTCTCTGGCGGTCTGGAGCTGCCCAGACAGCCACAGCTGCCTTGGTTTTGCGTACAAGCAGGAGATCCTGCGTCCCCAGGGACCGTGACTCAGAACCTGCTCTGCCAGCGGCCCAGCCGCTGCAGCACCTGCAGGGGAGCAGACTGAGGCTTCTCTCTGAGAGGGAGGTTGGGGTGCAGTTTTCTTTCCTCTAAACCTCCAAAAACCATCAAAAGCTGTCAAGGCGAGAGAAAAGAAGTGAACAAACATAAAAACCTCCAGAGAACAAAAACCTGAAAAAAAACGTTTTTCTCAGAGCCCACCCCCTTGAGGGGGTCGGGAGGACTTAACTCAGGGAACATCATTGACTGAAAACCCACGTGGCAGCCCCCTCCCCCAGAAAACAAATCAGGAAAAAAAAAAAAAAAAGACTACAAGAGAACAACCACCACTACTTCATAGATACAACTTTTATTTTTAATTCTTTCCCACTATTCTGGTTCATTTTTTTTCTTTTTTTATATAGATAATTTTTTAACCTATTTACCATCACAGTGAGATGTCCAGTACATCAAATTCCATGATAAACTTCTAACCTGAATTTTTTGATACATACACATGTGTTTTTCTTTTGCTTTTCTATTTTCTTAATTTTTAAAAAAAATTTTAATTTAGTTTAGTCCAGTTTATTCCTTTTTTATTTTTATTTTCTAATATTCATATAGGGTTAAACTTCAAGGTAACCCCCTTTCTCCAAGCAATGCTACCCCTATAGGTGAACCAATTTTTAATCCCCCTTTTTCTTAGGAAAGTTGAGTCCTTTAACAAAGATATCAAGATACATCCAGGAAGAATCAAAATAACCTTCCTCGCCCACACCAAGAATCTATAACCATGCTCCCATCTTTTTCTTCTGCCAGTGTCTCTGTGTATTTATGTTTGTCCGGATAGTATATAAATCTTATACTTGGGGTTCTTCTTGACGAGGCTCCTCCTTTTTTTTGCTTATATATATATATATATATTTTCTCTCGTCATATACTTTTATCAGTCTTTTTGTTTGTCTGTTTTTGTTTGTATACGTCATAAACCTTACCCTGGGGCCCATTTGGGCTGAACCTTCACTTTTATCTTCCCTTTTTTTCCTGTCTCTCTCTCTCTCCCTCTTTTTTCTTTTTCTTTTCTTTTTTTCTCTCATTTGGGTGGGGAATCCTGAGTGCTCAGAAGCGTTCCAGGGTGCACCTTGACTGCACCACGGTCAATACATCCAGCTACATCTGTCCAGTCATCTCTCACCAAAATGACTAGGAGGAGGAATCCCCAACAGAAGAAAAATACAGAGGATGGGCCTTCTGCAACAGAGCTAATGGCTATCAACATAGACAATATGTCAGAAAGAGAATTCAGGCTAACAATTATCCAGGCAATAGCTAGGTTGGAGAAAGCCATGGATGACCAAACAGAATTGATTAGGGCAGAATTGAAAGCGACCAGAGAGGAGGTTCATAATGTTAGGGCAGAGCTGAAGGCCACCAGGGATGAGGTTCACAACGCTCTCAATGAGTTCCAATCTAATCTAAATTCTCTAAAAGCTAGGGTAACTGAGACAGAAGATAGAATTAGTGATCTGGAGGACAAACAAATAGAGAGAAAGGATCAGGAGGAAGCCTGGAACAAACAGCTTAGAAGCCACGAAAACAGAATCAGGGAAATAAATGATGCCATGAAACGTTCCAACGTCAGAATTATTGGAATCCCTGAAGGGGAGGAGAAAGAAAGAAGTCTAGAAGATATAGTGGAACAAGTTTTTCATGAAAACTTTCCCAATCTTGCGAATGGAACAAGTGTTCATGTACTAGAAGTAGAAAGGTCCCCCCCCAAGATTATAAATTAAAAAAAAACATCCAGGCACCTCATAGTAAAATTGAGGAATCATAATTGTAGATACAATCTCTTGAAAGCCGCTAGGACAAAGAAGCTCCTTACATACAGAGGAAAGCCCATCAGAATAACGTCAGACCTGTCCACAGAGAACTGGCAAGCCAGAAAGGGCTGGCAAGATATATTCAGGGCACTAAATGAGAAGAACATGCAGCCAAGAATACTTTATCCAGCAAGACTGACATTCAAAATGGATGGAGAGATAAAGAGTTTCCAAGACCGGCAAGGCTTGAAAGACTATGCAACCACCAAGCCGACACTGCAGGAAATATTAAGGGGGGTTCTATAAAAGAGGAAAAATCCTAAGAATAGCATTGAACAGAAATATAGAGACAATCGACAGAAAGAAAGACTTCAAAGATAACACAATGTCAATAAAAACGTATCTCTCAATAATCACTCTCAATGTGAATGGCCTAAATGCACCCATAAAACGACACAGGGTTGCAGATTGGATAAAACGACAGGACCCATCCATATGTTGTCTACAAGAGACCCATTTTGAACCTAAAGATACACCCAGACTGAAAGTGAAGGGATGGAGAAGCATCTTTCACGCCAATGGGCCTCAAAAGAAGGCCGGGGTAGCGATTCTCATATCAGATAAATTAGATTTTAAACTAAAGACGGTAGTCAGGGATACAGAAGGACACTACATCATTCTTAAAGGGACTATCCACCAAGATGATCTAACAATTGTAAATATCTATGCCCCCAATATGGGAGCAGCCAATTACATAAGAAAACTATTAATCAAGATAAAGAGTCATATTGATATGAATACATTAATAGTAGGAGATCTTAACACGCCTCTCTCAGAAACAGACAGATCATCGAAGCAGAAAATCAATAAAGAAATAAGAGCATTGAATGATACATTGGACCAGATGGACCTCATAGATATATACAGAACATTCCACCCTAAAACAACAGAATACTCATTCTTCTCAAGTGCACATGGAACCTTCTCCAGAATAGACCACATACTGGGTCACAAATCAGGGCTCAACCGATACCAAAAGACTGAGATTATTCCCTGCATATTCTCAGATCACAATGCTTTGAAACTGGAGCTCAATCACAAGGAAAAGTTCAGAAGGAACTCAAATACCTGGAAGCTAAAGACCACCTTGCTTAAGAATGCTTGGATCAACCAGGAGATCAAAGAAGAACTTAAACAATTTATGGAAACCAATGAGAACGAAGACACTTCACTCCAAAACCTATGGGATACAGCAAAGGCGGTCCTAAGGGGGAAATTCATAGCCATCCAAGCCTCCCTCAAAAAAATTGAAAAATCCAGAATACACCAGCTGTCTCTACACCTTAAAGAACTGGAGAATCAACAACAAATCAAACCAACTCCACACGTAAGAAGGGAAATAATCAAGATTAGAGCAGAGATCAACGAGGTAGAAACCAGAGATACAGTAGAACGTATCAACGAAACTAGAAGCTGGTTTTTTGAAAGAATCAATAAGATCGATAAACCATTGGCCACACTAATCCAAAAGAAAAGAGAGAAAGCCCAAATTAATAAAATTAAGAATGAAAAGGGAGAGATCACAACTAACACCAAGGAAGTAGAAACAATCATCAGAAGCTATTATCAACAGTTATATGCCAATAAGCTAAGCAACCTAGATGAAATGGATGCATTCCTGGAAAACTATAAACTCCCAAAATTGAACCAGGAAGAAATTGACAACCTGAATAGACCGATATCTAGTAACGAGATTGAAGCAGTGATCAAAAACCTCCCAAAAAACAAGAGCCCAGGACCTGACGGATTCCCTGGGGAATTCTATCAAACTTTCAAAGAAGAAATAATACCTATTCTCCTGAAGCTGTTTCAAAAAATTGAAGCAGAAGGAAAACTTCCAGACTCTTTTTATGAAGCCAGCATTACCCTGATCCCCAAACCAGGCAAAGACCCTACCAAAAAGGAGAATTTCAGACCGATATCACTGATGAATATGGATGCTAAGATTCTCAACAAGATCCTAGCAAACAGGATCCAACAGCACATTAAAAAGATTATCCACCATGACCAGGTAGGATTCATCCCTGGGTTACAAGGATGGTTCAACATTCGCAAATCAATCAATGTGATAGAACAAATCAATAAGAGAAGAGAGAAGAACCACATGATCCTCTCCATTGATGCAGAAAAAGCTTTTGACAAAATCCAGCATCCGTTCCTGATTAAAACGCTTCAAAGTATAGGGATAGAGGGAACATTCCTGAACTTCATCAAATCTATCTATGAAAAACCCACAGCAAATATCATCCTCAATGGGAAAAAGCTTGCAGCCTTCCCATTGAGATCAGGAACACGACAAGGATGCCCACTCTCACCACTCTTGTTCAACATAGTATTAGAAGTCCTAGCAACAGCAATCAGACAACAAAGAGAAATAAAAGGTATCCAGATTGGCAAGGAAGAAGTCAAACTCTCTCTCTTCGCAGATGACATGATTCTTTATATGGAAAACCCGAAAGACTCCACCTCCAAACTACTAGAACTCATACAGCAATTCAGTAATGTAGCAGGATACAAAGTCAATGTCCAGAAATCAGTGGCTTTCTTATACACTAACAATGAAAATACAGAAAGGCAAATTAGAGAACCGATTCCATTTACTATAGCACCAAAAACCATAAGATACCTCGGAATAAACCTAACCAAAGAGGTTAAAGATCTGTACTCGAGGAACTACAGAACACTCCTAAAAGAAATTGAAGAAGACACAAAAAGATGGAAGACCATTCCATGCTCTTGGATGGGAAGAATAAACATCGTTAAAATGTCTATACTGCCCAGAGCAATCTATACTTTTAATGCCATTCCAATCAAAATTCCACCAGTATTTTTCAAAGAGCTGGAGCAAATAATACTAAAATTTGTATGGAATCAGAAGAGACCCCGAATTGCTAAGGAAATGTTGAAAAACAAAAATAAAACTGGTGGCATCACGTTACCTGATTTCAAGCTTTACTACAAAGCTGTGATCACCAAGACAGCATGGTACTGGCATAAAAACAGACACATGGACCAGTGGAACAGAGTAGAGAGCCCAGATATGGACCCTCAACTCTATGGTCAAATAATCTTTGACAAAACAGGAAAAAATATCCAGTGGAAAAAAGACAGTCTCTTCAATAAATGGTGCTGGGAAAACTGGACAGCTATATGTAGAAGAATGAAACTTGACCATTCTCTTACACCGTACACAAAGATAAACTCGAAATGGATAAAAGACCTCAACGTGAGACAGGAATCCATCAGAATCCTCGAGGAGAACATAGGGAGTAACCTCTTTGATATCAGCCACAGCAACTTCTTTCAAGATATGTCTCCAAAGGCAAAGGAAACAAAGGCAAAGATGAACTTCTGGGACTTCATCAAGATAAAAAGCTTCTGCACAGCAAAAGAAACAGTCATCAAAACAAAGAGGCAACCCACGGAATGGGAGAAGATATTTGCAAATGACAGTACAGATAAAAGGTTGATATCCATGATCTATAAAGAACTCCTCAAACTCAACACACACAAAACAGATAATCATATTAAAAAATGGGCAGAAGATATGAACAGACACTTCTCCAAGGAAGACATACAAATGGCTACCAGACACATGAAAAAATGTTCATCATCACTAGCCATCAGGGAGATTCAAATCAAAACCACATTGAGATACCACCTTACACCAGTTAGAATGGCCAAAATTAGCAAGACAGGAAACAACGTGTGTTGGAGAGGATGTGGAGAAAGGGGAACCCTCTTACACTGTTGGTGGGAATGCAAACTGGTGCAGCCACTTTGGAGAACAGTGTGGAGATTCCTCAGGAAATTAAAAATAGATCTTCCCTATGACCCTGCAATTGCACTGCTGGGTATTTACCCCAAAGATACAGATGTAGTGAAAAGAAGGGCCATCTGTACCCCAATGTTTATAGCAGCAATGGCCACGGTCGCCAAACTGTGGAAAGAACCAAGATGCCCTTCAACGGATGAATGGATAAGGAAGATGTGGTCCATATACACTATGGAGTATTATGCCTCCATCAGAAAGGACGAATACCCAACTTTTGTAGCAACATGGACAGGACTGGAAGAGATTATGCTGAGTGAAATAAGTCAAACAGAGAAAGTCAAGTATCATATGGTTTCACTTATTGGTGGAGCATAACAAATAATATAGAGGACAAGGGTAGATGGAGAGGAGAAGGGAGTTGAGGGAAATTGGAAGGGGAGGTGAACCATGAGAGACTATGGACTCTGAAAAACAACCTGAGGGTTTTGAAGGGGCAGGGTGGGAGGGTGGGGGAACCAGGTGGTGGGTATTAGGGAGGGCACAGATTGCATGGAGCACTGGGTGTGGTGAAAAAACAATGAATACTGTTACGCTGAAAATAAATAAAAAATTAAAAAAGAAAAAAAAATATGCTTATAGGTCCTGAAGCTATAGCAAATATTAAAACAAAGACTGTAAATAAGACAACAAAATGTTCAAGAGGACTGAGATGAAAAAAGTTCTATCTTTTTATAATTTGGAAATAAAATTGAGTGTTCCCACTCATAAACATGGTAAATCTCCATTTATTTAGGTCTCTAACTTGTGTCAGCAATGTTTTGTATTTTTTAATCTTGCACATCTTTTGTAAAAGTCTCTAAGCATATTTTTCTAATATTTATATTTTTTGTTTCAATTTTCAATAATTGGGGGATCGTATATAGAAATGAGGTTGATTTTTACATACTGATTTCTGTCCTGCAACATTGCTAAATTTACTTATTAATTCCAATAATATTTTGATAAATTTCATAGGTCTTTTTACATTGATGATCATGTTGTCTCTGAATAAGAAAGAGCTTTACTCTTCTTTTCCAATCTGAATATCCTCCATTTGTTTTTCTTACCTTCCTACACTACTTGGAACCTCCAGTACAATATCGAATAGTTGATGATAGCAGACATCATTGTCTTGGGGAATAACATTCATTCTTTCATCATTAGGTGTAGATTTTTGTATGTGCCTTTTATTGATTTGAGAAAGCATTCTCTTCCTTGTTTGCTGCTTGTTTTTATTAAAAAGTGGGTAGTGGATTTTTTCAGTGCTTTTTTCTGCATTTATTGAAAAAATCATACAGGTTTTCTTTTAGTCCATTAATATGATGAACAGTCCTTTAATATGATGAACAGGAAAACAACTTTGTATTCCTTGGAAACCCCAACTGATTATGAGGCATTATCCTTTTTGCTTTTGTAGGATTTGATTTGCTGAAATTTCATTTAGAAATTTTGCATTTATGTTTGCAAAGGATATTGATCTTTAGTTTTCTCATATCGTCTTTTTCAGGCTTTAATCAATATATTGATGGTCCTGTAGAATGAATTGGGAAATATTCCCTCTTCATTTTTCTGAAAGAGCTTGTGTGTCATTAGTATTATTTCTTCCTTATATGTTTAATACAACTCATATGTGAAACCATTTGTACCTAGAGCTTTCCTCCCAACAGCTTTATCGAGGTATAATTGACAAATAAAAATTATATATATTTAAGGTGTATAACTTGATGATCTGATATACATATTGAAATAATCAATTATTTGTGATTGTCCCCGATCAAACTGATTTCATATCCATCACCTCACATAGTTGTTTTTTTTCCCTTGTGGTAAGAACACTTGAGATTTTCTAGGATTGTAAATCTTAAGTGTTCAATACAGTATTGTTAACTATAGTTACATTGTATACATTAGATCTCCAGAATTTACTCAACTTGTATAAATGAAACTTTGTACCCTTTGATCAACCTCTTCCCATTTCTACCTCCTCTCAGCTCTTGGAAACCACCATTCTACACTCTGCTTCTATGAGTTCAATTATTTTAGATTCCATATATAAGAAATATAATGCATTATTTATTCTGTTTCTGGCTTATTTCACTTAGCATAATGTCCTCTAGGTTTATCATGTTGTCACAAATGGCATGAATTTTTTTTGAAAAATTTTAAATTTATATTCAATTAATTAATATATACTATGTTTTTGTTATGAAGGTAGAGATCAGTAATACATCAGTCTTACATAATACCCAGTGCTCATTATATCACATGCCCACCTTAATGTCCATCACAAGCAACCCCATCCCCCCAACCCTCTCTGTCCCTTCCAGCAATTGTCAGTTTGTTTCCTGTGATTCAGAATCTCTTGTAGTGGGGCGACTGGGTGGCTCAGTGGGTTAAGCCTCTGCCTTCGGCTGCCTTCGGGGTCCTGGGATCGAGCCCTGCATTGGGCTCTCTGCTCAGCAGGGAGCCTGCTTCCCCCTCTGTCTCTCTGCCTACTTGTGATCTCTCTCTCTGTCAAATTAAAAAAAAAAAAAAGAATCTCTTGTGGTTTGTCTCCCTCTCTGATTTCATCTTATTTTATTTTTTCCTTTCTCCCCTATGATCCTCTGTCTTGTTTCTTAAATTCCATATATCAGAGAGATCATATGATAATTGCCCTTCTCTGATTGACTTATTTCCCTTAGCATAATACCCTCTAGTTCCATCCATGTTGTTGCAAAGGGCGACATTTAATTTTTTTGATGGCTGAGTAGTATTCCATTGTATATATACCACATCTTCTTTACCCACTGGCATGTCAATGGATATCTTGGCTCTATCCATAGTTAGGCTGTTGTGGACACTGCTGCTATAAACATTAGGGTGCAATGTTTTTATTCCCTTTGGATCACTACATTTGTATCGTTGGGGTAAATCCCTAGTAGAACAATTGCTGGATCATAGGGTAGCTCCATTTTCAACTTTTTGAGGAAACTCCATACTATGTTTCAGAGTGTCTGTACCAGCTTGCATTTCCACCAGCAGTGTAGGAGTGTTCCTCTTTCTCCACATCTCCAACATCTGTCATTTCCTGACTTTTTAATTTTCATCATTCTGACTGGTGTGAGGTGGTATTTCATTGTGGTTTTGATTTGTATTGTCCTGATGCTGAGTAAGGTTGAGCATTTCTTCGTTTGTCTGTTGGCCATTTATACGTCTTCTCTGAAGAAATGTCTGTTCATGCCTTCTGCCCATTTCTTGATTGGGTTATTTGTTCTTTGGGTTTTGAGTTTGGTAAGTTCTTTGTAGATTTTAGATACTAGCCTTTTATCTGATAAGACATTTGCAAATATCTTCTCCCATTCTCTCCATTGTCTTTTGGTTTTATGACTGTTTCCTTTGCTGTGGAAAAGCTTTTTATCTTGATGAAGTCATTTGCCTTTGTTTCCCTTACCTGTGGAGATATGTGTAGCAAGAAGTTGCTGTGGTCGAGGTCACAGAGGTTCCTGCCTCTGTTCTCTTCTGGGATTTTGATGGATTCCTGTCTCACATTTAGGTCTTTCACCCATTTTGAGTCTGTTTTTGTGTATGTATAAGGAAATGGTCCAGTTTCATAATCATCTGCATGTGGCTGTCCAATTTTCCCAGCACCATTTTTTGAAGAGACTGTCTTTTTTCCATTGGATATTCTTTCCTGCTTTGTCAAAGATTAGTTGACCATAGAGTTGAGGGTCCATTTCTGGGTTCTCTATTCTGTTCCATTGATCTGTGGGTCTGTTTGGCACAACAGTATCATACTGTCTTGATGATTACAGCTTTGCAATGGAGCTTGAAGTCCAAAATTGTGATGTCCCCAGCTTTGGTTTTCTTTTTCAACATTCCTTTTGCTATATGGGGTCTTTTCTTGTTCCCTACAGATTGTAGGATTATTTGTCTCAGTTCTATGAAAAAAGCTGATGGTATTTTGAATACATAGATTGCTCTAGGTAGCTTGGACATTTTAACAATATTTGTTCTTCCAATCCATGAGCATGGAATTTTCCATTTCTTTGTGTCTTCCTCAGTTTCTTTCATGAGTGTTATAATTTTCTGAGTATAAATCCTTTGCCTCTTTGGCTGGGTTCTTCCTACATATCTTATGGTTTTGGGTGGCAGTTGTAAATGGGATTGGCTCCTTAAGTTCTCTTTCTTCTGTCTTGTTGTTAGTTTATAGAAATGCAACTGACTTCTGTGTACTGATTTTATACCCTGCCATGTTGCCGAATTCCTTTGTGAGTTCTAGCAATTTGGGGGTGGTGTCTTTTGGGTTTTCCACGTAGAGTATCATGTAATCTGGGAAAAATGAAACTTTGAATTCCTCTTTGCCAGTTTGGAACAAATGGCATGATTTTTTTTTAGTGGCTAAATATTGCATGTGGTGTGTGTGCATATTAGATGGTAGGAAGGTAGATAGGTAGATAATAGATAGATAGATAGATGACTACTTTTTCTTTATCCATTTATCCACTGATTGTAATTTAGGTTGTTTCCGTATCTTGGTTATTATGAATAATGCTGAAGTCAACATGGGAGTGCAGATATCACTTCAAGATTCTGATTTCTTTTCCTTTGAACACATACTCAGAAGTGGTGAGGTTAATGGATCATAAGATAGTTCTATTTTTAATTTTTTGAGAAATTTCTATCATGATAGTGGCTATACCAATTTATAATCCTACAAATAGTGTATAAGTGTTACCTCTTCTTTATATCTACACCTGTAGGTGTTATGTAATAGACATTCTACCAGGCATGAAGTGATACCTTGTCGTGGTTCTGGTTTGCATTTCCCTGATGACTGGTGAAGTTTAAAACCTTTTTATATTACTGTTGGCCATTTGTATGTCTACTTTTGAGAGGTTTACTCATGTACTTTGCCCATTTTTAATTGGATCATTTGGTTTCAGCTATTCAGTTTTATGAGTTCCTTACATACTTTGGATATTAACCCCTTATCAGCTGCATAGTTTATGAATATTTTCTACCATTTTTTGGGGTGTCTTTTCACTCTGTTATGTTTACTTTGCTGTACAGAAACTTCTTAGTTTAATGAAGCCCCAGTCCCATTTACTTATGCTTGCTTTTGTTGCTTGTTCTTTTGGTGTTATATATTTAAAAAAAAACAAAAAACACAATAATTTCTTATCCCAATATCAAGAAGTTTTCCCCTTATGTTTTCTCCTAGTAGTTTTATGCTTTAAGGTCTTACATAAATCTTTGCATCAGTTTAAGTTATTTTTGCACATGGTGTACAATGAGTGTCCAGTTTCATTCTGTGTGTGGATATTCAATTTTCTTAGTACCATTAAATGAAGAAACTATCCCTTCGCCATTATGTGTTTTGGCACTCTTGTCAAAGATCAGTTGACTATAGTTGCATGAATTTATTTCTGGGCTCTTTACTTTGTTCCATTGGTCTACATTTCAATTTTTATGCTAGTACCATACTACTCTGATTACTTTAACTTCACGCTATATTATAAAATCAGAAGTGTTATGCCTCCAGTTCTGTTCTTCTTGCTCACTATAGCTTTGTCTATCTGTGAAGAAAACTGTGGGTGTTTTTATAGGGATTGCATTGAATCTATAGATCACTTTGGGTAGTACAGACATCTATACAATATTATTCCATCATCCATAAACACAGGGTGCCTTTCTATTTATCATTTACCACTGTCATTTTTAATTTGCCTCATTAATGTTTTATAATTTTTAAGTTACATGTCTTTAATTTTTTGGTTAAGTTTATCCCAATGGATTTTGTTCTTTTTGTTCCTATTGTGAATGGATTTATTTTCTTAATTTCTTTTTGGGAGAATTCATTGTTTGTGTATAGAAATTTGATTGATTTTTGTCTGTGGATTTTTTATCTTGCAACTTTACTGAATTCATTGTTCAGTTCTAACAGTTCTTATTGTTAATTGTTGTTGAGTACAGTTTTCTATGCATACAAACATTTCACTTCCACTTTTCAAATCTGGGTAAGTTTCATTTCTTTTTCTTTTATAATTGCTCTGGTTAGGACTTTTAGTACTACACTGAAAAGAAGTAGGAAATTAGAGGAGGAGATGAACCATGACAGACTGTGGACTCTGAAAACAAACTGAAGGTTTTGGAGGAGAGGAGAGTGGGGAGATGGGTGAGCCTGGTGGTGGGTATTAAGGAGGGCATGTATTGCATGGAGCACTGGGTGTGGTGCATGAAATTAAAAACAAACAAAAAAAGAAGTAGTGAGAGTGAGTGTCCTTGCTTTGTACTCAGTCTTCAAAGGAAAGCATTCAGTCATTATGATGTTAGATGTGGGCTTATCAGGTATGGCTTTATTGTGCTGAGATGAATTCCTTCTATACATTCAGTCATTATGATGTCAGATGTGGGCTTATCAGGTATGACTTTGTTGTGTTGAGATAAATTCCTTCTATACATATTTTATTTGTTGAGAGTTTTAATCATGAAGGGATGTTAACTGTGTCAATGGTACAGAGATGGTCACGTGGCATTTTTTTCCCTTTCATTTTGTTAAAGTGGTTTATCACATTGATTTGCAGGTGTTCTGACCATTCTGACATCCTAGTGATGAATCCCTCTTAGTCATGGTGTATGATCCTTTCAGTGTATTGTTAAATTCCATTTTCTGCTATTTTATTGAGGACTTTTACATCTGTGTTCTTTGGGGATATTGGTCTGTTTCTTTTTTTGTAATGTCTTTGTCTGGTTTTAATATTAGGGTGTTGCTGGCCTCATAACATGAATTTAGAGGTGCTTTCTCTTTTTCTAGTTTTTGGAAAATTTTTTAAAAATCGGTATTAGTCCTTCTTTGAATGTTTGGTAGAATTCACCTGTGAAGCCATGTGGTCCTGGGCTTTTCCTTATGACGTTTTTGATTACTGATTCAATCTTTTTGTTTTATATTGATCTGCTAAGTCTTTCTATTTTTTCTTGATTTAGTTTTGGTAGGTTCTGAGTTTCTAAGAATTTATCTGTTTCTTCTAGGTTATCCAATTTGTTGGTGTATAATTGTTCATAATAGTCCTTTATGATTCTTTTTACTTTTGAGACATCCATTGTAATGTCTCCTCTCTCATTTCTGATATACTTATTTGAATCTTCTTTTTTTTTTGTCAAAGAGTTTGTCAATTTAATTTTTTTCAAAAATTTAACTCTTCTGTTTTTCCTCAATTTAACCAATTTCTACTCTATTCTTTATTTTTTTTCTTTTTAATTTTTGGGCTTACTTTTTCTTGTTTCTTAAAGCATATGAGTAGGTTGAGACCCTCTTTTTAATTTATGCACTTTTCACTATAAATTTCCTCCTTAGTACTGCTTTTGCTGCATCCTATAAGTTTTATTGTGTTATGTTTTCATTTTCTTTTGAGATAATTTAAAATTCCCTTTTGATTTCCTCTCTGACCCAATGTTGTTGAAGAATGTGTTGTTTAATTTTCTTTTTTAAATTTTTATTTATTTTTTAAATTTCCATTTATTTAGGAATTTTCCAATTTTCTTATTGTTTTTGATTTCTGTTCTCTTTTCATTGTGGTTGGGAAAGATACTTGGAATGACTTTAATCTTTTTAAAAGTGTACTGAGACTTGTTTTATGACCAGCATGTGATCTATCCTGGAAAATATTCCATGTATGCCTGGGAAGAGTGTGTATTCTTCTGTTGTCAGATGGAAATTCTGTATGTCTGTTAGATCCATTTAGTCTATAGTGTTGTTCAGGTCAGTTGTTTCTTTATAGGATTTTTTCTCTGGCTATTTTATCCATTATTGTAAGTGGGATATTGAAGTCCTCTATTATTGTATTGCTATCTGTGTCTCCCTAAAGATCTGTCAATATCTGCTTTATATATTTGGTTGCTTTATATAGTTATGTTGCTTTCTCTGATGTTATGTGCTTATATATTTAAAATTGTTATATCTTCCTGTTGAATTGATTCTCTTACCATAGACAAAGACCTTCTTTGTCTCTGGAGACAGTTTTAGATTTAAAGTCTATTTTGCCTAATATAATAGCCATTCCTGCTTTCTTTTGGTTACCACTTGCTTGAAATGTCTTTTTTTAATCCCTTTATTTTCAGTCTGTGTGTGTCTCTAATCTAAATTGTGTGTCATGTAGGGGACATGTTGCTGGATCTTGTTTTTTGTTATCCATTTGGCCACTCTGTGCCTTTCAGTTGGTAAGTTTAATGCATTTATATTTAGAGTAATCACTGATAAGTGAGGACTTACTATTGTCATTTTATGATTTTTTGTTTTGCATGTGTTTTATCCCTCTCTTCCTCTCTTGCTGTCTTTTGCTGTTATCTGATTAAGTTTTACATTGATTTGATTCCTTTTGTAATTTTTCATATTTAGTTTATCTTTTTTTCCTTTGTGGTTAATCCAGGTCTTACATAAAATATATTGTAGTTATAAAATATTTTAAATTAATAACAACTTCAATCACAATAAAAATTCTATAATTTTTATTCCCTCTATGTTTTGTGTCCTTATAGTCAGAGTTTTTATTGTTGTTGTTGTAAAGGTACACAACATATTTATTTGTTATGTTTATATATTATATCATTGTAACAATAATTATCACTTCTATCATATGACATAATTATCATTTCCTTTTAGTGATTAGGATAATTAATATCTAGTCTCTTAGGAAGTTTGATTATAATAGAATTTTGTTTATATTCATCATATTGTACATTAGATCTCTAGGACTTGTTTACTACTCACTGTAAGTTTGTACCTTTTATTTACTTTTTTATTTTGTTATGTTATGCTAGTCACCATAAAGCATATCATTAATTTTTGATGTAGTGTTCCGTGATTCATTGTTTGCGTATAACATCCAGTCCTCCATGCAATCCATGTCCTCCTTAATACCCATCAGCAGGACAACCCATCTCCTTACCCCTTCCTCCCTCCTTTTTTATAGTGATTATCCATTAACAAAGTTTTATCTCTTAATCTTCATATTAGAGTTAAAAATAATTTTCTTATTATTGAAGTATAACTGAAAAACAACCTTATCTTACCTTTAGGTATACAACATATTGATTCAACAATTCTATACATTAGTGCATACCATGATAAGTGTAGTTACCATCTATCTCTGTACAATGTCATTATAATATTATTGAATACATTTCTTATGCTGTACTTTTCATCTCTATGACTCATTTATTTTGTAATTAGAAGTTTGTGCCCCTTAGTCTTCTATTTCACTCACACCCACCCACCCACTTCCCCTCTAGCAAGATTTTTGTTTTGTTTTTACAGATTCCATATCTTTGAGGAATTTGAGAGGCAGGGAGGAGGGTCACGGGGGGGGGGCGGTGGCGGTGTAGCGAGAGGAAAAAATGAAACAAATTGGGATCCAGAGGGAGAAAAACCATAAGAAACTCTTAATCTCAGGAAACAAACTGAGGGTTGCTGGAGGGTGGGGAGGAGGAAAAGGGTGGCTGGGTTATGGACATTGGGGAGGGTATGTGCTATGGTGAGTGCTGTGAAATGTGTAAGCCTGATGATTGACAAAATTTAAAAAAGAAAAAATGTGTAAGCCTGAGGCAAATATTACATTAGATGTTAATAAAAAAATAAAAAATAGATTCCATATCTAAGTGAAATCCTAAGATATTTGTCTTTGACTTATTTCACTTGGCATAATACCCTCTAGGTCCATCCATGTTGCTGTAAAAGGCAAAATTTCATTTTTTATTTTTATGGCTGAGCAATGTTACATTATATGTGTACACACACACACACACACACACACACACACTATATCTTCTTAATCCATTCATTTATAGATGGACACTTGGGTTGCTTCCATATCTTGGCTACTGTGAATGGTGCTGCCTTAAACAGCTGTGAAAATCTTTTTTTTTTTTTAAGATTTTGTTTATTTATTTGACAGAGAGGGAGAGCACAAGTAGGCAGAGCAGCAGGCAGAGGAGAGGGAGAAGCAGGCTCTACACTTAGCAGGGAGCCTAACGCGGGGCTTGATCCCGGGACCCTGGGACCATGACCTGAACCAAAGGCAACCGCTTAACTGACTGAGCCACTCAGGTGCCCCGAAAATAGCTTTTTGAATTCACATTTTCATTTTCTTTGGGTAAATATCCAATATTGGAATTACTGGATAATATTATATTTCTTTTTTTTTATTTTAACTTTTTAAATTTCTTTTCAGTGTGATAATATTAATTTCTATTTGTAATTGTTTGAGGCAACCTTCCATACTGTTTTCCACAGTGTTGCACCAATTCGAATTCTTACCCACAGTGCACAAGGGTATTTTTCCTCCACATCCTTACCAACACTTGATATTCATTGTCTTTTTGATACTAGCCATTCTGACAGGTGTGAGGAGATAACTCCTTGTTTTCATTTGCATTTCCCTGATGATTAGTGATGTTGGGCATCTTTTTATGTGTCCATCTGCCATGTGTATGTCTTCTTTGTAAAAATGAAGTTCCGTTGTCCATTTTTCCTGTATTGAGTTCCTCTGTCCATTTTTTAATTGGATTGTTTGTGGTTCTTTGGTGTTGTAAAAATTCTTTATATATTTTGTATTTTAAACCCTTACCAGATATATAATTTACAAATATCTTCTCCCATTCACTATGTAGCCTTTTTAAAAATTATTTTTATTAACATACAATGTATTATTTGCCCCAGGGGTACAAGCCTGTGAATCGTCAGGCTTACACACTTTACAGCACTCACCGTATCACATACCCTCCCCAATGTCCATAACCCAACCACCCTCTCCATACCCTCCCTCTCCTCAGCAACCCTCAGTTTGTTTTGTGAGATTAAGAGTCTCTTATGGTTTGTCTCCCTCCCTATCCCATCTTGTTTCATTTGATGATGGTTTTCATCGCTGTGAAAAAAGCTTTTTATTTTGATGTAGTCCTAATAGTTTGTTTTTGCTTCTCTTTCCCTTTCCTGTGGAGACATATCCATATATATATTTCTAAGGCTTTTATCCAAGAGACTACTGCTTATGTTTTCTTTTAGGAGTTTTATGGTTTCAGGCTGCACTTTCAGGTCTTTAATATATCTCATAGTTAGTTTTTGTGTCTGATATAAGAAAATGGTCCAGTTTCATTCATTTGCATTTAGCTGTCCACTTTTTCCAGCACCATTTATTGAAGATACTGTCTTTTCCTCATTGTATATTCTTCTTCCTTTGTCATAGGTTGATTGATCATTTAGTTGTGGCTTTATTAATTGATCACATAGGTGTGGGTTTATTTCTGGTCTTTCTATCCTATTCTGTTGATCTATATGTCTTCTTTTGAGCCAGTACAATAATACTGTCTTGATTACTATAGCTTTGTGATACATTTTGAAATTTAGGATTGTGATACCTCCAGTTTTGTTCCTCTTTCTCAATGGTGCTTTGGCTATTTGTGGTTCCATACAAATTTGAGGATTATTCTAGTTTTGTGGAGAATACTTTTGTTATTTTGATAGGTATTGCATTGAATCTGTGGATTGCTTTGCATAGTATGGACATGTTAACAATATTAATTCTTCCAAACCATGAGCAGGGTATATCTTTTCATTTGTTTTTGTAGTGTTTATTTCATATTTTAGTTTTCAGAATATAGATCTTTCAATTCCTTGGCTTACTTTATTCCTAGGTGTTTTTGCTGCAGTTGTAAATAGAATTGTTTTTTAATTTATCTTACTTCATTATAAGTGTATAGGAGTGCAACAGACTTCTTTTTATTTTGTATCCTGTAACGATACTAAATTCACTTATTATTTCTAATAGTCTTTATTTTTTTTTTTGGAAGAGTATTTAGGGCTTTCTATATAGAGTACCCTATCATCTGCAAATAGGACAATTTTAATTCTTCCTTACCAATTTAGATGACTTTTGTTTCTTGTCTGGTAACTATTGCTAGAACTTCCAGTACTATGCTGAGTAAAAGTGGTGAGAGTGGACATTCTTGTCTTGTTCCTGATCTTAGTGGAAAACCTTTCAGCTTTTCTCCATTGAGTATGATGTTAGTTGTGGGTTTTTCATATATGGCCTTTATTATGTTAAGTAATATTCCCTCTAAACCCCCTCTGCTGAAAGTTTTTGTTATGAGTAGTTGTTGAATTATGTCAAATGGTTTTTCTCTATTGAGATGATCATGAGGTTTTTATCCTTCCTCTTTTTAATGTAATGTATCACACTGATTGATTTGTGAATATTGAAACATCCTTTATTATGTTAGTCTCCATACAGTACTTCATAAGTTTTTGATTTAGCACTCCATGATTCATTATTTGCATGTAACACCCAGTGCTCATTGCAATACAACAGATTCTTGAAGATTAAATTAAAAGAAAGAAAGAAACATCCTTATATCCCTGGGATGAATCTCATTTGATCATGGTGAATGATTGTTATAATGTGTCATTGAATTCAGTTTGCTAATATTTTGTTGAGCATTTTTGCATTTATGTTTATCAGATATTGGCTATAGTTTTATAGATAAATATTTCTGATTTGGGTATCATGGTGATGTTGGCCTTATAGAACAAATTTGGAAGTTTTTTGTTTATTTATTTGAAATAGTTTGAGAGGAGTAGGTTCTAAGTCTTTAAATGTGTGGTAAAATTCACCTGTGAAGCCATTTGATCTTAAACTTTTGTTTCTTGGAGGTTTTTTGATTACTGATTCAATTTCATTACTAATTGGTCTGTTTAAATTTTCTATTTCTTCCTGATTCAGTTTTGGAAGACTGTATATTTCTGGAATTTTATCTATTTCTTCTAGGTTGTCCAATTTATTGGCATATAATTTTCATAATATTCTCTTATATTATACTCTCTATATTTCTGTGGTGTCAGTTGTTATTTCTCCTCCATTTCTGATTTCATGGAATCTTTTTTTTCTTACTGAGTCTAGCTAAAGGTTTATCAATTTTGTTTATTTTTTTTAAAGAACAGCTATTGGGTTTTGTTGACTCTTTTTGTCTCTATTTCATTTATTTTCACTCTAGTCTTTATTATTTCCTTTCTTCAAAATTTGGACTTTTTTTTTTCTAGTTCTTTTAGAAGTAAGGTTAGGTTGTTTGTATGAGATTCTCATTACTTCTTGAGGTAGGACTGTATCATACTAACTTTCCTCTTAGAACTGCTTTTGCTGGATCCCAAAGATTTTGACTCTCTGCATTTTTTTATTTCCTCTTTATTTGTTGACATAGCTTGTTTAATAACATGTATTGTAATCTTCATGTCTTTGTGAGTTGTTTTGTTGTTGTTGCTTTTACTAGGTTTCTTTTTTATTTGTAATTGATTTCCAGTTTCGAACTGTTGTGGTAGGAAAAGATGCTTAATATAATTTCAATTTTCTTAAATTTATTGAGACTTGCTTTGTGGCCTAACATGTGATCTGTCCTGGAGAATGTTCCATATGCTCTTAAAAAGAAGATGTATTCTGTTTTTGGATGGGATATTCTGTCTGTATGTTAAGTCTGTTGGATCTAATGAGTCATTCAAAGCCACTGTTTCCTTGTTGAAGTATATCTGATATATGTTCTATCCATTGATGTAAACATGGTATTAAAGTCTCCTACTATTATTGTATTACCTTCAACTTCTCTCTTTATGCATGCTAATATTTACTTTATCTTTTAGGTACTCCTAGTTGGGTGCTTAGATATTTACAGTTGTTGTAACCGTTTGTTGTATTGATCCTTTGATTATTATGTAGGACCCTTCTTTGTCTTGTACAGTCTTACCGTCTTTAAAATCTATGTTGTCTGATATAACTATTACTCTTTCAGGTTTTTTTTTTTTGCTTGCATTTTTATGGTATATTTTCCTTTTCCTTCCCCTCACTTTTACACTGTGTATGTTTTTAGGTCTAAAGTGAATCTGTTGTACACAACATATAGATGGGTCTTTTTTTAAGTCCATTCAGTCACCTTATGTCTTTTGATTGGAGCATGTAGACCATTTACATTTAAAGTAAAAATTGGTAAGTATGTACTTACTACCATTTCATTAATTGTTTTCTGGTTGTTTTTATAGTTCTCTGTTCCTTTCTCCTTCATTTGGTCTCTTCCCTTGTGCTTTGATGGCTTTCTTAAGTGTTATGTTTGGATTCCTTTCTCTTTATTTTATTTTTGGGTATTTATCATAGATTTTTGATACATGGTTCATATATAGTATCTTCTTTGTGTAGCAATCTACATAATATTGATTATCATTTAAGTTTGAACATATTCTGAAAGCACTAAATTTCTACTTCCCTTTTCATGTTTTATGTATATGATGTTGCATTTTACATCTTTTAATTTTGTATACCTTGACCAATTTTTCTAGATATAATTTATTTTTTGTAGATATAATTTATTACATCTAATTTTTTTTTACTAAGTATCAAACACTGTGAATCCTACCTATTGAATTTTTGAGGGCTGGATATTTTTGCACTCTTTTAAATACTCTTGAGCTTACTTCTGGAACAGAGTTCAGTTATTTGGAAACACTAGTTCTTTTCTGTTTCCTTTTAAGATTTTTCAGGCAGGTGTGAAGCAGTTATCAGTTTACAGCTACTTATTCCCCACCACTGAAGCAAAAACCCAGTTTAATCTATACATTGCCCCTTGAGTCTTGGGGTTTTCCATTTGAGGTGTTGAGAATAGATGCTGTTCTTGACCCTGTGTGAGTGCTGGACATTGTTATCTTCAGTCCATTTAGATTGCTTTCCCCCCCAGTCTTAGTTTTCTTATACTCATACTTTGATCAATACTCAGATGAACACTGAGAATCTGCAGGTATCTAAAGTGCACCCTCCCTCTCTCTCTCTCTCTCTCTCTCTCTCTCTCTGTGTAGCTTTTTTCTCTCTAGTACTCTATCCTGAGAATTTTACCATTTTAATTTTGCCACACTCTCACCTTCCTCCTCCCATCTCTAATAGTCCACTGAGCTCTGCCCTATACAAACCTAGCAACTTTCACACAGCTGTAAGCTGGGGTAACCCCAAGACTTACCTTGTTTCTTTCCTGTGACTCAGAGATCACTTTCCTTTGTTTTCTTATATCCAGTGTCTTACAAACCATTGTTTTATATATTTTGCCCATTTTTTGGCTGTTTTCAATGGGAGAATATAGACAGTCTCTATTATTCCATATTAGCCAGAAGTAGATGTCCCAGTGATTCTCTCAGGAAGTATTGGATTGGGCTTGATAAATGACTCTGAGAAGCAATCAGGCTTGAGAGCCACTGCTCTAGGCTAAAGAATAACCTCAGGAAAAATGACATCTTTACTCTCTGTAGTCAAACAAGCAATACAATGTAGAGAAGTCTTGTTTCCTTTCTCTGTAATCCAAAATTAAGGGATATTTCCTTCCTGATACTATGGTCCTTTATCTAGGCTATGGAATAGCCAATCTTATTTTCTCCTTCAAGGTTAGGATTCCAGGAAGTACTTTCTGTAACTGTCTGCTCTGTATCTAATTCTATATTTCCCCCTCTCCCTTTCACACACAGTTACTGGTGTAAACCTCACCAATAACCTTTGAGGAGGACAGGTTGATTCTATTATATGTTCTATTTTGCAGACTGAAAAGTTGAAGCCCAAGGGCCAGTGAAAGGCATAGAGCCTCCCCCACCACAGGTAGATCTAACAAGGAAATCTTTGGGTTCTCTGGGGAAATCCATAGATTTTAACAGAGAAGGAAAGACAACCCTTGGGGGAGGACCCAAAACTGCCAACCTGCAGCCTGAGACCTGGAGACTGAAGTCTTTTGTAATTTTGCCCAGGCAAGTGCTACTGCACTTGCACTTGTCCTCAGGACTTTAATTTGGGATGAAAGCACAACAGCTTGTCTAACTATCTTGACACTTTAGTTATCACTTTCCCACCTAGAATTCCAGCTAAAGACTTTTTTTTTTTTAAGCTTCACTGAACTTGTGAGGAAAAGGGCTAAATAAAAATAACTTTGAAATCCCCTCATTGCCTCATGGCTCCAGATTCAGGAGAATCCACTAGAGAAAACTTCACTCACTCAGGTTCAAAGGCAAGTAGAAAGGGTACATTATCACACTTTATAAACAAGGAAATGAAGACTCTGGTGAATTTCATGAGTGTGGACCTGTGCAGAGATAGCTTAGTGTTAAGGAGAACTGAGTGCATGCTCAGGACCTTGAAGACACAAAAGTTTCATCTCTGGTTTCAAAATAGATGACAAAACGAGGTAAAACAAATACATCCTTACTGGGAACTTCAGGACCATAGTGTAACTGCTAAAGTGGTTGTCAAACTTTTCCCCCTAAAGAAAGGTACTCACTGACTGAACAAAGTACTTGCAGTTCAGTCACACTTAGGCGGACAGAACTCAGCAATACTTAGAATAATAGCCAACCACAGAATCACTGGATGACTGTTGTTTTCAAACCATCAGAAGTTTGATAGCTAAAATGAATCTGATTGTTTTGTATGTAACTATGTAAATAAGTAATATATATGTAATTATGTGAATGTGTGTATATATGTGTGTGTGTGTGTGTGTGTGTGTGTAATAAAAAATGTCTACAAGTAGAAAAAAAGTACCAAGGGCAGAAAATTTGAATCAAGCTATACAAAAACACTCCTCACAGGAATGTTTTTATTTTTTTATTTTTTTTTAAAGATTTTATTTATTTATTTGACAGAGATCACAAGTAGGTGGAGAGGCAGGCAGAAAGAGAGGAAGGGAAGCAGGCTCCCCACTGAGCAGAAAGCCTAATGCAGGGCTCAATCCCAGGACCCTGGGATCATGACCTGAGTCGAAGGCAGAGGCTCTAACCCGCTGAGCCACCCAGGCGTCCCTCACAGGAATGTTTTTAGAAGATGGTTTTGCCTCCTGTATGACTATACAACTACTGCCTGGGCCTAACTGCCACCTCACGTTGCCTCTAATCATGTAATTTAAAAAATGCAGAACCAGAATTATCAAGGTTCTTAGTACTAAATTGGCTGACAAATAATACATTAAATAAATAGAAGAAGTGAAACTCCTTCCAACATACTCTTCTCTCCATGATCTGGCCTCCACCTGTCTCCTTGTCTTCTAACCTATCAACCTCCTTGTTGTTCACCATCCTCTAGTTTCCCTGACCCTCCTGTTCTTTCTGCAGCATGACCACACAACCTTGGCTTAAGGTTGATTTTTAAAGGATTTTATTTACTTATTTTAGAGGGGTAGGGCAGAGGGAAAGAATCTCAAGCAGACTCCCTGCTGAGCACAAAGGCCCTGACTCTGGGCTCTACCTCATGACCTTGGAATGATGACCTGAGCTGAAATCAAGAGTTGGATGCTCAGCCCACTGAGCCATCCAGGCATCCCTCTTGCCTTAGGTCTTCACACAAGCTATTCCCTTTGTCTAACCAACCCTTCTCCAGATCTCAGCATAGTGGACTCTCTTATTGACCTTTCCTGACTTTCTGATCTAAAATGACTAATTAGTCCTCCTATCATATCATCCTCCTTATTGTCACCTTAGTATTATCATTACCTGGTATTTGTGTATTTCTCTCTATCTTCTCCACTAAAATGCAACTTCTTTTAATGACCAGCATGTACATAGACCATGCACACTCCCACCATTGTAGGCACCCTACATATAATGTGTTTAGTTCTAACAATGACCCTGAAAGTTTGGTTTACTGTTATTACCTTCATTTTACAGGTGATGGAACTGAATCAAAGTCTGCAATGAAATTGAGGCAGTGGGAGAGGTAAAATAAGTTGTTAGTAAGTGGAAGAGCAGAGCTTCAAACCCAGGCAGTCTGTTTCCAGAGTCCTGTGGTCCCTCCTACAGGGTGTTGAGGACTATGTTAGCCAGGGTCTTCCAAAGAGCAAGGCACCAAGACGGGATTACACATGCAAGAGGTTTATTGAGGGGAAACACCAGTAAAGGAGTATGGGAGAGGAACCAGATAAAGCTGGAAGGGAATTTAGACTATGATGCAGTTCTGACTCTTGTGAAGGAGAGATGGAAAGAAGGAAGACCATAGCTTGCAGTGCAATTTTAAGAAGGTTTCACAAAGTCCAGTAAGAGTCATCCATCAGAGGAGACTCATGTCTTCCAGGACCTGGTTTTCTTTAGTGCCTCTGCCAATTGCAGTCATTAACTGGGAACAGCTCATGGGAAGTATAGCCTCGGCAGGAATATAGTGATGGATTTCAGAGCACAGCAGCTGGTGCTGGAAGTTAATGACATTCTCTCAGTAGGAACTCCGAGATGTGCATTTTCATGGTGGCCACAGGGATATTGTTTTGTTCACTACCATATCTCTGACACCTAGACCAATGTCTAGCATATGGCAGCTACTCAATAAATATTTGTTAAATAAACAAATTGTTCCTTAGAACATATAAGTTACTTAATGGTTGTTTGTTGAATATGAACAAATAAAAGAATTAAGTGAACACAAAACAAATAGAAGAAAGTTTCCTAACTGTTGTACAATTAATTTGCCCACCACCATTATTGCTCTCAGAAAAAGCAAGCATGGGAGAAATTGAAGTGGGATCCCAAGAGACAAAGTTTATCTACTTCACCCTTTCTTCTTGGTAATTCTGTGTTTAAGCAATGATTTACAAAGACAAGTGTATTCCTCCAGGGAAAAGAATGATCCTTGGCTGTTGTTTGGGCAGATGTACTTATAGACATTTCAGACCTGCACTTTTCAGGCACTTAATCCACATGAAATAATGATAGTTCCCTCTCTTGAACCCATTCCAAGTTCACTAGATACATAGCACTGTGTTATGTATCACAGAACTTCACATGGGTTCTCAGGCTCATTATGTCCTTCCCCCCCCCCCCCGCCTTTTTCTTTTCTTTCCCTCTTTCTCTCATTCTTTTCCTCCCTTCTTTCTTTCCTTCACTTAAAACAGCTAAAATTAATTTTCTCACAGTTCTGAAGTCTAGACATCTGGAAACAAGGTGCATCTGCGGGGTCACGTTCCTTCTGAAGACTGTAGAGGTGATTCCTTCCTTGCTGTTTCCCAGCTTTTAGGGTCTCTGAGAAATCCTTGGTGTTCCTTGGCTTGTGTACTACATCACTCCCACCTCTTCCTCTATCATCATATTTTGCTCCCTGTGGGTCTTCCCCCTATCTATCCAAATTTCCCTCTTCTTTATTTTTATTTTTAATTGTGGTAAAATATACAAAATATAAAATTTATTATTTTAACCATTTTTCATCATAATCATACAATTCAGTGGCATTAAGTGCATTCACATTGTTGCCCAGCCATCACCACACTGATCTCTAGAACTCTTTCCATCTTGCATCGCTGAAACTCTGTACCCATTAAACACTAACTCCCCATCCCCTCCTTCCTCAGTCCCTAGCAGCCTTCATTCTACTTTCTATCTGTATGAATTTGACCACCATAGGTATCTCATATAAGTGGAATCATACAGACCTTTTGTGGCTGGCTTATTTCACTTGTTATGATGTCTCTAAAGCATATCCATATTACAGCATGTGTCAGAATCTCCTTCCTTTTTAAGGCCAAATAATACTCTGTTGTATGTTGTATTAATTTTCTAGGACTGCCATAACCCAGTAGTAGTGACTGGGGGGCTTAAACACAGAAATTTATTTTTTCACTGTTCTGGAAGCTAGAAACTCAAGATCAGGGTGTCAGCAAGTTTGGATACTTCTTGAGGCCCATCTCCTTGACTAGAAGATGGTCGCCTTCTCATCGTGTCCTCACATAGTCATCCCTCAGTCTGTGTTGTCATTGTGCTAATCTGTTTTCATAAGAACATCAGTTATATGGGATTGTGTCTACCCATATGACCTCATTTTGCCTTAATCACCTCTTTAAAGGGCCTATTTCCATATAGTCACATTCCGAGGTCTGGGGTTTTAGGATATCAACACATGAATTTTGTGGGGTGGGGGGGACACAATTTAGCCCGTAATACCCATAGTAGTTATCAAAATCAGGAAATTAATATTGATACAATTCTATTAGGTATTCTACAGAGTTTGTTCACATTTAGTTGTCTTGTCTCTTCAGTCTTTTTTAGTCTGGAAGAGTTCCTCAAGTTTTCTTTCATGATCTTAACATTTTGAAGAGGACTTCAGTTATTTTAGACAATGTCCCTTAATTTGTAGGATGTTTCCCTGTGATTAAATTCAGGTTATGAATATTTTTTAAGAATGTCACAGAAGTGATGTTGTGTCCTTCTCAGTGCATCATATCAAGAGGCATGCCGTGTTAATTTGTCCCATTGCTGGTGTTGTTATCTTTGACTATTTGGTAAAAGTGCTATCTGCCGGGCTCCTCCACTGTATTTTTTCCTTTGTAGTAAATAAGTATCTTATGGGGAGATATTTTGATATTTGAAAAGATATTTTGTATCCTTTTTTTCTCATCATATTTTTGTCTACTAATTTAAGCTTCCACTGATGATTCTCGCCTAATAACTATTACCTTGGTGTTTGTTAAATGGCAATTTTCTATTTACAGTATTCTTTCTACATTTAGTAATTATACCCTAATTCAAGGAAGAAATTTGTTCAATTATTTATTTATATCTGTGGGGACTCATGGATTTTATTTTCTTCTATGAATATAAGCCAACATTATAATTATTTATTTTTATGCTCAAATTGTTCTGGATTTTGTCATTGAAAGCTCATTTCATTGGCTCCAGTGTCTTTTTGTTAGGAACAATTTTCTTCTTTCATTCTTTGAGCATTACCTAATCCCTGACCTCACAAGAGGTTTCAAACTCATCTTGTACTTCTACCCAAGCTTTGAAATGTTCCCTTTCTTTGAGGAGCCCTGGTTCCTTTTTTTGAGGGTGGTATTTTATTTTATTTTTTAAATTTAACTGTATTTAAATTCAATTAACATATAGTGTATTATTAATTTCAGAGGTAGAGTTCAGTGATTCTTCAGTTGTATGTAACACCCAGTGCTCATTATATCATGTGCTCTCCTTAATGCCCATCACCCAGTGATCATCCCCCATCGCTTATTTTTCCCTGCCTTCTCCTATGATCCTCTGTTTTGTTTCTTAAATTCCACATATAAGTAAAATCATATGATAATTGTTTTTATCTGATTGGCTTATTTTGCTTGGCATAATATCCTCTAGTTCCATCTACATCATTGCAAATGGTAAGATCTTATTTTAAGATTTCTTTTTTGATAGCTGAGTTATTTTATATACATATATAGATAGATAGATTGATTGATATATTTATATATATTGAGATATTGAGATATATATATCACATCTTTATCCACTTGTATAAGGTTTTTCTTTTTTTCCTTTTTTTTTTTTTCCCATTCGTCTTAGAGTATGTGGTCAAAATTTTCCAAAGTTAATTTGAATAGTTATTCACCACCACTACCTCTTCACTGTGGTTATGTTACTGATGATACAGTTTGATTAATCCTTTTCTGTTTACATCATATTTGGGGTTATCTTCCCCACCATTCATTTTAATCATATTTCTGTTCTTTGAGTATGTGAGGTATTAACCTCATTGTAGTCAAAACCATATATAGACAACTAATGAATCCTTGAACACTACATCAAAAACTAATGATGTAGTGTATGTTGGCAAATTGAATTTAAGTAAAAAAATAAAAATTAAAAACCACATTATATATACTACGTACTGATGTATATGATATATACACATATGTATATGAGTGTGTGTGTGTGTGTGTATACATATATATATATTTTTTTTAAATTCAGGAAGTGTCACTTTCCTAATCCCTTCTACCACATTTCCATTTTTACCCTGTTTCCACCAATATCTGTGGATAACAAATCTTAGTAGTTTCTGGTTTATCCTTTGTTTTCTTTTTTCAAAGATGAACACATTTGTGTATATCTTCTTATTTTCCCTCCTTATACTCAAAGTAGCATAATAGACACTTTTATGAAAATTGCTTCTATTCTCCTAATATTATACCCTAAAATTACTCTTTATTTGTTCATAGATAACTTCTTCATTCTTTTTACAGCTACACAGTATTGCATTCTGTGGATGTACCATAGTCTACTCAACCACTTTGCTATATTTAAATTGTTCCCAATACTGTGCAATTATAAACAATTCTGCGATGAATGATCGATATATGTACTTTTACATTACTGAGTGTGTATTTTGGGGACTGACTCCTCAGACAACTTCTAAGAATTGTTTTGACTCTTTTTCTGGGTCAATAAGTAAGTGCCTATATATTTTAATTACATAATCTTAAATTCTCCTCTTAAAGAATTGTACTAGTTTCTATTCCCACCAGCAAAGGATGAGAGTACCTGTTTCTACATAACATCACTAACAAAAATATGAGGGTGTTTTGATGTTGCTGTTTATGTTTGTTTGTTTTTTAGTTTTCACCTTTCTAATAGATAAGAGGTATCTCAGTGTAATTTAATTTGCATTAACTTAATTTTTATAAACTCTAATTGAGTGAGATTGAATGTCTTTTCACATGTTTGAGGACCCTCTCAAATGTATTTTTGTGAATTATCTGATTTTACCTTGCCTATATTATTTTCAGATTTTAGCATCTCTTCTTAGTTTTTATGAATTTTATGAATATTAGGGATACTGACTTTTGTCTGTGATATGTCTTGCAGAAATTTTCTCCTGGTTTACCAGTTTCTATAACTTAGGTTATGGTGGTTCTTGCCATACAGTTTTTGGGTTTTGTACTCAAAAAGATAGATATCAGATTATCAGAAAGATTATCAGAAAGATAGATGATTTCAAAACTATGTCCTATGAGATGGTTGAGTTTCCAGTAAAGAGCCTGAGGTAGAGTATAATCACTAATTTTCACATATTTGAATGGCTGTTGTGTGTAGACTTATTCTATGTTTCTCTAAGGTAAAGAATTAGGTTAAATGACTTGAATTTAAAGGAAACAGCTTTTGCCACAATTCAACAAAGGGCTTCCTAGTGATGCATGGGCCTTGGTTTCATAAGTGGCTTATTCTCTATCACTAGAAAGTTAAACTAAATGTTCTTGTCATAGTTTATGTTATTCCAAAGTCAAATATTAGCATTTGGTACAAAGTTAGATACCAAGTTAAGCTGGAATAGTGAATCCAAAATGGATTTTCAAAGCCGAGGGTGCATTAAAGGAAATTTAACATGGGGTGATTGAGCCAAACTAAGATTGGAAAACCAAGGAAGTCAAGATTTACACAAAGCTAATGAGAATGGGTAAACAAGAGAGGAACTGGGCCAGATTTGAAAATGTGGATTAGTATCCTTGATTATTTTTATAAGTTCTTGCTGCATATTCAAGTTAAATTGAGTCAACATAAACCATACCAATAGATTCTTTGATTAATTTGTATGTTCTATAAATATTTATTGAGTTTTGGCCCTGACACTGTATATTTGCTCCAAACATAGCAGAACAAAAAAGACATTTTCCTAATTTTACAAGGCACACAGTCTTGGCAATTGTTACTTGCCAGCTGTGATTCTGCTTACTGGAACTTTGTTCCAAGCCAAATTACTTTACCTAGTACATAAGAATATCAAGAAATGTCATCTCTCTGAAATTCAGGCAACTTATTTGGCCAAGCTGAACTGAACAAATTATATTGCCCATACCTTTCATTCCAGATACTTAGAACATTTTATGCAGTGTAATCATCATGACTGTCCTAGGAGAAGTGTTTTTAGTACCCCCATGATAATTTCAGAGGGACAAAGATAAGTGATAAGGTAGACATGGTGAGTCAGCAAAGGTCCAAAGTAGGACTAAGGACCTAACACTCTCAGAATCTCCACTCAATGACTAGACTACATAGCATGAAAATTTGGCATCGTCATGCTTGTTTGCCCTAACATACAGAGACATCCATAAAATTCACGGAAGAGTGAAAAATTTCTTGAGATGTCAGGCTAACGTTTACCATAAATATCTGCCTTTCTCTCAAACCTTAAATTTAAGCTAATAGACTTCTGGAATGTGGAATGATTTAATATCATAGACCCTTTCAACCTCAGAGCGAGAAGTTTCCTCACCGTCCATGTACCTAACCTCCCACACCACAATGATCTAGAGAGGTTAGAAGGTCTTCCCAAGACTGCAGCTGGTTAATGTTCTTTTGGGGCCTTCTACACTGTGGTACCTGTGCACCTTATCTTCATCTCAACTATTTCCACTGATCTCTATACCCTAGCTGGTCTGAACTTGCTTTAATTTCTCATAGGTATAAGGCTCTTTTGCCTCCTAAGCCTTTGCACCTGCTTTTCCCATTGTTTGGATTAATTCTCCATTATCTTTCGCTGAAGAACTCACTGAATTTTCTTTATGAGCTTATCCCTCAGACAGAGTAAAAGCCTTTTATGTTCCCATAGCACCCTTTATATCATCCTTGGAGATGTTTATCACACTTGCAGTTACATGTTTAATGCTTATCTCCCCCATCTTCCCCAATAAATTAGTAAATTATTTTTGTCTTATTTCACACTATTATCTCCAGACACTAGTTCAACATTTTTGGATGTGGTGGTTGCTCAATACATATATATTAGATTAAATGGAAACCAGGACTCAAATTTAGTTTTTCTGTTTCTAGTGTGACACTATTTCACTCTCTAGTTTTGCCTCATGACTGAACATTATTTTCCTGTGAAGGTGTTAGGGGACATTGACAAAGATCAAGTATTTTCTCTGAGAATCATCTGATTACTTGTGGTATTTTAAAAGTACCTGATGAAAGAAGGATCTCTGAAAGATTAGAGTGACTCAAAGTTAGATGGATGGAGCCTTATATGTGATAACAATGTCAGCAGGACAATTTTTCAATTTATAAGATAAAAATACACATTTGGTTTGGTCAAAATCTATATCATGACAAATGTCATCCTGGATTATCTAGCCAGCAGGATCAGCTCATCAACTTTGGCATTTAATGGTGTGATAGTTTGCCCTTACAGCCAGGGGTTCTAGTGAATTCAAGAATACTTAGGGAAATTCAAACAAAGCTTAATTTATTTATGGGCATAACAAGTCAAATATTCTTGCCTATCACTAATAAATGGCTAAGTTGGACAATGAAATTTTAAGTAGCATATTTATTAATATATTTTTCTGTTGGGTTCTCAATTATATAGAAGTCATAAATGATGTAAATTAATAAAAATATATCTTAGAGATTATTTTGTTCATGCAGGCATTTTAAAGTACAGTGGAGCAATGTCCTGAATAATTAAGTAACTTTGCATATGGTCACATAGATAATTGTCGAATCATGCTGTCTTTCACCTCAAAATACTACCAGTGCGATGTGTTTGTGTGTGTAGGAATGTGAAGAAGGGCAAAATCTTAAAAAGGGAGTGTAACATTTAGATACATATAGACACATACTCATACATGAAAAATAGACAACATCTGTGGCTCCAGAATAACATGGGCCATTTGACCTTGTCAGAATCATCAGAGAAAAAGCTAATGTCATAAATGATGCTTTGTTACCCATTAGATTCTTTTGGAGAAGTGTTCAAATAAAAAAATTGGGAAAGATAACATGTTCAGGTTGGAAATTATGGTGGATTGTCTTTTCCTCAGGAAAAGAAAATCCACTTCACTTCCTTCTGAAAGTTTTCACAAAATGCTCTGATCAACTTGATTCTGCTAGGTTGGAGGTGTGGAGAATTTTTATGACTCCCACAGGGAATCTTTCAGTCATACTGGCAGTCATTGGCCCTAATCATAATTTAGATAATATTCAATATTTCCAAAAGCATTTTTATAGGCATCCCAGGACTACATTGATTAAGACTTTGTTTCAACAAGCCCTGAGGTTTACTGTTGATTTACAAACTCTCCCTTCATAGAGAGCATAATTCAAGAGTGCTAATAAGATTTCTGAGGGGAGGGGCGCCTGGGTGGCTCAGTCTTTAAGCGTCTGCCTTCTGCCCAGGTCATGATCCCAGGGTCCTGGGATTGAGCCCTCACAGGGCTCCGTGTTCAGTGGGAAGCCTGTTTCTCCTTCTCCCACTCCCTCTGCTTGTGTAGCCCAATGGGAAAGCTGCTTCTCTAACACTCCCTCTGCTTGTATTTCCTCTCTTGCTGTGTCTCTCTCTGTCAAATTAATAAATAAAATCTTTTAAAAAAAAAGATTTCTGAGGGGATATCAGTCTAGGAGTCAGGATAATCTGTTGATTATCCACAAACAGATAAATGATACAAACATTTTTCAGTGTTGAGGAAGATGGCAGTTACTAAAGCAGCAGAGTTTCCTCTTGTCCCCAAATTTCTGCTATAGACACAAGCAGAACTGTTTTACCCATTGGCCACTTAATTGTTTAACTCCAGGCATTTTTTTCCTAATTGGCACTTAAACCTACAAAATTTGCCCTAATCCTTAGAAGCACCATGCACCTGTTGAAGAGCATCTTGGCTCTTTCCACAGTTTGGCTATTGGATAAAGATGTGGTCCATATATACAATGGAATATTACTCAGCCATTAGAAATGATGAATACCCAACTTTTACATCAACATGGATGGAACTGGAAGAGATCATGCTGAGTGAAATAAGTCAAGCAGAGAAAGTCAATTATCATATTGTTTCACTTACTTGTGGAACATAAGGAATAGCATGGAGAACATTAGGAGAAGGAAGGGGAAAATGAAGGCTGGGAATCAAAGGGGGAGTTGAACTATGAGACAGGGTGGACTCCGAGAAACAGACTGAGGGTTTTAGAGGGGAGGGGTATGCAGGTGGTTTGGCCCAGTAATGTGTATTAAGAAGGGCATGTAATGCATGGAGCACTGGGTGTTACACATAAACAATGAATTTTGGAACACTACATCAAAAACTAATGATGTACTCTATGGTGACTAACATAATTTTTTTTTCTTTTACAAAAACACCATTTGCCCCACTATTTGGGCCTCTTGAGCTTTCAACCCACTTAGGGAATGGACTTCTAAGTTCACTACAGAAGGGCTATACTAACACTGTTGGATAGAATCTTCTTTGAGGAAGGAAATGTTTTTTATCTGTACCATTCATGATGATAGCCACTAGATCCATATCTATTGAACACTTGAAATACAGTGTGACTGAGAAACTGAATTTTTTAAAATTTAAATTTGGTGACCATATTATCAGACATCATAGGGACTATGCATGACCTCCTCTATCCACATCTGACTGGCCAGAGTCAATTCTTACTGTTCCAACCTAATTGCAAACTATATTGGGAAATATAGTCTTCCAAGGGCTCAAGAAGAGGAAAACAGAATTGGTAAACATCTAGCAAGCCTGTGCCATAGACCATCCAAAAAGTTCTTTTTCACTCTTGTTTCACATATAACACATACTCATCACTCAAGTCTCCACTCAGTCCCTGCATCTTAAAGTTCAGGAACCCCGATGTTATGCAGTATTTTCCATCAAGTCCAAATATAGCTTTTCTTAGCTTGGCAATTGATGAAATAAAAAGAAATTTATGTGCTGCTCCTTGTCTGCCTCCCCTCACCCCCACCAATATACACTGATGGAATAGGGCTGGGATAACCATGATGGATACCCCTTCAGAAATGAGAAGAGTGGAGACACTGTACAGACACCTGTCTGAAGCAATTTTGGAATCCTGTTTAGACAAGTGTTTTAAATGCACCCATCCTTGAGGCGGAGTGGTTCCTTGATTTTACCCTGCTGCTGGAAACTGTTCTCTTGTTCATTGTTCTCTGTAGCTCCTGGTTCCTCTTGGAGCTCCCCTCCCCCAGCCATGTGTAATTTTTCTAAACACATATGAGGTGCTCTTTGGGGGAATTGTGAAGTTTTTGAAGCCTTCCTTGCTCATGGAAATTTTAAGGATTGTTTTAAGTTTTGAACAGTCAAAGCCTTTTTTTAGTCCAGATTCATGGTTTCTTAGGCAATATAATCCCCTCAAAAATGTAGTGGGTTTCTAATCTATTTTCAGTCTATTTCATATGCCAGTAACCACACCCACTTTCTTCTAACACTTTAGAGTCAGAAGCATTCCGATTTTACAATCCTGCAAAGCCCTGAATTTCTGGATTCTCTATTCATTTCTGCTTACAAGCAAGCTGATTCTTTCCTGAATTCATCTGTTTCTTGTAATACCTTATCAAATGCAACCAATACTTAGCAACACATGCTAGTAGCATCCCACTTTCTGCATTCTTCCCCTAAAGCTCTGAAGTCCTTAGACAAGTGATCTGACATCCAGGTAACAGCATTGTATTTCCAACTCTTGGGTGTCATCAAATGTATGGAACTGTTTAATATGTATCTTGATCTTTTTTTAGCCTCCAACATTGGTTTGCTTGCCACTCAGTCCTGCTTTTCAGGCACTGGCACAAATTCTAGACTTTTGCTTTCAGCAGCATCCCAATTCAAGATACCAATTTCTGTGCTAGAGGAATTTATGCTAGCTGTTCTAATAACCATTCTCAAGGCTCAGGAATTTAGCACCACATAGATTTATTTCTTGCTAAAAACCTATCCAATGTAGGTTAGAGGCTCTGTTCTGTTTGGCAGTGACCTCAAGGTTCACTTTTTTGGTAACCTGTGAAACTCATTTAACATGTGGCTTCCAAGAGCACCGTTAAAAGGGAAGAGAGAGAAGGGGTAATTGTGCAGAGAATTTTATGGCCAAGGCTGGAAGTGATGTGTGTCACTACTACCCCACATCCCATCAGCCAGAATGTGGTGACCTCAATAGGATTTCAAAGGAGGCTGGGAAATGTAGCATTTCTCTGTGCACAAGAAATTGGATTGATGAGCATCTAACCTACCTCTGCCACACTAAGGATATTCCAGGTTCCTTATCATCGTTAGCTCATTCACTCTTCACAGCAGTCCTATGTGAAAGGTATCATTATCCCCTTTTTATAGGTAGAGACTGGAAAGATCTTATATTCTTTATCACACCACATTGTGTTTCCTCAAATTGAGTCCTCATCATGAAGTATCATCAGGCAAGGTGAGCTGACTGGCTGCAATTTCACCTCAGTCCAGGTTTTGGTCATCAATTTTGAGCACCAGAAAGTGATTTTGGTTTACTGAGAGTGAGTTTGTTGCTCAAGGTAACTTTACATTAACTAAATTCACAGGAATCGCTGCATCCGTTACTTTGATGATTTACTAACTTATGATAAATAAATATAACTGTCACATATGCTAGAATTTCATGTGAGTGTAATATACTGTTTTTTGGGGTTTTTTAATTAAATTTTTTATTTATTTTCAGCGTAACAGTATTCATTGTTTTTTCACCACACCCAGTGCTCCATGCAATCTGTGCCCTCCCCAATACCCACCACCTGGTTCCCCCACCCTCCCACCCCCCGCCCCTTTAAAACCCTCAGGTTGTTTTTCAGAGTCCATAGTCTCTCATGGTTCACCTCCCCTTCCAATTTCCCTCAACTCCCTTCTCTCCATCTACCCTTGTCCTCTATATTGTTTGTTATGCTCCACAAATAAGTGAAACCATATGATACTTGTCTCTCTCTGTTTGACTTATTTCACTCAGCATAATCTCTTCCAGTCCTGTCCATGTTGCTACAAAAGTTGGGTATTCATCCTTTCTGATGGAGGCATAATACTCCATAGTGTATATGGACCACATCTTCCTTATCCATTCATCCATCGAAGGGCATCTTGGTTCTTTCCACAGTTTGGCGACCGTGGCCATTGCTGCTATAAACATTGGGGTACAGATGGCCCTCCTTTTCACTACATCTGTATCTTTGGGGTAAATACCCAGCAGTGCAATTGCAGGGTCATAGGGAAGCTCTATTTTTTTTTTTTTTTTAAATTTATTTATTTGTCAGAGAGAGAGACCGAGAGAGAGAGAGTGAGCACTGGCAGACAGAGGCAGAGGGAGAAGCAGGCTCCCCGCCGAGCAAGGAGCCCGATGTGGGACTCGATCCCAGGACGCTGGGATCATGACCTGAGCCGAAGGCAGCTGCTTAACCAACTGAGCCACCCAGGCGTCCCGGGAAGCTCTATTTTTAATTTCTTGAGGAATCTCCACACTGTTCTCCAAAGTGGCTGCACCAGTTTGCATTCCCACCAACAGTGTAAGAGGGTTCCCCTTTCTCCACATCCTCTCCAACACACGTTGTTTCCTGTCTTGCTAATTTTGGCCGTTCTAACTGGTATAAGGTGGTATCTCAATGTGGTTTTGATTTGAATCTCCCTGATGGCTAGTGATGATGAACATTTTTTCATGTGTCTGGTAGCCATTTGTATGTCTTCATTGGAGAAGTGTCTGTTCATATCTTCTGCCCATTTTTTAATATGATCATCTGTTTTGTGTGTGTTGAGTTTGAGGAGTTCTTTATAGATCCTGGATATCAACCTTTTGTCTGTACTGTCATTTGCAAATATCTTCTCCCATTCTGTGGGTTGCCTCTTTGTTTTGTTGACTGTTTCTTTTGTTGTGCAGAAGCTTTTGATCTTGATGAAGTCCCAAAAGTTCATCTTTGCCTTTGTTTCCTTTGCCTTTGGAGACATATCTTGAAAGAAGTTGCTGTGGCTGATATCAAAGAGGTTACTGCCTATGTTCTCCTCGAGGATTCTGATGGATTCCACGTTACCTGATTTCAAGCTTTACTACAAAGCTGTGATCACCAAGACAGCATGGTACTGGCATAAAAACAGACACATGGACCAATGGAACAGAGTAGAGAGCCCAGATATGGACCCTCAATTCTATGGTCAAATAATCTTCGACAAAACAGGAAAAAATATCCAGTGGAAAAAAGACAGTCTCTTCAATAAATGGTGCTGGGAAAACTGGACAGTTATATGTAGAAGAATGAAACTTGACCATTCTCTTACACCGTACACAAAGATAAACTCGAAATGGATAATATACTGTTTTTTAAAAGTGTGGTGATTCTCAGGGATGGGTGATGGGATATCAGGGATCATCTGAAGAGCATTTCAGCTGTAAATGACTATTGCCTTCTCCATCATGGTATTCCCACATGTTGTGGAAAGTACACGAGGTGATTCTCAGACAATCTCTCTATCCCCCACGTTCTTTATCCTCTTGGTCCACAACTACCACAAAGCAGACTCTCTGGAAAGCTAAATGCTCTGGGAACAGGAAAATATATTTATTTAGATGAGGTTCTGCTCCCCAGAAGATAGGGCTTGAAATCCTTAAGTGCACTATAGAAAGGACCTTACCGATAAGGGCTCAGAAGTTCTGCCAACATTGGCTTCTTGCTGTGTACTTTCTGCTGTATACTTTTACGGAGTTTAAATCATCCCTCTGAATTATCTTTTTATAAGTTTCCTTTGCTGATCAACCCCATCCTGACTGTTGTATACTTTCTTGAGTTGTACTCATATATCCATTTGGTTTACAGTCAAACATTGCTGTCTTTTAAGAGATTTTGCATCTCTCCTGTAACATATTATATGTCCTGAGTCAGAATTCTATAAGGCAAATTTACCACCTTCCCAAATTCTGGATGGTGTCTTATTTTTGCCTTTAAGTATCCTCTGTAAATTATAAAAGATAAAGTATGGCATGAAAGAAGTAAACAACTTCACTCTGTTTTGAGGTTTCCCTTATTTCTTCTCCCTTAATGCTGTTTTAATCAATTATCAGACCTAGGAAAACCCAAGAGAAGTGGATTCTTTTAAGGGAAGAATGACAGGTTTGTGGCATTAGCACAGTTATTTGCCTCTCGTGTGTCCATGGCAGGTGTCAATCATGGATCATGGCTGAGCTAGACATCTGAACTTTACAACTGGAATGAAACATTCCTATCCCTTTTTAAGTTTGTTGTAGTTGGTAAAGACATACATTCTCAATATATTTAGGAATATCAGAGTCGTAATTTTCCTTGATTGGAATTACTTGATTAGAGCATAAAGAAACTGAGTTAAAGAGTAAGGAAGAAATCTCTGAATTCCAGGGGATGTTGAGATTGCTCTGTGGGGGAGACCACTGTCCTAGGTGGACGGTAAGATTACATGATCCTGAAGCTCTCTTCCAGCCCTGACATTCGTTCAGCTTCATGGCTGTTCTTAGGCTCTTCAGCCACTTTTTCTTGGAATAACTGTCTGTCTGCAGTTATAGCTGCCCCGGGTTTTCTTTTTGCCATGGATTCTCCCCACCTTCCGCTGAAATTCCCTTCCCAAGGAGAACTGGCTTTCACTTGAAATCTGTGTGTATCATCTTAATAAATGTCCCAGGTGGAGCAGCACCCTGGATTTTAGGACCTTTTTGTTGTTGGGTTTTGGTGGGTTTGTTGTTGTTGTTGTTATTCCCTTCGTGCTTTTGTAGGACTTGCTATGTTTCTGAGTTGCGTGTCTAAAAAGAATAATGGGCCATGGGACAAGGAGGGGATCACTTGAGGCCATCTACTGGTCTGGCCAGGAATGGCTAGTGGTAAGGCCTCAAGGGAACCCGAATGAGCTTTGTTAAAGAATTCCCTCTCATTGCCCTCAGCTTAGTCAATCCTAGGAACTCAGGGGTATATGGAAGCTGGTTGGCATTGGCTCATGCAAGCTGGTTGTTTGCTTCTTTATTCGTTTTTGAATGTAGTTGACACACAATGTTATGTTAGTTGCAGGTGTGCAAGGTAGTGATTCACCCTCTCTAGATGTTATGCTATGTTCACAAGTGTAGCTACCATCTGTCACCATACATATACCACCACTGACTATAATCCTTATGCTGTACCTCTTATTCCCATGACTTATTCCATTCCATAACTGGAAACCTGTATCTCCCACTGCCCTTCACCAATTTTGCCCCTTCCCCACCCCCTTTCCTTCTAGTAACCATGAGCCTGTTCTCTTTATTTATAGGTCCAATTCTACCTTTTGTTTATCCATTTGTTTTTTTTTTTTCTTTAGATTTCAAGTATGAGTAAAATCATATGATATTTGTCTTTCTCAGTCTGACTTATTTCATTTACCCTCTAGGTCCATCCATGTTGTTACAAATGGAAAACCAATTGTTCATATCTCTTCCCACATTCAGTAACTTCATATTAGTAGTTTGAAATTGGATGTAGTGGGAGTATCTATAACATGGAAATTTGCAAATACTATAAATTAGGAGTTTTTTTTTTCTTGAAGAGCTAGTCACCAAACATTTAGCAGCAAATCATCGTCATGACATTGTGTTAGCTCAATGAGGTCAAAGGATACTGAGGATAAAGATCTAGTCACCTGTATATTTCTGTACACAGAAAACTGAAAAGAGCTTTTCAATTAAAGTCTATTGTTGTATGAAACTAATGAATCATTGAATACTGCATCAAAAACTACTTGGCTACTTGAACATAATAATAAAAAAATAAATAACAAAAATTCAAATTGAAAATTTTAAAAAATAAAGTCTATTGCATTATACATGTATAATAATAATTATGGATTAAGCAAAGTCTAGATATAATATATATCATCTTTCTATATTCTTGTGACATGTTTTTAAAAAATTTTTAATGATTAAGATTTTATGAATTTTAACATCAATTATGAAACTTACTTATTTTTCACAGACATTCAAATAAAATGTCACTAAGTTTAGTGGATGTGTAGGCTTCTTAAGTTTCTGAAATGATGTTAATCTTTTCTTTAAATAAAATTTAGCATAAGGGAGACTCCACACCAAAGTTCATCATAGTTGATTGTTAGCAGAAATTGGCACTCCAGTTTTCATTAGAGAATCGGAAACTATATCTGTAAATATTAAATAAGGGAAAATTGCAAAAATTATTTTTTAAGACCTCAGACAAATGTGGAAACAATAGGACTAGACAAACTTGTAAGAAATTCTGAAAGCAATAGGACTAGACAAACAAGATAAAAGAAGACCTCTTCCTGTGTGAGCTGATAATGCATCATTTTATTTCCAGAGGGTATTTTACAAATCAGGAAAAGGGGTATTTTACAAATCAGCTTGGGCCCAGGCAGAGGCTGGACACTGGGGAAAACTGAAATTAGTCTTTGGTTTTCAGCAGGTTAACTCTGTATGCTTTGATTGGCTTTGTATTTATCCTGTTTAGAGTTGGATTCTCAAATCTTCTCTCTCTAGTTATTATTTCTTCCCCAATCTCTCCCTCCCCTCCTTCTGAGACTTATAAACAAGCTATACCTTTATTTTTATTTTCTTTAAAGACTTATTTATTTGAGGGGGGCAGGGGCAGAGGGAGAGAGAGAACATCCCAAGCGCAGAGCTGACATGGGGCTTGATCTCAGGACCCTGAGATCATGACCTGAGCCGAAACCAAGAGCCGGACACTCAACCAACTGAACCACCCAGGCAGCCTGACATACGTTTATTTTTAGACTGTATTCCACACATACATTACTCTTTTCTCTGTTTTTTAACTTTTTTTTCAACTTCAATTTTTTGAGTATTTTCTTCTGAAACATCTTTACTTCACCAATTCTGTCTTCTCTTCTGTCCAGTCTGCTATTGATATTGTCCTATGAGTTTTCAATTTCAATGAAGCTGAGGAGAAAAGTAGAAGAAAATCTTTCATGGTTTGGTGGTAAAATACGTATAAAATTTACTATGTTAACCAGTTTTTCAGTGTACACCCAGTGGGATTAAGTACATTCTCACTGCTGTACAAACATCAACACTACCAACCCAGAACTCTTTTTACCCTGCAAAACTGAAACTTTATAATAACACCCAATTACCTCTTCCTCCAGCCTCTGCAACCAGCATATATTCTACTGTCTCCTATTATGATGACTCTAAGTACCTTATGTAAATGGAATCATGCAGTATTTATTTTTTTTTGTGACTGGCTTATTTCACTTACGATAATGTACTCAAGATTCATTCATGTGATAGCATATGTCAAAATTTCTTTCCTTTTTAAGTCTGGATAGCATTCTGTTGTATATACATATATGCCACATTTTGCTTATCCATTCATCCATCAGCGGACATTTGGGTTGCTTCCACTTTTTAACTGTTGTGATTCCTGCTGTGAAGATACTGTGCAAATATCTCCTCCTTTTAATTCCTTTGAGTATATACCTAAAATTAGAATTGCTGGATTATATGATAATTCTATTTTTCCTTTTTTGAGGATCCACTACAATATTTTACACAGGGACTGTACCACTTTCCGTTCCAATGAACAGTACACTTAGGGTTCCAAATTTTCAGCATCTTTGCCATCTTTTACTTATTTTCTGATTTTTTCTCCCACTTTTTAAAATTTCAAGTTTTTCTTTAAATTCCAGTTAGTTAACATATAGTGTAATATTAGTTTCAGGAGTAGAATTTGCTGATTCATCACTTACATATAACACCCAGTGCTCCTCAAAGCAACTGCCCTCCTTCATACCCATCACCCATTTAACCAATCCCCCGACCCCACCCACATCCCCTCCAGCAACTGTGTTTGTTCTCTATAGTTAAGAGTCTGTTTTAGGGTTTGCCTCTCTTTTTTACCCCTGCCATGTTCATCTGCTTCATTTCTTAAATCCTACATATGAGTGAAATCATAGGATATTTGCCTTTCTCTGACTTATTTTGCTTAATATAATATACTCTAGCTCCATCCATGTCATTGCAAATAGCAAGATTTCATTCTTTTTATGACTGATATTCCATTGTGTGTATATGTATGTGTGTGTGTGTATATATATACACACCTAAATATATATGCATACATATATATACACACACACACACTTAGATATATATACAATCCTAAATAAATATATATACAATCCTATATATATAGATATATAGATATATCTATATATATATATACACCACAACTTCTTTATCCATTCATCAGTCAGTGGACACTTGGGCTGTTCCATAATTTGACTATTGTTGATAACGCTGCTATAAACATAGGGATGTGTATGTCCTTTCAAATGGGTAAATACCTAATAGTACAATTGCTGGATCATAAGGTATTTCTATTTTTAACTTTTTGAGGAATATCCATACTGTTTTTCAGAGTGGCCTCCCCACTTTCCATTGCCACCAACAGTGCAAGAGAGTTCCCCTTCCTCCACATCTTCGCTAATATCTGTTATTTCCTGCATTGTTAATTTTAGTCATTCTGATGGGTGTGTCATTGTAGTTTTGATTTGTATTTCCCTGATAAGGGATGTTGAGCATCTTTTCATTCATCTGTTAGCCATCTGGATGATCTCTTTGGAAAAATGTCTGTTCATGTCTTCTGCCCATTTTTAATTGGATTGTTTCATTTTTGGGTGTTGTTTGATAAGTTCTTCATGATTTTGGATACTAACCCTTTACCAGATATATCATTTGCAAATATCTTCTCCCATTCTAAAGGTTGTTGCTTAGTTTTGTTGCTTGTTCTCTTTGCTGTGCAGAAGACTTTAATCTTGATGAAATCCTGATAGTTCATTTTTGCTTTTGTTTCCCTTGTCTCCAGAGACCTGTCTAGTAAGAAGTTACAGTCATCAATTTCACCGTTTTTTTTCCTTTTTAAGATTTTATTTATATAGTTGAGACAGTGAGCGAGAGAGAAAATGAATAGGGGCAGAGGGAGAGGGAGAACCATACTCCTTTGCTGAACAGGGAGCCCATTATGGGGCTTGATCCCAGGACCCTGGCAGACACTTAACTGACCGAGCCACCGAGGCACCCCTCACCTTTATTTATTTATTTTTTATTTTTTAGGATTTTTTATTTATTTGACAGAGATCACAAGTAGGCAGAGAGGCAGGTAGCAGGGGGGTGGGCGGGGAAGCAGGCTCCCCGCTAAGCAGAGATCCTGATGCGGGGCTCGATCCCAGGACCCTGGGACCACGACCCAAGCCAAAGGCAGAGGCTTTAAGCCACTGAGCCACCCAGGCATCCCCCTCACCTTTATTTTTAAGAGATACTTTCCCTGAGTACAGTGTTTTAGGTTGAAAAAAAATTTTTTTAATTTGGTACTTCACAAATATTATTCAGGTATCTTTTTCCTTGCATTGCTTCTAATAAAAAACCAGCTTTTATCCTTTTGTCATTGTTGTTCTTCTGTGTATTGCTTTTTTATTTGCTGCTGTAACAAATTATAAACTTAGTGACTTAGAACAGTGCAAATTTAGGGACGCCTGGGTGGCTCAGTGGGTTAAGCCTCTGCCTTCGGCTCAGGTCATGATCTCAGGGTCCTGGGATCGAGCCCCACATCGGGCTCTCTGCTGAGCAGGGAGCCTGCTTCCCCCCGCCCCTCTCTGCCTGCCTCTCTGCCCACTTGTGGTCCCTCTCTCTGTCAAATAAATAAATAAAAATCTTAAAAAAAAAAAAAGAAGAACAGTACAAATTTATTATCTCATAGTTGTGGAATTATAGTTCTGGAAAAATATTCAAGTCTGAAATGGGTCTCACTGGGCTAAAATCAAGAATTGACAAGGCTGCATTTCTTTCTGAAGGGAGATAATACATTTTCTTGCCTTTTCCAGCTTCTAGAGACCTTTAGCATTCCTTGGTTTATGACCTCCCTCCCTCACTTTTAAAATCAACAACCAAGTCCTTTTCACACTGTCATATCTCTAGTTCTCTCTTCTTTCTCCCTCTTCCTCTTTTGAGGACCTTTTTGATTACATTGTGATTACATTTAGTTAATCCAGTATAATTCTCCTATTTTAAGGTTGCCTGATCAGTAAACTGTATTCCATCTTTTACATTAATTCATTTTGCCATGTGACCTAATGTTTCTATTGGTTCTGAGGATTGCAACATGGACATCATTGGGAGGCCACTGTTCAACATTGCACATGTCTTTCTTCTCTGGATGCTTTAAGATTTTCTTATAGCACTGATTTGGAACAATTTGATTTTGATACACATTTTTTTAAAAATTTGTATTTCTTTTTTAAATTTCTTTTCAGTGTTCCAGAATTCATTGTTTATGCACCACACCCAGTGCTCCATGCAATACGTTTCCTCCATAATACCCACCACCAGGCTCACCCAACCTCCCACCCCCCGTCCCTCCAAAACCCTCAGATTGTTTCTCAGAATCCACAGTCTCTCATGGTTTGTCTCCCCCTCCAATTTCCCCCAACTCCCTTCTCCTCTCCAGCTCCCCATGTCCTCCGTGTTATTCCTTATGCTCCACAAATAAGCAAAACCATATGATGATTGACTCTCTCTGCTTGACTTATTTCACTCAGCATAATCTCTTCCAGTCCTGTCCATGTTGATACAAAAGTTTGGGTATTCATCCTTTCTGATGGAGGCATAATACTCCATGGTATATATGGACCACATCTTCCTTATCCATTTGTCCGTTGAAGGGCATCTTGGTTCTTTCCAAGAACCGTTTGGCGACTGTGGCCATTGCTGCTGTGAACATTGGGGTACAGATGGCCCTTCTTTTCACTACATCTGTACCTTTGGGGTAAACACCCAGTAGTGCAATTGCAGGGTCATAGAGAAACTCTGTTTTTAATTTCTTGAGGGATCTCCACACTGTTTTCCAAAGTGGCAGCACCAACTTGCATTCCCACAAACAGTGTAAGAGGGTTCCCCTTTCTCCACATCCTCTTCAACAGATGTTGTTTACTGTCTTATTAATTTTGGCCATTCTAACTGGTGTAAGGTGGTATCTCAATGTGGTTTGGATTTGAATCTCCCTGATGGCTGGTGATGATGAACATTTTTTCATGTGTCTCTTAGCCATTTGTATATCTTCTTTGGACAAGTGTCTGTTCATGTCTTCTGCCCATTTTTTGACATAATTATCTGTTTTGTGTGTGTTGACTTTGAGGAGTTCTTTATAGATCCTGGATATCAGCCCCTTGTCTGTATTGTCATTTGCGAATATCTTTTCCCATTCTGTGGGTTGCCTCTTTGTTTTGTTGACTGTTTCCTTTGCTGTGCAGAAGATTCCTATTTTGATGAAGTCCCAAAAGTTCATTTTTGCTTTTGTTTCCTTTGCCTTTGGAGATGTGTCTTGAAAGAATTTGTTGTGGCCGATTTTGATGTTTCTTTTGTGATTCATCTAGTTTTTTAGATCTATGAGTTTATAGTTTTTAATCAATTTTGGAAAGTTTCAACCATTATTTTTCAAATTCTTTTCTGTAAGATTTTCAAAGATTCAAAGTACATGATTATTGGACTGCCTGAGGTTGTCCCACAGATCATTGATGTTCTATTTACGTTTTTAAATTCTCTTTTCTGTGTGTGTTTTCTATTATGTCTTGAAACTTACCTTTTCTTCTCTTTAATCTGCTATTAATCTTTTCAGTTTATTTTTCATCTCACACTTTGTGATTTTCTCCTCTAGAAGTGCAATTTTAGTCATTTTTATATCTAGTCTCTTCTTAAGGTTTGGAACATATGGAACGCAGTTATAATAATTGCTTTAATGTTCTTGTCTGCTAATTTTAATATCTGTGACAGTTCTAAGTCAGTCTCAATTAATTAATTTCCTCACAATGGGTTGTATTTTTCTGCCTCTTTGAATGCTGGTAATTTTTGGTTGGATGTCAAACTTGAATTTTACTCTATGGGGTTCTGGATATTTTTGTATTCAGACATACTTGAGCTTTGTTCTGGATGGTGGTTCCATTATCTGAGAACAGTTGGATCCTTTCAGTTTTGTTGTTAAGATATATAAGACAGGACTGAAATACTTATCAATCTTTGGCTAATTATTCTCCAATACTGAGATAAAAGCCTGTGTGTACTCTACTCAATGCCTCCCTAAGCTCCTGGGTATTCAGTCTGTTGGAGCGAAAACATAGTATCCCAAGTCCTGTCTAATCACCAGGAATCGTTACCTCTGCAAATTGTTAATTCTGATTATTTCAAATAGTTCTTCCCCAGACTTGGACAGTTTCCTCATATGCATGTGTTGATTAGTATTCAGCTTAATACTCAAGGGTAGTCTTTGCATATCTCCAGAGTTCTCTTTCTGTGTAGCTCTTTGCCTTCTGGTATTCTATTCTACCAACTTGAGCCCTGTAGTCTTCTACAAATTCTCCACACTTCTCCTCAGCTCTGAAAGCTCACTGGGCTCCACATAATCCTCCTCATATCAATCCTGCACTATGGCCTGGAAACTTTCTCAAAGCAGTAAACTGAGGCAGTTATAGTGCTTCATCTCTCATAGGTATTACTGTGTTTCCTACCTCTCCAGGATCACTGTTAGCTGGTAGAGGGGTCAATAATGTATCCTCCAGAATGAGAAGCAACTTTAATACAAAAATAAACAAAACACAAGCCACTGCATATTATTTATACAGATTTTCATTTAGAGTAACTTATTGACAGGGTAGATGGGCGGACAGGGACCACCCAGGGCACTATGTAGGTATTCTCTGTCCCTATTTAGACCTTAGTCCCCAGCTCTCATGGGGTGAGGGGCCCCATGGTAGTTTTATGGTAGTAAGGCCACAAAGTAGTTATCTAAAATGGTGCCATCCGTGTGCCAGAGGATTGCTACTTATCTAAAGTGGCACCATCTGTGCACCAGAGGGGAGAACAAGATGGAGGGCCAAAGGTGGGGTTAGTGTTGTCAGCGCTCCTACAGTCACTCTCCTCTATTGCCTGATATTCAGTGTCTTCAAACCATTGATTTATATATTTGGAATTTTTTTATTGTTTCAGATGGAGGTTAAATATGGTCTTTAATATTCCATTTTTGAGAGTAAAATTGTTTTACATTGGAGGGAGGGGGAGAGAAATGTATTCATCATCAATTCATCCACTAAATAAATATTTACTGAGAATCTACTATGTGCCAGACAGTAGTTGGCTCTTTCACTCTCTTGGGTTTGTATAAGTGTGTCTCTCTTGAGCATTTTACACCTTGTTACTCTTTGGTGTGTCTTAGAATCATATATTTAATGTCAATCTTTCATCTGATCTGTGAGCTTATTTCATAAGTCCTTGCCTAATTTAAAATCTATGTATCCCTCATAGCAGTTAACACAGTTTCTAGAGTCTAGAAAAGTCTGAATAAAAGCTGTCCATTTGGAACAAACTTTTAAATGCACACATGCATTTGTGTTTTTGAATATGTAGACATGTACCCTGTGTGTTCCTTACCACCTTGCAGCTTTCACAAAGAAAACAATTTTGCAGAGACAATATAGTTCTTTTTTATTAACATATAATGTATTATTTGCTTCAGGGGTACAGGCCTGTGAATCATCAGTCTTACAACAGTATAGTTCTTTCTAAAACTCATCTTTTCACAGCAGTAACAGTTGCTCCTCTGCAAGTTTGATCAAAGCAAGGGAAGAGCTTCCCAGGAAGCCCTGATTACTGAATTTAGAAGGAAAAGTGTTTTTGTTTCTTTCAAGTATGAATACTTATAAGGGGAATATGTAGGGAGTGATGATGCTAGTAATTTACATCTACTGGACATAATTCTTCCTGTGAATGCACTACAGCTTCAGGCTGAGAAACAGAAATGTTGGTCCAAAAATATACCAATAGTATCTGTTTCTTCCACTAGCTTTCAGATTAAATGATAACAAATGAGAGCTTTTAAAGGAGAGTTTTTAGCTTTATTTAGGCATTAGTGGTATATTTATCTTGTTATTTTATAAATTTTACCAGGGCAGGGAATTAATTTTTGGGTTCAGTCTTATAAACTCTTATGTGAACATTCAGGGCTGTATCCATGGATCTTTGTTCTCCTAATCTTTCAGGCTTACAGGGAAGGCTGATTAGTCTTCAGGATGAAAGGACTTTGGATAACACCAAAATAGGTTTATCACTTGTAACTAACCCTACATCTATGGAGTTACAGGCTTGCTCCAAAACTTCCCTCAAGGCTTGAAACCCCTTTTGCTTACTAGTTCAACCTAATTAATTTTAGAATCTGCACTATTTATCTAGAAGCCAATAAAAAGAAAAGCAAATAAAAGCCAATGAAATGCCTCCATCAGAAAGGACGAATACCCAACTTTTGTAGCAACATGGACAGGACTGGAAGAGATTATGCTGAATGAAATAAGTCAAGCAGAGAGAGTCAATTATCATATGGTTTCACTTATTTGTGGAGCATAACAAATAACATGGAGGACAAGGGGAGATGGAAAGGAGAAGGGAATTGAGGGAAATTGGAAGGGAAGGTGAACCATGAGAGACTATGGACTCTGAAAAACAACCTGAGGGTTTTGAAGGGGCCGGGGGGGGGGGGGCGGTGGGAGGTCGGAGGAACCAGGTGGTGGGTATTAAGGAGGGCACGGATTGCATGGAGCACTGGGTGTGGTGAAAAAACAATACTGTTACGCTGAAAAGAAATAAAATTTTTTTTTTAAAAAGCCAATGAAATGTCAACATTTTCACTTTATACTTTCAAAACAATACTAAAGATGATCAAAGTCAGATTTGAGTTAAAAGAAGAGGGACCTAAACTCACACTGAGCAAACTCACTCTTTCACCTCCTCTTTGCCTATCCTTTCTCTATTTACATTGTATATGAACTTTTCCTTTACATGAATGAGTCAAGATGAAATCTTTAGCTTATATATAATTAACTGATTAAATAAAAGTTCTCTGACTGGACTTCTGCTTAAAGTCATGATGAAATAAACACTAGGGAAGACCTCCCATCATAAACTAGAAAATTAGACAAAATATATATGTCTTAGCACATTTGGGTTGTTGTAACAAATTGCCATAGACTGGGTGGATAATAAGCAATAGGAATTTATTTCTCACTGTTCTGGAGACCAGAAAGTCCAAGACCAAGGCATCTGAAGATTTGGTCTCTGTTTGAGAGTCCACTTCCTAGTTCATTGATGGCCAGGTTCTCACTGTGTTCTAAATAGGAGAAGGAGCCGAGGAGCTTTTTTATGAGAGCATTAATTCTATTAATGAGGGTCAACTCTTATATCTAATCACCTCCCAAAGGCTCCACCTCCAAATACTATCACACTATGCATTTGATTTCAACATATGAATTGAGGGGTGGGACACACTCTATAGCAATTGAAACAATTATTTTCAGACATTGTACAACAGGCAACACAGGTTTGTGACCCTTATTTGTTAATGGAGAGAAACAAGGTGAACCCTCTAATGACCTTGTGTTTCTGCCGGGAGGCAGTTTCTGAACAGTGGTTATAGTGGAGGTGGAGTTAACCCAAGCAGAGCCCAGTGACCTTAATGAATTCAGGAGATAGAAATTTCTATCTAGAAATAATCTAATTTCAGATAGAGATTTCTAACCTAGAAAATTAAAACTCAAGGAAGTTAAGGCTGTTGGGTGCTGCAGTTTATAATTTCAGAAAAATGTGATGTGAGCTGGAAAAAACCTCCAGAAACCTGAAAAATTATCCTCGTGAGTCTTTGCTTAGTATTAGGCTGCACATTCATAGAGAAAAATTTACAATGCCATGCAAAGAATACCCAGAGAATTGTAATTAGAATAATCTCTAGAAGGTCGCATAGGTTAGTGTGGTGTTTAAGCTGTGAAGAGGTATTCAAACTATGACCACCAGTCAGAGTGGAGAGCCATTGGTGATCACACCAGGACACTCAGTGGAGATGCCATAGCTCAGCACTAGAGCTGTATTATTATAAGGTGAAGACTACTCTAGACCTGCTCTACAAAGTTCAAACACATCTCAAAAGGACCAAACATCTGCAATTATTTAACAACACTCTTTAAAGAAAGATAATGCAAACCAGACACTCAACAACCTAATATTCATAAAGTCCAATAGTCAATAAAAATTACGAGGCTTTCCAAGAAACAAAAAAATGTGACTCATAATTAGTGTAAAAATCAGTCAATAAGAACAGATGCAGAAATGACAGAAATGATAGAATTAGAAACAAGGATGTTAAAATAGTTACTGTAGCTATGTTCAAATATTTAAATGATAAACATAATGAGAAAATCAATGGTGATATAAAAATAACCAAATGGAATTTCAGATATGAAAAATTAAAATACTTAAAATCTCACCGGATAGGATTAACAACAGGTTAGACACAGCAGAAGAAAAGATCAATAAACCCAAAGATATAGCAAGATAATCTATTCATCAAATGAAGCACAGAGAAGGAAAAATACTAAAAAGTATAAGAACAGAGCCTCAATGACTTAGAGATATTAATAACTAGTCTAACATATGTATAAATGGAAGAGGAGTAAGAATGGAAGAAGGGTAGAAAAATGCCTAAATAGTAAATTTGATGAAAAGTAAGAACTCACAGATTAAAAAAAAATCAATGAACTCCACACACTCACTCATACACACAGGTATGTACACAGACCACACCAAGGCATATCATAAGCAAAGTTTATGAAAACTGATATCAAGTGAGGCTTAACAAGAGCCAAAGGGGGAAAAAAGACACATTATGTAGGGAGATAGAGAAGGATTTCTAGTCTTCTTGCTGAAAACTATGCAATCCAAAAGAAAATAAGATAACAGTTTCAAGGTTATGGAAGAAAAATAAAAACAATTAACCTGTAATTCTATACCAGTGAAAGCATCTTTTAAAAATGAAGGTAAAATTCAAAAATTTTTTGGATAAACCAAACCTGGGAGAACTTATCAGTAGCAGGCATGCACTACGGGAATTGCTGTAGGAAGCAGAAGGAAAATAATGGAAGCACAGATTGATGTAAAAGAACAAAGAGCCCATAAAGAAACATGGGATAAATATGAAATACTTTCTTCTCACTTTCAAAATTCTTAAAAACATAGTTGACTTCTTTAAAATTACATTTTGTGGAGCTTATAACATGTGTGGAAGTGAAATATGTGATAAAAAACAGCATGGGAATGGGAGAGGAAAATAGGTTCATACTACTGAATAGATTTTACACTACATATGACATATCAGAATAAAATTAGAAGATGGATTGTGAAAGGTTGAAGATGTATTTTGTCAGTGTTAGAACAACCACTAAAAGCTTTTTAAAAACTGTAGCTAATATACCAAGAAATGGAAATTAAATAAAGTACTTAATCCCAAAAGCCAGAGAATCGGTAAAAAGGGACAAAGAATAGATGAGACAAATAGGAAGATAGATTTCCAACCCTATAAGTAGCTACACTGAGTATGAATGGTCCTAATACCTCAACTAAAATGTGGAGACTGTCAAATTTGATTTTAAATTTAAGAGAAAACAAAAACAAGACTCAACTATAGGCTTTTTGTAAGATACTTTAAGTTTTTTCTTTACTTCCAGTTAATTAACACAGTGCTCTATTAGTTTTAGGTGTACAACACAGTGATTAACAATTCCATACATCACCTAGTGTTTATCATGAGTGCACTCTTGAATCCCCATCACCTATTTCACCCATCCTCACCCCATCCTTCCACCCACCTACCCTCTGATAAACAACAGTTTGTCTATTATTAAGAGCCTGTTTCTTGATTTGTGTCTCCCTTTTTCCCCCTTTACTTATTTGCTTTGTTTCTTAAATTCCACATAAGTGAAATCATATGGGTTTTGTCTTACTCTGACTTATTTTGCTTAGAATTGTGCTATCTAGCACCATCCAGGTCATTGCAAACAGCATGATTTCTTTCTTTTTTATGGCTAAGTAATATTCGTGTGTGTGTGTGTGTGTGTGTGTACACACACATATGTACCACTTCTTTACCATTCATCAAGCAATGGACACTTGAGCTGTTTCCATATCTTGACTACTATTATAATGCTGCTATAAATACAGGGGTGCATGTATCCCTTTGAATTAGTGTTTTTGTATTCTTTGGGTAAATACCAATAGTGTGATTGCTAGATCATAGGGTAGTTCTATTTTTAATTTTTTGAGGAAACTCCATACTCTTTCCTACAGTGGCTGGACTGTTTTGGATTCCCACCAATAGTGCAAGAGGATTCCTTTTTCTTCACATCCTTGCCAACACCTGTTGTTTCTTGTGTTGTTGATTCTACCCATTTCCTGACAAGTGTGAAGAGCTATCTCACTGTAGTTTTGATGTGTATTTCCTTGATGATGAGATGTTAAGCATCCTCTCATGTGTCTTTTGGTCAACTGTATGTCTTCTTTTTTTTTTTTTTATCTTTTAAAATAATTTTTATTATGTTAGTCACCATACAGTACATCATTAGTTTTTGCTGTAGTGTGTTACATGAATTCATTGTTTGTGTTCTGTATGTCTTCTTTAGAAAAATGTCTGTCCGTGTCTTCTGTCCATTTTTTATTAGATTATTTGGGGATTTTTTTTTTTTTTTTGGTATTGGGTTGTGTAAATTCTTTGTATATTTTATCAGATATGTCATTTGAAAATATCTTCTCCCATTCTGTAGGTTACTTTTTAGTTTTGTTAACTGTTTCCTTCGCTGTGCAGAACTTTTTATTTTGATGTAGTTCCAGTAGTTTATTTTTTCTTTTATTTCCTTTGCCTCAGGAAACGTCCAGAAAAACATTGCTATGGTCAATGTCAGAGAAGTTACTGCCTGTGCTTTCTCTTAGGATTTTTATGGTTTCATATCTCACATATAGATCTTTAATCCATTTGGAATTTATTTTGTGTATGGTTTAAGAAAGTGGCCCAGCTTCATTCTTTTGCATGTTGCTGTCCAGTTTTCCCAGGACCATTTGTTGAAGACATTTTCCCACTGCATATTTTGCCTTCTTTGTTGAAGATTAGTTAGCCATATAATTGTGATTTTATTTCTGGGTTTTCTATTTGTTCCATTGATCTATGTGTCTGTTTTTATGCCAGCACCATACTGTTTTGATTACTACAGCTTTGTAATATGCCTTGAAGTCTGAAATTGTGATGCTTCCAGCTTTGCTTTTCTTTTTCAAAATTGCTTTAGTTAGGTGGGGTCTTTTGTGTTTCCATATGAAATTGGGGATTTTTCATTCTAGTTCTATGAAAAATGCTGTTAGTATTTTGGTAGGGATTGTACTGAATGTGTAGACTGCTTTGAGTAGATAGACATTTTAATAATACTCTTCCAGTCCATAAGCATGGAATGTATTTTCATTTCTTTGTGTCATCTTCAATTTCTTTCATCAACATTTTATAGTTTTCAGAGTACAGGTCTTTCACCTCTTTGATTAGGTTTATTCCTAGGTAGGCTTGTATTGCTATAAATTTCCCTCTTAGAACTTCTTCTACTACATTGCAAAAGTTTTGGACCACTGTGTTTTCGTTTATTTGTTTCCATGTACTTTTTTCTTTTTTTCCCCTGGTTGACCCATTCATTGTTTAGTAGGGTATTACTTAATCTCCATGTATGTGTCTTTCCAGATTTTTTCCTGCTGTTGACTTCTAGCTTCATAGCATTGTGGTCAGAAAAAAATAGATGATTAGACTTTGATCTTCTTGGTTTTTTGAGGCTTGTTTTGTGGTCTAATATGTGACCTATTCTGGAGAATGTTTCATGTGTACCTGGAAAGAATGTGCATTCTGATGTTTTAGGATGGAATGTTCTGAATATATCTGTTAAATCCATCAGTGTTAATCAAAGCCACTGTTTTCTTATTTATTTTCTGTTGAGATGAAATATCTAATGATGTAAGTGGGGTATTAAAAGTCCCCTCTATCATTACTATCTATTAGTTCCTTTATATTCATTACTAACTATTTTACATATTTGGGTGTTTCTATGTTAGGTATATAAATATTTACAGTTGTTATAGGTTCTTGTTGGATTGTTCCTTTATTATTATATAGTGTACTTTTTTGTCTCTTGTTATGGTCTTTGCTTTAATGTTTATTTTGTCCAATATATGTATTGTTACTTTGGTTTTTTCTTTCTTTCTTTCTTTCTTTCTTTTTTTTTTTTTTTTTTTGACATCTGTTTGCATGATAGATGTTTCTTCATCCCCTTACTTTCAATCTACAAGTGCCTTAGGTCAAAAATGAGTCTCATAGGCAGCATATAGATGGGTCTTATTTTTTTAATCCATTCTGTCACCCTATATCTTTTGAGTGGAGCATTTAGTCCATTTATGTTTGAAGGAATTATTGATAGATATGTATTTATTGACATTTTGTTCCTTGTTTTGTGGTTATTTCTGAAGATTTTTCTCTGATCCTTTCTTGCCTTTCACTCTTTCATGTTTTATTGATTTTCTTTAGTGATATTCAGATTTCTTTCTCTTTACTCTTTGCATATTTATTAGTGGTTTATGACTTGTGGTTACCATTAGATTTGTATACAACCTCTTCTACCTATGGCAATCTATATTAAATTGATGGTTGTTTAAGTTTGAACACATTCTTTACTCCTTTCTTCTCCACATTTTAGGTATATGATGTCCTATTTTACATTCTTTTATTTTGTGAGTTCTTTGATTTTTTTTACAGAAATATTCATTTTTATTGCATTTGTATTTCCTATCCACATGATGTCCCTTTTGGCTTTTTCTTTCCATTCAAAGAGTCCCCTTTAATATTTCTTACAGGGCTGATTTAGTGGTTATTAACTCCTTTAGTTTTTGTTTGTCTGAGAAACTCTTTATCTATACTTTTGTTCTGAATGATAACCTTGCTGGGAAAAGTATTCTTGGCTACAGATTTTTCCCATTCAGCACTTTGAACATATCATGTGCCTCCCTTCTGGCTTGGAAAGTTTCTGTTGAAAAATCTGATAGCCTTATGGGGTTTCTCTTGTATATTACTGTCCTCTCTTGTCTTGCTGCTTTTAAGGTTTTTTCTTTATCATTATATTTGGCCAATTTAATTACAATATGTTTTGGTGTGGATCTGCTTTTGTTGATTTTGTTGGAGGTTCTCTGTGCCTCCTGGATCTTGATATCTGTTTCCTTTCCCAATTAGGGAAGTTTTCAGCTATTCTTCAAATAAATCTTCTGCCTCTCACCTGCACCCCCTGCCGCTGCCTTCTCCTCCTCCTCTTCCTCTTAGGACTTCTAGAATGTGAATGTTACTATATTATCACTGAATTCCTTAAGTCTATTCTTATTTTGCATAATTTCTTTGTCTCTCTTTTGTTCGACTCCATTGTTTTCCATTACTCTGTCTTCTAGGTCATTAATTCATTCCTCAAGTGTTTTCCTAATGTCATTTATTGCATTATTCATCTCTGATTGGTTCTTTTGTATTGCTGTGTTAAAGATCTCATAGATGTCTTCCACACTTTCCTCAAGTCCAGTGAGTATTTTTATGATTGTTACCTTAAATACTCCATGAGGCATATTACTTATACCTGTTTTGCTTCAATCTCCAGCTGTGGCCTTGTCCTGTTCTTTCATTTGGGACAAATTTCTTTGTCTTCTCATTTTGTCTAAGTCTCTGTGACTGTTTCCTGTGTTAGGAAAGTCAGCTCCTTTTTTGAAGTTAATGGCCTTATGGAGAGAAGGTTGTAGCACCCTGCCGTGCAGTGTATGCTGTTCCCCAAGGCCTGGCACTTCTGGGCGTATCCCCACTGTGTGCTGTATGTGCTCTGCTGTTTGTCCTGGCCCTTTATCCTTTGGGCCAGTTATCTGAACAGGCTCTCCTTACCCATTGTGGCCATTGTTTGGTACCTGGCCTGAATGTGATATGTTTTAACTAGATGTGTTCTGGTGTGCTTGTGAAATGAGACTTGTCACCACTGCTGCTGGAGCCTGCAAAATTCCCAGGTCAGAAGATGTGGTGTGGGTAGGGTGTGGGCTGGCCTTCTGGGAAGTGAGACCTGCTGGGGTGGGACTGAGGCAAGTATGACTGGAAAGGGTAGTTCCACTGGAGCATGGGGTGGGGGGTGGGTCTTTGTGTGAGCAAATTAGGTAGCAAGTGTTGGTGCTATGTTTATTCCCGTGGATGGCCCTTAGCTTATGCCAAGGGACAAAGGATGTAAATGGCACCTGCCAGTTCCTTTTTTTCCTGGAGGTATCTCTGCTGCCTCTCTGGATCATGCTCCAAGATGAGCAATAACCTGCCCATTGTGTGCCCCAGAGACCCTTTAGCTTGCTGTTTCCATGCTGTATGTCCATGGGCTGTTTGCCCTGCCTTCTTTCCAAGAGCAGTCCCAATGCTTACGGACTCTTCCTGAGCCAGGCCTGCTGACCTTTAAAACCTCAGACTTTAAGCACTGCTGGTTGTAATGGTTCACAAAATTCAGGCCCTCTCACTTTCCAAACCCATTGCTGTGATGATTCATTTTCCCTGTGTACTTCCCTCTGTTTTAGTGTGTCTCTCACCCTTCCTCATGACCAAGGCTCCCTTCCCCACCACAGTGGCCATGATCCTTTTCTTTCTCTAACCACATCTCTGCACTTCCTACCATCTTGGATGTGTCCTCTTCTCCACCTTGAGTTGTGGAGCTTGTTCTAGTCTTCAGGTCAATTTATGGGGTATTTGGGATGATTTGATAGTTATCTAGTTGTATTTCTGGGATGACATGGGCCTAGGGTTCTCCTATTCCACCACCATCTTCCCCTCTCCACTACAAGATACTTTAAAGTATAAAGACATGCATGTTTTAAAGAAGAGATAATATGAATCCTGTACAAACTTCAGGAAATAGTGGAGGAGGGAATAAGTCCCAATTCATTTTATAAAGCTAGTGTTAATCTTATTCCACAAATATTACCAAAAAAAGGAAGACTATGGAATATTCCTTATGAAAATAAATGTAAAATTTCCTGATAAAATATTAGCAAATTGAACTCACTAGATTATAAAATCAACCCAGCAATGTATAAAAGGATTCAATACAATCCCAATCATAATCTTAGCAGGCCACTGTTGAGGAAATTGACAGGCTAATTCCAAATATTATATGGAAATACAAAGGACTTAGAATAGCCATAATGATTTTGAAAAAGTTGGAAAACTAAAACTACCTGATTTCAAGATTTATTAAAAAGCTACCATAATCAAGACAAGCTGACAGTTGTGTAAATATAGACATACAAAATAATGGAATATTATGAAGATTTCAGAAATAGACCCACATGTATATGGTCAATTGATTTTTGTTACAAAGATCCAATATAATTTAATGGGGAAAGAATAATTTTTCTTTTTAATGGTTGCCAGAACAACTGGATAACCACATGGAGGAAAAATGAACCTCAAATGTTAACTCAGTACCATAAACAACATCAAAAATATAAAATGTCCTACAAAAAAGCATAAGAGATAATCCTGAAAAGCTAGCAAGTTTTTTGCCCATAGCCACCTTATGGTAGACAGATTAATGGTCCTCCCAAAATGTCTACATCCTAATCCTTGGAATCTGTTTAAGAAATCATACAGTGTTATATAATGATTTATAGTAAGAAATATGTGTTTAGTCCTCACACCTCTTTCTGGCACAGAATTTTTAAAACATTTGGAGTTTCATAAGTGATGAGAATGATCAAGGTGTCTTTTATGTTGATGAGGTGAGAGTTTAGAACTCTCCTGAGTAACCTAAGGATGAGGCCTAGTTGCTAGGGGAACCAACCATGAATATAGTGTTTTAACTTTTAATCCTACTCCTTGATTTCTGGGGAGAAGTTGGGGAGAGGAACTGGAGGTTGAGTCAATCACCTATGACCAATGATTTAATCATTTTTGCCTATCTAATGAAGCCTCCATAAAAACCCCAGAATAGGGTTTGGAGAGCTTTTGGGCTGGTGAACACATGGAGAGTCAGAGAGAGTGACAATGTTAGAAGAGAGCATGGAGGCTCTGCATCCTTCCCCATACTTTGTTGTATGCATCTCTCCCATCTGACTCTTCCTGAATTAAATCATTTTATAATAAACTGGCAATCTAGTATGTAAAATGTTTCTCTGACTTCTATGAGCCACTCTAGCAAATTAATCAAATTCAAGGAGGGGGTCATTGGAGCCTCCCATCTATAGCCTGTTAGAAATACAGGTAATAAACTGGGACTTGTGGTTGGTGTCTGAGGTGGGTGGGGGGCTGTCTTGGCGGACTGAGCCCTGAAGCTGTAGAATTTGATGCTATCACTGTGTGGGTAATGTCAGGATTGAGTTGAATTATAGGACATCCAGCTAGTATCCATGAATTGCCCATCAGTATATGGGAAAAACTCTCCCTCACACAATGTAATTGGTGACCAGAGTTAGATATGGCAAAGGGAAATGAAGGGAGAAAGTTGAATTAAGTTTTGTAATTGGTTAACCTTAAGATAGATTACCCAGATTATCTGAGTCAAAGTAATCACAAGCGTTCTTAACAGTAGAAGAAGGCAGAAGAGAGAATCCATACTGCTATGGCAGTATGAAAAGGAGTAGGTTGCTGTTGTTGGTTTTAGCATAATACCATCTGGGTCTACCCATGTTGTCTGAAATGGCAAGATTGTATTCTTTTTTAAATGACTGAGTAATATTCCATTGTGCCTGTATGCATGTGTGTGTGTATACACACCACATTTTCTTTATCCATTTATCTATCGATGGACATTTAGATTGCTTCAATATCTTGGCTATTGTAAATAATGTTATAGTAAACATAGGGGTGCCTGTATCTTTTCAAATTAGTGTTTTCATTTTCATTTTCTTTGGGTAAATACCCAGACTAGATTTACTGGGTTGTATGGTATTTCCATTTTTAATTTTTCAAGAAACTGCCATACTTTTTTCATAGTGGTGGCACCAATTTATATTTGCACCAACAATACATGAGGGTTCACTTTTCTTCACATTCTCACCAGTGCCTGCTATTTCTTGTCTTTTTGATACTAGTCATTCTGACTGGTGTGAGGTGATAGCTCATTGTGGTTTTGATTTGCATTTCTCTGATAATTAATGATGTTGAGCATCTATTCACGTATCTCTTGGGCATCTGAATTTCTTCTTCAAAAAGATGCCTATTCATTTACTCTGCTCATTTTAAAATAAAATTATTTGAATTTTATTTCATTTTGTTTGAGTTATATATATTCCTTATATGTATTTGGTTATTTTTTAAAATTTAATTTAAAATTGTTCCAGTGTTCCAAAATTCATTGTTTATTAACCCCTTATTGGATATATAATTTGCAAATATCTTACCTGATTTAGTACATAGTCATTTCATTTTGTTGATGGTTTCCTTCCCTGCCCAAAGCTTTGTAGCTTGATGTACTCCTAATAGTTTATTTTTACTTTTGTTTCTCTTGCCTAAAGAGACACATCCAGAAAATAGCACTAAGGCTTATATCAAAGAGATTACTGCCTATGTTTTATTTTAGAAGTTTTATGGTTTTAGGTCTTCCTTTAAGGTCTTTAATCTATTTTCAGTTCATTTTTGTATATGGTATAAGGAAGCAGTCCAGTTTCATTCTTTTGCAGGTAGCTGTCCAGTTTTCCTAACAACATTTGTTGAAGAGACTATCTTTTTCCCATTGTATATTCTTGCCTCTTTTGTTGTAGATTGATCACATAAGTATGGGTTTATTTCTGGCCTCTATTCTGTTCCATTTATTTATGTGTCATATTTTGTGCCAGTACCATACTCTTTTGATTACTGTAGTGTGTGGTTTATCTTACAATCCGGAATTATGATACCTCTAGCTTTGTTCTTCTTTTCTCAAGATTGCTTTGAATTTTTGAGGTTTTATGGTTTGAATATTTGAGGTTTTATGGTTCCATACTAATTTTAGGATTATTTATTTTACTAATGTAAAAAAAATACTATTGGTATATTGATGGGTATCCCATTGAATCTGTGTATTGCTTTGTGTAATGTGGACATTTTAACAATGTTAATTCTTCCAAACCGTGAACATGGTATAATCCTATTGTAAATAGGATTGTTTTCTTAATTTCTCTTTCTGATAGTTCATTATTAGTGTATAGAAATGCAACAGATCGTTATATTGATTTTGTATCCTGCAATTTTACTTGAATTCTTTTATTTTAATGTGGTTTTGTTGTTGTTGTTGGAGTATTTAGGTTTTTCTACATAGAGGATTATGTCACCTGTGAAGAGTGACAGTTTTACTTCTTGGTTGCCATTTTTTTAAATTTAATTTTATTTTTTCATTGTTCCAAGATTCATTGTTTATGCACCACAGCCAGATATTTTTATCTCTCTCTCTCTCCCCCCCTTGTCTGATTGCTGTAGCTAGGACTTCCAGTATTATGTTGAATAAAAATGATGAGAGTGAATATCCTGTTCTTATTCCTGATTTTAGAGGAAAAACTTTCCATTTTCCACCATTGAGTATGATCTTTTCCATAGGTTTGTGCCATATATGGCCTTTATTATCTTGAGTTATATCCTGTCCAAATCCACAGAGTTTATCATAAATGAAAGTTCAATTTTGTAAAATGCTCTTTCTGCATCTATTGAGATGATCACATGGTTTTTGTTCTTCATTTTGTTAATGTGGCACATTCCCTTGATTGATTTGCTGATATTGAACCATCCCTGGAATAAATCTTCTTGCTTATGGTGAATGATTATTTATAGTATTGTTGAATTTGGTTTGCTAATATTTTGTTGAGAACTTTTGCATCTACTTCAGAGGTTTTGGTTGTAGTTTCTTTTTGTTTTGTTTTATTTTTGTAGTGTCTTTTTTTGGTTTTGGTTTCAGCGCTGTGTATAATGAATTAGAAAGTTTTCCCTTCTCTATTTTTTTGGAATAATTTGAGAATAGGTATTAACTTTTCTTTAAATGTTTGGTAGAATTCATCTGTGAAGCCATCTGGTCCTGGACTTTTGTTTGTTGGGAGGTTGTGTTTTTGTTTTGTTTTGCTTTGTTTTTTTGTTTTTACTGATTCAACTGAATTATTAATAATTGATCTGATTGAGTTTTCTATTTCCTCTAAATTCAGTTTTAGAAGATTGTATGTTTCTAGGAATTTATCCATTTCTTTTAGTTGTTTTAGGTGTTCAATTTGTCGGCATATAATTTATTGCAATAGTCTTCTATAATTCTTTGTATTTCTGTGGTGGTGGTGTAACTTCTCCCACTTCATTTCTAACTTTATTTATTTAAGTTTCCTCTTTTTTTTACGCCATGAGTCTGGCTAAAAGTTTATCAATTTTCTTTATTTTTTCAAAGAACCAGCTCTTTTCTACTTTTAAAATCTCTATTTCATTTATTTCTGCTCTCATTTTTATTTCCTTTTACTAATTTTGGGCTTTGTTTTGTCTTCCTTCTCTAGTAAATTTAGATATAAGTAAAGATTGTTTATTTGAGATTTTTCTTATTTCTTGAGGGAGTCCTGTATCATTATAAACTTCCCTTTTTGTCTTCTCTGTATCGTTCCAATTTTAGTATATGTGCTGCCGAAGCGAGCACTAAACTTCCCTTTTTGAACGGTTTTGCTGCATCCCAAAGATTTTGAACGTTTTTTTTTTTTTTTCCCATTTTCATTTGCCTTTGGGTATTTTTAATTTTCTCTTTCATAGCATGTAGTTCAGCCTCCATGTGTTTGTGTATTCTTGTTTTGTTTGTTTGTTTGTTTGTTTTCCCTTATAATTGACTTCCAGTGTCATACAATTGGGGTCAGAAAAGATGATTGATATGATTTCAATCTTCTTAAATTTGTTGAGACTTGTTTTGTGTCCCAACATGTGATCTTATCCTAGAGAGTATTCCATGTGCACTTGAAAAGGATATGTATCTTGGTGTGTATGGATGGAATGTTTTGTATATATTTGTTAAGTCCATCGGTTCTAATGTGTCATTCAAAGCCTTTGGTTCCTTATTTATTTTCTGTCTGGATAATCTATCCATTGATATAAGTGTGGTGTTAATGTCCCCTATTATTATTGTATTACTATCAGTTTGTCCCTTTATGCCCATTAATATTTGCTTTACCTATTTAGGTGTTCCTATAGTGGGTGCATATATATTTACAGTTTTATATCTTCTGTTGAACTGATTCCTTTATCATGCTCTTCTTTGTCTTTATTACAGTCTTTGTTTTAAAGTCTATTTTGTCTGATATAACTATTAGTACCCCAGTTTTTTTTTCACTTCCATCTGCATTTTTTCCATTCTTTACTTTCAGTCTGTGTCTTTAGGTCTGAAGTGAGTCTCCTGTAGGTGGCTATAAATGGGCTTTGTTTCACCCTATGTCACCCTATGTCTTTTAATTAGAGCATATAGACCATTTACCTGTAATTATTGATATGTGTGTGCTTATTGCTAGTTTGTTAGTTGGCTGGGTTTTTTTTATAGTTTTTTTTTATAGTTCTTCTGTTTCTCCTCCTCTTACTCTCTTATCTTGTAATTACTCTCTTATCTTGTAATTAATGACTTTAGTCTTATTCTTGGATTCCTTTCTCTTTATTTTTTTGTGTGCATCTATTATAGGTTTTCAGTTACCATAGGTTAATTTATAATATCCTAACTATATAGCATTCTATGTTGTTAATAGTTGTTTAAATTCAAACACATTCTGAAAGCACTACATTTTTACTCCTTCCTCTCCACATTTTCTATATGTAATGTCATGTTTTACATATTGCATATAGCATGTTTTTTTTTACCAGTGAAGTTTATTCCTTTCATAATTTTCTTCTATTTTTAAAGAAGTATTTATTCATTTATTTATTTGTCAGAGAGCATGCACAAGCAAGGGGAGTGGCAGGCAGAGAGTAAAGCAGGCTCCACCCTGAGCAAGGATCCCTGGGGTTGTGACTTGGGCCAAAGGCAGATACTTAACTCACTGAGCCATCACATTTGCTTCTAGTAAATATCTTTTCTTTCCCATGTAAAGAAGTTCCTTCAACATTTCTTGTAAGGTCAGATTAATGGTTAAGAACTTTTTTAGATTTTTTTTTTCCAGGAAACTTTAATCTCTCCAATTCTAAATGAGAAACTTGCTGAGTAGAGTTTTCTTGGTTATAGGTTCTTCCCTTCAGCACTTTGAATATATCATGCCCCTTTCTTCTAACCTGCAAAGTTTCTTCTGAAAAATCAGCTCATGATCTCATGGGATTTCCCCTATATATAACTAGTTGCTTTTCCCTTGCTGCTTTTAAGATTTTATCTTCAATTTTTGATGTTTTAATTATTATGTGTCTTGGTACAGACCACCATTGGTTCACCTGGCTTGCAACTCTCTATGCTCCCTGATACCTGCATATCTGTTTCCTTTCCCAGGGTAAGGAAGTTTTCAGCTATTATTTCTTCACATAAATTTTCTGCCCCATTCTCTCCTCTCCTCTTCTTGTGGGACCTCTGTAATGTGAGTGTTAGTATGCTTGATGTTGTTCCAGAGGTTTCTTAATCTGTCCTCATATTTTTACTATCCTTTTTTTCTTTTTGCTGTTCACCTTGGGTGCTTTCTCATACCAAGTTTTCCAGATTACTTATTCATTCTTCTGCATCCTTTAGTCTATTGCTGATTCTCTTTAGTGTATTTTTAATTTCACTTACTCTATCCTTTAACTCTGATTTGTTCTTTTTTATATTTTCTATCTCTCTGTTGAAGTTTCACTAAGTTCATCTACTCTTCTCTCATGTTTGCTTAGCATCGTAAAGACCATTTAAACTCTTTGTCCAGTAGATTGCTTAGCTCCATTTCACTTGGTTCTTTTTCTGAATTTCTGTCTTGTTCTTTGTTTTGGAGCATATTCCTTTATCTCTCCATTCTTTATAACCTCTGTTCTTGTTTCTATGAATTAGGCAAAACGACTACCTCTCCCAGTCTTGATGGAGTGTCCTTGTGTAGGACTGTCTTCTATATAGACTGAATGTTTCTGGTACCTTTGGCTGGCTTGGTGGAGCTGGAGCACTGTGGGTTAGGGGTTTCTTGGTGTGTGCCGTGCAGGAAAGTCTTGGTGGGATGGCTGGAACTGTGGCAAGTGTAAGAAGGTAGATGAACTGTTATGGGTGGATAGCTGTAGTGGTGTGGTCTAGGAACTTATGGCTTTCTTGGCAGCAGGACTATGAGAACACCAAGACTCTGCTATCATCTGATCTATCCATGTTGGGGGGTGGGGAGTAATTAAACAGTGGTGCTTGCCAGCATCTCCCAACCCTAGTGAGAGTTCTAGCAGTTCTCCCACTATTTGGCAGATGCTTTAGGGTTAGTAAATGGATTTCCTTTACGTACAGTCTAGTTGCCCTTTAAACCACTGAGTTTTGTGTTTGTTTTTCTTTGCTGTACCCAGGATCAGGCAAATCTGAGCATGGGCTCTTTAGTGGTATCCTCCATACTGCATTTCATAGCATCAGGAGTGGAGTCCCCATTGTTACTGTGTCTCCTTCTCTCCCACCATTGTCTGTATGGTCTCTCAATCTTCTGTTGTGCAGAAGCTGTTCAATCAGTGCTCAATTCATATTTAGGAGGAATTGCTGTATATGTTGGCATAAATGCAGTGTGTCCATGGGAGTAGATTAGGTCAGGGTCTTCCTATGCTACCATCTTTGACCCTTTCTTTTTCCCCTATGTGTTCATTAGATATGACTAGACCATCTAATTCTTCTTCCAAATAAAAAACCCAATAACCAATAATATCACAGAGACTTTAATTCTAACCATAGAATCTCAATACATACTGAACTGCTAGCAGATTAGTTGTCCAAATACAGATTCTCACAATCCATAAAACCATAAAAAGTTTACCCTCATAGAAGGTTGGTATATATAAGATTGACTTATATATATAATAACTAGGTTAGCAAGCACTCATGTAGAACCAGTTTCTGTTCTAAACACTGTGTACATTAATCTATTATAAGAACCATAGGAAGTAGGAACAATTATTGTCTTCATTTTGCAGATGAAATTGACTTTCCCAAAATCAGTTAATTGTGTATCCAGATTTTGAACTCAACTAGTTTGGCCCCAAAGTCCTTCTTCTTAGCCTCTATGCAGAACTATGAAATATGTGGTATATTAATGTCACACAACAGGGTCATTTATTCTCTAAGAAGTGCATTGTTCTGTTTTTGTCTTGTTTTCATCATTCCTTTATATTGAGCTCATATAATATCCAGTACTTCACTGGAATGCCAAGTGTCACTGTGTATAGTAGATGTCTTATAAATGAGAGACAATAATTAGGAAGTAAATTGATTAGAATAATGTTTAAAATTTTATTATGCTTTTGGGGTAATGAAAATGTCCTCAAACTGATTGTAGTGATAGTTGTACAACTCTGTTAATATAATAAAAACCATTTAATTGTAGCTATTAGTGGATACATTGTATGAAATGTAAGTTATATTTCACTAAAGCTTTTAAATACAAGACAAAACATGGAACGCTGTAATTCATGAGTAAATAACAATGTTTGTTGAAAAAATTATGCTATGCTTTTGCTTGAATTATATGTAATCCAGCCTGGAGGAAATAAGGTTCAGGAAATTGATCATACCAAAGTTTTGAATAGAATATCTCTACATCTTCACATGAATTCAATTTATTATCACCAATGCTAAAACAATTCCCAGTCCATACCTGGCAGGTGGGAGGCATGAATGCTTTCTCCCTCTGTTCCTTGATGGGTCTATTTTCACAAACTCTTTTAAGTCTTGCAAGTCTTCACATCTCCAAGTGAGCTGTGTCCCCTCCCTTCACCTTTTTCATGTAGTTCTAATGATGGATGTTGGTGTGACAGAAAATTGTGGGACTGAGGAACTGGGTTCTGCATGACATGCTTTAAGAAGACAGTAGTGTTCTAGTTCAAACCTGGAGGAGAACAAAGAGTTTGGAAAAGGGACACCCAAATATTAGAGATGTTTAGTCTAAATAAGTCTTGATTGTTAGCTTCATATATTTAAAGAACTGCATTTTGGAAGATAAACTAGATATAGGTAGCTCCAGAGGATAGTTGTATTGTAATAGATGAAAGTTATGCACAGAGGGAATGAAACTGTACAAAACAGGACCCATCCAAATTGCCACCTTTTTAGTCAGAACCACCTTAAAATATTACTTTCAAAAGCTTACACTTTCATATTTGAAGACTGGTTCTACATGGTATGGGAAACCAGAGATGAGGCACACTCACACAAATATCCTGGGTCCAGTTTCACAAGGTACAAATTTGGGAGCCTGAATTAAGATATTTTTGGGTGTGTGTCTAATCCCAGGTATCTTTATAATTAACATCCTTTATATTGGCTGACACAGTGTGAGGTCTCAGATCTTCGTGTGTAAGAGCAGACTAGTTCAAAGCAGCTAATGCTTCTAAGAAACTCCTCAAGAAGGAAAATAAAACATTACACCTTTTTTCTTTGAAGCTGACATCAGCTACTCACAGAGAAGAAATGCTAAACCCTGTAAATAATAGCTATATCTAGTGAGTCTTGGTTTTCCTTGTTGTCAAATATTTTCCCAGATGATGTATTCTAGAAGGACAGTGTAAACAGACTTTTGCAAGAAAAAAAGAACTACGTAGCCCCCAGATGCCGTAAATGAAAATAACTTTGGACTAGGAAGAGAGTGTGTTTTTGAGGTTTTTATTTTAGATCAGGCTGTAAATGGCATATTAAATATGTAGCTTCACACAGCACAGATTCATCAATAAAATGAGGCACTGGAATTAAATCCCTATTTCTCAAACATGGCTTCTTAGACCACTTGTAATCTGAATCATCCAGAGTGCATATAAAATTGTAAAACACGGAACTCCACCTCATACCTACTGATTTAGTATTTCTGGAGGTAAAACTCAGGCATCTGTATTTTCAATGAATAGCCCAGTGTGTTCTGATGCACTTGAATCAGATGGTTACTAATATCCCTTTAATCTTGAGCATTTTCTCATGCAATAATTTTTATTCACTGTGAAGAACTTGGAGTATCTGTCAAGTAAAGATTTGGTCTTGGATCTTAATCTTTATAAAGATGTCTATGGTGACCCATGGTTGGTTTGCTTGGGACCCAGGTGATTTCCAGGATGTAGGCCATTTGGGCAAATTGAAACAAGTTGGTCACTCCATGAGGACTCAGCTATAGTGTTTATTTACTACACTTTATTTATTTATTTATTTATTTATAGTGTTTATTTATAAACACTATAAATAAATAAATTTATTTATTTATAGTGTTTATAAATACCAGGAACCCCTCTGTGCCAGCCACAACTACACAGCTCGCTGATATTATAATTTCCTGGCACTCTGTTAGCAAGGGGTCGAGGAACTTTTGTGCCCTGCTGGTGGGAAAAATCAGTTTGGAAACCACTTTGCCTACTCTGCAGTGCATATGCAGGGCTTCCAGTGAAGATGGGGGTGGGGTGGGGAGGGTTCTTCATTCTCCGAGGAGTTGGCAGGAAGAATTCTATCAGCCATCTGTACAGCTTATAAGATGAGCAAACGTGAGTCATCTCTGCTTCATCAGTGCAAACCACCCATGGGGAGTTCGACCTCCGCCTATTTCTAGAGAGGCATTTAACGAAGACTGACCTAATTCAAGCAAAAATAGGGCTCGATTAGTGTGTGACTAACCTGCTGATTTTTCTAATTACAAAAGAACCTTTCTGCCATGTTTGGTGATTAAATTGCGATGCTTGGTAATGATAAAGTTACACTTTGGTTGTGTTAATACTTCTTCTTCTTCTTCTCTCTCTTTCTCCCTCTCCTATCCATCTCTCCTTTCTAAGAAATTTCTGGGGCTGGTGACCAGTCATGGTGCCTGAAAACCTTCTCTTCATCCCTCTATCTGGCATACCCCCTGCCATTTGGAACTCTGATTACCGCCCAAGGTTAAAGCCACCACTCTCAGTTCAGATCTGAGCAGCAGCTGCTTGTGTCTCATGGAGTCCAGCTCAGGATGCAGAGGTTCTACCACTTTCTGCCTCAGTGGGGGAGTCAAGTGGCCCACCCAGTGCCTGGGACCCTTGTTAGTTCATTCACCTCTCTTTAGTACATATCTGGGAAGGGTTTACTAATTCCACCCAAGAAGCACTTTGGCTGCTACAAGGTGACTTATTTTGAATTGAATCTAAGAAATAAGGAATTATTTAAAACTACACCAAGACTGTTCCCAGTACAATCTATTTATGAAGACCCTCTCTTCCATTTTTATTAAAAATCTGACAGTTACAACAAAGGAAAAGGGCTACACTTATAAAATAAAAGTGAGAAAGAAAAGACAGATTCTCAATACCTGGAAAATAAGAAAGAAAGGCAAGCTGATTGGTCTAGAGCAGAAATATAACAGGGAAATAGAGTCCCTGACAATGGGACTTAGTACTCTTAAGTGAGGACTTCAAATGAAAACAAAGTGGGGACCTCAGCAATGAGTTCACTTCTCCAGAGGCAGACATTTGAGATGTATTTCAGTTTTTGCTTAAGATGTACTCCTGAAAGTTGTTTATGAATCAGTTTCTTATAAACTCAGTCATATTTTTAAACACATAAAGGGACCAATGCTGGGCTTTAATGAGGCAAAGAATAGTTTGATGACCTAAAATAAGTTTAATTTATCTCAACCGCTTGTTCTGATTCTGACAGAAGATTTTCTTATTAGAAAATGAGATGCTTGTATGATTTCTTTTGGTCCTTATCTTGCCCTATGAAAAATACTCTAAAAAAGCCGAATACACGGAGTGACACAGCTGTATGTGCTACTAAGAGAAACACGGACATTATCCTACTGAGAGTCCACTGTGTCTCTTTGAGCAGCAGACAACTGGACAGGGATGACCAGAAGGCTCCACAGTGCTGGTAAAGACCTCTGCCTTCCATGAGGAGGTACAGATATGTGGAGCTGCTGTTGCTCAAATGAATGAAGGATAACGCTCTGGGGCTGAAAAATGTGCCCACCCCCAACAATGTCATCCTAACCCCTGGAACTTGTGAATGTCATCTTACAAGGTAAAAGAGACTTTGGAGATGTGATTAAGTGCTCTTGAGATGGAGAAATTATCCTGGATTATCTGAGTGAACTGATGTAATCACAGTATTTCTTGTGTGAGGAACCCCTCAGAGAAGAAGGCCATGTGAGTCTGGAAGCAGAGGTTGGAGTGAGATATTTTGAAGATGGAAGAAGGGGCCGTAAGCCAAGGGATACAAATGACCACTAGAAGCTGAAAAAGGCAGAGGAAGGAAATCCCCCTCAGAGACTCCAGAAGAAACCGCCCTGATAACACCTTGACCTTAGCTCACTGAAATTGACCCTAGACTTCTGACCTCCAGAACTGTAAGAGGACAAATTTGTATTAAGCCACTAGTTTTTTCTTGTTGTTTTGTTTTGTTTTATAATTTGTTGCAGTAACAAAAAGAAACTCGATGTACCATCTCAATTAACTGGTTCCCTCATTCACTGGAAACCATCAATTTATACATCAGGGTGACATACCAATCATCAAATTCTATCCATTCCTCCCCTAAATGGACTTCATGGTTGTGTCCACTTCTTTCTATCTCTGCTATCACTATCCTATCCTGGGCCCCTCTTGCCAGCTCTACTGTGATGGTTTTTGGGGTTTTTTTCCTCCTTTAAATCCCATTCTCCTCATTTCAGCTGAAGTGTTTTTGTTTTATTTTTACAAATCAGACCATGTCATTCCCACAGTTCCTTTACGCTGGTGGCTGCTCACTGCCCTCAGAATAAAGCCTGGGGGACAAGCAGAGTCACAGGTCAGAGGGCTCCAACCTGCTGCGCTGCACAGAGACAGCTGGGGGTGTGGGCCCTCCTGGGTCCTGCAGCACTGAACTCAGGGATTTCTTCAGGCTGGGGAGGGGCTGAGGTTGAACATGATAAATGAGACTTGTTCTCCAGCCCAAGGGTTCTGCTCTGCACAAGTCCCATCACCATGGTGTGACTTCAAGATTGATGAGGCAAGCCAGCAGAGATGTACCCTGGCACTTCTCCAGATTAACCTACACTAAGAACAGCTTTGGTGTCATGTTTGTGAGTGGAACCTGGAGGAGACAGTGAAGCCTCCAGAGGGTCTGATGTAACCCTCCCTCACTCACATTATCATTTTCAACTGTGTACCCACATTGCTGTGGGGGTGGGGTGGGGAGGAAGCTTGTATTGCAGGATGTCTCAGAGAATATTATTTCTCTGTGGTGTATTACTGACTATGCTGACTTTCCTCTTTATCCTTTAAGCAAACCCAGTTTGGCTTACAGAGGTGATATCTATATTTAGTTTTCTCATGATTTGATACTTGTCATTGCCATTTGCCAACACAGTAGATGCACGAAGGTTAAACTCTGGACATGGTTTTTGAGCTCCCTCATTATGCTCCAGGCTTATCCCTTAACATGTCCTCTCAAAGTTCCACCCTAGAAGTGTAGCAAGCTTTTTTCTCTCATACATCTGCCTGATACTCTCTTCTTCCTTGTGGCCTAGTTGACCCCAGTCATTCTTTAGGCCTCAGCTTAAATACCAGTTCTCTCAGGAAGCCATTTGTGATTCTCTAAGTCACTCCTAGGGGCTGCCATAGTACTCTGAAATTTCCTCACCCCTAACAAGACTATCACTATGGTGCAATGGTTTCTTTGTTAATGGAATTGCCATTAGGTTGTGGACAACTCAAGGCTACTGCTTCACCTAGCTTGTTCATTATTAAAACCCTAGTGCTTGGCACCATAGTACATGATTAACAAATACATTTGCTGAATGAGTGAATGGATATCATAATAATAGCAATAGGTTCACTGAATGTCTGCTACATGATAGGTACCATACCAGGTAGTCAGTGTGTGTGTGTGTGTGTGTGTGTGTGTGTGTGTGTATGAGAGAGAGAGAGAGAGAGAGAGAGAGCGCGATCTCTAATCCTAAATACAACTACACACAGTTGGTCTTGTTATCCTAATTCTACATTTAAAAAAACCAAGGGTTAGAAGCTAAGTACCATGATCAAGTCTGAGGTCACATTATTCAGTGCACAGCTAGAATTTGGACCCAGGTCTGCCTAATAATTCTATGTCAGCATATTCACCCGGCTGTATTTGAGACAACCTTTTCCCCCTCTCACCCCCTCTCCCAGCCATCCACACTATATTTCCATCCAAGTCAAGCCCTCTGATCTGGAGGCAGAGGAAAGCAGTGTTTCTAACATGCCTGTGGACTGGGCATTGATTCCACTCTGCATTTTCAGGCCTGATAGTTTGATCTGTTGAAGCTCTTCCTTTTAATTTCTTTGGTACAGGTAGCTTTGCTTGTCCATGGTCTTTCCCTAGTATCTCCTGAGACTGTTACGCAAGGGAGAGGATGCACAGTGTCCATTAATTCTAGACACAAGAGCAAAGAGCCTCCTTGGGTATTTCTCTTCTTATTTTCTTCTCTTGTTTTTTAGAACGTGGTGGTTTAAGGGTTTCTGGGGCCACCTCAAGAGCCTTCTGTGGCTGGCCAGACTCACAGGAGACCTCTTTGAACTCTGGGAAGCACACATTAGAGTTTTTCCCGAATCCTAAATCCCTCACATATGAAATGGACTAGGACAGAATTGATCCTGAGGCCCTTTCCTGCTCTAACATTCTGGGTTCTATGGTTCCTGTCATTTGAGTGTCAGCAGATGGAGACTATAGTTATTATTTTTATGAGCACATGTGGTCTTGCATGCAGAAAAACCGGGCTCCCTGCTCAGTAGAGAGCCTGCTTCTCCCTTCCTCTCCACTGCTCCTCCTGCTTGTGCTCTCTCTGTCAAATAAATAAAATTAAAAAAAAAATTTAAGTAACCTCTATGCCTAACGTGAGGTTTGAACTCAGATCCCGAGATCAAGAGTTCTGTGCTCCACCAACTGACCCAGCTAGGAGCCTTTACTTTTTCCTTTTTTAAAAAAAATTTTTTTAAGATTTTATTTATTTATTTGACAGAGAGAGATCACAAGTAGGCAGAGAGACAGGCAGAGAGAGATGGAGGAAGCAGGCTCCCCGCCAAGCAGAGAGCCCGATGCAGGGCTCGATCCCAGGACCCTTAGATCATGACCTGAGCTGAACACAGAGGCTTAACTCACTGAGCCACTCGGGTGCCCCTACTTTTTCCTTTTAATAGAGTCATAATCAGCCATTGACACTGAATATACAATTCCCTTACATGTGCTGTTAATTTGTGAGTTGCTTGATAGTTCAAATTATCTTGAATATTGGTGTGTTTATATGTGTACAGTATTTTAATGTCATTAACTTTATTGCTACTTTTGCAATTAGTACCTCCCACTAATGTTTCCCCCATTTTGCTTTTAAATGAATATGGAAATTAGAAGTGAAGAATAAGCAAATTAGGGCTTAATTCTGAGACGAGTGGAGGCATTATTTAAAAATAGGTATATAATAATGATTTGCTTGCTTTTTAAAGTTTAATTTATTCCCTTTCTTAGAAATCTATCTGAGGATCAAATTGTCCCATGTTTCACTGGCAGAAGGGGAAGACACTCACCTGCCACACTCTTCTTGTTGGATTGTATCTCTGTAGGGTTCAGTTCCTCCAGTTTGAGGAATTTACTTTCAAGTGACAACAACGGTACCCAACTTTTATCAAATACCTCTCATGTGGCAGACACTGGCTGTTCTCTTTATGTGCAAAAACTCATTCACTCTGTACAGTAACCCCACGATGTCATTGCTCCAATTCTCCCATTGCAAAGATAAAGAAAGTGATTTTTAAGGCCAAGTGGTTTGCTCAAGGATATACAGTTCAAGAGTGGTGGTTCACAGATTTGAATTTAGTTGGATCTGACTCCAGAACTTGCATTTATAGCCTCAATTCTCTTCCTGTTCCTTGTTGCGTCTTACATTTATGTTGTTCTAGAGCTGACTGCACCTGTGACTAGTCCCAATGTTTTGTGTTCAAGTGCCTAAGGAACTGAAATCTTACTCTCTGGTTTGACAGTTTTCCAGCTTATTAGCAAAAGAACGTGGTCTACTAGGAAAGAAAAGTTTCGTAATATCCCAGAGGCCAAATTTAGGTCAAGGGACATGTTGTGTTAGGGTAACCAGTAGATCCTCAGAAGTATAACACAGAAACTCTGGAGAGAAGTTCAGAGTAGTGTCTATTTTTTTTTTTTTTTGTATGTGTTTCCTAGTACCATTAGCCTGGGAAATACTATGGAACTAAGGTCCCGATTAGAAAGAAACCAAAAAACTCCTCAACCAATGTAATAAACCTCTTACAAACCTATCTTTCCCCAAACCAACTAATCATCCTATAGAAGTATGCAATTGGGTACAAATTATTCTTCAAATTCTGTCTTTCCAACTTCAGTGGTGATGGAAACCATGGAGTTTAAATTATGAGTGGAAAATAAACTCTGAGAGTTGGACAAGATATTAGAGATTTCCAATCCATCTCTGAAGGGCTCTACTGGCCACCCACCATATTTTTGGATGGTTTTAATCCTAAAGAACCCTTACTTTAAAAATCATGTAGGGCTTGAGAAGCCTTTTGATAGAACTGCAGAAATAGAGGATCCATTCTAGAAGCTGGTTTCCATTAAACTAACAGAAGACTAATTCAGATTAAAACAATAGACCCAGCCCTAGGATTATAAGATGGTGTTTCCCCAGGGAGACTCATAAGGAACCACTGGATCTGAAGGCTGCTGCTTCCCTTTTATTAAGGAAGCTATTATGATTAAATGAGGAGAAATACAGGCGGGGGAAGGAATAGATGGTATCTCCTCAAAGTCTTAGGTTGCCTTCTCTTCCCTGCTCTTTCAGAGAAGAGGCTGGTTATAGTCCTAGTCATGAAGCCCTGTGTTCCACATAGATTCCCAGTCTACTTTTAAACTTCTTACCTAAAGATATAATTTCTCTGGTCAGAAAATAACTTGCTCTGGGGTGCCTGAGTGGTTCAATCATTAAGCATCTACCTTCATCTTAGGTCATGATCTCAGGGTCTGGGGATCAAGCCCCATGTTGGGCTCCCTACTCAGTGAGGAGTCTGCTTCTCCCTCTCCCTCTGCCCCTCCCTCCACTCATTCTGTCTCTCTCACTCTCAGATAAATAAAACCTTTAAAAAATAAATAAAAAAGAAAAGGAAATAACTTGTTCAGGGAAGCTGCTTGTCTGGAGCCTATTTTTGTTGCTGTTGTTGTCTCCTCCAAGATAATACTTTTTAAGAAAAGAAAATCTTTTGGGGACAGGGTGTCCTTGAAACTTTGAAAAACTTGGTAGTTCCTCCTGACTAGCTGGGCTGAGCAGATGTCATCCAACTGCAGGACCCGCTGCCCTCCTACCCAGAGAGTTCTGGCGAGGCTTCCCTCCCGAGACCTCCCTTTTTAGGGACCAAAGAAACAGAGTGAGTGAGGGGAATCAGGCCAATTAATTCTTTACAACAAGGTTTTATTTATTCTTTTCTTTGACCACCCCCCCAAAAAAACATTAAAGTTGTTCATCTTTCTTTTATTTTTAATAATTTTCCTTTTGGATCCAAACGAGCATTTATATTACAGGATATCCACCTGGTCAACATGCAGTGCTGAGCTCTGGCTTTAGGAAAGATGCACCGATACTCTGGGCAGGCCAGCACTGGCTGCCATTTAAACACCATTCCTGAAGGGGTGTCAGGTCGGCACCCCACAGTGGACGCTGCCTATGAGGAAGTGTCTCAAGCGTCTTGACTCACTTGTGTTTTGTAATGCAGGTGGCATTTTTAACAGACTAAGGCAGAGCACCCAATTTCCCTCTTGATCCCATCTTACACGCTCCTCCTCTAAGAGTAAAATCAAGGTGGGAATGGCCTGACCTTAGGTCCCAAAGGACAGAGGGCATGGCCTGGACACCCGTTGGTCTACACTTTTGCAATGATATCCTTTGAGACTAGTACCGGTGCACCCTTCATAGTTTGAAATCTCTTCCTGATAAAGCTCATCGTCTGTCCCACTCACCACCCCTCTCCCCTCCCGTGGCACTTGTACTACCAGGAAGACCAGTGAAATCTCTCCGCTATTGGCACTACTATATTGAAGATTTGCTAGAGTCACAGAGATTGTCTTCAGGCTGCTTTAAAGCATGAACCTCCTTTCTCTCCATCTCCCAGGTCTGGAAAATTTGTTCAGGGCTCTATTAATCCTCTGAAGCCTTCAAATCCACTGCCTTTGGTGAGCTTAGCAAGAAGAACTGTTCTGAATCCAGTATCGTGCTAACAAGTATATCCATGATCTAGTGTAAGAGACTATCTCAAGTCATAGAGCTTTGTTTCCTAGGACTAGCTGATGTTTTCCACCTCAACCTTGTCTTTGTTCTATAGCTTGTCTTCTTAGTCTCTGCCCACATTGTCCCAGCTACAAAAATGGCAAGTTGATTTGGTGCATCAGATTTTTCTCCTCCATTTGTTTTTCTGGACGAGTTCCAAATTTTAGACTCAATTTGAGTGGAATTGGACTGTTCTCTGATATCACCAAGAGGGGGGTTCCTCTGTAATTGCAGCACTTAGGGTGGCTTTGTATAAATTTTGGCTTGTTCACAAAACACCAGGATAGAAAAACACTGATTGAAGTTTGGCCTGCAGGCTAAGTATATATCCCCATTGGTAGCCGTTAAAATTGAATGCCTATGTTTTTACTAAATCTGCTGGGATCTGCTTAATGTGATATAATTCCATATCAAATGTAGCTAAGACCAGAACTACTGTATACTTTAATTGGCAGTTAGATTACATTGTTTAGCCCTCATTTCATATTACCCTTATTTTTTTAAAATTGGTTTAATGGCACTTTGAAATTTTGGAGTGTGTTTTTCCTGCACATCCCTTATATGGATTTCTAAAAGACTTCCTTTGGGCAGTAGGTTCCTGTGTGGTACAGGCCATCGCTATAGGAAATCAGACTACTGTAAAGAAAATTGAGTCACCAGATAAGGTCAAATTTGGATTTGGCAGCTGTGATTTAGAACCCTTTCAATTTCGGGGCCCCCCTCTGAGTGAACTGAGGAGGAAGTGGTAGTACCTGGTACAGATTCTACAGATCTGGTTCCAGAATGGAGAGAGCAATCCCTTCTTTCTGACAAACTGGTAGAGCAAAGAGAGACAGAAAAGACTCCTGTTTCAGTGCTGGGGTGGGAAAGAGGTCTTCGTGAGGATCCCAAGCATTAGAGAATGGTTATTTGATCTAAGACTGGCTTAAGTGTCCACAAAAAGAAGATGCCAGAAGCTTTGATCATGAAAACTCAACTTCTTTCCTGCATTTAAGGAAAAAAAAAAAAAGTCTTGATCTTTTTTTAATTAGCAAAAAAGAAGCGGAAGGGAAAATGGGAACAATAGCAGGTGAAATTAAAGCATATCTGGGATTCAGGTTCCATTAGACATGAAGTTTCTCCCCAAAAATGGAAGGTGTATAGCAATGCCAAGAATTTCATAGGTCCTTAGTGGGATTATAAGGAGAGGAGATCTTTCTAAGTTGATTTGTGGAGTCTAAGTACGTTAAATGATGTGATACTAATTGATTTACAAACACTTGACACACCCATGAATTAGCCAAGCATTAGTATTTCAGTTTTCCTAATAAGGGAAATAAAGCACGCAGATGTAATACCTTGCCGAAGGCACAAGTACAGCAGGCTAGGACAGAATTATTTTTGACTCCCAATGATTTTCAATTACCAGATCACCACGCTCTTAAAAATTATATCTTCTTGAGACATAAGCTTTGTATTTATTGGTTAAAGATACCCAGAAAAAGATCTATACCCATTCTATTATTTCCTTGGCTTTTGCTGAGGTTTTCAGGCTGTTTTATGTTAATCTAAGTTATATTTTAAGTCCTTAGAAACAAGAGACAGAGGCTGACTTAGAAGAAGAAAGACAAAACCAAAAAACAAAACAAAACAAAAAAATCAAACCAAAAACTACCAGAGAGAGAAGATGGAACTGTTACCATATCACATCAGATTTTTGGCTCAAATAGATTAGTTTTGATGAAAATTAATTAGAAGGTGATTCAGTAACACTGCAGAGCACACATTTATCCTTCATTGCTATTTTAGAGTGGGTCTATTACAAAAACATCCAAACAAAAAGATCACAAATAAAAATAAACATTGATTCTCCTTACCATTTTTTAAAAATCAGAACTTCTCAACTCTTTCATACCCCCAGAAATAAGAATTTGAACCCCAATCCTGTATTTACATAGTGGCATGGCTTATTATAAAATATTTTTGCATTTAGAAGGTTGAGTTGCTAGGGCCACTCCCACACCCATTTAAAAAATTTTTAATTATTTAACTATTTATTTATTTATTTATTTATTTTAGCACGATGGAAGAGATTGGAAGGAAAATTATGACCAAAATAGAAGGACAATTTGGAAATAGCCCAGCCGTCCACTTGCTTCTGCTGTGAGTCTCATTCAAATTTCTCAACCAACTGACGAGTTTTGTTAAGGGAAGCTTTCCAGGCCCTTTGCACCGGTAGGGACAATCTATGAATCTGTTATCTTTGGCTTGGCGTGATTTCTCTGGGATGCCTAACCTCAGAGGGTCAAAGCAGAAAGGATTTAAGGGAAGAAAAATACAGCTATCAGAATCCAAAGACAGCGTTTTTTATTCCTAGTCTTTTGTCACCTTCCTATCCCAATCCCATCCCAGTGATACGTCTGTGTTCTTCTGACTGACCGAATGACAGCCTGTGATGATTGACAGATCACCCCAGCATGTCTGCAGCTGAGCCCGGGGCTGCAACCAGCAAAGCCAGCAGCTGGACCTCTGTTAGAGTAAAAGGCTACAGTCCACAGGGTGGTTCACCAAAGAAAAAACAAAAGTCAGAAAGAGCTGCGGATACAGGCAGTGCTCATTAAAGTGGCCTCTCTTCTGATCACATCATGCCAAGGCTAGGTGTCCTATGTCCTGAGTTAATTCTGTGTGGCTTTTGTTAAAATAAGAGTCTCCATGTGGAGAGCTCTTTATCCAAACCTAGACCTGGTTCCTCAGGGTGTCCCTGTCTGGAGTTAAACCATCATGCTCTGACTGGCCACGTGCAAGGGGCCCACTTCTCTCTTTTTTTCTTGCCTCACCTGCACCTCTTGGACAGGGGTCAGTGTCTGGGAATCCAGGAAGGAAGAATGGACAGGAAGGGAGAACCTGGTGAGGAAGAGGCTAACCAAGGGCATGGAAAGGCCTCTCCTCACCAGGACTCTTTATGCACACTGACTGGCACCAGGCCTTTGAGGGGCACAAAACATAGCAAACACGCAAATGATAAAAATAGGGTGAAAATTCCTTAACCTGCAAGTCTCATAAAATCCCAGCAAAGTAGATGACCATTGGCTTCCTGCCTATTACACATACGCCTTTTCGTATTACAACCTCATCATGTTTATTATAGCTAGGCTGAGAAATTAAAGAACCTCGGCTTACTCCTGGCTCAACCCACTGAACAATACTCTGTCCAAAAACGAGACGCCCAGATCAGGCTTCGGAAATAGGATGTAATGGAAAACTGAGAACTTTCTTTTAAAAAACCACAATTATTAAATTCTGTTCCATTATGCCAGGAGAGACCTAATTCCCCTGAAGTGGGCTTTCACTGAGTATGCAGACATTTCCTACGCCCCCCTCACTGAGATAGTACTTCACCTGATGCTGTTTCAGATCACTTTGTGGATATTACCTGGTGAGTTCCCAGCTATTTTTAAGAGAATGATGTGTTCCCCACCAGCAGAGACAGGCAGATCAGCAAATAAGCTTAGACTGGGTGGATTTAAAACATTTCAGGAGGTAAGTCAATGATACCATGCAGCAAAACAAAGGCTGGGATGAGAGAACAGAAGGCAGGAGACACTGAGGCTCATCACAAAGGCCAGAGGAGAGATGGGTGTGTGTATGGAAAGAAGACATTGGCTGAATGGTGGAATATGGGGCTTTTTGTGGTCCCAGAGTCAAGAGAGTGTCTAATCCAGAACATCTGGATTTCAGCTTCAGAGAAGTGTTATCAGTGATCTCAGTACCCCACAGGGATGTCAAGTGGGGAGAAGGGAAGCCCAGAGTAGAAATATTCTTCAGCTAGAAGAGTGGACAGACCCATTTTGGGCAGTCATGTTCATGGCTTATGTCAACCGTGGTGGGGCAGGGGGAGGATGCTCAAAGGTACCATCTCTTCATGGTGTAGATAATTCTATCCTGACCCTGGCTCACAGAGTATCTTGGCCTAGAGCTCGACCCCTGTGTCTGAAAGCCTGCTGGCACTCTGCCCTCATGGGGACTGAGAGAGGGAGATACCAAAAGTCTGGAAGTGAAGAGAGGAATATCTAAACAGTATCTGCTCTGCCAGGCGAAATGCCCCCTCCTAGTTAGAACATCTCTCTACCTTGGTTTCTCTTCCTCCTCCTCTTTTTCCCCCATCCCTCCCTCTTTGGAGGGGATGCCAAAGACTTAACTTTAGCAAAGGAAGCCGGCTGTAGAGCTAACCATTCTTCTGAGTGGACCTGTGGTATTCAAGTTTGATCATACTGTATATCTCTAACAGTTTCCATTTTGCTTGGCATTTCTCGAGATGCTGCCAGACTTTCTAATCCAAAGAGAAGCACGGGTTTTCAGATCTCAGGGGGCCTCTTTTCAAGGGAGAGGGAAGAGGCAGAATCTGACACATAGGAAAAGATGTCCTGGTCAGCTATTAGAGGGAAAGGGAAAGATCAGCTTTATTAAGAGGTGGAAGGAAACAGAAGATTATGATACTGAGTTCCGTGATGTAACAGAAAACTGTCTTTTATTTTTTGGTCTTACTAGAATGGTAAATGCAGGCTAAGGGAAAAGAAACCCAGTTTCTTGGTCAGGGGAAATTCAGTGAGAGTTCCTAAGTTCACTGGTTCTAGAAACACCCCAGCAGTTTGTCGGGGGGACTGTCTCTGCAGGGCTGCACACCATGGCATCTGAGACCCCCGGGCTCTTGTGTACAGGAGTTTAAGGAGCTCAGGGGTCCAGGAAGGGTTCCTGGCACAGTGAATTTAGTGTTCATAATGTGGTTTATGGGCAAATCCCATTTCTGGCCCTTGCTCTGCCAGGCTAAATGCCCCCTCCTGTTGAGACAGCGTGAAGAGATCCCTTCCGTTCCTGTTCTCATACCACAGGGCAATAGGCTAGCTGACTCAGAGCGGCTGTCCTGGGGTAGGCCTGTCCCTAGGGAAAGCTGCATTTCTGAGTGGGGAGGAAAACAATTTTGTGCACAGAAAACAGCCCGCTGCCGCACTTTGGCATGAAATGACACTGGTCAGAGGAAACCTTTAAAACAATATGAGGCCCAGCGTCTAAGTCTTATGTAAAGGGCACGCCGGTCCCGCCCATAGTCGCGGGCACATGGTGAGCGGGAGAGGGCAGTGAATGGACAGGTCTGAGGGGAGGAGGCTGCTGTTCTGCCTGTCACCTCCTGCCCTGAGACCAGTTTGCTGTGGGGGCTGCCTGTGGGGCCCGAACCTCCATCCATATCTAGAAGAGAAGGCCGGGCCATGAGCAATGATTCTGCAGCCCCACAGTTAGATTTGGCTTTTCAGGGTTGATGCAACTCTGCCTTAGTTCTATTTTTGACCAAAACAAACCCAAAACTTCAGAAGTAAAAAGAGGCTCCTTCTAAGAAAAATAACAGCCACTCCCTTCTCGTTGCCCAGAGAAGTCTGTCGTGGTGGGAGGAGGACAGAGAGAGGGTTTCGTCATGGTGATCTCAGGCCCGGGGTGGGGCCTGCTCGGGGCCGTGAAGGGAAAGGCGCGCCGGGAACCTTCCTCCAGAGGCTCCTTCCCGCCCCTGGGAGGAGACCCAGGGACGAAGGTGAGGGGTTGGTACCTTTCCACCAGATAGAGGGAGTGGTGTGCCTCCCCGAATGGACAGTCTATACAAGACGAGGACTGATGAGCCAAGAAAGGCTCTTTCTCCCTGCTTCAGAGTTTGGGGGGTGAAGAATGACACAGTGGCCTGAGGCTGTCTTCTGCCCAGCTCTTACTCTGGGAAGAGGAAAAGCCTAGTCACGGGCCTCCGGAAATATTCAGCGCCACGGGGACCCCGGGCTCAGGACATTGGGTGATGAGGCCCCATCAGAGTCTATGTTGCTGGGAGGAGCAGCCCAGGTCTCAGCTGAGGTATATTTACTAATCACCTTCAAAGGCTCAGGACGAACTGACCTTCGCTTAAACTAGCTGCGGAGGGGTCCCGCCTGCCAGGAGGTCCTCGGTACTCAGACGGACTTTCCTGTGGAAGTTTCACATTTCGACCTGCCTGTCTTTCCTCTTTCTAGAAGTCTCTACTAGGTGACGTACGGCCCACCTTGGGTGCATGTGTGCTGCCTTTCCGGGGGTGCAAGGAAGGCTGGACCTCTGGCTCAGGGCCTTGCCGCCCGGCAGAAAGGCCCGCTGCCTCCTGGACCAGCGTCTAGGTTGACATTCGGCCCTAGGTGCTGATACAGCTGGAGGACTGTTCCGCATCCTTCTATACTGGTTGGAAAACAGGCTCTGCCTTGCTTAAGTGCCGCCACTGCACTTCCCCCACCCTCGGGGATCCCTCGTGAGCAGCACCGGCAGGGCTGAGGCCTGGCAGAGCGCGGGGCTCCAGCGGAAAGCCTGGACTTCCACTCACACTGGTAGGTGCTCTGGCCCCAGGCGTTGTTAAATGCTTTTAAAATATCCCCTTCCTGGAGCCCCGGGCGCCTCAGTGAAGCCCGAGGGACCTCCCTGGCCTGTCCTAACACCGTACCTACCGAGTAGCCTGCAGACCTCAGAGACAGCGCCGTCCCTCCCAGCAGCCCTCATCCCTCCATCTCTGTGAGTCTCTCCCCCGGGGTCCGGGCTGCTGGACTATGGCTTTGCTCACCCAGACCAGCCCTTGCTGCTGCTGCCACGGCACCCTGACCCCTTCTTCCACTTCAGCTTTTCCCTCCCAGCCTCCGACCCTTGGCGTCCACTGCTCCGGAGCTTAGCCTGCGCGGCTCTGGTGGAAGCGAGCCCAAGCGGGGAGTGCGTGAGATGCTAGTGTGGTTGCCCCCCACGGCAGTGGTGCTGGCCAAGCAGGAGGAGCTGCTGAGGGAGGGGATCCCGCTCCTGGGGTCTCCGTGACTCCCCAGCGAAGAGCCAGAAGTTTTCCAGGCTTTTCAGGGCAATGGGTGTAGGCACGGGCCGGCTCCATCCCTCCAAGGCTGACAGCAAAGTGGGAAGGGGCAAGGGGGAGCAAAGCCATCCTCTTGTCCCTCCTGCCACGGGAAGACCCCCCCCCCCCCCACCCCCAGCACATTCTCGAATTTCCTTTCCCCAGCAGTGAGGCAGAACTTCGGGCAGGGCCCATCTTGCACAGGGAAGTAAAGCAATTTGGCGGGTCCCATGGGTTTTCCTTCTGTCCCTTCCGTTCTTCTTGGCGGATGATGCGTGGTGTCCTTCTGTCTTCCTCCTCCCTCTTCCTCCCCCCCGGGCAGCACTGGCTTCCCAACTCGGTCTTGGTTTTCTCCGGGTGAGAGAAGAGCATGCATCGGAGGGGGGAGCAGCCTCTAGCACTTGTCGTCTTCTTCCGTGTCACTCAGGAGGTCGCTGACAGCCCCACACATGACGCCCGGCCCGGGCCCCCCACGCCGCCGCCGCCGATAGTGCCCGTTGGGCATCTGCCAGCTGTGCCGCAGCGGCGGTGCGGAGCCGATGGTGTTGGAGCGGCCCAGGCTGGTGGCCACAGCGGCTTCGAAGGTGAGCGTCTCCTCCTCGCCGCAGTCCGAGGCGTGGGAGTCTTCGTGCAGGGCCAGGTAGGGCTCGGAGATGTAGCGCTGTGGGGAGGGGTGCTGGCCCTGCGGGGTGTGCCGGCAGCTGGAAGACTCCACCAGGCTGGCCTCCGTGCTCTCCAGCGCCTGCGAGGCCAGCGGGGAGCCGCCCTCGCTCCCGTCCGCGGGCGGAGAGATGCTCCCGGTGTGGCGCAGAAGGGAGCTGTAGGAGAGGAGGGGCCGAGGCTTGGGGGGGACCGGTGGGAGCTGCCGGCGACTTCGTCTTGGGGTGCTGGTGTCAGAGATGGAGGGGATGGAACTTTCACTCAGGGAACCTGTGCCCTGCAGGGCAGAACAGATATGGCAGGTTAGACGGTGCCCGGCCTGATCCCTACCTGGGGTCCTCTTAAGGGCCCTAAGCCTCCTGCCTGAGCACCCTTGGAGCCTGGGAGAGGGAGGACTGAGCTGCGAGGTCCCCTCCACTTAGGAAGGAGAGATGGAAGGAGGCGGAGAAGCCTCCACTGTGGAGACCCAGGGCATGTGAATGGCAGCAGCAGGCTTGCCAGGTCTGGGCTGGGGCCAGAAACCCTGCATATCTAACATGCTCCCAGGCGCAGCGGGACCACGGAGCAAACACTTAGGGGAGCAAGGATCGGGAAGCTGTATGTACGTAACAAGTGGCACAGTGAAAGAAAGCCTTGCCACTTCGGAGAAAGACAGCTACATGAAAGGTGAATGGATGCGAAGGGGCTGCTGTCTGGGAAATCTTTCCTGGGAGGTGGATCTGAGGGAATGGCAGCTACCTTCCCTCGTCTCCACTTTGCCTTCATGTCTTAAGTGGCTGGTAGAGGTTAACACAGCTTCTCCAACCATGTGCTCAGTCGCTGCTTCAGGCCTTACTTGACCTGCTTACCTGGACCCAAGGGTCCCTGAGCCCAGCGCCGGTCACCGAACTTTTTGGAAGGTGTTTCTCAAGGTATGTGTGACCTAGGAACCACCCACTCAGAAGCTCCTGGGGAAGGAGGGGTTCTTTCAACGGCAGATTTCTGCTTTTCCCCTTCTAGCTGGCCTCCCTACTGAAGAAGAGCCCTCTAGGTCGGGAATATGCAGTTAAAACAAGCTTTTGTGACTGTTCACTAAAATTTGCAAGCCACTGCTCTAGAAGAAACTTCTCAACTGCTTCTAAAGTCTACTGTGGTAGACCCTCCTCCTCCCTTCTGCTCACTGCTTGGAGAGGGGGTCTCCCAGCTGGACGCCCAAGCCTTGATGAGAGTTCGGGCTGGGGAGGGAGGAGGAAAGCAGGTCGAGACAATGTTTTCACATAGCTCTGGTAGTGATTTCTTAGGCAGGGGCTGGAAAGAGAAGGGGGGGCTTCTTCTTGGGATGGCCAGAAGCTGGGTAAATGATGTTGAACTGATCCAAATGATAAATCCTGCGCTGAGAAATGAATCACCACTGAAACTGGGGCCAAGGGTCACGCAACTGGTCAAAGAAACTTTTCTGGCTAAAAGTGATCCTTCCCTCCTAAATCTGGCTGAGACGTTGGTGAACTGGTGACTTTGTACCTCTGGTTTCTGAGGACTGAGATGGAATGACCTCTAGATACTATTGTCTTTCTTGGGGGAACTACCTGGTTTCCTGTGAATTTATTTCCTTTGTGAGTACACAAGTAGGAAGCAGCTACTTTCCACGAACAATGGGTACAGTTTCCTGTGAAACCAAGGTCTGTGTGGGTGCCGGATGCCCACATTTTGTACTTAATGTTAACAGACCACCCCTCCCTGTCCTTCTACAGGGCCTCCACTTCCTGTCCATACTCACCGGTCTGTTGGGGGTCTGTGACCTGCCCTCACTGGGAGACCTGGACTGCTGGCGCTCCGGGGATTCCCAGTCGGCCTGGGTCCCTCGTTCCTCTGAGTTGCAGCGGGAGACATCGGGAGAGAGAAGATGCTTTCGCTCTTTCGACCGTCCCCGCTCTCTGCCCCCTGAGCGGTGGGTGTCAGACTTGTGGCCTGGGAGAGATGACAAAAACACCTGATCACAACTCTACCCATACTGGCCTCTGAACATGAAGAGATGTCACGTGGCCTGGGTCAGACTGGGCCCCTGAGGAATCCTAGCTTCTCCAGGCATGTCAACAGGTGATTCCCTTTTGTGAAGAGGAAAGTGCGCAAGTTGCCATTGGAAATGTATATATGCCAAAGGATGCGCTTGGTTCTCTTCTGCTTCTGTTTACGCTAGACACAATCAAGATAGAATCTTTGCCAACAAGATGGCCCATTCTCTATGTCCTAAACATGTGTGCGTAACTTTTGGGGAGGGGTAAGGAAGATGGCATCAGTAAAGGGATGGAGGTCAAAGGGTTCAGTCCCATTGAGGATGTCTGGTCCCATGTCTGCCATTTATTGCATATATATGTATCCCTGTGATATAGGCATGTCACTGCTTTTTGATCTGTTTCCTCACCTAGTAAAATAGAAACCATTAGAAAATCATAAGAATGCTTCAAATCCTATCAGGATGACCCTTTTCCTTAAAAAAAAAACAAAACTCATAAACCTAAAAAAAATTCCAGGTAGCACTATTGGGGTTGAAGCAGAGTTGGCAGTAAGAGCCCAGCCCTTGCCAGGAATGTGTTAGAGACCCCCTAAGGCGGGGCACCTGGGGGGCTAAGTTGGTTAAGCAGCTGCCTTCGGCTCACGTCATGATCCTGGGAGGGCTGCCTTCTCCCTCAGCCCGCCACTCTGCCTACTTGTGCTCTCTCTCTGTCAAATAAGATCTTAAAAAAAAAAGAAAAAAGAAACAAGAAACTCCCTAAGGAACCCCAGTACTTTTGCAGGTCCTTCGAAAAATCTGTTTTTTAAATCATTGAAGTATAATTAAAATACAAGGTTATATTAGTTTCAGATGTACCACAGAATTGATTCAACAGTTCTATACATTTTAATGATGTCTATAGTCCTACTCTGAAAGAAAGAAATTTCAGCCTTTATGAGGAATATAGAAGACTCTGTTCCAGGATAAGTCAGATAGGGAATGCTTTCCGGTGACAAGGGTTCTTTTCTTTTCTTTTCTTTTTTTTTTTTTTTTTTTTTAAGATTTTATTTATTTATTTGACAGACAGAGATCACAAGTAGGCAGAGAGGCAGGCAGAGTGGGAGGAGGAAGCAGGCTCCCTGCTGAGCAGAGAGCCCAATATGGGGCTTGATCCCAGGACCCTGAGATCATGACCTGAGCCGAAAGCAGAGGCCTTAATCCCCTGAGCCACCCAGGCGCCCCGAGTGTTCCTTCTTCCCTTGCTCTCCTCAACCTGTGTTCTTACCTGAATGCTGCCCAGTGATTTTCAGTTCGTGTTAGAATTGCTCATCAGTGCAAGAACCAGAAAAGAGGTGAACAGAGAAGACCCCCTCACCTGAGTCAGAATTCAGGCGATGAGCTGACAGCCTCAGCGAGGAGTGGTAACTCCGACGACGTGACTTGTAGGTGTTTTCACTGCTTCTCTCCATGGAGAATTCCTCCAGCCATGAGGAATTTGAACGCTTATCCCGAATCGTAGAAAATGAACGTCTCATGGAGCTGGAATCTGTCACCACCTGGAAACAGGAGCCCCGGGAGGAACATAAAATCTGGGTTAATTACGGAAAATGTCTAAAAGTAAGGAATAAGTGAGATAGAGATTGTTGAAGATTGCAAACTGTAACCTTCCTTGAATCCCTCTTGCTCAGACCTTAGCCGGTGGCAAGTGTCCTATGCTATGTTAACTGGACTTATCCAGGGCCTTTTTTTCATGCTCTGGAAAGCAAGCAGCTAAGTGTACAGTGAAAGCTTCCCCCTAGAGTCCTCTACCATAGTGACCCAGCCAGGACCTGCAGTGAAACTTGAGCCACTTTGAAATATGTGAGGGAATTGATCACGAAGTCTGCACCATGAAAGAAGCATAACTTTGCCTTTAATCTGTTGCTCTCAACAGGGAAGACTGTGCCATGTAGCCCAGGAGCTCAAGAGAGCATGCAGCTGGGAGGCATCTAAGAATGCATTGCTGTCTATCATCCATCCCCTCTGCCCCCCAGCCCCACCTTAAACGTTGGCATCTTGATTTGCCACAGATGTTAAAACAGATCCACAAAAACTTCTTGTCTCTGTCGAAACTTGATGTAAGACAGACAGACAGAAAAAAGAAGCCAGGAAAACAGACAAAGAAATGAGGCGTGGCCTGCACTGGTTAGGACAGACGGTCCTGACACAGAGCTGTGTGTAAGTAATTGCATATGTGCTGGGGAAGCCAAGAAAGGTGGAAAGGGGAGGCGGAAACCACAGGGAAAATCCTGGAAAATATTTCTTGCATGGCTGGTTGAGTCTTGAGAATGTTGAGCCCATCCGGAAGGGATCACACCGTTTTGCTGGCTAGACTTTTAGGGTTTGGACTTCACTGAAAACACATCGCAGCGAGACGGGCTCTAAACAGAAGGCCCATGAGCCAGATTTTGCTTATACGGAAAGGATGGGGACTAGCTGAGGGCTCACCTGAAAATATCAGATGATTTTTCATAACCCACCAATTCAATACAGTCCAGGATGCCACTACACATGGTAGGTGGTGATAGCTTTTTACCTGGGGATCCACAGTCAGGCGTGGCATAGAGGATGCCCTCCCAGATCCCGTATGCTCCTGGGTGTCCGAAGGAAGGTAGATGCCATGGTTAGAGGACTGCACGCTTTTTAATTCACTAACCTCTGGCTCCTGGAAATAAACACACAGCCAAGCTTGTGGGACTTGGTTCCATCTCATTGCTTCTCACCTCCAGCGGATGATTCTGCCTCCTCCATAACAAGAATGGCTTTTGGAAGAGAGACTTGCCCCTTTAAGGTCTCAGTTGGATGGGTATATATGTGTGCATTTTTGTGTGCACATATGGTATACCAGATATCCCAAACAGAAAGCTCTACTGGGGACCGAGAGGTAAAGATCACCTTTTCTAGACAAGTATCCTCGTATCTTACCACTAAGCAGTGCTTCAGATTTTATAGCTTTTAAAACATTATCAGCCATAATACTTCTTAGATATGTGACGTTTACTCTCTGAAAGTTGGCAGTGTTTCTTAGGCTTATTCTTTTAGTTGGAAGAAGCAAAGAAATCACTATTCTAAGAAAAAGTCACCAATTTCTGGTGTCAAATATGTCATCTCAAACCTTTAAGACACATGATTTAATTAGCTGAGAACTTTCTTTCTGATTGAAACCATTCCAAAAATGTGATAGATGGCCATTTGTCAGGGATGCTCTTGACTAGCACAGTCTAGTAAAAATAGTATGCAAAGTGCCTCTGTGATTTTAGATTTTCTAGTGTCTACATTTTAAAAAGTTGAAAAAATCATCAAATTTAATATATTTTATTTAGCCCAATATATCCAGATATTCTCACATCAACATGTAATCAATCTAAAACTTGGGATATTTCATGTTCTTTTTGGCACCACCACGTCTTTGACAGGGCCTGTATTTTCCAAGTGCTCAATGGTCACATGTGGGTAGTGGCTGTTATTCTGGGCTATGCCACTCTAGAAGGTTGGATTGGAACTTTCTAAGGGGTCAGCTCTTTTAGGTGGTATTCCTGGTTAAAGAACGTTAGTTTGGCAAACATATGTGATCCGTACAGATAGCTACTGTCCCTGCCTAAAGGGTAGAGTTGCCTTAGAAATGTTTACATGGGCCACCAAAGAGACCTAGAAATATCCTGGACATCTGGAGATTTTACCAGAAAAAAAAATCTATTTTATATTTAGAGAATGACACCCTCAAAACCTAGTTGTTTAAATAGGGCACTGCTGAAGGAAAGGGTACCTGAGACCCTGTTCAGCCTCCAAGACCATTTGGCCAGGTGGTTTCTGGTGTGAAGGGGAGGATGCCCTCCTTGGACATGATACGTGCACTTGAGGAAATTATAGTGTCTGCTGTACACGCTTTATAAAGCACACAGGTCCGACTTCAAACAGACGTGGCAACAACACTGCAGTGTGTGGGGTGTGAGAGGTGGGATAAGACACACGCACGGATCACGGCCACGCCTCGGGATGTGAAGCAGAGGGGCCCCAAGGGATGGGCAGGAGTACACAGTGGTGAGCGTGTGGCACGGGCTGACACCTGAATTACAGACACCAGTACTGACAATGAGATGAACACAGATCCAAAAAGTCCTGGCACTACGGCTCAGCCCTGGGGAACCCCCAGAAATAATGATGTAATAAAGCCTCCCTGCGAAAGAAAGGACACATTATTGAGATTTTTCCCAGCCAGACGCATCATCAGGCAGACAAGCTGTAAAATGCTGAGAGGCACTTTTAAGAATCAAACGATCTGTACCAATTAGTCCATGGTGCTAAGTCCCTCCTAAAGGAAGGTAGGAAATTAGTCCAAGGATTCCTGCCCACCTTACCAAGAATGCCCAAGGTACTCACACACTGGGAGGGTTTGGTCTAGCCATCTCCCAAACATCTCCACAGAATTCCCTGTCTCAGTAGTGACAGGAGACTGAATCACCCATTTGATCTACCCGAGGGTTTTGCCCCCCTCTAAGGGTACCTATACCATCAGATATGCACTGCATAAACAGGACAGTCCCACACTCCACCCACATCATCCATCCAGGATGGATCTGGGGTGCACGGTAGCAGTGGAGGGGGTCAGGAGAGAAGTAGAGAGAGAAAAAAAAAAACAGATGAATTATAATCCAATGACACGGAGCTCGGGATAAGCTGTCTATATGAACTTTCACAAATGTTGAGTTTTTTCTTTTTCTTTCCAGGCTTTAACTGTAAGCTCAGGAGTGACCTTGATCTCAGGACTCCTGAACTAAGGATAACGGTAAAGTCTATTATCATTGGGAATCAAAACACAAAGCTATTTTAGCTTCATATTAGCAAAAGCTAAAGGTCAATGTGCCCCACCCCCCCAAGCTTAAACTTGATTCAGTAGGTTTCTCAGGAATCTTACCATTTATGCTAATGAAAAACTCTAGGCTCAGGGGAGGGATTTTAAGAACCTCTTAATATGTACTTGATTTACAGAAGTGTGACCGAAAGGGACACATAGAAAAGAGATAAGAGGTTCTTCCGTAACTCTTGGCTGGCAGCCCATCACAGTCACATACGCTCCCCTGAGTTACCCAGGAGGTGGGCATCCCCAGAGGGCCACCATAGGGCACTCCTGTCTTCCCAGAAGTACACATGGGTACACTAACCTGCCCATTGGATACCACTCATTCTGATGGCTCATCCTAAGGCTCCATACCAAAGGCAAGATTTTGTGACTCTTGCTTCTACATTTGCTGCTTATAGGCATAAATTAAGAAGTTTTGGCCTGAAGTGATCTAAGTTCCTGCAGCAGGTAAGGGGGCTTCTGGGACTGTTAAAAGCTGCAGAGAACATGAGAAACTTAGCCACGAAAGGACAGACAGCAGGTAACTGACTGGCAGGATGATCGGAAAGGGTTTTCTTTATAAACCATAGCTATGAAATAAGATTTGGAAATGAGAGTGGGAGGGATCAGGAAACTAAGGAACTAATTTTGAGGTCATGTAACTCATTCATTCACCAGAGACTGCTGTTCCTGGAACTGTCCATCATCGGCCGGGTCCATACAAGCCAACTGGAATATTTCCTGGGGGGAGAGCGGACTCATCGAAGGGTATCCACTACGGCCACTCCTGAAAAGCAACGGCAAAGTAAGAGGCAACGTGTACACGAGAGAAAGGAAAAGTCTGTCATAGCAACCACTACTCACTCCCACCCCAGACAGGACTTCCTTTCCGGCAAGGGCAGCACCCGTCAGTATTGGCTGGGTGTGAGGCTGGTGACTGACGGGGGCTGGACCTTAGAATAAAAACGTTTAAAAAAAAAGAAAAAGGCATTGGAAAGGAGAAGCACTGTTTTCAACCTGCATTTGGAACCATTCATCATTCTGCTGGTGACTAGCCTATCTGTGACAAACGACATTATTTGTCACACTCAGCCATATGGAAGACCAATGCTTGATGACAAACCTGTTTCTGCTCAGTTTCTCGCTTCGGCAGAAAAAAAATATACTGTAGTTTAAACAGTGAACAGTTTGTTTAAATATTAAGCAGTCATGGTCTTTTAAAAAATTTCCTTGTCTCAGTAGAAATATGGTTTTGTTGTGCCAACATCTTTGGCCAAACTAAACAATTCAATGCCATGAACATCTATTGAAGGACAACTCTGTGCCAGACACTATGTCTGTGGGTTTATGAACTGGGTGGGATGATCTCAGAGGTGGTGGGGGGAAGCTGGTCACTTCTGGTTTGATTGTTATGGAGGAAGATCCTTAAATGGTGATGAGGTAAGAGGCCTCTGAATGAAAGCTATGGTGAGCTATCCCAGTTTAAACCACTGTTGGGTACCTGCAGATGTTCTTAGCCAATGGGATCCATGGGGCTGGTTAGGAGAAAAAGAGGTAGCCACCCTCTCTTGAGACGATGCCTGTCGCTGCCCTTCATGGCTATTAGCACAGTAAGAGGTGCCCTCGGACCTACTCAGGAATGCAGAGTAAGCTTCCTGAGGGTGGGAAAAGGGACAGTGGCAGTGGACAGGGCCAGAGCTCTCAATGATGGTGGAGTTGGAAGGGAGGGTTGGGGCACCATCTCGTGCTCCAAGGACAGATAGTTCGTAGCCAAGCGTCCTGTACTCATGAGTGCATCTGCTAGAAAATCTGAGGCATGAACAGATTTACTTACAAATCATCCATAGGCACAATCTTACCTTGATTGGGATCACAGGGAGAGATCTGAAGAGCAGAGAGTCACCCCACCTGTCCCCTTGCTGCCAGGAGGATGTTTGCTGAATTTTCGCAACTGCTACAGAGCGACCTGATATTTAAATGACCTGCTTTCATGTCAGTTCTCTTCCTCAGTGTGCCTTCTCCTGAGGACCACTGGGAGCAAGGTGGACACTGCTCTCTCAGTAACCAAAGAATCCCCAGTAGGGACTGAGGACCCTTGGGATGGCCAAACAACCTCCGAGAGTTGAATAACTTGAGTGACTTCCTCCTTGAAAAACCGTGTCTGGATTCTCAATGTCAGGATCAAGTCTGGAACTCGGCCTCTCCTGATCTAGTCCTTGCTCTGCCTGCTTTCTCATGCCCTTTACCTCCTGCACCTGAATTTCAGACACACTGGACTCTCTTAGTTCAGTGAATGGGCCCGCCTGGCTTCTCTCTGCCTCAAGATGTCAATACAAGCTGTTCCCAGAAGGCAGAATGCTTCTCTCCAACTCCCCTGCCCTCTGCAAACTTTTTTCACGTTATTTTGAATTCATCCTTCAAAATTCACTTTGTTCAAGAAATGCTGGTATCTCCCCCACCCTCCCCCCGAGACACCCCACCCCCCACCAGAACAGAGGTGGACTCAGATTAGGCCACACGCTTTTCTTCCTAGGACAAATCACCGAAAATCACTTTTCTTCTTTCCAATAACTCCATTTCGGGACTGGCTTTCCACCAGGCGTAAGCTCAGCGAAGGCAGAAGGTCCTGAGGACCCGGCCGGCTGCTCCACCGCTGCCTCCTCTTGGGAAATGTGCCAACATCCACCCAAAGACAGACTTATGCTGGGGGGCGCCTGGGTGGCTCAGTGGGTTAAGCCTCTGCCTTCGGCTCAGGTCATGATCTCAGGGTCCTGGGATCGAGCCCCGCATCGGGCTCTCTGCTCAGCGGGGAGCCTGCTTCCCCTCTCTCTGCCTGCCTCTCTGCCTACTTATGATCTCTCTCTCTCTCTCTCTCTCTCTCTGTTTAATAAATAAATAAATAAATAAAATCTTAAAAAAAAAAGAAAGAAAGACTTATGCTGGAAACTTGTGGGTCATCTTTTCTCCCTTCACTCCCTGAGGCAAATCAATTACCACATCCCATCCAGTCTCCCTACTGATAATATTTCAAGTCTGAGCATCTCTCCCCATCTCCATCCTGTTAGTCCAAGCCACAGTCATTAATAATTCATATAATTGCAGTCTCATACTAAAAGCAATTCTGTCATTCAAACTGCCCCCTTCTGATCCACATCCACATTGGTTTCAAGAACCACTGAAAAGCCCAAGTCTGATCATGTCACACTGATGAGTAAAACTCCATGATCCTCAGATAAACCCTCACTCCTGTATCCTGTTATGCTTCCCATGCTGGCCCCGATGGAGCTTATGGCCCCAGCTCTCTGTGCTCCAACCCTCCTGATGGCTTTCAGTTTCCTGAGGCTTCTTCCCCCTTTCCCTCTCCTGAAGACTACGCCTTTGAGTGTCACTTAAATGTTATTTGCACAGGGAGGCCTCCCTACACCCCAGAACTGCTGTGTTGCTTTGCTTTCGTGGTATCACATGAGGCTACCCTTTCTGCATCATAACCTTCCCCCTTTGTGTAATTTCTTTCTCAAGATTTGTCTCCATAGGGGCCTTGATCATGTTGACAGCTAACTCCACAGGGCCTGAGACAGCTCTTCTGTCATAAGGGAATGTAATAAATATTGGTCAAATCAAGGAGTAAATGAATCAGCACGGGGAGGAGTTGGACTAATGCTTTGATGGGAGTTAAATATGTCAAATTGTTGGGGTGGGAGAGATCCAGGTGGAGAGGTGTCCTCTCTTTCTAAACCAAGGCCCTTGGAAAACACTGTACTTCCCCTGAGAAGTTTCCACTGCTCCAGTGATAGCCCCTTCCTGCACAGACCCCAGATACACATCTCCTGGTTTTCTACAGACAGGAGAATCCATACCTTTGCTACTTTATCACATCAGATAATCTGTAAAAGTGAACAATAGCCTTGGTCATTATGTTGGTCCTTTGCTTCTCTTGCAAATGTGCTGGATTGTGACCTCTGAAATGAATGCTTTTCAAAAACAGGTGTCCAGCATCACAGGCTGAAAGGAATTCATGGTGTGAGAAACTCCAAATGGCATTCTGACAGAGGTCTCGTCCCCAAGCCCTGATTTCGTTCCCCTGATAACTACTGAGGTTGAGAATTTAGTGATTATTGGTTCCATGGGGACGAGGATTGGGTTAAACCCAACCACAAAAACTCACTCACCTGGGGTAGAGAGATTTCTGCCCTTTGGGTACTTGGGCAAGCTTGCCGATGTACAGAAGGTTTAGGTTACAATGAGGTACGGCTATTATAGGAATCATGTATGACCAATGACCAAGGAGGGGACTAAGGTTTGCAACTCAGAAGAGTTGGAAAATTCCTTAACTGAGGTTTTTTTGTTTTGTTTTGTTTTGTTTTGCCTGCTCTAAGGTTCCTTTTCTTCATTACAGATAAGAGCGCAGTGGGAATATTCTGGAGTTAGGAAGAACAAACTTAACTTCCAGTTCAGCTTCCCACTAGCCGCATAGATGTGGGGAACTTACTTACTCCCCGATTTCTTATCTGTAGAGTGAATGCACTAACGCATGCCTTTCTTCTTTTGTCCATTCACATTGCTCTCCCTCGAGCTGGCCCCGGGACGGAACATGCTATTACCCCTGCTCAATAGCCATTTTAAAATAAAAAATATGGTTTTCTCATGCTCAGAAAAAGGATCACCCAGCTCAGATTATTATTTCCTGGGCATTTCTGGGCCTGCACAATGGTGCTGGTGACCAGAAGCAGGAAGGACATCTGGGGAGCCCTTGGTTATACTCACAGGCCTGAAACAGGGTCTTGCTGGAGATAGGGCAGGGCTTTGGCATTAGCAATGATCTCCTGAGGCAGAGATGAGGGCTCCATGCGCTGGAACATGGGTGCATTTTTCTGTGTTAAAAGCAGGAAGGAGGAAAAAGGACTCATGTGATGATGGGGTCTACCAGAAGGGGCCTGGGGATCCCATTTACTTGGGTAAGACAGGATCATGCCTGATCCTCTGATCCCCTGGGTTTCTAATCCCCAGCACTAGAAAGTTCCTGGACCCCACACCCCAGCCTCTGCCTCCGAGCACTTGCAGGGCACTGTGCCCCAGGGAAGCGCAGGCTTGGCCCTAGAGGGCCCCTCTAGTAACTCCTCCTGGTCCCCCCACCGCGCCCGCTGTCAGTGCCCCTCACCTGCTCCTCCAGCTGCTGCCTCTGCTTCTTCACCTTACTCTGCTTGTAGTAGTCCATGATCATCATCGCTGCATAGATTTTGCCCACAGTCAGGTCCGAGGCTAGAACCACCAAGGTGGCATGGAAGGGAATGGGGAGGAGACAGGTGGCAGAGAGTGAGGACCACTCGCAAGCTTCCCCGCTCTCTGCAGCAGGTTTGCTCCCTCTGCCACCCATCTATACTCAACATTCATGGAGAGCGCCACGTGTGCCCGACCCTGGGGATACAGAGTGACAAGGTCCCAGATCTGCCCTCGGGGAACTTCCACTGCCGCCGAGGATAAGGATATTGATGAGAAAGAGTAAGATAAGAGTAAGTGTCACCTCCACTGGTCTAGGTTCCCATCTCTAAGTCACAGCACCCTCATTGCCAACTATGTGAAGGTTTGCTGAACCCTATCATGTACCAGGAGAGAGCTCTGTGCCCAAGAAGTTTCAGCCACAACTACAGTGACCTGTCCTGAAAAAATATTTTCAGTGCATGCAAAGGGATTAAGAAGTGGGGGATCTGGGATTCCTAAGGATAAAAGAGCACCCTTTCCTTATCTCTTTGGTCACTTCCTGTTCCCCCAAAAGACATGACTCTGGCACTCTGAGCCCACAGAGACAATGCAACCCAGGAGGAGACCCCGCACCTTTGGGCATGGGCACAAGCAGATCTAGCATCTTCTGGGACAGGTGGGGCCAGATGGCCAGGGTCTCCTTTTGCAGCTCCGAGTCTAGCTGCTGTCTGTCTGCACCGCCTAGAAGATAAATTTTAATAAATAGGACAGACACGCAAATACCAAGGACTGAGGGAGTAGGTCGGGGTTGGAGCTGAATCAGCATGGCCCCTCACGTTGTCACTGGAAGTCCTGGCACTGAGTGACTATGGATCTTGTAATACCAGGTCTTTCTGCTGAAGAAGCAGAACACAATTTGGCTCTCCTTTTTAGTGACTCAGGGATATCCTGCCACGGAGATCGGAGGCCCCGAGACCAAGAGCAGCTTCCTCATTCATTTGAAACACCTCCCAAGTACTTAATATATCAAAGGAAAAAATGAAAAGAGCCGTAAAGAGACTCCCCTGCCTCATGAGATGTACATCAATTCCTCCAGCAACTCTGACTCCCTGATCTGAGTGACCTGAGTTTTGGATCAGGCGAGAGCGGGAAGGCTGGAGGGCCGTCTGGAAGTAGTGAGCCTGTTCTCGCTCCTCAGTCACTGCATCAGACATGGAGAGGAGCAAAATGCTGCCCCCTACAACCCAGCCTCGAACCTTCCGGGGCATTAGAGATACCAATAAGGAAGAAAGGACAGAATCAAAACTCTTATGTTCAATAAGCAAAGACTTCTAAAATGCCTACCATGTGCCAGACCTGGAAGACTGCAGGCTGGTAAAGCAGAAAGGAGCCTTAGAGATGATCAAACCATTCATTTTTCCAGGAAGAGATGACAAACATTATAGTCACCGAGTCAGAGGTGAAACCAGGACCCTATAGAGCTGATTTCCACATCACGGCGTTGTCAGGTGGATCCGAGTTCGAACATCTCCATCTTGTGCACCCCCTCAGGTGAGTCGTTCCAGAATCCCGTTTTCCCTCCCCAGCTCACCTTTGGCGATCTTGATGTCCAGAGCTGTCCGGATCAGAGCCATCAGTGTGGAGGTGAAGTGGACCGTCATGTCCTCAGCCACTGGCATATTCATCAGGACCAATCTCTGTGCGAAAGAGAGGACACAAAACAGCAGGAAGAAAAAAAAAATACCAAAAGAAACCTTGGTGAGAAGTGAAGAAAAGTCAGGGGTCAAATGCAGAGACAAAAAAGAAGGGCAAGGATTCCCCTATCCCTGATCCCACCTCCTCTCCCTGCTTCTCACTTCAGGCTCATCCGCTACTATGTAGTAAGTTAGTTTTTTCCCTACGAGTATCACCCAATTCCCAAAAGCCATTCTTCAGGACTCCTGTACGGTCCTAAGAATGTCTTTAATAGGGACGGAAAGTGACTTCTAAGAGAAGTGGCTCGGAGAAAAGAGTCAGCTCTAGGAGGTGACTCCATTCCCTGATTCGAGGCTGCCGTTTCCCTTTGTCCCACAGACACCCCCAAAACTCACACGGAAAGATAGCGATGGGGGAGATTTCGCTCTGCTTATCTGACTTGAAAGATGCATCCTGATGCCCCCTTTTTGAGTCTTTAAAAGGTGAAATTTGCCAGCACATGATTAAACATGCATAAGTCCAACTTATCCAAAGGATGAGGTGGACCAGGATAGAGGAGGAGGAGAGTGCAAACAGGGTCTAGGGGAAGAAGGCTGGGGAGCGCAGAGGAGAGAGAATGAGAGAAGGGTGACCAAGGCAGGAGCGGAGTGGGCAGGCCTTGTTCCCCTCACCCGAAGGAAGGGATCAAATTGAAATGGCCAAATCCACTTTCCAGAGAGTATCTTGCTTTTGGAATCCTTTGACTTTTCCTCCAGGCCCCACACCCGCTCTCCCACCAAGCTTCATCCCAGAAATTCAAAGAACTCAATACCACATCCCACCACCTGGTCCTTTTGGATGTGGCCATCATGAGCAAAAAGGATGCCAGCCTGTGAGCTGTGCATGAAGAGCCATGTCCTGGACCCTAAAGGGCCCTGTTCCAAGGAGATGCTCTCTGGAGCCGTACAACTTGGAGGTAGAAGCAGCAGAAGGTCCTCTGGCAGAACCACCAGCCTAGCAGGGAGGGACGTGTCTCTTCCCAAGGCAGGATCTTTAATGCTCCATTGGAACATCTCGCCTAATGTGATTCCACAGACACGGTGTCTTAGAGTGTAGTCAGTTTCTTGTTTGTATCTGAGTGCCATCTCTCTCCCACTTCCTTAAGCTTCTAGACAAGTGGCAACACTGCTGGGGTACATTCCTAGATGAAGGAGCTCCAGAGTGCTGGGTCAGTCTAAAGTCCATACAGTAACTATTACTAACAGGTGGAGAAGAAAATCAGGCCCCAAAGCTCTGAGTACCCTGACAGCAGGTGACTTCCCATATACAATGCTGCTCTGAGCAAGCTATGGGGAATCCTCCCGTGAACCCAGGGCCAGGCCCCATCATCAGTCATGCCAAGAATGCAAGTCTAATGTTGAGGGCACCTTGTGCCCATTGTCACCTTTTCCCTTGTACTGACAAGAGAGCCCAGCAGCTGGGCTGATAGGGGAAGGGGGCTGGATCCTTCCGCGTGAATCACGGAGGTATGTTCTCCCCTTTTTCTGATACCTAGAAGGAACCATGCCACGGTTCCTTCCTACGTCAAAGAAGTAGAAATTTGTTAAGAGGGTTCCCCTCTCCTAAAAAACTCTTGAACCACGTTTAGACAAATGTCTGTATTTATTTTCTTAGCTTATCTAATTGAAGATTTTGTTTTATAGGCTCTGATAGGAGTTTTGCTAGAGGCTTCCTTCTTGCCCATATATGCTATCTTGCCGGCCACCACTCAGCCTCCTCTGAGGGAACACGCTACTTAACACTTCCTTTCCGGTAATCTGCTCACGAGAAGCCACACGCTTGGAGAAACGCAGACTCACCCATAACACGCCCCAAGGTGCAGAGTCTTGCCAACCGTGCTTTGCAGTGCTCTAGGACTCTGTGCCTCCAGGAACCTTCCTTGCCCTTCCATCTCATTGTTTCTTTTCCCCTCGGTTCCCTCCTCCACCTCCCCAGCCCGGCTTCCTCCCCATGTTTTGGCCTCCCCACAGCTGGGCCCCATTTCCTGTTGGTCTCTAGCCCAGAACAAAGGAAGGGGTGGTCTACCTTATATGCCACTTTGGAGGGACATCTCTTGCCGAGGCCTAGCGGTGGTGACATGAGAGTCAGCATTTCATACATCTCAGTGTAATGGATGCGGCCACTGCTCATGGAGGGGTGGGAAGTGGGGGGTGGGGGTCGGCAGGGAGGGTGACAGGGAAAGGAACAGGAAGTGGGGAGAAGGATGCAGACGGGGAGGAGAGGAGAACAGGCATTCCCAGAGAGCCAAAACAAAACAAACAAAATAATACAGAAAACAGGAGAAGAGAAACAAAACAAAATGGACAAACAGAAAAAGAACAGGAAACCTGTTAATCAAGGCAAATCATACGTGTGACTCTGTCCTGGTGCGGATTTATATCACGCCCCACACAGACCCGGGAACGTTGGTGGCAACCTTTTGCTCCCTCTGGCTCCGTTTTTCTCCTCCTGGATGACCAGGACCCTACTTGGCTGTTCACGCTACCCATCCCCCATTCAACACAAGCCTGTGTGCAATTCCCAGGGCTGTGTGCAAGCGGTATAAAACGGATAGACGGTGCTCCAGCCACGGGTTCGGACTCCTGGTCCCAGTGGCGATGGGGCCCCCAACCTGGAAGCCAGGCCCTTCTCCTCCCCTCGACCCACAGGTGGAACATCGTGTATCCCTCTCTGCGGTGTGTGTGCAGCGGGAGGTGGCAACTTGCACTGGAAGTGGTGGGCTGCCTTTTCGCATCGGCCCCGTTGCTTCCACCTGGCTTTGCGGGGGAGAGCGCTCCCTACTCCCAGCATGCCCCAGGCCGATGGCATGCTGGGGACAGGAGAAACCAAACCAGGAGGAGAAAGAGCATCTTGCATGCCATGCCGCCCTCCCGGCTCTCCCCACATGCGGCTGCAGGTTTCACTGGGGTGCAGTTTAAAGAGTCTCAGCGGAGGCAGCTGTTTGGCCTGCCGGGGACAGGAGTCAGTGTGTCACCACCCCCAAGCCAGCTCCTTCCTGTTGCCCTCGCTGGCCTCGTCCTGGACCTACGTCTTCTGCCAGCTGTGGGACCGGGCTATGCCCAGAGAGCACCCACTTCCTGCCGGCAGCACCGGGAGAGGCTTCCTTCTCTAGTGGCCTTGGCCTTGGACGGCGGCCTGGCAGAGCCACTCCTGTTCGAGTTCCCGGGGGCAGGCAGACTTGCAGAGGGGGTCCCATGTGCCCCTGAACAACGTCCTTGGTCTCACAAGCAAGCAGTGATGTGGCAGTTAGGACAGGCCCCTTGGTCCCCTCAGCAATCCGTGGAGGACGCTAAGGCAAGGCATCTGCTCGGGAGCCCTCCAACGCCTACAGACACCTTCCCAGATCCCCTGAGCTGCCGCGTTCTTCCACGCGCCACCGAGGCTCCCCTCTCTTACCACTCCTCTTCAGCTCTCATTCCTTATGGTTTCTCACTCCTCCTTTCTACCCTCGAGCTCGAGCTCTTACAACCCTTTCTGGCCAAACTATCCAGGAGCTGGAGGGCACGCGGAGGGAGGGATGCCTAGGACCACGCCCGGCTACTTTCCACAGGGGAGGAGGACGCTACTTTTACCAAGAGGAGGCTCTCTGTTCTCCAGCGAAGGGAAACCAGTGAAGATGTCCGCATTCTCTGGAGGACAGAGAGGTCCCTCTGCTGACATCTCCAGATTAAGGTGGAGTGGGGAGAGAGACAGAGTGTGAGAGTCTGTGTGTGTGGTCGTGTGTGCATACACACGTGACTGAGTGTGTGCGTGCGCTGAACAGTGAGAGAGGTCAAATCAGCCTTCTGTATGAAGTCCCTCTACCTCCCCCCCACCCCCACAATGTGCCCTTCTTCCTTGTGTAACAGCTGCTGGTTCTGGGAGGGTTTGGACCTCTTTAAACTCAAAGGAAAGCAACATGAAGGTTCCCTCATGTGGCGCAGTGGGGGTGGAGCAGACGGAGAGAAGGGTTCGAGGTGCACCCCACCGCCGGTCACGGCTGGGGACTGGGAGGCAAACCTTGCAAGCCACCCTGTAGGGGCAGTTCTCTCCCAGGCCCAGAGGCGGCGAGATCACCCGCACTAATTTGTACATATCCTTATACGGGATCCTGCCGCTGCAAAGGAAGCACAGGCGGGTTAATAGAGGACATTCAGCACCGGGCGGGAAAGACATGACAGTTTAGCCATGACATTGATGGCTGGAAGAGGAAGAACAGCTGTTTTTTTCTTTCCTGGGACCCGGCATAAGCCAGACCAGGACAGACTGAGAACAGTAAGCATCAGAGAACCATCTTCTTGCTGAACTGCACTGCCCCTGATTTTCTAAGGAAATCAGAGCCCATCCAGTGCCCAAAGGGTCTGCCGAATGGCCAAGAGCCCCTCCGAGACACCTATCTGGCCCATGCTTAGCCAGATGCAGGAAACGGACGGTGGCTCGAGCCAGGCCTTGAAGAACACAGCTTGATGGTTCACAAAGGCCTCTGACAGCTGTCAAGAGCAGATGCCAGGCTGCCGGGAAGTGGACTCCCCAACTGTGTGCTTTTCACAGACATTGATTACAGTCGGTTACTCAGACCTGCTTGTCAGGGGCAGTGGGAAGTCGGCATCTCTCTGCAGACGGAGAGAGACAAATTCTCCATTAGGCTAATTAGCAGGGAGCACAGTTAGCACAAGGGAATTTGCAAAGGGCTTCGCTTCGCGTGGTGGCAGATTATCCCCTAGTTCAGCCGGGGCAAGCTCTGCTCTCCTCAGTGGGCGCCTGCCTGGATCTGTGCTCAGAGAGCAGCCTGGGAGGGGGCCGTGGACATCCTCCCTCCAGCTCTGCTCCTGCTAGCCAGCCCACAAGCAGGCAGCCTGGCTGGATCCAGCCAGAATTCCAGGAACAGTACGACCTGTCTTACCACCCTTCCATCAGGGGTCTGCTAGGGAGTCCTGGCTTTGTGTGGGAAGGACAGAATCAAGAGTGGATTCATTTTCAGTGGCTAAATCATCCGCTCTGTCAGAGATAAGACAAGGAAGCTACCTCCTGGGATGGAACATGGTTTCTACCTGAAACTACAAACCCCCATGTCTACTTCTGAGCATCCCGTCCTTGCCAGCAGCCATGGGAGGCTCTGTCCCAGCTTTACTCTTTCTAGTCTTTTCTTGATGTTGCTGTACATTCCTCCTCTTGTTCTTAATAGCAGCTCATCGGTACTTCAAGTCTCTTGATCCCTGGGACGAAGTTCAGTTAACCATTTGCTTTGTTTCTTGAGACCAGGACGTAGGTGGGTTCATCCTGCCTATAAGCTGGTTTTCTCTGTGTCCTGTCTCAGTTGGCCAAGACACTGGCTCACGTTAGCTCTGTTAGTTCTCCCCCCGCCCACCCACAAACTCAAGGAGATGGCCAGTGAACCAACCAGCCTGTTATGCTGTGAATTTCAAAGCAGAAGGGGTTCTCCCTTCTAGTTTTGCTCTCTCGTAGCTCTTAGATCTAAGTCTCATGATTTTTTTTTTTAGTTCTCTTGGAATTCTTTCTTCCCAGCAGCTGGAATGAGTGGGGAGGAGCATGTTTAATTCACAAGGCTTTTGGGTCCCAAGATAACACGAAATCACAGGAAACAGGGATTTTTGAGAGCCAAGGACACCTGAGTGAGGCTAGGTGAGAAATGAACTCTTCGACTAGCTGTTCTCCTCTCTCAGGAAAGAAGATGTTCCTTCTCAGGCTCCCCATATCATGGCCATCCACGCTTTTCAAACCAATGTTCCGTAATTTCTGGTTGCTTTCCCATATGGTTATCATCAGTTGTTACAAACATGATCTAACATAATCCACACGGCCACTCTTCGAGGTAGGCAGGGCATCATCATCACCATTTTACAGATGAGGAGGCTTAGTGTAGTTACGTGACTTGTCCAAGGCCACCGGGCCGGTTCCATGCAGGCCCTGCCTACATTGCCTCTAACATACCACCCGTGGCTTTCCGAGCAGCCTATCTACCAGAAAGTAGACCCAGCAAGTAAACGCCATTGCTCAGCCATTGTAATAAGAATGGATTTGGAGAACTCTGTGCCCTAAGTCACTAATAGTTACTGAGGGGAAGAGAAATTCTGATTCACTCTTCCAACACTTGACCCCAGTTCAAGAGCCTCACAAGAGGGTAGATTTTAGGAAGAGTCTCAGATTATGAAGGGGCTCCAGGTGGAAGCAACGTGGGCCATTCCTGTGAAGGATGGCCTTTCCTGTAGTATTTTTAGAAGTGGACCAGAATGCGTAGATTGGTGAGATAAGATCCTAAAGCTAAAATGACACAGGACGGAAAAGTTCCTGTGGAGCAAGTGCTACCAGAGCAGTCACCTGTCCTCAACTTGAGGGGTCACAATGCTGCCTTTGTGCAATAAAGTAGGGATCAACAATTTTTTTTTCTATAAAGGGTCAAGTAATATTTTTGATTTTGAGGGTCACACTGTCTTTTTCACAACTACGCAACTCAGCCTCATAGTGTGAAAGCTGCCACAGACAATACATGAATGCATGGGTGTGGCTATGTTCTAACAAAGTTTTATCTAAAAAATATAGGCAGTGGACCATGTTTATCCCTGAGGCTGTAGCTTGCCAAACTCTACTCAAAAGCTCAGACGGCACATCGCATGAGAAATACTAGACAGTGAAAGAAATCTGGGGAGGTTATTCACGCAAATTCCTGCCATGTAATTCAATTCTATGCAACAAAAATCCTCAAGTGTTTAAGGGATCCGTTGGAAGAATGACTTGCTCGGTTCTTAACATAATTTCAGCGTCATCTCAAACAGTATCTTTTTAGAGGGATGAGAGAGACGAAATGCTATTGTCACTGACCGCAATGGCCAGATGTTCAAGTGGCCCAGAAAACCATCATCAACAACCACCACCCTCTTTGCTCCGGGGACTCGAAAGAGTCCACTAACCATTGGCAGGGGAAAAAAAAGAATAAGGTTACGGGAAGCCCCTCTGGTGGCTGAAACCAACGATTCTGAGGTACAGATTGTGGGATGAGACTGGCAAAGAAAAGAAAAGCCTGTCACAGAAGGAATGGGAGGGGGAAGGAAGATAAAGAAGCTATGTCTTGATGACTGGCCTAATATCAGAGCCAATCTGAGGGCCTGGGCTGTCCTACAGGCCATGACCGAGAGGATTCTCCTCTCCTTCTGTAACAGGCAGGCATCCGACTCCAACCCCTTCCTTGGGAATTCCAGAGGCCCTGGATACGGGCCCCACCGGGATGGCCGAGAGGCCTACGCACCATGCAGCTCTGTCATATTCTGCCCAGACGCGGACAAACTCGTCCAAGTGGTGAGGCCCTAAGATGGAGGAGTCCCGAGTCAGGTACTCAAAGTTGTCCATGATGACGGCCACGAACAGGTTGAGCATCTGGAAGGCAAGAGGGAGAAGAGGAGTTAGGGGAAACCTAACGCATGAAAACAGGCTTCAAGGCAAATCAAGAATTCAGAAGTCTGCGAGGCCGGAGCTCCTAACGAAAGCACTGCTGACCTCGCTGTTTCCATTCTAATTTCCACACACTTCCTTGTGTGAGCCTCAGCACGTCACTCTTCAGGACCACTTTCTATTTGCAAAGAACTCCACAAAAAGTCACTTTATTATCAGTTCGGTTAATCGAACTGATTTGCAGCAGAGGGGGCCACAACAGCGACAACATTCTCAAAGTCAAGGCCTGACACCAACCCTCCCTTCTAGCCTCCCCCGGCCCTGTCCCTTGCTCCACAAAAGGAGCCGTCAAGAGAACCAGTGAGGTGTCCCAGAGCTCACTGCAGGGCTTCCTGTGTGATGGCCTGTGGCTGTTCATGCCCTCAGTCCCTGTCCTCTCGCTTATTTGTTCAACCACATTTCTTGTGCACCCACCGCGTTGTAGAGATCCAGATGCTAAGGATGGGAAATAAGAAAGCTGTTGTCCAGAGATACATTCCTGTGCCTCGCACATTGCTTAAAACACAGCAAGCCTTCCCTAGGTATTGGTACTTGAATATTCTTAAAGACTTACGTAGTATTTAGCAGAGACTGTGATGTATCAGGAATATACAAATGCTATAAATCTTTTTAGGAGCCATGAAAGAAGCGTATGCAGGTTACACTGGGATCAGAAAGGAGTATGGATGTGAATTTCATATAATCTCCAGTTCCTGAAATATCATCCATCTTTTGACTTTTTCCATAACCATGTAAGAATGTAAAACCCAGGGTGCCTGGGTGGCTCAGTGCGTTAAAGCCTCTGCCTTCGACTCAGGTCATGATCTCAGGGTCCTGGGATCGAGCCCTGAGTCAGCCTCTCTGCTCTCTCTCTGCCTGCCTCTCTGCCTACTTGTGATCTCTCTGTCAAGTAAATTAATAAAATATTTTTAAAAAAAAGAAAGAAAGAATGTAAAACCCACTGGTATAGCTCAGTGGCCATACAAAAAGTGGTGGCAAACTGGATTTGGTCCTTGAGCTATAGTTTGCCCATTTCTGGTCTAAATTATGAGGAAGCCACAGAATTCACCAAAAGCGTTTATAGTAGGGGAGAGACCAAGGTCTGTTTCATCCAGAAAGAACCCTTGGCAGCAGTGCAGAGGGTGCCCAGGAGATCTGTGGGGAGAGTTCTGCGGTGCTCCTGGACCAACCCAGTGGGGACAGTTGAAAATCAAAGGACATGGAGGACATGGAATTGACAGAACTTGAGCACAGTGAACACACTCTGCCGTTGCTTCTTGGCTGCCTAGCGCTTGTTTACTGTATGTCTGGTCTCTTGCGGACCACACCCTCTGCCTATTCCCAGTCAACATGCTTCAGTGGGGCACCACCTGTGACCCGTGCCTCAGCCATTGAATCCCATTCCCCTGGGCCACAGTGATTGGTGATCCAATCCCGGCCAACAAAATGGTATTGGACCTTCCGGGCAACAGACTTGTTTTTCCCTGTCAGTCTTGAATGTGTGAGGACTGGGGTCTAGAACTGCTGCTACCACCATCTTGGAGCCACAGGTTGGGGTGTTTGAGGAAAGAGCTCTCGCGGAGGAGCCTGGAGGAAGAGAGCCATACGCAGAGAAAGAAACCTGCTTATGCCTCTCCTGCCCCCAGTGTCTTTCATTTATATGTGCCTGTAAAATCCCTTTCTGCTTAGGCCAGGGGAAGCTGGGCCTTCCGTCACTCACGAGTGAGAGAGTCCTGCCTGAGACACAACTGGCTGATGAGGTGAGAGAGGAGGCGCCGTTGTTTCCCAGGTGGATGGAGGTGCCAGAGAAGCGGGCGGCCTGTGAGGTAAGGAGAAAGTCAGGTGCCTGGGTGGCTCAGTCGGTTGAGCATCTGCCTTCGGCTCAGGTCACGATCCCAGAGGCCCAGGATCAAGTCCTGCATCAGGCTCCCTGCTCAGCAGGGAGTCTGCTTCTCCCTCTGCCCCTCACCCCACTCTCATGCTTTCTCTCGTTCTCTCTCTCACTCTCAAATAAATAAAAATCTCTTAAAAAAAAAAAAAAGATAAGGACAAAGTCTGTAGACAGGATGTGGCTGGAGTCCTCTCCATGAGTCTTTATGGAGAGATGGCCACCTGTACCCTAACAACCCCTCTCATTCCTGCCCACCTGCCTCCGTCCCGCTGCCTGGGATATACGTGGGTGCCTGGAGGTCTGGCTCCTGGAGGTGGGGTACAGGGCCCTCAACAGCCCGTGGAGCCACCCTAACACGCCTGCACTGCCTTCCCGCAGACCTCACCGGTGTGTGAGGGAAATAAACGTCTCCTGATTAAGCTGCTGTCTGGGGAGTTCTGTTCCGGGCCGCTGAACCTAAGCCCAGCATGGGTCGGGCCTTTCTCTCTGTCACTGACATGGGAGCCACAGTGAACATGTTCCATCACTGCCTGGGTTATGAAGGGGTTTCTACATAGCCACACATGTGTTTTACACTCCTTTCATAGTACTTATTACTAACGCGAACAAAATCATTGTTTTATATTCATATAGTCTTTCAGAGTGGGGTGTGCACACTCAAACCTATTATTTGTTTTAACGCTGCTCTAACCTCGTGAGGCAGACTTAATTACCATCAGCCCTTCGAGGACCCAAGTGCTTCCTAGACACGTCGTGTACTCTCAGCTCCAGGCACACAGCCTGGCACATCACGGTGAACCAGTAAATCTTTCTGGAGCGGCTGGTTTGAGCGAAGAAGCTGCATGACTTGCCCAAGGTCACAAAGTCAATCTCCCGTCCGGCTGAGATTCGAAAGCAGATCAGCTCAGGCTGAATATAGCCTCTTTAAAAATAACACGAATGTGAATTATGCAGCACCCTCCATCTCCAAATTCTCAAAGTACCTTTATAGTCTCTAATGAATTTTCCAGTTATATCTTCAGTTTCTTTTTAAATATTTATCATTAAACACTTACATCATGGAGGACAAAACCGAAGTGTCCACATGCCCTTCTCGATGGTCCTCTGTGTCACCCGACAACAGCCCCATCAACAAACACCGACACGCTTGTGGGTCTTCCTCCCTTTGCCTCAGGTTGACAGAGAGACTGAAACCCACTCACAGCTTCACCCCCATACCTCTAAGATGCTGTTCTGTGTTCTTTTCTTCTTTTCATTGAAAAACCTTTCACACCCACAAGAAGGGAGTGTATTAAAAACACATGTACCCACTCACCATGCAAATAATACCCTTATTATCAAGCTGTTTTCCCTCCCATTTACAGAAGCTACAGCAGGGAAAGTGTCTGACCATGCTAGGACAGCAGCAAAGCCAAGACCACACAGCGCAGGCTACCTGAGCCTCCAGCAGGCTCACTGCCTTGCTAGGTGAACCTGCCCACCACTCTTAGAAGCCACACCAGAGAGCTTCTCCACCACACCAGCCAGCAGGATACACGGCAAATCCCTCGCAGTCACTTCAGAGAGGCAGAAATGCCTGGACGTGACCTAATTCATCTGCTGACACATGGCTGTGAGGTTAACCACTTCTCAGGGGCACCGCTTTAGTTTCAGATTTTTTTTTTTAGATTTTTATTTATTTATTTGACACAGAGAGAGAGCACAAGTAGGCAGAGGGGCAGTCAGAGGCAGAAGCAGGCCGCCCGCCGAGCAGGGAGCCCGACTCCCTGAATCCCAGGACCTGGGACCATGACCTGAGCTGAAGGCAGACGCTCAACTAACTGAGCCACCCAGGCGCCCCTAGTTTTGGATTCTGTTCAGCCAGTGACATGACCAGTGAAGCCAAGCTGAGAGATGTCAGGGAGGCTAGAAACACCAGACTGACCCTTTAATGGATCTGGCAGGACCTCATCTAGGGTTACGCAGCATAGAGACTTTGGGAGTCCGGGTGCTGATTCACGGTTTCTCCCAAAGAACAGATTAAGAAGGCACCTAGGGCTTCTCACCATTTTATAAGTGGGCGTGTCCCACATATGTCACTCAATATTTACTAGTGCCCAAAGCGATCCTTTCACGTCTGTCAAGCTGGCCAACTGTCATCAAACATAATGACATAAGTCAAGAGACCGCATCTGTGACACTGTATTTAGTCACCACTCTACTCCTATTAATCCTATCACTTCCTATTTCCAAGGTACCTTTTCGCGACAGTTTGAAAGGCTCCAAAAGAGAGCTAAGATATTCTTAGCTCTACTTGTAAGATAAAATACCTGAGGTACAGAGAAGAGAGATGTACTCTGGGTCACAACAGAGCCAACATGAAACTCAATACTCGATTCCCTAAACTCCACCCCACTCATCATTCTTTCTCACAGCAATCCTTCCCTAGAAGCAACAAAATCTGCTTGGTGGCAGCCATGGGAAGTCACTCACTGGGGAGTCCACTAGGCGTCCTGGCCTTCAAGAGTTCCTTGGGGGATGGGATGAGGTGGGAGAGGGGAGGCGAAGGGACGGCCCGCCACATCTCGAGCCAAGAGTGCAGGGTTTACTCACCAAGAAGGAGCAGAAGAAGATGAAGGAGACAAAGTAAACATAGGCCAGATCTGTGCCACAGCGCTCATTCTCATTCTGCCCCGAAGGAGCAGTGGTGTCTGGCTCGCAGCCTTTCTCCCCAAGGCACGACAGCATTATCTCCTGCCAGGCCTCGCCTGTGGCACTCCTGAGCCCCAAAGACATTTTGGTTAGTAGTAGCTGGTCTGCGTGTCTCATCTTCTCTTTGGTCCTCCTTCCCGCCTCACCCCTCCCTTCCTCTTCCCTGTAGGGTTCCTCCGTCTAGTACTCTCCATCTGGAGATGGAACATGCCAAGGAGGTCTCTCTTGGGCTCTGGCACCCCACCCACTGCTTCTCTGTTTTTTTCAGAAGTGTCTGATGACAGTGGTTGAGACACTGGTGGGACTAAGACCCCACACAAACCTGGTCATCCAGGGTTTCAACCCTTAAATGGAATTCGATCTGGAGGAAACTGTCCTCACCTTCCCCACTCAGAGTCCTGGCACACATGTTCTAAGCCTGCAGTCTACAAATTATCTACTGAGTCAGAGACGCTGCGGAGACTTCCTGCTGTCATCGGAGCCGGTTTTCAGAGCCAGTGCCCCTCCCACCTCCGCCTCTACTGTATGTCTTCATAGGAGCAGAACAAGCAGAATAAAGAGACAAATAGGAGGAAAAGGCAGACTAACTGTCTCCCTCGACAAGAGAGTTCCTGCTACAATAGTTCCGCATCCAGATACCTGAAGAGTAACATGAGGGACCCGAAGAAACTCCGGAAGTTGTTGTGTCGGTTGATGTGACTCTCCTCATCTAATTTTATGTTTCCGAACACCTTGAAAAGAAAAAACCACAACAAACAAAGAGCATTACCGGCTGTGTCATGTGTCATGCACATCAATATTAGCCGCACCTGCCTCTACTAGGGTTGGCAAACCCATATGTGTGGCCCTTCTCAATGGCCTAATCCTGACACAGGCAGGATTAGACCCAGACAGGCTGGTGGACCCCATGTTCCCGGCCTGCTGTAAAGAAGTAATTATGTTCTCCACTGTAGCAAAGGGGATCCAGGGCCATAGAAGGCAAGATCTTTTTGAAGTCACTCTGCCTGTAGGTAGTTCCTCCCACACCTAAAGGTCTCTTAATTTCCATGGTACCTGTCACCAGGGTACTCAAGCAGTCTGTCAAAGACGTACCCCATCACAGAAGTGCACGGAAGGAACCACCCCTCCCTTCCTGTCTCTGGTAGTAATGATGGGAGCGTGCGTCTTTGCAGAAGATGTGATTTACGTCTTGGACAGATATTGCGCTAGAATTTGTAAGCTGTGTGGGTCAGAGAGAGGCATCTCAATCTTCCTTGGATATGTTCCTATCCAGAATGTCAAACTGAGAAGGTCAGTACATCTATAATCTAGTCCACAAGAACGAAGGCACACGAGGTCAAGTCCTGACCAAGAGGATGAAGGAAGTCAGGACAACCGGATACTAAGAAAAGGAGAAATAAGATGCATTTGGGTAGATCTGGCTACGGAATGAGTTTATAAATCTGCTGTCGGTTGTTGAGCTCGGAATGTGGTCACTATGCAAATTCATGGGAAAAAAAAAAAAGAGGGAAAACTCAGAGATATTTGTCCATAGACAGTGAATGGTGTTGAACTCTTAGAGCCTAAATATCTTCGGATGAGAAGGGCACCCCTCCACCTGCACTACCCAGCCCTAACCACGTTTCAGGTGTCAGGATCTAGTCTCACAAGTCAATGTTGGCATAACCGAAGGCTTACAGGTCACTTTCCCAGCCTTTTGAGACTGTTTCCAGCCTATACATAACATGCTTCAGTTTATCCAATAGATGCTAAATGGAACACATTCTCCCCCCATTCCCTGAACAGTTTTGAGAATGTGCAATTGAGGAACAATCTCTGCCCCCAGCTATTTTGCTCAAATAACTCCCACTGACACCTGCTTTGGGAATTTGTTCTCAACACTGTTTTTCAAAACCCAAATACTACTTGTCTCTCAGGGAGAATGGAAGTGGCAAGCGAGGCAGCACCGGGGAAAAAGGGAAAGGAGGAAGATAAGAAGGTGGAGGCCCCACAAACAGAAATAGTAGGACTGAAAAAGTCCCCCTTAAATTTAGTTCCAGGCACTCCAGGAGAAAACTGTCCTACATCCTTGCCTATGTTCACATCCTGTCTCTCCTTTTCACCCTCTTGGGCTAACATCCACGATTTACCCCTCATTGATCACATCCACACAACTTACTGTGTGTGTGTGTGTGTGTGTGTGTGTGTGTGTGTGTGTGTGTGTGTTTCCTACCTATGACAATCCTGAAGCCATCATTAACTGTTCTCATTATGATTTTCTCAAACACTTGATCCAGTCATCAACTAGTTGGAGGCCATGCTGGGATTTTGCATGAGGCATGTGTCTCACAGTCAAAGAAACTGAAGCTATTTTAAATCTACTCTAGTTTTCAAGCCAAAAATATATAAATGTATATTTATTGTGAAGGAAGTTTTTATTTTATTTTTTTTTAGCTTTCACTTAGCTCTTGTCCCAAACCAAATTTCTTACACCAAAAGGCTTGAAAGAGAAAGAAGGGACACCGAGTCCCACCGGAAAACTTAATGGAAGTATAAGCTTAAATCTACTTTCACTTGGAATCACAGAACTTAGGCACATAAAAGGACCTGTGAAGATGTCCATCCAACTCCTGACCAAGTCTGCACAGCTGGTCAGTGCAGGAGCTGAGGCTGAAAGCCTCACCTTCTAATGATCTGTGGCCCCAGGACTCATTTCCATACCCAGCAAGTTACTCCTTCCTTCTATCTTCAGATCCCTCTGCAAAGCTCTCTCTTCTTCTAAGATGCATGTGAAAGTTCAGAATAATGGTTCTTCTTCTCATAGATTCATCCTGTTCCTATTTATCTTTCCAATATGGGTCTCCTGCCTTTGTGTTTCTGTTTGGATGGATCCCTCTGCTTTGTTATGACTATACCAGATACAACTTCTCTAGTCACAAGCTAGGTGTCAGCAGTGTGCTTGGTGTGGGGTCTCTATCATGGACCAGGAGGAAGAAGGCCATCTAAAGGCAAATCACAGTGGGAAAGCCATTTGTGTCCCTGTGTAATGGAAACAGGGCTCTTATTTTTTTGAAAAGAAGTCTAGGGACAGTAAAATATTAGACACTGCAGTTATTGTGAAGACCACAATTTCATGAGTGAACAACTCCCACATCCCACTAAAGGGTCAAAGAAATACTTGTATTTGCTTGTTGGTGGGAGGAGAGAACATGTAGTACAGTAAGAATATGGGCTGTGTGGCAGACAGAGCTAAATTTAAATCTCAGCTCTCCCACTTACTGAGGCCTCGAACATGTTATAAGTTACTTAACGATGCTAAGCATCAATGGAGTCAATGAAACCCACCCATAAGCATTTTCACATCGCTCCTGAATACATTAGTCATATACTGTGTGTGTGCCTGCAGACAGGGCAGAAGGATGGGGATAAGAGCACACATTTAGGACGGTGTCTGGCATAGTCAGGCATCCAAATGATGGTAAACAGTCTTATCATCATTATCCGCAATATCAAGAACAGTTTAGTACTGAAGATGGTGTTATTCTAGTTTATTATGATTGATGATGAAAAGGAGGTAAGAGCTATTTTAAGTACGGGCAAAAATTGATTAAGTTTCTGTTTGGCTGTTCAAGAACATTTAAATTCTAGAATCAATTGTTTGACAGTTAGAAGGGCCTTAACAGACATCATCAAGCCGATGAGCAATTTCAGCAGGGGACTCCCTTGCCCTGATGCTGTCATAACATCTTTTCTGAATTATCCTCATTGCAGGAGAACTCACTACTTCTCAACCAAGACTCATACTTTTTGACATTTGACATTCTGCTTCTTTTAGAGGACAAAAATCTCTCCAGGAATGGGGTTAGAAGATGGATAACATTAAGAAGTGCCCACAAGAAAGAGGAGCAAAAAGAAGAGACATTTCAGAGATGTTCTAGAAAAAGGCTGCGGACACGGCGAGCCTGGGAGATGTGTGCAGTGGCCCCAGATGGCAGGTACTGTTGAGAAGACAGCTGGCAGTCCAAAGGCGGCCAGACTGGCTGACTGCAGGAGACTGCCACTTGGCTGAATTTCCATGCCGGGGTTTAGTCTCCACATCTCCAAGTCAGAAAATTCTCCTCCCCTAAACAGGCAGGAAATCCAGTGTGTCTAACTGGATTGATTCCTGGGATGAGCTGCTGGCTGTTTATAGGAGTCCATTGGCCACAAATGACAGTCACTTTAGAAAGAAATTATGGCCTCTTCTGCTCGGTGGGCCTCTAGCGACCTGAATAAATGTCTAGGGTGGGAACTTGATCCACTTCTCAACTCTGAAACTGGAAAGGATGTGGTAACCCAAGAGAACTGTCCAGGAAGCTGCCTGGCCCTTTGATAGGAATCTGCAGGCACATGGCCCTTGGGCATCCCTAGGATTAGGCCGGCTACTAGGAGCTCTGGGAGTGTTCCCAGTCATAAGTCTTAGGGCATAAGTTTCAGCCATTTAAGACTTAAGACACATTTTGTATTGCTGTATACAAGAGAACAACCATCTGACTTTCTTTTAGGTCTAGCTCAAAAATGGGAGATCCTGAGACAAGGAACATGGTGAGCCTCGCCTTCAAACTATTATGCTCAGGCTGATAAGCCAGTGACAATCTGGGCAATACCTGTCCCCCGCCAGGCCCCTGATACATGAGCTCACCTGCATCCCAATGATGGCATAGATGAAGAAAAGCATGGCAATCAAAAGGCAGACGTAGGGGAGGGCCTGGAAGGAAAGCAGAGACAGGACCATAAATTCAGAGGCAGACAGCTCCCAGGCTCCACAATCTATAGTCACCAGCACTACTAGAATTCTTGCCCTGAGGCTGATTTAAATGAGGTTGTGGGGGCTGGGACTCTCTATTCCCCCGGGGGCTGTGCTCTTGCAGAATGCCCTACTTTTGCAGAGGGTCCTGTCCTCTGACAGGTAAGCTGTTGTCTAAAGAGACGTCTGTCATTTACCTTCCGTCAAGGATACTCACTCAACCAGAAGTGCGGCCCAGATCTCCCAGGAGAGCTGGGGAAACCTCCTGGGCTTAGGATGCACCCCACTTTGCATTGCAGAATATTAATAATGTGGGTAATTGTGATGTAAACTACACAGTAAGTACCTAGCTTTGGCTCCCAAATCCCTGTATTACCCTTTCCCATCCTTCACTCAATGCCAAGCCCATGATGGAGAATCTGGGAGCAAAGTGAATAGGCTGAGAATCTCAGTTGTTCATCGTGTCCTAGAAAGCACCTTCGTCTTCTGATGAGACCTCTCTTTCCAGTGTTTAAGCCTCCTGACACTTCATTATGTGTCATGCGAAACTCCAAAAAGCCTTTCAAAGGTCAGCCACTGCAACACCCTGCCGTGAAGCCACGTAGCACAAAATCCCATAGGGTGCAAGCTGACTGCCACTCTGGGATGATAACATTTCAGTAAGGTGGACAATGGGGCAAGCGAAGGAGATGTAAGGTAGGGAACTGCCCTCTGGCTGGGGGAGGATGTAAGGCAATTTGGTTTTAGGGTTAGGGTGCGTTCTATAATTCTGGAGTGAGCTCAGTGCGGACATGGAATTCCGCCTCTTTCCTTGACCACCCACTCAGCTCCCTGGAAGACGGTGCAACTATGAGCCTCCACTTTATCTACTGTGTGCAGCACGAATCCCACGAGATCAATTGAAGGCTTTCAGACTGCAAGGGCAGGGCTTATCAACAGAGCCAGCTAAATGAAGAGCCTTGGGAGACTTTTATAACTTGAAAAAAGGATAAAATTAAAATGCAGCTGAGAGTTGCTAGGAGAATCCCCTCCCCAGTAAAGTGCTGACTCCCAAGGTCTATGAAGAGAAAAGTCTGCATTTCAAGGGGCCATGTGAAGACTCCGTCTGCTGGTAGAAGAGAGAAGTGAGATAGGTTTCTTACAGCTCGAGGTGCTGCTACCTTCTCCACCTTCTGCTTACTTTCTGCCCTTATTCCATGTCTCCATTCCCTAGCTCATCTCTCTCTAAGCCCAGTTTTTGGAAAAAGATCAAAGGTACATTCTGATCATCTCTCTTATCATGCTATAAATTCTAACTCAGGAAAGGAAAAATGGGGAAGAATGAAGTAGGGGTCCGTGGTGGAGAACTGGGGGCTATGCTCATGGCTGGTGGGGGGGCGGGGGTGCCCTTTATACTCTGTGGCACCCTGCTATGTATTTACAGAGGCAGCCTTTGTAAAGCCGACTGTAAGAAAACAATTTCTCTACTGAGTCCTGGGACTGTTCCAAAAGGGAAACACCTCTCCATCACAGTGTCACCTGGAGGCAGATGCACCCTGTCTCCACTGTTCTATATTCACTGCAATAAGCCAACCACTTTGCCATCAACTTTTGACGTGCTTTTCTTTGCCCTCAACAGTATGCAGTTTTACAGAGAACTGGTGAGCATGATAATGTGACAGGCTGACATGTATTTCTTGAGAGACTAACTGTAACTTGTTTGGAAGGTCTCAAGCAAAAAGGTTTTAGAAGTACCTTGTGTATCAGACTCTAAATCCAAATTCACCCAAGACTCGGTAAATTCTTACTAAGCTTTTAGATTTCTCCTCTGTCATGTAACTGTGGCAAACTTCTTTTCATCGAGGTGAGGCCTCTGTAGGAGTTAGGACACCAAACAATGACTATGGATACAACCTTGACAATAAAAACGTTGTTGGCAGGAGCCTGAACATCCTTACAACACCTAGTCTCACCTATTAAACCCGCAGGACCTCAATGGAGAATAAGTCAGTAATGACGTGTGCGTTGAACACTTTTCCAAATGATGAGAAACCACTGAATTCACTGGCTGACCCTCTCAGGTTCAATTAAAATACATAAATAATTAAAATAGAGGTGGCAATGGGTAAATTCATGATTTCTCAGCTTTGAATCAATGTCATCAAATTTATTTTTAAAACACATTCACTGAAAAGCTTTTTTTTTAATAAGAGGAAAAATAGTGGGCATTTGAATAGCACTTAGACCCCAAAACTCCAAAAACAAACCATGATATCTGCTAAAGCCTGAAGACACTGAAATGTGTTTGGAAAACTTCTTTTGCAGGAAGTCTCTGCCATTAAAGTCGATTTCAGGTAGTTTTAAACTTCTATTTCTTACCAATACACCTCTGTATGGCCCCATGAGACCATTCAAAGAAGCATATCACATTAGCCTGGCCCAAATATCCTATTAGACTGTAGGACACAGAGGTGACCATGAACACGCTGCACATTTGGTGGGTGAGGAAACACACTGACAAAGACAGGGATGGGACTGTATGACTCAGCCTGCAATCAAACACAGCCCAAGGAGTCCTTTCAAAAACTGTTCATGTGAAATCAAGCCACTGGCAAGTACGTGAAAATTCAGAAGCTGGCTCCTGACAAGATGGGACTGCTTGGGGCTTTTTGGACTATCTGGAGAGGTAGCCCACCTCCTCGGACAAGCCCCAGCCTCCGTGAAGAGAAGACAAGGGAGTTACAAAGTGGAGGTGTTTTTCTAGAATGAGATTCTATCCAGTTGGGCAGGAGCTGCCCGGCTGAGCTGCACTGGGAGAACCGCTGCCTTCATTGAATGTGTCTGACAAACACTCATTCCTGGAGGTCAAGGGACCTGGGTGATGACAGTGTGGGGCCAGGCGGTTCCATCCAAAAGACAGAGAGGAAGAGCTGCTGCGCTTACCTTAAAGGACTGCACAAAGGTCCAGAGTAAAATGCGGATGGTGTAGCCCTGCCGGAGAAGCTTGATGAGGCGGGCGGCTCGGAAGAGCTTCAGAAAGCTCATGTTGAAGCCACTGGTGTTCACCAGCTGGTGGACCAAAAGGAACCTCATAAGTAGTGACATTATGATCATTTAGAAAACACTAAGCACTAGTATTTACATATTTATCCCTCATTCTGATATAAAATATGACATGGATTCTGTCTTTTGTTTTCAATCCCATTTCCAAATGATGAGCCAGCGAGAACCCTCTCCCGAGCCTTCCCAGGCCTGGCTAGGGTGTGGCTCGTACCCCCCAGAAGAGTATCCTGTGTGTATCAGACGAAAGCAGCCTTTCTAGTCGCCCAAGGGTCTCTAGTGCTCCCGACTGCACTTGGATGCCAGCGAGGCAAATGAGTAATCCCTCTAGCACGTATGATGCCCATGCACACATCTGATGAGAGTTACAAGGAGCTCTCCAAGTGGTCTTTAGAATAAACAATTTTAGGGAAACAATTCAGATAAAACAACTTTGAGCGCAATGATACTATGCCTCTTTTGTCATTCAAGGTTGTGCACACTAGCCCTCTTCTGGTACTATTGCACTGACCCCACTGGGTAGCTGATGTTGAGTCAAGCAGATGAAACAAAACCTCCCATGAGACCCAGTGCCACTCCAGGGTTTGCAGCTCGGGAATGAGGAAATGAACTCCCAGCTCTTAGAGGGCTACGCATTTGGTTTGATGAGTTACAAATGGACTGTATGCAAGTATGGGCACACACCCACTGTAACTGGGTGCCTTAGTCGGTTGAACGTCTGCCTTTGGCTCAGGTCACGATCTCAGGGTCCTGGGATCAAGCCCTGTGTCAGGCTCCCTGCTCTGAGGGGAGTCTGCTTCTCCCTCTGCCTCTGCCCTTCTCCCTGCTTGTGCTCACTCTTTCAAACAAACAAATCTTTTTAAAACAATGGACGGCATACACAGAGGATTCTTTTATGCTACTTCAGGGCCAAGCTTAAAGACAAGGATGTACGAGCCACTCACCTTGCTGTCTGTCAGAATGATTTCTGTGATACTGCCAATCACAGTGATGAAGTCAAAGATATTCCAGGTGTCTCGGAAATAGTTCTGGCGTGTGAATTCAGTCATGGGAGCACCAGAAAAAAGAGGAAAAGAAGAAAAAAATGGAGAAAAGACATCTTTCATTACATCAGTTGTCACTTGGAATTAAAACTTACCAATTCACATACAAGGTCATTCTAATTTTGGTTTTAGTTTCTTATTTCTAACTGGAAATGCTATTTCTTTACTGATTTGGGAATTTCTCATTTGGGAAGCAGACTTCTCACTACTTGAAGACCTTGTTTTTGAAGCTATCACTAAAAAAGCTACATAAAAAACTATGTAAGAAAGAGATTTAGGGCCAAGCACATTATAAAGTCCCAAAAAGGAAAGATCGTCATCCCCACTTATAAGGCAATAAAGTTATTCACAATATTACTCTAAGGTTTTCTACAACTTTTAAATTGTCTATATTATATCATGTGACCCTATAAACATACACTTCTGACTTTCAACTATCAATAAGATTCACAGAGACGTCTTAAGTCATTAAAGGCCAAAAGATGTGCCAAAAATCTTCTCCTAACTCCACAGGGCGACAGGACGAATAGACTTCATCCTTCCCTTCTTTCTCGGCTCTGTTACACCTTTTGAGTAATAAAATGAGTGGGTCGAAGGAGTTGGAGGAGAAATAAAGGACCTGGAAAATCCACCAACCATGTAACACTCTGCTTAACAGAGAGAGTAAGTAGGCTCTGCGCCCATCTCCAGCGCTCAGGTGAACACAGACCTTGGACTATATTCCTTAAAAGAAACAGTATACTTGGGTTTCCAAAGTCATCGGCTTGTCCTTGGGCAGTACCTCCCATAAAAGACCCTCAGAGCACTGCTGAAGCCAATCCCCAGCAACCGCCACAATGAGCATTAGTGACTTTTACGTATGTACCAGATGAGGGCTAGGCCCTTGGAGTTCTTCCAGTTTGTTTCTCCCAGGGACCCTATGGGTAGGTCATGATCAATATCCTCAACACGCTACGTCCATAAAATACCCGGTGGCAGGGCTGGCAAGAAGAGTGGGCAGAGACATGCAAACAGTGAGAGCAAAAGGGTGTGGTGAGAGCAAAGCTTTCTTTCTTTCTTTCCTTCTTTCTTTTTGAGAGCGTGGGTGTGGAGGGCTGGTGCGGGCAGAGGAAGAGGGAGGGAGAGAATCTCAAGCAGACTGCCTGCTGGGCATGGAGCCCCACAGAGGGCTCAATCCCACGACCCCAAGATCATGACCTGAGCCAAAATCAAGAGTCAGACGCTTCACCAACTGAGCCACCCAGGCGCCCCACAAAGTTATCTTTAATGAGCACCTACTCAGGACTACAGGCTTAGATGCCTTGGGTACAACAAAGTACCTAAGGCCATAAGACAGCTATTGTGATCCTCATTTTGAATGACAAAACTAAGGCTTAGAGAGGCTTGTATGATTCCAAAACCAGGGACACCTGCTAGGCGTATAGAGAAACAGGGCACACAGCCTCACAAACTCACTTTTCCAAGAAGAATACCTACTTCCTCAGGAGTAGAACCAAGTTGAGTCTCTGAGTTCCTCAGTTCTCAGGGCTCTCCTAGTCCCAACCTGGGCCAAGCTTCTTAATTCTCGGATGGGCCCCCATACAGTAGAGAGAACACGAATCTAGGTCTCAGAGGAGAGGGGCTCTGGATTCCAGTGGAAGGGGGGTTATGCCAAAATATGGCTTAGAACAGCACCGTGTATGTAGACCAGTAGATCGGTGTGGACAGACGGTGGGTTTCAAGTCAGATTAGACCAGGATCTAAACGCTGGCTCTGCCTTTTAGTAAGCTTGGGTCAACTATTGAATCTTCTTGAGTCCTAGCCCATCTGGAAAAGAAACTGATAACGCCTATCTAAGTAGAGCTGTTATGAAGCTAAAATGAGTAATATATAAAGACTTCTGTACTTAATATGGCAACCCATGTTCATTCTCTCCCTCTTTATCCTTCTTCCTTTTTTATCCCCATCCCACTTTCCATTTCCACTGCCTTTTACTGTGTCGTCTTTAAAAAGCCGCACAATTTTTCTGAACGTCAAGTTCCTCATTCAAATTAACAACGTCAACAATGTTAATGATGGCATCTGCCATGTGCATTTCAGAATATTTGACAAGATCTAACAAAATAGTATATGTTGGGATATTCTGAAAACCTGGAGTACTATAGCAACGTAAAGACTAACTTGGGAGTAGTGGTGTCTTTTATCATGTGAAAATGCCTCTAGATCTTGAATGAAAATATGAAGGTAGGGTGGGAAGGAGGCAGGCTTTGGGGCCAAGTCTGGTTAAGCTTGTAAGTATGTATTCAACGTTCACCATAATTAGTGCACAGTTGGGGACTTAAGTCAAAAGACAATGTCAACAGCATATGTAAGTAATCAAGATGCATAGAAAACCTTTCCCTGTTGCGGCACCAGCCTGTCCCTCACTCTGCTCAGAGCGAGGCTGGGTTGTAAATGCATCTTTGTTGGTGGTAGTTTCTTTTTACTCTTTTATTTCCCCAAGTCTCAAAATACTCAAAGGGGAGTCAAGCGAGCAACAATACAGCCACCTGCAATGGGTTCCCTTCAACTCCCCTCCCCAAACCATCAAGTTAATGACTTTTCAAAGAACCATTAGGAGACCAAAAGCAACCACCACAGTCAACACTCAGCAATTATCAAGCCCAGCCCAGAGGCCCCGCTAAAGCTGCTATCAGACAAACCCTTATTTGGATAATAAACAAAGTTTCTCTTCTTGCAGGGAAAGCCAGCCACATACACACACACACACACACACATATTTGAAATGGTAGCTCACACACTGAATAAGTGTGAAACAGCTGTCAAGTGGATTTGTCCGCATCCCACTGATCTCACTGTAAACGCTTAAACGAGGAGGGGGGTGGCAGAGAGAACTCTTGTGTTTATAGGACACCGAAGTGAAGGGCTAGGTTTGCTTAACGCTGCTGAGAGGAGAGGCATGAATGTGCAAGCAATTGTAATTAATAGTTGAAGAGAAGGAAAATACTCATACAAGAAAAACTCGGTCCAACCCTCTGCAAACCTAATTCCAGCATACCTACCTACCTGCCCATTTACCTTTCTCTCCCTCTCCCTCTCTCTTTCTCTCTTTGTCTCCCTCCCTCTCACACACACACACACTTTAATGGTCATGAACCTTTGTAAGCTTAAGTAAAAAACATTTATTTTTGTTAGCAGAAACTGTGCTTCATATAACTAATGGGAGAAAGATGATTAGGTAAAATCTAGTATCTGCTCTGTTTGAGGGTGACAGGGACAGACATGTTCCCATCTGAATCCTAAAATCTTATACCTTTTACCAGTCAATACACATTCAAGGCTTATTAGTCCAATCTTTGTTTTGCTCTTTATCTACAAATAAATTGCAGTTCTCATAAGAATTCTGTCACTCCTCGACCACTGACAGAACCTGCCAAGACCAGAGCCAACGGCTGCATGAGTACGGAGCTGGGGATCTGGTCTCCTTTCCCCTTTCTCCTAATACCCTCACGCATCCTCTTGTCTCTCGGGCAGTTTACTGAGCAGTTGAAACAGGCCCACCATTAGGTCAGGTGTGTGAACTGTTTCTGGAAGAGTCGGAACCACCCCCCTTCCCACAAAGGCCGGGAGTGCCTCCAGAAGGAAGGGAAGACAAGTGCGATGCTGGGGCACAGGCCACGCCATACCAAGAAGCCAAATGCGATGACTTTTAGGACACACTCCAGGGAGAACACCATGGTGAAGGCAATATTCAGGTACTTCAGGGCCAGCTCGTAGGTACAGGGAGCAGAGTAGTACTGCCAAGAAGAGAAAAAAGGAGAAAAAGAATCAAACCCTTAAGGTGTGGGGGGGTATGTCATGTCACCGAGGCTGGCCATCTCTCAACCCTGCCCTTGCGGGCCACTCTGGCGTGCGGTGCAGGAGGCGTGGCGCACGTGCTGGAGAGGAGGGCCATGTAGCCCATAGAGCAGAACAAGTCAACATGGAGAAAACCACAGACCATACCCTACAATGGCTACTTATTAGCAAACATAGCCAGTCGTCCTAGAGATGAAGGTGGGTGGGACAGAAACATTTTCAGGAACCAATCACCATTGATTATTAAATAAGATCACACCTCTTCCAACACTTGGAATGCTCCCTTAGAACCCCCGATCATGTGGCTCTCCAGACATTCCCACTCTGGACTGAATCTGACGGCCATCAGCACCTGGGGCCCTGGGTGCTACTGGGCCACTACTCTAGGGATCGCTCCTTCATGGGGGGTGCTGAACGGGACAAGATCAGAAAGAGATTCCAAAGTGGAGAAGAATGGAAGGAGGCAAGCGTCTTCCCCGTGTCTCAAGCCCTGGGAGGGACTGTGCCCCAAGGCCCCGTCTGCTGAGTACCTCCCCGCCACCACCCACTCACCTTCATCATCAGCACGACGGTGTTCAAGGCGATCATGGCCATGATAGTGTACTCGAAGGATGGGGACACCACGAAGTGCCAGACGCGGTACTGGAATGTATGCCTGTTCTGCGGCATGTAGCGGGTGAGAGGTTTGGCGCTGATGGCGAAGTCGATGCATGCCCTCTGAAGGAAAGTCACAGCTATTAGCCCAAGCTCAAGTTCCCTCAACCTCGCCCAGCCGTGGGCTCTCTGTTAGGTGCTAGAAGAACGGGACAGTGCAGGGAAACCAGGTTCGGGCTGGACAAACGAAGGGGGAGAAGGGCAGCAGGGGTTAGGGGGATGAAAGTGCAGGTGTGTGGTCCCTTTAAATGAGCACACAGACCTGGGCTCTCACGTGGGATGTGGATTTCATGGTGATCAGTCATGTCCTTCACACAGCCTGTGGCCTACACGAGCAGGCAGGAAGCCTTACCCAACGCCCTCAGTTGGAAGTAAAACTATCTCCCCATGCATTCCTATAGCGCTTTATTTGCTCTTGTCTCATAGTCTCAGTTTCTGTTCCATTCCATTACAAAAATAATGAACCCTGCAATGTGCCAGCGCTATGTTTGTTCCTAGAAAAGCTGTACTAAGGAAGCCATATCCCTTATCCTTATAGCAAATAGAAGCCACAGAGGGACATAGACTCATAAGCAAATGTCTTAATGTTGGAATTCTGGCACACATATTTTACTGCCACTTCTAGACTATTCACTGCACAAAGGCAGGGACTATACCTTAATCCTACCAGCTCTCTGTGCTTCATGCTTAGGTCTTAAAAGAGCAGATGTTCAAAAAATATTTATTTAGTGACTGAATAATTAATTTTTACCTTTCCATTTTTTAATAAAGTTTTATTAAATGAAGTTTTAATAAAGTTACGAAAGTCTTCCTTCCTACCACTGTGATTCCAAGCATCCTTTCTGGAAGCCCGGTAGTGCCATGCTCTAGGTCACATGTTTTTACCTCGTTCTTCTCCAGGCTGCACTCCTCCATCATCTTGTCCCCTTGCTCCTGGAAGGTGATGATGATGAGAGCCACAAAGATGTTGACAAAGAAGAAAGGGAAGACCACGAAGTAGACCACGTAAAAGATGGACATCTCCATGCGGTTGCTGCGGCTTGGTCCTCGGTCTTCCTCGGTCACGTCAACAGAATGCTGTAGGACTCTGTAGGGACAGAGTGATGGGATATGGATGGTGGATGGCAATCTTGGCAGTGGTTTGTTAGGAGATGTGCCCTCTATTATAGTCTCTTATGTAGCTTCCCTGGCTTTGAGGATCTACCATAATTTTTAGGGTCCATAACCAAGCTGGTAAAGATCATTGAGCCCCAATCCATTGTTAAGAAACCAAGTTACATTATATCTTAGGTCGTCATATTCAATATCAAGAGACTCCTGGATGTCTATTTGGCATTTTACTAACTACAGCATGCTGCCACCAGAAACTAAGGTCTTAATAATTGACAGGTCTAAATCAGCCATCAGTAGCCTTCTGGGGCACCTGGGTGGCCAGTCCATTAAGCATGAGACTCCTCATTTCAATTCAGGTCATAATCTCAGGGTTGTGAGTCACTAGGCTCTGTGCTGGGCATGGAGCCTGGTTGAGAGTCTCTATCTCCCTCTCCCTTTGCCCTTCCCCTACCCCACTCACACCCTCTTTCTCTAAAAAAAAAAAAAAAAAAAAAGAAAGAAAGAAAGAAAGGAAGGAAGGAAGGAAGGAGAAGAAAAAAGAAACTACATTGTTATCTTCTTCATAAGAGGTATGATCACAGAAAGTGTCTCTGAGTTCTTCCAGCTCATTCTTTTTTTTTAGTAGGCTCCATACCTATCATGGAACCCAATGTGGGACTTGAACTCATGACCCTGAAATCAAGAACTGAGTTGAAATTAAGAGTCAGATGCTTAACAAACTGAACCACCCAGGCACCCCTCTTCCAGCTCATTCTTAACCGTTAGTCCTCAGGTGGAGGGCCAATATGGAGGACAAACGTGTCTGAAAGTGTCTCCAGAGACTGAAACAATAAAAGTTTCAAATATTTCTTTGTATTCTCCTTCTTGATTTTTGCCTTAAGGCTTTTCATTCCTCTTCTCTTCCACTGTCTCACCCACTCATAACCACTTACTTTCTGGTAGAATAACAAAGGGTTAGCCTTGTTCATCTTGAATAAGCTTCTCCAGGTAACCACGTATCCCATCCCAGCTCACACACAAGTATGCCAACTCAAACCCATCACTCACTGAGGCCATCCTTCTCCTGTGGAGACGGTGAAGAGGGTCAGCAGGGCCCAGATAATGTTGTCATAGTGGAATTCATGGCGTTTCCATTCCCGGCCTTTCACCTCCATCTTGTTTTTTTCATGATCTACATAGTTGCCTCTAAAACCAGAGCACAGATGAAATGGGGCCTCTTCACTCTAGCTCGTGGGAGAGTAAGGAAATTCTACAAACTTCAATAATGTAGCTGAGTAATAATCAGGGTACAAATGCAAGAGAGCAGAGTCTTATCAAAGGCAGTCTATGATTGCGGAATCAAAGTTGTATTTGGTGCCTAGTAGAAATGGAAGATTAAATCCTAATCTTTTTACTAGGCACAGTGTGTAACCTCGAGCAATTTAAACTTTCTGAGCCTCAACTTCCACAGCTAGAATATGAAAATGACACCTATCTCAAAAGGTCATTGTAAAGATTTAAAATGAAAAACTGGGTATAAAATGCCAAGTGCCATGATTGACACAAAAGAGGTGCTCAGTAAAAGTATAACAATTTCCTGTCTTGCCTTTTTCCTAAAAGAAGGAAAGAGAGACAGGTAAGAAAGAAAGAGAAGACCTACTGGGTGCCCGAGAGGGCATTGCCCGCTCCGCAGAAGGTGAGAAGAACATTCTGTTTCCACTTACATGCACTCCTTCTCTGTGTCTTTGGAACTGTCTGTGCAATAAAAGAATTTTCCCTTGAAGAGCTGAACTGCAATGACAGCAAAGATGAACATGAAGAGCTTGTAGACAATGAGGATGTTGAAGACGTTCTTTAAAGAGGTCACCACACAGTCGAAGACAGCCTGCAAAGAGAAGTCCAGAGGCCTGTGAGTCCCCAGAACGGCTTGCGCATTTGCCTAGAGCTGAGTCAGAGCCACATCACCACCAGTCAGCCCCTCTGAGAAAGTGCCCCCAGAGACATCCCCTTACTAAGAAGTGACACTCATGGGATTCAGAGCTGGCTTCCAAGCTGGTCATGACTGCAAGGACCTACCACCTGGAAGGGCACACGGGCTCCGAATCTGAAAGCGAACCCAAAGTGGCAGAAACCAAATGGCAGCAGGCAAAGAGGGAGTCCTTTGTGGGCTCCCAACAGGTGTACTCCAGTTAGCAGGAGGCACAGAAATGTATTGCAGAAAGGGATCAAATGGCTCGTCCCTAACCTGACATCTATTCGGTGATATTCTTAGACTCGGTTTATATACTGAATATGTGTTGTTTTCTCTTTACCTTTCTAAATGGATCAGAGAGTGCAGTAAATTACCACTTATTATTTAATGATATATTGAATAAATTCCTACATTTGCTCCAAATATGTTCAACACTTCACGTAAATGTTCTTAGCATAAAGCTGGCTGTATTGGGGATGAAGATTCAACAGGTGATGTGGATGGGGATGGAGAGCTGTCTTTTCATAAGGCAGGGGGGACCGTTACAGGCCATGGGCGTCCCTGTGCAGAATCCCAAAAGGTTACACAGGAATTCAACACATTTCAAGCCATTTTTAGGTTACTTTCTAGGTTTTTAGGTTTAGCTCACTGGAGTCTCGCCCCATAGCGGCACTGCATTTGTGCCCTTGCCACATCCGTGCACTTGCTTCTTCACAGCACTGGGTGGATGTCGCTGGTTTAATTAGTTCAACACTGCAGGGAATGTGAGCGGCACGCAGCCTTATGGAATCATCAGAGCCACCTACACTTCCCTCAGGTTATGGAGCTGCAGAGAGACTGAGAAGCCAGCACTTCCTAATTAAAGGGAATTAACCAAGGGCGGGGTTGCACACTCCATCCTGTGAGCTAATCGCACCATGCTGTCTGCAGTTTCCTTATGACCCCAACAAAGCTCAAAAGACAGGAGACCCCAGGAGCATGGGCTGCAGCTAACAATAGTGCTTAGGGCCTCAGACCCCAGCAGAAAGGAGTATTTATGGGCATGGACAAGACCTGGCACTATGATGGGTCTATTACCAGGAAGAGAGTTGTAAGGAACTGTGTGTGTGTGAGTGTGTGTGTGTGTATCCTAGAGACCAGGCTCAGCCCAGTGCTGTGGCTCACTCGGCTGGCCATCTGTGAACCAGGAGTCCTGGTCCCTCCCTCATGGTGGCGAGCTCTCACTCAGGGATGCAGGAGGAAGAACTTTCCCCGCATGAACCCAGCAATTATGTGTGTGTGTTGGGGGCAGGGGAAGAAGTGTTCAGCATGTTAGCAAACTGGACTTGAACGGTAAAGCACACCTTGAGGGCAGGAAGGAGCCCCAAGAGGATGGAACAGGGAGGGCATGGGCTGGAAAAGAGAACCAAGGTAATGCAGCTAGGAAAGTGCAGGTCCTGGCGACAGGAAGAGCTCAGTTCATGTTAACTCGAGTCCCCATTCTCTGCCTCTGCCAAAAATGACTATTCTTGAGCAAGTTAACTGACCATCTGTGCCTTAAAAATATGAAGGGTCGGGCAAAGAAAATCCTTTCCTTCTCTAGAATTATGAGGGAAGAAAGCATCCCAGTTTACTCGGCATGATCGGATGTGCCCCCCCCAAAACATACGGGACCCCCTCACCACTTCTATTTTGGTGTTCTGAGTGCACCTTAATGACACGGGGTTCTTTCTGGATGACATGCCACAGGCAGAGAATATATAAAATACCGCCTGGGGCTGGACTCAAGAGCCCCAAACCCCCTTCTGGATTTCTTGGCCCGCTGGTTATTTTTCTTTGAAACGAAGACCTTCAACTCAGGCATTTGAAAGAACCCCAGTCTCTGTGTGAGCGAAAGGAATATTCCCAGAAATGATCCTCCAAGAGCAGGCTGACCATGGCTAAGGACAAGACGGGAGAAGGGGCCTCGGGAAACATTACCTTGAGCTTGGGCAAGCGCTTGATGGTCTTCAATGGCCTCAGAACTCGGAGGACCCTCAGAGATTTGATGGTCTTGATGTCTCGCCCCTTATTTGTTCTGCAGTGGGGAGGCCCCCAGGGTCAGAGGACAGGGGGAGAAATGAAAGTGGCATTTGCATGACTGCATTAACAACAGGGTGAAAGGGGAGACACTTGGGCAAGAGAGCAGAAATTGGGTCAGAATGGACTCCCTTCAGGACGACCCCACAAAACATGCTCCGGGAAAATTTTTAATTCACTCCCCAGTGTGCACACACCCCTACGCATGCACACCCATGCGTCCTCACACAGAGGAATGCACCCAGACTCCACGCACCCAGAGGCATCCACGCACGGATGGTAATGCGCACCTCTTCTCCCCAACGGCCAGAGTCACGGCAGCTCATTACCACACGAGCAGAATGCAAATGGGAGTTCAGCCAACTAGAGAACGTGACTGGCAGTCCCACCCTGGATCCCCAGGTGCCTGCTCTGGTGTTCTTCAGTAACAGGCTCACAAGTGATCTTTGTTGAAGGGACTAGGAACCCCTGGTCGAAAGCATGTCTCATCAGAGGACTTGACCTAGCCCTTTCCTTGGTGCAGGTTTGTCACCCCTGCAGAGTTCATTAGTTCGGGGGAGAGCAGGGTGAGGAAGGGCACTGGGGACATGACACTCCTGCTGTGTTAGTTGCCGCTTCCAGAGAAAGCATGTCACCTGGGCTTCTGGCCAGGACCTTGGCTCCCACCCCAATTATCTGTGGACGGCTTGCTCTTTCTGCAGTCCCTCCCCATCGGAGGCCCTCTCCACCCAGCACAGGCTGCAGAGAGCCAGAGAGTTGGAGAAGGCCCAGACTGCAGGCCCTGCCCACCTTGATCCTTGCCCTTTAGCTCATGAGCGTCCCTAGTCAGCTGCTTGGAAATGTTTGCTTCTAATAGACAAAATACGTTTCTCTTTTTCTCGTCAGGAATGAGATACATCCATCAACCTGCATTGCTCTCCCCACCCAGCTCATCCCCTAAGATTGTTGCATTCGATTCAAACAATTGCAATTTGTAAAAGACACACACAGATGGTAGGAAATGAGACTCAGACGAGGGACCCCAGGCTCTGGTTCCTTACTCATCTCAGTTCAGAGTACCGTTACACCAGCAGCCTGAGCAAAGGGGATCCAGAACATCATATGGGAAGTCCAAGGGCTTCTGCCTGCTTTTTACCTCATTCTTCCTGCCAGACCCACCACCCAGCCTCTGACAGAGAGATAAAAGATCATCTATGCTTCTACAGAAGGCAAGGTAGGGAGACATTTAATAGCATTCAAGGAATGCTGGCTTGGTCCAGAATGGGAATTTAAAGACCCTCTTAATGGCTGCAGGCCATGGCCTATAAGCCAATTTCCTTCAGTTGGAGCTCTGAATACAGATAATCCCAGAGTACTGCATTGGAAGGTTTTTTCATCCAAGGATTTTGTATATTCTATAAACTCTTTTACTACATTACATTCACGTATCTACCTATCTAAAAAAAAGACAACTTCCAAGCCAAATACATACCCAAACCAGTGCCAATGATCCTTTCCCAAGAAGGCTTGGCGACTCCTAATTTTTGTTCTCTAGGATATCAGTGAGAACTTACCACTCACATAAACTCAGTCCTTTCTCAAGGAGCAGCCTCCTTCCCTCCTACCTGCACTTGCACCCTCTTCCAACCCACTTCCCGTACTCTTTACTTCAAAGAAAAGTGAGAATGATATTTACCCCAGGGCGTTCCTATGGAGGATCCAGGCGGAAAGCAGTTAAAAAAAGGGTGAGGGGTGGAGAGAAGGAAACAGTCAGAAAACTTCAGGGAGGCCAGGAAATCTTACAGCAACAGGGAATTGGACAAGCACAGGCCCAGGAGATCCCGCTTACAGCCTTGGCACTTGGTAGAGTCCACACGCTCTGTGAAAGGAGGGCCCAGCGCACCATTTGCTCCATGCCCACCTCTCCAACCTGCAAAGGCAAAGGCCCTTTGCAGGCACCAGTGAAACTGCCTCTCACCGGATGGCATTCCCCATATTGTGCTTGATTTCATGGAGCCCAGTCTAGTGACATTTCCTAAATAGAGCCTTTGACTTCCATTTCCATTTGTCTTCCAACAAACTCTATTTCCAGTGAATTTATAAGAAACCAGGATAGAGGAACTAGGTCTGCTCTGGGCCAGAAATTCTGTTGCAAAAGGCATCTCACCTCACAGTGGTGTATCTATGCTTCTGAAGGATTTCGTTTACAGTGGGGCGCAGGACCACTCTGATAGGGAGAATAGGATCTCTCTTAAAAGCACAAATGGGAGAAACACCCTAAAACCACCTCAGGATCTGGGGCAAGGGATTGTGTATCGAGGTCCTGATGTCACACAAAGGGATGCCCTTTGATAAGTGAAACGACCAACCGTCTATTGTGAACTATTTACTGTGCAGCTTGGAGAAAAATCATCCCAGCTCTATTTGGAGGCCTGCCAATAATAAAAAGGGTGAGAACATAAATGTGAAATATTTGAGATTAAAAATAATGAGAGCTAACTTTCTGTAGATTTACTCTAGGCTAAGCACTTTTAGTGCAACTCTTTCTGTGGCCCTTCTAATAATCTTAGGACCCAGAGCTCTGACTATCCCCAATTCACAGATGTGATTCAGAGAGGTTAAGGAGTACCCAGCACTAGCACGGTGAGCTGGGCCTTGAAGCCAGATTGTAAGGCGGTCGGAGCTCTTGCTCTGAACCACTAAGCCTCTGCCCCAGAAGGTTTTGGTTCCAGGCTCCATCAAACCATATTGTAGAGCTGGAAAAGATCCCTGAAACCCCCTTTACTACATCCCCACGAAAATGTGCCTTGTATGAGGTCACTCAGGGAGCGAGCCACAGTGCCACTGGTAACTTCCTGCAGCCATGTAGAAATGTCTAGAATTCAGGCTGGGCTTCTCCGTTGCCGGTTGCTGGAAAGGGTACTTTTTCTCCTTAATCTTTGTAATGTATCACAAACCTACGGTACACCACTATATGTCACAAGCAAAAACTTCTCATGATTATTTTACTCAGTATATGATCTCATATTCAAAAATACATTCATTTTCACAGTACTTGCCAAATTAATGGTGATATGGGATTAAATCCAAGGCTTTATAAATCTTAAATCCCTCATGTGACACCCTCTGAGAGTTTAGAAGGCAAAGATAGTGTCCTTCCCTGAGTTATAACAGTGTCTTCTCATACATGAGACTGGGCACACGGTGGGTCAGCCAAACACTTCTTTATCCACTCATATCACAGCACTGATAGAGTCCTTAATGTAGGCCAGGCACTTTCTAGGTATGGGTATACCACTGAATAAAACAAATGAGGTCCCTAACTTCTTGAAACTTACCAAGTCTAGTAGGGAGAACAGACCTCAAGTAAACAAGCCAACAAACAAAAGTATAATTGCAAGTTATGTGCCATGGGAAAATCAATCAACTGACTGAAAATTTCACCAAAACAACTACACAGGTCACCTTCCTTTCCCCAGGCTACATTCATCTTGAGGAAAAGCTTAGAGAGAATCTTCCATACCCCTAAAATGAGAGAACAGAGTAGGATCAAAGGAAGGGCAGGTGATTTAGGGTGACACACTCCTGGCTTTAACCCATTGCTTAGCCCAGGACCTCAACTCTGAGACATTTATGTCCAGTAGCCTCTGAATGGGTTCTCAGAGGTTCATACTCACAGATGCCCATTTTATGAAAGAAAGCCCCAAATTTCTTGCTCTTCCCACATACCTGGATAAAGGACAAAATTTGTTCTCTGTAATTAATTTTTGCCCCAGGATCCTACTAAAATATTCTGCTATGGAACAAAGAGCATTTCTGACCCATTGTTTGTCTGATTTGTGTGTCCCATGTTTTGGAAAATGGGGATCCTTAATAGTACACTCTGATCTCAACAGCTGATTGTAGCTGCCAATGTAAGCAGAGGTGGGGGGACATGTGTCCCATGCTGACTCCCACAAAGTTGAGCCAGGGATAGTAATAAGACTGAGGCCCAAAGCAAAATACCGATTAGTCATTGCTCTGCACATTTTTCAAACAGGCCCCTCATAGCAGAGAAGCCGCTGAAAAGCTATGATTTTGAGTGGTTGCAGAAAAGCACGCTTGCTTTTTGGTTTTTTTAACATATGTTCAGCACGGATTTGAAAACTGTCTTTTGAAATGAAAGGAACAATAGATAACAAAACCATGGAGCCCAGAAAAGTCTTAACAACTTAGTCCCAATATTAATTTTAATATTAATTAAAATACATCCTAATTTACACATATGCTAGGCCAAATTACCTTTCCCAAATCCTGGCACAGGAGAGTTATTTAAGTCATTATCGTAGTCAACAAGATGGCAAGGGAAATGTTTTATCAAACCAAGAGGACAAGCTCGTCAAGCATTTTAACGGAGGCCTATTATTTTTGAAATAATTCATATGCTTTTTACAAATCATTTAAATATAATCATTTGATAACGTTTTGTTAGTCTTTGCTACTGTATGTATAATCAGAATTTTTTTTACACTGCCTAGCTAGTTCATGAAATTTCTCAGGTTTAAAAACGGACTCTAATGTTAAAACTTGAGGATAATTTCACAGGCTAGGACATACTGGTCCCCCTTTAATTGGGACTCAACTGGGCCACCCATTTTCCCATTTATTTCCTACTCATTTCTTATTTGATAAGGTCCTGGCTGCTCTCCAGGAAGAAAAGAAAAAAAAAAAAAAAAGGCCACGTTTCTCTTACATCTCATCAGTAAAAGATGAGAATTTTCCAGCTCAGTTGTCAAGTTGCCCTCCAGATCTTAGGTATAATCACTCATCATGCACTGTAATCTCACTCCTCAGTTTCTAGGCCTCCCCTTTCTTAGAAGATGTGCTTGCACATTGATTTCTGCAAGGAACCAGCTCTCTCCATGGTGGGCAGAGCAGGGACATCAGGTTCTGAAGAGCTCCTCCTCCTCTAAGTGGAATGGCCTTCTGTCCTCCCCCATGAGCCCCGGAGAGAACAGCGCAGGGACCTGAAGGAATCTCTTGCATCAGAAGCACGGACAGGCTTGCTGGAGTGTAAGGTAGGGACAGGAGGTCACACTGTGAGGAGCCCTGAGCCTTGCCAAAATGTCTGGACTATTACTTGGGAGGCCGTAATAACTTCAATACACACTTGCTAAAGGGTTGGCACTATACAAGACACTGAATATATTTTACCTTACTTAATTCTCATAAGACCAAAACATAGCTATTTTTAATTTCCACTTATAGACGAGGAAATAGAAGTTCAGAGAGTTAAGACAGCTAATAATTCATTATGCTGGGATGCAGACCTAAGTTAGGCTCTGAAATCCACCTCCTTATTTATGTTACAGTGCCTTTTCAGATGAGAATCGCAGGAGGGTTTTTAACCAAAGGAGGAACAGCAAAAGAAACCAGTTCCTGAACTCAAATAATGAGCTATCTTTCCTCTTAGCCTTAATCAGCCTGGGGCCTGTGAGTGTACGTGGAAAGGAAAAGGTACAGATGGAACAGACAGGCAAGGTCGGGGATGCCCTTCCCGACCTGGTCCATAGGTCTTGTCTATCTCCAAGCAGAGACAGATGGCTCGGAAGGCTGAGGAGAGATCTGTACCAAGCCACCAAGTTGAGTTTACAGGGGTTAATGGCTTGGAACTGACTACAACACAAGAGGGAGAAGGGAGTTAGATATAATAAAGAAAGCCCCTAAACTTGAAGTAAAAAATACCAGTTATTTTAGAACAAAAACTGGTTTTGCTACTAGTCAAATGAGTCAAAATAGTTAAAGTCTCAAGCAATCCACCTCTCCACTACAAAACAGGATGGCTGAGAGATGAATGAAATAAACAGTGCTAAAACACTTTACAAGTTCTAAAGACAAGTGGAAATGAGAAGTTGCATGGGGAGTGGTTATCCCCAGAGGAAATCTAGGACCTGTTGGTAAGGCTAGTTCATCTATTTGTGTATTTTTCTTCCTCATCCCCTACCTCAGCATCATTTGGGGTCTTCCATGAGCCCTAAATCCTTTGCAACTCTACCAACTTCCTTTGCTCCGTGACCAGGCCACTAACTCTATAATAAGTGGCCAGTGCATAATCCTTTCCTTCCTGCAAATGCACCTTAGTGAGCTCCTGATACACAGTCATCATTACCTTTGAAAACTTTCTCCTTTACAAAACACAGCACCACACTCTAACCGGAAGGTCCAAGCACTGAGAAGCATCAGGGGACAGCAAGTCACCTTACTGTCTCCTAGCAGTTTTGTTATTCAGGCTGGGGAAGAGTGACCTGATCTGTCTTGCTTCCTACACTTCACCTTCCAAACATACCCAAGACCACTCATCTGCTGAACCTTCCCAGAGGGCCCCGGCACTGGCTAAAGTCCAGCCAATACGCTCCCCCAGCAGGCGACTAATTCATAATGCTAGGTTGTGGCTCTGTGAGTGTGGATTAGGCAGATGGCTTGCAGGTCACGTGATCTGAGCGGATCCTTCCCTAGTCCCACCACGAAATCTGCTCTGAGTTACTCCAAAACTTACTGTTAAATCTGGAGGACACCATGAAGGATTTCTACAAATCCTGCAGCTCTGAGCTGTTCCTGTGTCTGGGAAGGCTCTGGTGCGGGGTGCACCTTGCATCTGAGGCTGGTGAGCTAAATTGCGGGCTGCCGTGTGAACGGACCGTGTTCCCTGACTGGATCATTTCATTTGTTAATGTGGCCGGAGGCTGACATCCCATTTATAATCAACCATCTCCCAAATTCGTGCTCGTTAATAAAGAGAAATGCTTGGCCATCCACACCCATTGCCTCCCTAGGATAAAGATCTCCAAATGCACATTCCCTAGCATCAGTGATGTAAATCACGGACAATGTATTTTCTAGCGTTCGTCAAAAAAATCATGCGTGCTGGGGCTTAATGCCAAGAGTGGGTAGACTGAGAACTTACCTCTTTCTTTCAGGCACCCCCTCTACATGGCTCCCACTCTGTCCCTCCTAATTCATCCCAAAACCCATTCTCAAGGCACCGTGGGTACAATACAGCAGTAGACATCCCAAGAGCCTCTTGGCCATTAATCACCTTTAGGGTCCCTGCCTGGGCACAAAGTCAGGGAAAGTCACTCTTGAGGTGACCCTTAAAGCAGGAGTCTCGAGGAACAACATCCTTCTATCTGCTCACTGCTGGAAATTTCCAATTCCAGCTCAGCCAGCAACCTAAATCCACAGTTAATTGGCTACCTGACGGCGAAATTTAATTTTAATCCTTCATTCTCTTCCACAGAACAGTGGCACTGGACGACCTGTCTTGCTCAGTGGCAAGTGGGTCTTCTTTGCGTGAAGCAGGACTTTGTCCACATTTTTTGCCCCCCTCCAAGATTAATGGGTAGTCACAGCTTCCTTTGGGAGACGCCCCTTTCAGTCCTAGAAGAATAGGGGCTGTCAAGAAAGAAATCCCACAGCAAAGTGTGAGATGTGAGGGGGGCGGCTTCAGACACAGGCAGGCGGTGAAGAACAGGGAGGGGTCAGGTATAGGGAGAAATGTCTGTTCTATTGTTCTGTGCTCTGCTGAGGCTAAGCACCTACGAGCATTTCAGCTCTGGATAGCCACTCCTTTCTCAGAGCACACACTCACACCTTTACAAATACAAAACACACCAGGGACCATATTCTGCGGCTCCTTAGGGCTCTTCCAAATCTAAAATTATCTCTGTGTATTTCGCTGAATGAATTCAGAACCAGCTTGGCCACTGCAGCTGGTTCTGAATGCATTCACATGACCTTATCCATCTTAAAGACCGGGGCAGAGTGTCAAGTGTCAGAAAAGCAACATACTTCAATGAAAAGAATGTAATAAAAGCTAATGTGGGAATTCTGGTTCCTTCTGGCATCAAGAGGCAGATTGACTCATGTTTTTCCTTTCTAGCTAAGCACTGAATAATTAAAGGCCAAGTGCGGCTGTGATCCAGATCCCCCGCGTGCCAGGGAGCCCTGACCTTACCTCATGCCCCGCTAAGATGGCAGGCAGTGAGGGAGAGCTTGGGTCTCAGCTGCCAGAGAGCCTGCGTGACTCTCACTGATGCACCAGCCCCAGTGGGGGGAGGAGGTAGGAGCAGAACTGCTCATTATTTTTCTTTGAGATTGTTTGTGTGGTCAAGTCATTATAAGCTGTGAGTTTACTAGTTAGAACCCAATCCAGGATAGCTGGATACCTGGTGACTTGACTTGAGCTAGTCAAGTTATAACATGCTGTGGAACAATGAGAACGAGGAGGATGAGGGGCTTGGTTGGGTTGGAGCGAAGGATCTCACACACACATACGTCCCTGTGCTCTCCTGCCTTTCCTCCTGAGATGCTGGCCCTGCCCAGCTGCCTGTCCAAATCCCTTCACAAGCCATTTCAGATGCGAAACCCGAGGGCCAGATAGCATCACCCCCTCACTGCGCATGATCCCATAAGGTTCAGGAACTCAACTTGACGTAGGGGCTGCCTAATTTCCCCATGAGGCAGCTGCCTCCAGGAGGATGCCCCAAAGTGAGGGAACGTGCCTGAGGTGCAGATACCCAGAAATGCCAAGGCTGGATCCATCTTTGTTGTCCCCCCCAGGAGGCTGGGAGGCAGACATGATGGCAACAGGGTGTGAGGAAACTAGGACAAGCAGTTGCTGGCCTTTCGGTGTAAAATAATGATCAAACAGAAGAATCCCTCTTTTTCAGATAGAAAAAGATAAAAGAGAAAGGTTTCACAGATCCAGTCACTCATCAGACTTTTCTTGAAACCTCAAGGAGGAAAAGGCATGGTCAGGACATTTATAGTTGGCGAACACTCTGTGTCTCCATATGGCCCAGAAAGTGGGGTGTTGTGAGGGCAGCGGAATGAGGGAGAAACAAAGCCAACCTCTGCCAAAACTCTGCCCGTCTCCCTACACAGGTATCTGGCTGAGGCAAGGAGACCCGAGTGTTCTTATAAATGCTTTATAATGTAAAAATGGGCCGGGAGGAACAGGAAAGGTGTGATTGGAGTATCTTTCAGTTTTTTCTCATCTCCCGGTACGCCCACACTTAGAAAAGAAATCCCCGTCCCCTCCTCCTCAAAAGTCAATAATAAAAATTCCCAGAATTTGTCAGGTTTACATTATAAAGAATCCCTTCCCTTGAGGTACACAGCTATAGAGAAGAGAGAGCTCTCTTCAGCCACTACGTCAACGACATATATGCTTATAGAAAACATACATGACGATAGGTGCAGCCCTCTGCCAGAAGGGCTCAGGGGACCACACAGTTTTCTTTGAGAATTCAGCTACAGGACCTTGCCTCCCCTTGGTTAGGGGCATTGCTCTTGGGACTTGGGTTGGGTTCTGGGAAGATCCTGGCTGGTCGCAGTGACAGGGATGCCAAGTCACCTCTGACTTCTGAGGCATCGCATGAAGGTGTTACCACAGCCATCATGGTCAGATCTGCTCAGACTGAGTAAAAGCCCGAGCAGAAGCCTCCACAGTAGCCTCTCCTCAGGAAGAGGAGAGTGAGACGGGGAGGGGTAAGGCCATCTGAATGGTGGACATCCCCAGGGGCAAATACATGGGTTCTGATGATGAAATCTGTAACTGCAGGGAGGGAGGTCCTTAAGAAGCCTACAGAAAACCCCATATTTGGCTTCCTATTGGCTTGAGCCTCCTACCATGGCCCGGCTGTGCAACACAGGCTTCCTTCTGCTGTGCGCCCCAGGCCAGGCCCTAACTCTGCTGGCAGTGGGGACCCGGGCCAACCCTACCAAAGCGATGGGAGAGCTGAATTCTCTGGTGCCCTTAACGAGGAAGGGGAGAGAGAAGAGTTAGGAAGCGTGGTGCGTGAGCAAGAGAAAGCGTTGCCTGGACCTCCGCAACGTGACAAAGGCCAGAGGAGATGGGTGTGAGCCTGTTCCATGAGCAGGAGAAAGGGGAGAGGGGATGTGCATGGCCAGCTTGGAAGGATGGTAGCACAAGAGAGTGGATGGAGAAGGGGGAGCAAGTACCATTTACACTTCCAGGGACATTAAGGAAAAGTTCAGGAAGTGACATCACTAAAAGCAAGTGATGGATCATAACTCTCAATCCATCACGTAAGTGTGGACCCCAGAGCCAGGGGATTCTTGGGGTTCCCTGCACTGTACCTGGTCTGAGGACCCACAGAGAGGCTTCGGTTCCGGGGCTGTTAAGGCCTCCCCTGCCACCAGCACCAAAGCCACCATCGCCATGTTTTCAAAGGGCACAAAAAAAAGAAGATAGATGACAACCCTCCAGCCCGTTGTTGTCACTCTGGACCTGAGGAGAGACAACTGGACTGTGGACGTGGGGCAGGCATGCAGAGGCTTCCGCTAAAACACAGCTCCTCCCCACGGGCACCTGGTTACCGGGGTGTGTGTCTGGGTGTGTGTGCCTGTGGGTCTGTGCACGCCCACACGTCTGCATGCGTGTGTATGCGCACGTGGGTGTGTAAAACAACGCAGACGTGGAAACCAGCCTGGGTTCATCTTCAGCCATCTGCACACATTATACATCAACACACACTTGGCTCCAGCATCTGGACTTCAGGATGCGATGAAAGAATGGAAGGATGAGGAAGGGAATTAATATCTAACAAATCATCGAACATTGTATCGAGACGGATGATGTACTATATGTTGGCAATTGAATTTAAGTTTAAAAAAGACATTTGTTGATTGTTCACATTGTGCCACGCCCTATGTGCTAGGCACTCCACAGGCATTGTTTTGACCCCATTGCAGAGGTGAAAAACTGAGATTAGGAAGCCTACTATCCTGCTATGTTGCTCTAGGACATCATGCAGGTACATAGGGGGGCTGGGATTCAAAAGCAGGGCCTGCCTGAGTCCAGAGCCCACCCCTTCCTCCCATCCTTCCCTGTAACCCCAATGAGCTCTGTTCTTCCTAAAGATGGGGAGGATCCTTTCCCATTACTTCTCTCTCCTCATCTTTTGTTTCTTCAAAGAGAGACAAACTACTTTACTGAGATCAAAATAAGAAAGAACAATATGGCGAATAATATATGTAAATGGGTTGATAAAATGAGAAGGAAACTGACCTTTTGAAAACTCAAGGGTGATATTTATCCTAACAAAGTAAGTAGGCCTCCTGAGGAAAAAGCCAGACTTTAATGATTTTTTTCTAAGAAGGAGGAAGAGGAGCTGGGAGTCCCCTTGGTAGAGCAAAGTTGCCTTGGTTTGTATCTTGAGATAAGAATTTATACAAGGTCCAGATGTTGGGGAAAATATCATGCTTTTGTGAAATTTCTTTGGAACTAGCTCAGTCATGTCTAATAAGAGGCTTTCTTTTTGTGAGAGGCACAGGTGATTCCATATGACTCTAAAGGTAGGTGGGGTTAATACACTGGTCTACAAGGGGGACAAGGTACGCTGAAATTGTCCTGCTAGCCCAGCTCAGCGCCACGAGCCACATTCAACCTGACTCCCCTTTGGAGGGTCCTCCATGGCTGGGACAGCAATGCAAATAGCCCACTTCTAGGTTCTGGAAGATCTTAAGTCCTTAGGACAGCTGGGGACATTTCATCTCTCCTACAGAGAGCTCCCCACCCTCAGACACTTAGAGAATGTTCCTTCTTCACTGTCACCCCACCTCCTCCTCTGCCAGGATGGGCAGAAGCAGATATGGTGTTTGTGGGGAGGGGAGGGATGGATGAGCCCTTTCTAACCACCTGGACCTGGGAAGGTCCAACCTCTGCAGGCGCTCTGCCCCTTCCCTTTTGCAGTTGCTATCACTGCCAGCAACTCCCAGATGCTTTCCTTCTGCCTCATCACAGTTTAGCCAGACTTGCTTAAAGACTCGGCTCTCTCTTATAGTTGGAGAGGCTGGAGGGAAGTCTACTGTGCCACCTGGAAAAGGGGGAGGCTCTCTGGCAGTGCGGCAAGGTGCAGACAGGGCCCGAAAGCTGTCACTCATCTCCTGGGCATCCTATACACCAGCTTAAGGAAAAGGCCCTGATCATGTGTATTTCTTAGCTAAACCCTGAAGGGTCCACAGAGCCCCTTCCTTGGCTGGATGCCACAGGAAATGTCAGCATGTGGTTGAAAACCTGCTACAGCTGATCAGTGTCTGGGGGAAAAAAAAATTCCCCAAATGTAATGAGCACGGCTTAGTCACCTGGATGTTTTCCTCAGTGCGTTACCAAGGAAGTTGTGAAAGTCTTAGGTTCTGGAGCTAAACACGTGATCACGGTTCTTATATCTATAAAATATCTCTGGGGCACCCCTGCTCATGAGCAGACTGTAATCCCTGACTCTGTTCTACCCTCTGCATTCTTCTCCCAAGTGGATTCTTTGTTTGACATACCCAAGAAAGGAAAGGGTACGTGAGCTGTCCTGGGTCCCTCCGTGAGCCCATGGAGGAACTGCCCACGCGGGTGAGCTCCCGCCCATGCTTACTCATCTCCGAGAAAGGAACTCCAGGGCCTCTGGCTTCTTCCTTGGGACTCCCCCGGCTCCTCCTTCACCAGTGCTGCCATTTGGGGCAGTGAGCTGAAGCTATGAGGCTCGCTGGGGTACCACAGAGGGCAAGAGGGAAGCAGACTTCCAGGGTCGCTTTCTTTGGCACCACTCTGGGGGAACTGCCTCTCACGCTGGCCTCGGAGAAGGCCTCAAATCAGTCCAAGTCTCAGGAAGAAGGGACGGAAGGACATTGAACAAGAAGAAAGAGTTACACTTACGCCAAAGCAAAGGCCACCAACGCGCCAACCACCACCACGAAGTCCAGGATGTTCCACAGGTCGCGGAAGTAGGACCCGTCCTGCAGGATCAAGCCTTGGTCTATCATCTGCAGGAGGATATGAACAGCCGCGGATGAGCCCACAGGAGCCGGCAACGCACCTGGAGCTCAGGGCTCCCCAGGACAATGCCTCTACTGCCACTGTCTCCACAACCAACCCTACACAAGGACCTGGAGAGCCAAAGGACAGGTCTCACAGGCTCTCTCCACCTCACTGTGAGGCCCAAGGCCCCGTGTCATAGCCACCAGGGTTCAACTAGACTCCTCAGCCTCACGTTTCTCCTTCCTGTAGTGTCTCAGAGCACCAGGGGTCCCCCCATATGCACAGATGGGGAAAACCCCAGACAGCAGAGACCATGAACAAGACAGTGGGGTGTCAGGCTGATGGGGCACAGACTGGTAAGCAGCAAGTGCAGCAAGGACTACATGGAGTCCAGGAGGACTCATCCCTACTTGACCCTCTGCCTTGGCTTGAACCAGGGGGCACGCTCGGGAGGCAAGGACAGTCCCCATACCTGCCTGCATTCCTGACTGCCTGAAAGCGGACAGGCTCCTCCCTGGGGCATACCCACAGGTCTGCCCCAGTCTAAACAGATCCTCCACAGTCATGCTGTGCCATGAAATCTGGCCGTGATAGACTTCCTCAGACTTCTGAAGCCAGAAGAGGGGTCACCAGAGGCCCTACTGAGGTCTGTCATTGGCTGGTAGGTGGCAGCACTGGGGAGCAGCACTATACTAAAGGAGCAGACCCATGACCCATCCAAACCCTGGAGCCCAGCTTTTCTCTGGAGGCTTTTACCTTTATGACCATTTCAAAGGTGAACACGCCAGTGAAAACATAGTCAAAATACCTCAGGACCTGTAAGACACATACAAGGAAAGGGAAGAGGCCCAGGTGTGGCCACCAGGCCACACGCACGCCTGTTTGCCCACATACATGCAGTCCTTCACCCCCACCGCAGCTCACTTCTCCCTCAGAACAGAAACTTGGGCTTGTCACTGTTAGCTGGACACAGGGAGGAGAGGAGCCACGCATTCTCCTAGAGCTGCAGGCCCCGGTGGTCAGTCCGTGGCTCTTCCTTCCCCTTGGCCAGAACTTAACTTCTTGGGTCCCAAATGCCCCACAGATCTCTCCCTCAGGCCCTGGAATCCTTGTCAGTTGCAATCCTCCCCACCCACCTCCTTCATACCTCCTGACATACACACTTGGGACCTCCAGGAGATGTCTCAGCTCCCCAGGGTAGAGTTTCAGCTTCCCAAATTCATGGGTAGCCCTCACGACCCGGCATCAGAGAGCCTCCCTGACCCACCTCCAACACAAGCCCCTGGGTGGCTGCAAAGACTGGCTGGCTCTGGAGGTAAGGCCTGGCGAAGAAGCCTTAGGGCACGCGGGGGGCTGGGAAGAAGGAGCTGATCTAGAAAGGGTCCGTCCTTTGCCCTGAGCAACAGGAATGGGCCATTTCTTAAGCCTTCCTCATCGCCCCAGGAACCCTCCCTAGTTCACCTTCAACACTGGGCTGGGGAGGGGCTGGGACGGGGTGGGTCCCAGGGCCGATGGCTCGGCTCCCATGCACCCACTTTGTTGCGCTCGGAGTTGGTCAGGACGGGGTCCTCGGCTGCCAGGGCGATGCTGCTGGCCGCGATCACCAGGAGAATGCACATCTCAAAGTAGCGCAGACTCACGATGTAGTGGCAGGCCCTGCGGATCCTGGGGGGTGGCAGAGCCAAAGGAGCTGCCTCAGCTTCCCGCCCCCGTCCCCTTACTCCCCACCCGCGGGCACATCGGCCTCTGCCAGACAGCCAGGCCCTGGCCAGAGGAAGCCATAGGGAGAGCAATTTAATTTCGCAGGCACCACCCGTGATTTAAAGCTCCAGTGGGAGAAGGTAATCAGATTGGTTAGAGGCTGCAGTAGCGCAAGCCAAGATACATTATCCGTAGGCACGTCTGAGCCACCGGAGCAGCCTGCATCAGACAATACGCACTGCGCATGCCCACATGGTACCCTCCACCACTTCTCAGTGTCTACTCCCCCTGCCCCCATATAAAAACTGGGACATAGCAAGGAAATTGGAAGAACCAAGAAACGTAATGACACACCTGGAGTCTAAGGTACCTAATGAGAGTAGCAACAGGTTTTATGAGCCCCGGTATGCTGATTAAAGTGATTATGTTCTGCAGACTGTATTCTGGACTTGTGACTTGACATACATTAGCTCCAGTTCCTTCCTTGCCAGAGCCTTGCCAGAATACTGCCCATGTGGTCACTGAAAACCTTTCTGTCTTCCTAGCCTCAGAAGCTGGTCTCTGTGTACATCTTGCTCATTTCTGGGGCCAAAGACAGCTCAGTCTAACTTTCCAGAATCTTCTCTGCCACCTCCATCTTATGCCCCTTACCTCTGCTTTGAGGAACCACGCCCATTTCAAAATCCACATCTGGGGTTCTGGGACCAATACTCTTAAACCCCAGCGGGCCATCTATTTATTCTAGGCTCCGTATTCTCAGCTCTGTCTACCCCTGGAATATTTGGTGAAACATCTGAAGTAGACTGCCTTCCTCCCACCCCACCCCCACACAACCTACCGACCAAATAAAAGGACTAAGAGGCATAGGGTCGTTTTCTCCTGACATCTCTCATGCTTCCCTGTCTTATTTTGTGGACTTAGCACAGAGCTCAGAGGCTTTTCAATCCCATGACCCAGCTCCACCAGGGAGCGTCCTATATGTTCCGGATGTCCAGCCACAGTCCACTAAGAAGGATCAGAAGGAGAAGTGGACCCTTATCTCTCCTTCTCCTCGTCACCCCGCCCTGGCTCTAACCCTGGCACCAAAGGGGGAGTGACAGGAGGGGGCCTTACGGGTTGGTGGTGCTAAAGATGAACATGGAGCTGTGAGGCACCATGGCTTTGCCTGTCTCACGCTTCTCCTTCTTCTGCTGCTTCTTCTCCACCTCCTCTTCCTCCTCTTTGATCTCTGCCTCCTTCAAGGGACTGGCTTCTCCATCAGTCTTGTTGCTAACTGCAAAAAGGACATGGTGAAATCATCAGAAACCTTGCCACCCGTGAGAATGGTGTCCCCTGGGGACAGGATAGAAAGGAGGGGAAGGGGTTAGAGGAATGTGTCTAGCCAGGTACGTTGCAAACACCAGAGGTGTTCACTATTACACAGAGTTAAGCCCTTACTCTCATTCTTGTCTGGCCCTCGCCCTAATTTTACATGGTATGCCCTTTTTTGGCTGTATAAATAATAATCACGTTTTCCAGGGTCACAAAAGGCTTGTTTCTGTTGTAAAGTTTACAAAGTTGACATATCTAAGATCTAGATTCTTTGCCTATGTTCATTTACTGTATTTTCACATCACTACACCCTGAGCGGCGTGTAGTCTGCCCATTATACAGACAGGAAAATTGAAGTTCAGGGAACTCAAGTACCTATCCTAGGTTCATACAGCTAGCTCCCGATTCAAAATCCTGTAGCCTTTCAGTGCTCTCACACTGCAATGGAAGATTTTAAGAAACCGTTACTCTGTTTGCGGCTGACTTTCTGTCTGTGCTGGTTTCAGCCACGATTAATGTTGAAATGGCAATGTAATATTCATGCCTCTATGGGACCATGGCTGCACTCCAGGATGGGGAGGATAAAGGAGCTGGAGGCTGAGGGGAGCTCTTAGACCACCACCCTCACTTTCCACATGCAAATCACAGTGCAGGGTGAGTGGCACAGAGGAGGAAACTCTCTGAGCTGGGCAAGGGATGCCGTCAGCCTCTCCCACTGTTCGCTCTCAGAGAATGCCTCTACCCTGGAGCTCTGTGCAAGCAGCAAACCTTTGAGGTTCCGGTCCCTTCTGGGTCCTTCCAAGAAGTAACTCATCCAAAAGGTCTCTGATAATATGCTCTTACCTATGACCAAGGCCATTGACCAGCCCCAGAAAAAGAACTTCTTAACGTTTCTCATCAGAGAGGGTCCAAAGCACTAATACTAGAGCATAAAATGAAACAGACAGCAAAAGTGGTTGTCTGAAATCCCAAGACAGGACCAAGCCAACCCCAGGGAGCACTGTACATGGGAGATTTCCTTTTCTAAAGTACTACTGGCATTCTGAGTGTGCGAAGGTGACAGAATGGAGATAGAGCAGTGGGAGGAAGAAAAACGGGGAGAGCAGAAGACTGTTCTTTGAACAGAAAAAGAAGGAAACGGCAGAAACACAGCCAGGGTGGTTGCAATTCAGTGGCCCTGGAGCAACAGGTGGGATTAAGGCAGGAATGGGTGTGTGGAGAGGGTCAGGGAGGGGATGGGGTGGGGTGGGGAAGGAGGGAAGGGGGTGGGGTTAGTACAGGATAGGGGTGGGCTCAGGGCAGGGATGGGGTTAGGGCCGACTTGGAGTAGGGATTAAGTTTAGGGCTGAGAGAAGGATGGGGTTAAGGGAGGAAAAGGGATGGGGTTGAAACAAGGACAGGAGTGAGGTTGGGGTGGGGTTAGGGAGGGGATGGGGGTGAGGGTAGGTCCAGTGATTTTTGTCTCCCCTTTCGAGGTCTGGAGATTAACGTCCATTTCCTGAGGTATCTGGGATAAAAACTGAGTAAAATCTCCGTGGAGAAAAGAGTAGATAAGAGTAACAGATTCCTCAAATGTTAGCGCTGAGAAAGACCTCAGAGATCACCCAATTCAATGCTTTCACTTTAGGGCTGACAACCTGAATCCTTGGGAGAAGCAGAGGTTTGTGGAAGCCACACTGAGCAGCTCTGGGCCATCTCCTGCTCCTTCAGACGCTCCCTAAGCTGTCCAAGTGACAGGGCACCTTGGAGGTCCTAGAGACCACCACCAAATATTCACACTATAAGTCAAACAGCTGAACATAGATCTGGGTACAAAACCACATGTGATCTCACTGAAGGCTCTATGGTGGCCACCGGGGCCAAGGCTGAAGGAAATTTTATGGGCAGAGCTTAAGATGGAGAAAATTCCAACTTGTTTTTCCTGCAAACCAAGCTAAAACCACTGCTATCATTTACTTGCTGAAGAATGACTTCATCCTGCTGGTGCGATTTTTCCCATGACCTCACTGGGTGACTCCAGAGACACAGTGGTCCCCAGCCCCGGGGTGGGATGGGCAGTGAGGTTCAAAGGGGACAGGGACTGCGTTCTCACTGTGAATCACAGTTGAGTCCACCAAGGGGCCCACGTCTGGGATGGCGACGGTGACGCTGGTGCTGTCGGTGTTGGCCTTGTCTGTGTTGGCTGTGGTGCAGGAGAGGTCAGGCTCACTCTGGCTGATGGCCCGGCCTATGTCCAGCTGCACGTTGCCCAGCAGGGCTTGCTCGCTGCTGCCCTCCGCCTCCTGTTCCGTCAGCACCATGTCCTTCCCCATTTCCAGCTCCGGCTGGGGCCGGACCAGAGGCGTGTTGGCCTCATCAAGGGCTCCTGCCAGGCCGATGCCTCTGGGCACCATGAGACTGTTGGTCCTGGAGGGACAGAGGAGGAGACTGCTGGTGCTCAGATAGGAAGAAGCTGTTCTCAGGTGATGGGTGAGCCAGGCAAGAAGGGAAGGTGAGGGAAGCCCGAGGAGCCTTGCTGGAGAGCATGGCATCTGCTGCCTCCCACCCCGACCCACCCAGGCAGGGGGCAGCTAAGACCCCCAGGCAGTGTTCAGGCCTTCTTCTGGTCCACCCACCTGTGACCCGCTCCCAACAGGAGATGCCCTAGAAGAACAGACGCTGGTTTTCAAGGGGACAGGGTCCATCACCTATCATAGCCATGCACACCTTAGGAAGGGGGTGTTAGCATCCTCTCCATTTTGTAAAAGGGAAAACCGAGGGTCAGATAGGATTGTCCTGGAGGATCCTCTGCACCAGCAGGGCTAGATGCCTCCGGGGCACTCCTGTGACCACCCTACCTCCTTAAGTCTTGGCTTCTCTCCTCTTCCTGGATGGTGGGCTCCTTGCCCGAGTGGCTGCCCCTGGACTCGCGGTCCTTCTCCCCGTCGGTGGGCACCCCTTCATCCAGACTCCGCTCCTGGCTGGCCGACCGGCTCCGAGAGGAGGAGGAGAGCTCCTTGCCTTCTGTCCTGACACGACGGTGCCGGCTGCGCCGCTGGCTCTGCCTGTGCCTGGCGCGGTCCTCGAAGGTCACCACGGTCTCCCCTCCCCCAGCCTCCTGCTGGGTCGGGTCACAGTGGCCATGACAGGGCCGGGCCAGCCACGGTGGCTCCCGTTTGCCCAGGGACAGGGGGCTCCTCTGGTTGTCCAGGGCACTCGACAGGTCCCCTCCTTCCCCCTTGAGGGACCCCCCGCGGCTGATGCGCTCCTCCTCACACTTCTCCAGGCCCAGGCCCAGACCCTCAATAGGTCTGGGTCTCCGGTAGAGGCTGGGGTGGGCGTTGAGTGGGTTGAGGGGGCTCAGCGGGTTAAGGGGGTTGAGGGGGTTCATTGGTGGGGCCTCCTCTTTATTGAGGGCCTCCTGGCTGGACATCTGCATGTGCCTTCGCAGCTGGCTGGTGCGCTGCTCCCACACCGACATGTGGTGCCGGCGCCTCCGCTCCCTCCTGCCAAAGGTAAAAGGGCGAGGACCCGGGTCAGAGCCGGACAGCCGGAGGCCAGGCAGGGAGCCACTGGGGTGCAGACCCGCCCTCAGCGGCCACGGCAAAGGGGCGGGACACATGGGGGGGCAGCAAACGGGAGAGCCCCGCACCTGCAGACAGGAAGCACAGAGAGAGGCAAGGAGCAGAGTGGGCCACGCCCGAGGAGGCGGTTGGAGCAGCACCTCCTAGCGTGCGGGGCTTCCCACTGTCCTCCCTGCTCCGCAGCCGCGGGGGTGGGTGGGCGCGAGCCCTGGATGGAGCCCCCGCGGCTCCTTAGTGGTACTAAGGCTCACCCGGTCTGCACTCCCCTGCTCTCCTTTGCCCTCAGGACATCCAACTACACCCACCCTGTGCTCCGCACTGGCCCTTAATGCCGGGTCAGAGACCTTTGTTCCCCCTGCTGTCCCTGTCCTCTGCCCCTCAGATGACAGCCGGGAGTGGGGGGGACACAGGCTGAGAAGCACAGCGGTGGGATCCTCTGAGAGGACAGCTGACGGCGGTGACTAGCGGACCCGGGCTGGCATCCCCCTCAGAGAACAGGCGTGCCGTGGCTCTCTTCCACGGCGGCTAATGGAAACCACGGGACCGCGTGTGCCGAGAGCGCCGGCGGCTGCCTCTCAAGCCCCCTGCCGCACGCCTCCGCTCAGGGCCTGGGCGAGCCCGCACGCGGCCGCGGGCCCGCGCACGGTGGCGCGCACGGGGCTGAGCTCCTGCGGGGGGAGGCTCGTCACTACTTCCGCTCACACGTGCCCACGCGCGCGCCCACACGGAGGAAGCACGCCGCCGCGTGCCCGCTCGCAGGCCGCACGGAGAAGGGCACGACACACGGGGTCACGTACCGTAGACACACACTGAACTGAGCACAAGTGGAGAGGTGCGGAGGACAGTGTCCACGGAACACACGCACACACCACGGCACACGCTGACATGCACACCCGGCGCCACTGTGTCCGCGGTGGGGGCGGAGACACGGCGTCCCCACACACACACAGAACCGCTCACAGACACGCAGACCGGTACACACATACAGGTGGCTGCTGCGTGGCTCCCACATCGACATGTGGTGTCTTCGCCTTCTGTCTCTTCTGGGAAAGAAAAACGAACAGGTTCAGTTCACCCCCACCTCTCAGAACCACAAGCCCCACAGCCACCAGCCAGTTTTCAGGGAGAGGCACGGGGTCCTCTAGGTGCCCACACGTTCTCCACATGCCTGCTGCCCTCGGGGGGCTCCCAACTTCAACTTGCCCTGGGAGTGACCTTTGCTGCCTCACTGTGTGCAGACACGCGGATCTGGTGTGGGAAGCGCACATGCAGACACACAGGGTGTCTCATCTCATGGGGGACATGGCTTTTAGGTGCTCTGTCTTCATGCCCCACAGGCCCCCACACTTGCCCCGAACTGCCCTTACGAGTTCTATTCTGGAAATCCTACAAACTTGCATGAGAGTGGTATTTCCCTCAGTCACGTCTAGGATTCACACATGGGTGTGACTCCCCAGCTCATCAGTCCAGTCATTCATGCAGGAACAGGTGCCTCGCCATGCAGGCCATCAGAGCCATGGAGCAGCCCATAGCCACAGGCAGGGTCCCCGCACTGTGGGCTGCTGGCCGTGTACTTTAGGATACGTGCGACACCCCTGCAACTGTGCAACACGGTGACCCTGGGCAGAGGTCTTCCAGACTCCGTCTGGTCAGCCAGGGAAAGCAGTGTCAGCCTTCTCAGCCATGCGCAGGGGGGAAAAATCTTTCTTTAGACACACACATGCTGTGTCCTTCCCTTTCCAAGGTCCAGAGAAGGTCAGACCAGCAGGGTGTGGGCATCACCCACAAAGGCAAACGCGACTCCTAGAAATGAAGCTTTCAGGGTCATGTCCATGCTCCGGTTGAGGACGACACACTTGGGACACCTGTGTAGCGAGCCTGCCCCCAATGTGGGCTGACAGACCCAGTCTGGCCCATTGGGCCCTGCCTCAACCTGGGAGATGCTTGGCAACTGCTGCTTCCTCCCTGACCAACAGAGAACGTGCCAGGCCGAGCAGCACTGCTCAACTGCCATGTCCTACAGCCGCACAGAAGCCTGAGACACGGGTGGACTGAGGGAGGAGAGGCAGCTCGTGGGAGCCTCACTTGGCATCTGGAAGAGGCACAGTGTGTACGAGCATCCACGGGGTGGGTGCAGACATCCCTATGGAGAGGCCTGCAAGCGCCCCAACTGTGTGCAGCCCTCAGCAGAGGCAGCTGCCGTGTGAGGAGGCCCACGTGGGGTGCTGGTGCCAAGCCTGGGTAGCACATAGAACCAGAAGGACCCACTCTAGCCAGGCAGCATGCACACCCACTAGGGAAAGCAGATGCTACCATCTATTTGCAAATTCTCCAATACTCAAGTATCAGCTCTCCAGAAGCACATGTGTCAAGAATTTAAGTACATGGAAGAATTCTCTTTCTCATGAATACACACATGTGCATGTGCACGCGCACGCACGCACACACACACACACAGGCCAGGCAAAGAGAGACCCAACTTTTAATTCCCATACAGACCAGATACACACTTCAAACTCCACTTCTCCACTCACACATACACATATCCCAATCCACAGCCCATCATTAATACACCTTCACTCCTAAAATCACACAGAGAAGCACCGACATCGCTCCAACTCATGCATATGTGACCTCACATACACCTGACATTAACCTCGTGGATCAGGAAGGGCAGCGGCATCCTTCCCATTTCAAAGATGGGGCGACAGAGTTTCTAGGATCGTAAGTGGCTCTCTGTCCAAGGACACTGAGCATGGGAGTGACAGAACAAGCCCTCAGACCTCCTGACTTGTCACAATGCTCTTATCAGGTTTCTCTATGGACACCCACCTCCTCAGTTGTCCGGTAGTCCAGAAATCAGGGGTCCTGCCTGCCCTCCGGAGCAGCACCCACCCACCCTGACATCGCTCCCGCCAGGAGCACCCACCCTGCGACCAAAGCTAGATCTCTGCTCATCTTGGATGGTTGTAGCACCTTCTTCCACCTCACCGTGCCCAGACACGCACACAGCTCACTGCCTACAGCCCTATGTCTACCAGCATTTCATTCATTCTTTCATTCCACAAATAGTGAGTTTCTACTCTGGGCCAAGCATCTTCCCAACTCACGTCTCCAAACCCACTCTTCCCCTGCTTCTTCATCTCAGTAAATAGAACCACCCACTCCTAAGTGACAGCCAGCCCTCCCCATCGGCATGTTTGCATACCTGTGTGTGTATATTTTTAACCCAAACTCATGAGTGCAGGGAAGGTGGGGAAGGAACGACTCAAGGCCCAGAGATTATTCCAGAGGGGAAGGAGTGGCTCTGCCTTTCTCCATTAATCATTAACAAAGTTTGAGGGCCGATTTTTTTTTTTTCTCGGTCACAGAGAAGGGGCTTGGAGGCCAGGCCTTCAGTTTTGAAAGGTGAGGGCAAGATGACGACCATCCAGGGAAAGGAGGGCCCCACATATAACTCTGGGATGGTTCTAAAGGGCGAGGCAGAGGACATTCAGAGCCCTTCCCATGAGCACTTGACGAAGAAAGGCTTCTCCCCAACCAGATGCAAGTAGTAGATGACAGGGTCTAGTATCCGGGTAGAGTTGCACCTCCCGGGGGCCTCAAAGCCTCCCCATCCATTCCCAGGGCCACCCACCCAGACCTCACAGAGGCTCAGAAGCCACAAACGGGATTCTCAGCTCCTCCTCCAACACCTTCCTCCGGCTCTGCACCAGGCCCACGCCTTGCTAGTTCTGCCAACAACTTCAGGTCCAGGCTAAATCCTTTAAGTCTACGCTCGTTGCTCCACTATCATTGGCCATTCTCTCCCTAATCCACTCCAGCTGGATTCTGTTCCCACTGGGCCACTGAAACTGAAGGTTGCTAACAACATTCATTTTACCAAACCCACTGGCCCCTTTTCTGTCCTCAGCGTATGTGATCTTTCGATGGTATTTAGCTGCGCTGTCCACTTGTGCCTTCCTGAAGAGTTCTCTTCTCTAGGTCCCCAGGATAGGGCACGTTCCTGTCCTTTCTTTCTACTCCTAATTGCTCCTGGTCTCCTCTGCCGGTTTCTCCTCTGCCAGACCTCAAGGCACAGGAGAGCTCTGGGCCTCTGTCCTGAACAACTCTGCCTCCAGGACAACTCCCAGCCTGCTCGCCCGTGCTGAGAGCTTAACACTGTCCAAATACAAATGGCCTTCCCAACTCCTCATTTCCAACGCGGACTTCTCTTTCGAGCTTCACACTCATGTAACCAATGGCCTATTCAGCATCTTCACTTAGATGTTCTCTAAGCATCTCAGATTGATTGTGGCCAAAATGAACCTTGGATTTCCACTGTTCTCCAGATTCTGAGTAAGTACCAGCACCATCTACCTAGTTGCTTAGGCATCAAACCTTAAAACATTAGAGAAATATTTCTTTTTTCTTCTTATCCCCACCCCCATCACATTGAGCCCATCACCTCTTCCTATCAGTCCTCCCTCCAAAGCACAGACTGAATGGGATTACGTCTCCTCTCCTCCACTGCTATGGTTTCAACTACCACTACTGTCACCTGCTTTACTCTTATAGCCAACCCTCTGTCTCCCTGCCTCCACCCTGGGCCCTTCTTCATAGAGCGGAGCAACCTTTTAAAGCATATATCATGCTATATGATGCACCTGGGTGGTTCAGTCGATTAAGTGTCTGCCTTGGGCTCAAGTCACAATCTCAGGGTCCTAGAATCAGGCCCCACATCCAGTTCCCTGCTGAGCAGGAAGTCTGCTTCTCCCTCTCCTTCTGCCCCTCCCCCTGCTCATGCTCTCTCTCAAATAAATAAATAAAATACGTTTTGAAAAAAGCGTAGGTCAGGGGCGCCTGGGTGGCTCAGTGGGTTAAAGCCTCTGCCTTCAGCCCGGGTCATGATCCTGGAGTCCTGGGATCGAGCCCCGAGTCGGGCTCTCTGCTCCGCAGGGAGCCTGCTTCCTCCTCTCTCTCTCTGCCTGCCTCTCTGCCTACTTGTGATCTGTGTCTGTCAAATAAATAAATAAAATCTTTAAAAAATAATAAATTAAAAATAAAAAAGCATAGGTCATATAGTATCCATCCTTCTGCCTTAGACCCTCCGTGGCTGCAAACAGGCCCTTTACCTGGGCCTGCAGGATCTTCCGGGCCCGGTCTACTATTCCTCCTTGCTTCCTGCCCACCAGCCACCCTGCACCCTCACTGGAGAAAGCTCTTCCTTTCTGATTTCACATGACCGCCTTCTTCACATACAGATCTCTGCTTGAATTTCACCTCTTCAAAGAATCCCTCCCAGGCTGCCTGCACGTACTCCACCCAATTCTTTTTCCTCTGAATTACCCTGTTCTATGTGCCTTAGAACAGTGATCACCACCTAAAATCATTTACACGTGTCTATTATCTCTCTCTCTCACTAAAGTAAAACTCCATGAGAAGACGTTATCTTGTTCACTGCTGTATCCTAAGGACATTTCCCAGCACGGAGGAAGCATCCTCTGATAATATACCATTTTGAGTTGATGAATTAGCTATTAGCACAGGAGCCCAGGGGTCAGTGAAGTGGGGACAGCCAACTCACTCGATAGAAGGCATGTTGGGTGCAGACATCGGGCTGACCTCCTTGGCCTTCTGCAATGCATGTTTCTGGTTGAAAGCCTCCTCTTCTTCTTGCTCATCCTAGACACAAAGCAGAGATGGTTTTGCCTGGGATCCCCATGAAGGAGATAGCTCCCCTGGTCTGCCCACAAGTTCGGGAGACCAGGTGAGATGAGGAAGGCAGGAAAGGGCCTTAAACAAGGCAGGAGGAAGGTGGGTTGGCTCAGAGACCTCAGGTGGACAGGTGCCAGGCACCTTGGGAGACAGAAGCCTCCACAGCCTGGCATGGCCCGTAGTTCTGGTCTCCAGCCTGCCCCATAGACTTCCCCACAGTTTCTCAGGAAAGCCGTGGGATTCTACCCTCGGCTCTAGCCCCTAGTGGAGCGCATGGCGGTAGAGGTCAGAAAATGGAGCTGACACATCTCAGGTGTTCCGCAGTGATGCAAGGGATGGAACAGGGCCCTTTCAGCCAGACCCGTCCAGAGGACATTGTTAAGGCTGTGCCTCTACTCGTGCCCTTTCTCCTGTCCAGCTAAGTGGCCTCACCCCAGGTGATCAGGCAAGGACCTCATCTCCTCACCTCCATTCCTGGTGTAAGTGTCCCCTCTTTGTAATGACACTGGGGAAAGCCAGTTCAGGTGAAATGACTAGAGCGACTAAGAACACACATCTTCTCAGCCTGCTCTAGTCTCCCACATAGAGTATTCTACTGGATCCTAACAATGATCCTGTGAGGTATGCAAAGCAGCTATGGCGTTTCCGTGCTCTAGATGAAATGCTCAATGGCACAAGAAAACCATGAGATCTGCAGAGAACGCTTACCTTGGTCAGCTCTTGGGCATTGGCCAGATTGTCCACAGCAATGGCCAAGAACACGTTCAGCAGTGTGTCTGGGGTGATGGGTTAAGGATGGGCACGTAAGAAAACCAAAAGGCTTCAGCAAGACTGAGAGGGTTTTCTCAAGGTCTTTGCTGTCTGAGATCCAGCAGGAAAAGAAGCTACCCCATGGCATCAGTTAGGCAGAGGTTATGTGGCCTGTCTGAAGGAGAGTATCTCTTCTTCCTTCCACAGATCTTCTCTTTGCCTAGGACGCAGAGATAGCTGAATCCAACCACTCAGGGGCCAAGTTGGAGTAAGGGGGCCTTTAGACACGTATGGCCTCCACTCATAGCAATATTGAATCATGGCACAATGTGACGGTAGGGAGCTCAATGCTGGAGCTTACCTCTCCTTTCTGGGAGGCTAGAATTGAAGCCCACCCAGACCAAGATCCTACTCTGTTCTTAAAGGTGAAAAGAAGTAAGATTCCACAGACCCATCACTGACCGGCTCTCAATAATGGAATGCTAACTTCTCTCATTCTTCTTATCTTAGAAGGCTTCCATATTTCATTCAACAAAAATGTCATGGAGCACACAGGATCATTATGGAACCCATTTCCATTCCAAGCTCTAGCCACTTAAGTCCCAATTTTGCAACTGTCTATGAGGTCCCGGTATTGTGGAATATAGAGCTGGTTTTAGCATCAAAGTCCAGGTCTGACTACCCTCAGAGGAACAGGGAAATCAAGGTGCCATTGTCACAAACTGGGCTTCCTTTTCTGTGACCCACTGCATAACCTTCCTCCTATGGGTGCCTCATGTTTGGTTCACAGTCTGCTCTGGCCCCTAGAAATTTTCGGGACAGAAAAGTTGGAGTAGCTTGTCTCCATGAGAATATGGGAAAAGTAGAAGTACAGCTACATCACACGGCTCTCCCTTCTTACTCCACTAATGCCATTTCAAGGGAAGTCCCATCTCCCGCAAACATCTAGTGATTGTGTACAAGTCTGCAGTACATAAGGTGCATTCAAATAAATGATCTCACTTACTATTCACAATTAATAAAGGAATCGATGCTGTTATCCTCCTTACAGAGTTGAAAACTAAAAGCTCAGGCAGATTAAGGGACTTTCCCAAGGCCACAAAGCTGGTAAACAGAAATGCTGAGATTAAAACCTAAATCTTCCTAGTCTAGATCCTATGACCAGGTATGGGTTTGGGAATTAAATGAACTTGATTTCCAATCTCCCCTTACAATTTGATAATTGTTTGACTTTGGAACTTACTTCTCTAAGTCATGGGTCAGATGAACTAGCTCCTAGAAAACATTTAGTACAGGCTCTCGTGAATATCACAAATATAATAAATGTTAGCTATGCTAAATAGCATCAGCATTAATCATAATACTGATATTTCTGAGATTTTACTATGTGCAGGTCCTGTTCTATATTAACATGTAATTAATTTATTAGTATTACAATGTGGCCACTATTTCAGCCTAATAGTTATCTCTGTCACCTCTTATTTTCCCCAGCTGATAGTATCTGCAACTACTCAGTATAAGAGCCTCACATGTTATTATTAGTATATGCTGAAGATTTGGATAATACTTTATCTCCTTTGTCTACATTTGTCTTCTTTACCCAACTAGTATATAATCTCCTTAAGATCAGAATCCTTGGGGTGGCTGGGTGGCTCAGTGGGTTAAGCCTCTGCCTTCAGCTCAGATCATGATCTCAGGGTCCTGGGATTGAGCCCCCACATCGGGTTCTCTGCTCAGTAGGGAGCCTGCTTCCCCCCTCTCTGCCTGCTGCTCTGCCTACTTGTGATCTCTCTCTGTCAAATAAATAAATAAAATCTAAAAAAAAAAAAAAGAGAGATCAGAATCCTTGTTTCTCTTAGTATACCAAGTAATATCCTTAATCCCTCCCCACACAAAAAAAATCCCTGAAACCCACCCCCCCCCCAAAAAATCCCCACCCACCTCTACCACCACCACCACAACCAACCTCCTCAATGCTGGTCCAGGCAGGCAAGCAGCATGAAGAGGACTATCTTAAAAAGGATACAGTTTCCAAATAAGGTGAGCACAATGAAATAGATAGCTGACCACATGCCTGAGCTGACCCCACCCTGGGAGCGGATCCCATTGTACATCACCTCATTCCAGTCCTCCCCTGTTAGGATCTATGTAAAGCAAACAACAGGCAAGTCAGAGATTTGGGTTGATTGAGAAAATGGGGCCAATGTAAAAAGGAAAATTCTGGCCCCTTGCTTGGCCATTCTGCCAGGGAGAAAAATAAAGTCACTTCCATGAATAATTGCAAACTTTCTTCTGATAAGGAAGATAATTTTAGATGTTGAAAATGGAAAGAGAGGATCACAAGGAAAGATTCTATTCTGAGTCTGACTACAGAGTCCCTCCACTTCCAGCTTTGCCAGACCTATGGGAACTACACAGATCAGGTTGTCTGGTCACTACCAGTCCATCCAAGGGGAGCTAAGATTAAGTTCTTGGGACAGAAGCATTATTAGAAAGAGCCTCATGGGCTCCAGTTCCAGAAACCTGGGTTCTGGTTTAGCCTCAGAGTCTAGGTAAACAGTGTTTTCTTTAGCTTTCCTCATTGCTGATTTTTTAGTTTTTCTCCATGATTTAAAAACATATTTTTTTGTGGGGTGGGGGGTGAGGTGGGTTGAAAGAATAATTCGTTAAATGGACATATGGATCAGAAGATGCTTCCAATTTCAGAAAACCATAAATATGATATGAGAGTTTTACTTCTTCCTTACCAATCTGGATGATTTTTATTTCTTTTTCTTGTCTGATTGCTGTGGCTAGGACTTCCAGCACTAAGCAGAATAACAGTGGTGCAAGTATACATCCTTGTCTTGTTCCTAGTCTTAGAGAAAAAGCCTTCAGCTTTTCACCACTGAGTATGATTTGGCTGTGGGTTTGTCACCTATGGCCTTTATTATGTTGAGGTAGGTTCCTTCCATACCCACTTCACTGAGAATTTTATCATGAATGAATGTTAAATTTTATTAATTTTTTTCTGCATCTATTCAAATAATCTATGATTTTTATCCTTTATTTTGGTAATGTGGTAGATCACACTGATTAATTTGTGCATGCTGAACCATCCTTGCATTCCTGGAATAAAGTCCACTTGATGGTGGTCATAAATATTGTAAGTTACTGAATGTCTTTGCCTTAATATCTCTTGTAAACCCACAAGTATAGGAAAAAGGCCAATAACATAACCATGATAGAGCTTTTCCATTATTGGTAAGAATGTAGCTACACAAATTCTAGGAATTATTGTGATGATAATTACTCAACAAGAGTCCCAGTTGCCTGGGACGAGCCTGGGGTGTTAAAGTAGGAGTCTCCTAACGTACCATTTTGTGGTGTGAGCTCCAAAAGATCCTACATAATATTTTTAACTGCCAGTTGGCCTCATACCTGGAATACGGTCATGATGGCGGCAGGGAAGGTGTCAAAGTTTGCCGAAGGAGTCCCGTCATTAAAGTTAAACCTGAAAAGGAAGTTCAGAGAGAAGAATAAAATGAAAATCTCACATACCAAGTTTTCTCTTCCCTCTTCATCACTTCTTTTACCCTTTCTCCATATTCTCTTCTTTCCTAATTTCTCCCCATTCCATGTAATTTATGAAGATGGTATTATTAGTGACTACTACTGGTGGACTGTGCACTTTGAAGGGTACAGATTATGAGACGAGGTTTGGACTGATCTTGAGTTATAAGGCCCCACGCTGTACATTTCATTTTAGGGACAGCTCCAAAGAGAGGGTTCTCCAGATCCAGAACCCTGTACAGTGTGAAAAGATTAGAAGCAGAGACATAGGTTTTACACACACACACACACACACACACACACACACACACACAGTGGTTGATATGGGCCAAAGCAAACAGAATGGTGGCATGGTAACAAAATTAGAAGCCCTGGTGCTCAGAGGCTGAAGACTGGGTTTTGAGGCTCCTTTGAATGGAAAGTTCGTTGGTGCTTACCTGCCTCCGAACAGCTGCATTCCTAGGAGAGCAAAGACAACGATGAAGAGGAAGAGGAGGAAGAGCAAACTGATGATAGACTTCATAGAACTCATCAAGGAGACCACCAGATTTCGCAGAGATGCCCAATACCTACAAAACCCAAACATTACAGCAGTGAACACTGAATTTAAAATTATCCCCAAGTCCAGCTGCCTGGTAGTCTATGAAACAGGCTGTATTTGTAAACTTGTGTGCAGGAGAGATGTCAGCAACAATGAGGCTCCCCTTGGGAGTGTGGCATGGGATCTGGCATCATAGGTATTTTTCTGGTCTGATTTTTGGAGGAAGCGGTGCTGAAGAACGGAGTAGGGGACGTGGTAGGTAAGGGGAACACGTGACAAAGGAGAAAAGGGGATGGAAGGAACTATACTAAGGAAGAGAGAAGCGTCCACTCTCACAGGTGGTTGGGAGGAGTCCAGATTCTGATCACTTACTTGGTTATTTTAAATATTCTTAGAAGCCGGAGAGCTCGCAAGACACTGATTCCAAAAGATGTACCAGGTCTGAAGATTGCCCAGACCACTTCAAAGATACTCCCCACTGTGACCTAAAGAGCCAAACCCAGCCACAGTGAGGAGGAGGAGAAGAAGAGAGGAGCCTTCTGGCATTCAGCAGTCAACACCTGTCACTGGGCTATGGTGAAATTAAAACTCTCCCCTCCCCACCCAGCACAACTCCAACAAAACCACCTATTTGTGAAGGCTGCCAAGGGAAAATGAGACTCTACTGCCTCCCTCCGCACTGCTCTCCATTCCCCTTCCTGACGTCACTCCTTCATGCTGGAGACTGGTTCACTGACTGCTGCTCTGTCCTTGGTGGAAACTACCAGAGCCAGTCACTGCTTCTGCACAAACCTGAGAGCCACAACTCTTCTTACATAATAACACCTTGAACAAACACACAAAAGAGTGGTACTCGAAGCAACAAAACAAATTTAAGTTAATACAGGTCGCATTTCAATGTAAAAACCTCAGAGGAGGTCCACATTCTCTCACTGTCCTAGAATTTATTGCTACCAAGAATGGTTCAGTCACCCATATGTGAAGTATCTTTCAGTCACTCAGGTCCCACACACCTCAATGTGACAGTACTAGTTGGTGGCATATAGATTCTGATTGCTGTAGGAAGGAGCAATGTCAGATTAACAATTGGGTCTTTATATGGTCACTGAATGTCTACTATGTTCTACACAATGCACTAGGAGAAGTGACAAAAATTAATCCTTGCTGCAATGCTGAAAAGTACGTATATAGGGAAAGGTCTTTCACTAGCTGTTGTGCCTGAAAATTGCCCATACCCAGAAGCATATGTTTCAAGTGAAAAATGCAGATTGGCAAGTGCTCAGAATCGTTAGCACCTAACTAAAGAACTGGCAGGAATAGAAATGGGTTTGGCAGAAAGAGAAGTGGTTCAGGAACCCAAAGTTTTGCAACCTTGTTCTGCTGCTAACTGGCTATGTGAACTTGCACACAATGTTCTCTCTTCACTCATCCGCAAATGGGATCTGTAACAAAGGCTAGGAGTCCTGAGCGGAGTGGGAGGACGGGTATGTCAGAGCATCTTGAAGATGGTTAGATGGGCACACATTTACGTATCAACATCATTTAGGAAGTGAACACTGGATGAAATGGTCTGTGTGGGAACCTGTTAAGGGAAGAGTGAGTGAGTGTGTATGAATGTGTGTGTGTGTGTGTGTGTGTGTGTGTGAATGCGCATGTTTGCATGAGGGTATATCTAGATAATTTTCCCAATTTTAAACTGAACTAAAAAACAAAACAAATACATAAGCTTCTCTTTTTTACTGAGCCACCTTCTGGAATCAGTTCCTTTGTTCTCTCTCAGGCTTCCCCCAAGTCAGTAAGTGGTTAAAAGCTTGCTATGGGCAGCTCTGTCGAATTCATTCAGCTCTACACTTAAGTGTACACAATAGTGTGCATGTTACACTTCAACAAAAACATCAGAAATATAAGAGCTTTAAACCAGCAAACAAACAAATCCTGGTATGGGAAGGATTCCCTCATTCCTGCCCTCCCTTTAGCTAACTTACTTAGTTCCCTTTTTAAATTCTGATTTCAGTGCTTCATGCTGAGCAGTGGAGTGAGCTGCTTATCTCAAACTGTGGCATACCAATGTGAAGCAGAAGGACAGGCGGGCTCGGGACCACTTACCCCAAAATCAAAGCAGTTGAATGAAGAGTGAAAATAAAGTCGAGGCCCCATGCCATACATCTTCAGGGACATCTCTAAGAGGAACAGTCCCAGAAACAAAAACTCTGCATAGTCTGAAAGCATCAAGAGCAGAAGCATTTGTTTTGTAGATGCCATGGGCTCCCGCGCCCTCCAGCCCAACCTCCTGAACCTTACACAAGAGCCCTCAACACCAGCAGGACCCAAAGGCAAAGACATTCAGTGACCATGTCAGGTCAACAGCAGGAAAAACCTGATGATATCTGGATACACTCTGACCTGGGGGGCCCAGGCACACTCCACATATCAGCTTTGCTCTCTCTCAATGGATGGACTTGTCACTGGCCTTTAAATGGTATATGGCTCTCAGGAGAGAAAGAAAGGGCTTTACCACGGCACTGAGGAAAGAGCCGGATTCGCCCTACACAGACCCACCTGTGACAGCATCCTGGATCCCCACTTACACCAGCGGTATCCCTACCCAGAACCAACCTAGAAGCTCCCATCTTGGCCTACTAGAAGTAACCACTGGCCTAAGAACTTTCTCCCCAGGACTTAGGTGACCAAAACTCTCTACACCATTTAGCCTCCTTACGACATTAAGTGAAGGCCTTAGAGTACCCAAGGCTAACCCCACTTTGTGGTCTTATCAGGAAAGTTTCATCCAATTTGATCATGAACGGCAAGGGGACCAGTGCTGTGATATCCCCACCCCTTGAGGCCACCAACTCTGCCCTCCCCGCCAAGAGTACTGCCGGGCCCAGCAGGACGCCCGTCCGCTCATGTTCACACCCGAATCCAGCTGCATCACGCTGGCCAACACTCACTGGCCACTTACAGAGAAGATGCGTGAGCCACTGGGGCTGGTTGTGATGGACGATGGCCACACAGGCGGTGTTGAGAGCCACAAGGCTCAGCACGATCCAGTAGAACACCTGGGATTTAACCATGTGGCGGATAGAGATGCGCAGAAGCCTTTCTTTGTGCCGGAAATAGGAGGCCCCATCCACCTTTGTACTTTTGATGCTGGCTCGGGCAAGAGGTGTGCCTAAGGGGAGAGAAGGAAGGGAGAATGAGGCTGCAGGACAGATCACTCTCCATGGCAAGGAGGCAGTTAAAGGGGGAGGTGGACAGCTTCAGTCCTGGGGGGCTAGGTGACCCCTCCATCACAGGCCCAGGGAATCCCCATGGGGTGAGCTACGTAGCTTCTGTAGCAGAGATCCCTGCTTTTCCTCACTGGCCACTCTCAGTTCTAGGAAGCTGAAAGTTTCCCCGGGCACAACACCAGACATGGACCCAGTGTCCTGAATCCTAATAGGGTGCCATTTATGTTTTTAACAGATTCGGTTCCTCTCTGGCCTTTCCTTTTAAATATGCTTCAGGCACTGGAATCATTTTGCTGCATTTGTGATGATTTCTCCCCCTGGCAGTCGAGAGCAGCAATGGGTTCTGCACACCTCGTCTGCTTTTAAGGATGAAGTGAAGGAGGAGGGAGAAATCTGCCACCCCTTTTCCTGGGGAGGTTAAATCTGCCATTAACCAGCCTATCTAAGAGAACCTGGGACTGAAAAGGAACCATTTAAGAGCTTCCAGTAGGAATTTGTTGAACTATCACATGGGAGTGGGTGGGTGCCACTGTGGTCAGGCAAATGATCGCAGGTGCTCAAATGGGGGTCACTAGAAGCAACAGGTCCTTGGGATCCTCTGAACAATAACCCAAAGTGGGTTCTCATGATCACCTCCAGGACGGATAGTTATAGATGCAAATGGGAGACATCTGCCGCGCTTGAAGGATCTGGGTGGGACTCTTAGCCTTAACCCTCATGGTCCATTTTTCTCTACATTAGATTTCCAAGTCCTTCCTTAATTACATCCCTGAATTCTGGCTTCTTTTGATTCTATTCCTCTTTGTGGTGCTTCTCAAAAGACAGGATCTTTCTTCTTACGGGAGCTCAGACAAGTCAAAGAAGACCTAAGTGGTTCCACTCACCCACAGAGGAGATATCAACGCAGTGCTCATCGCTGGAGTCTCGAGTCATAGCCTCCGTCCGGCTCCTTTTGATGGTTGCCCTTCGAAGCACTACACCAGGGAAGGGGGAGGCCGGTGAAAGACCATGAGCACAACCAGATCATTCAGGTCAAAGCTCAGGGCTGTGTGTCAGGGGCTCTTGTGACACAGGCAGCTGCCTTGCAGCCCCTGGGCCGTGGTTACAGAAGTTGCCAGTGTCTGTAGAAACACGGCTCCCGTGCTCAGCAGCACCTCGAAACACACGGGCTCCAGAACCCCCGCTAGACCTTATCTACATGCGGTAGGTAAACAGGCGCTCCCTATCTATTTGTTCTGGCTCTTCAAAAACACCACCACTTCCCGCTCGTGAAAGTGGTCCCAAGAGGATGCCCAAAAATTTTCACAGAAGATCCCTTTACATGCCACTGGGTGTGTGATGGTCTTTTCATTGTACGGTATCAATCACATGCCCTAGAACAAAGCAACTCTAAGATTTCATTTCCATCACTTTAAAAAGCATTTAAATCCATGACTCAACTCCCTTCATTTTAAAGCATGAGAGATTTTATGACAGGGAGACTTTCATTTCAAATCCCAGGGCACTCCTCTTTTAGTTTTTTTTTTTTTTTCCTCCTCTTTTATCAAGAGATGGCCATGGTCTAAGAGGGTACAAATGTGGGCATGTGCCAGAACACGTCCTTACCTTCTAAGGCTGACGTCCCGGCATTTTTATTTTCTTCGGCAAGCATGACTTCCTCTATATGGAAATAAACGGCTTAGTGAATTATCTGTAAATGTCAAATTATTTTGCAAAATGAAAAATCCCCCGGGGTGGCTGTGGCTCCAGGGTAGCAGAGAGAGAGAGAGCAAAGAGTTCACAGCTCTGTGTAGGCACCAGCATCAGAAAGACAGCCAGGGTCACAGAGGGAGCTCCTGAGTGCACATCAGAACAGAAAGGAAGTTCTGTAATGAGGGGGCGCTTGGAGGCTGATTGGTAAAACTCAGCTCTGTGTCTGATAACACTTGTTGTGAGCAAGACCTCTTTTTTTTTTTTTTTTAACTAAATTGGTAGGAGTGAAATCTCCTAAATTGGCAGGAATGAAAAATTTCCATTTCTGTTTTTCCTTCTACCCAGGTTCTGTAACCTTCTTCCAGCAATAAGAGCTTCCTTGGTGTTTCGTGTCTGGAGCACATACAAGGCTTACCAAGGCATAGCATCTACCACCCCGTTCAGGAGGGAGACCATGTTTTGAGCCTGTCTGCTTCTTGGAGGAGGAGCAGAGGAAGATGCCAATGGCCCAGAGAAGCAGGACTTGTGGGCTTGCTTCCTCTTACCCCAATCCCACAGTCTGCCTTGCTTGAATGGAAGAGGCTTAGGCCCATCATACATTTGTCCCTCTGATAGAATGAACAAATATTTTTTGTCCACCTTCTTGGCACAGAGTTCCAAAACCCTTGGAATTTACTGTCGTCTGTATGCAAACAAGATGACTCATTGTTGGGGAGGACTGTGTTACCTGGGGATCTGGATGGGTCACCAGAAAAACCAACCACATATTTGGCTATAACCTTCAGCCCCATTCCCCTTCCTAACTCCTAGAACGGGTGACAGGTTTGTGAATGTTTAATTGCCAATGGCCAATGATTTAATCAAGCAGGTCTATGTAATGGAGCCTTCCAAAAAACAAAAAACCTACATAATGGGGCTCAGGAAGCTTCCGAGTTAGTGAACACGTTGAGGTGCTGGGAGAATGATATGCCTGAAGGGGGCATGGAGGCTCCTTGCCCCCCTCCACCTCTGGTATCTCTTCCATTGGGTTGTTCCTGAGTTGAATCCTTTGTAATAAATTGGTGATAGTAAGAATAATTTTCCCGAGTTCTGGAAGTCATTCGAGGAATGACCAAACCTGGAGCCCTCTAAATTTGTAGTCAGGAAGGCAAAAATGCAGGCCACCTGGGCACTCCGTGTATGGGTGCTGTATGAGGCGAAGGAAGGCTCGTGGGATTAAGTCCCTAACCTGCGGGATCTGTGCTAATTTCTGGTGGCATTTGGTATCAGAACTGAATTGAATTGTTGGGGACACCCATTTGGAGAACCGAAATGCTGGCCAGTGTTGGAATGAGGAGTCTGGTTGTTGGTATTTGGAAAAGAACCGAACAGTCCCTTTCATTCTCCTCATGACCTCCCCAGGAACAGTCCTGCGTTCCGGGACGTGCCCTCACTAGCGGGATATTCTTTTCCAGGAAGACTTGTTTAGAATAAACCTCACTAGCATCCCTCCAAACTTACAAACTAGCCCTTCTGTCCCATGTCTGGCAGGATTCTGAGTCCCCTTTGGGAGTGATGCAGATGAATTTTGATCCCCGCCCCCACCTCAGCCACAGGAGGGGCTGTCGGAGGCCTTGAGCAATCACTCCTTGAGATCCCAGCTGCCGGGCAGAAGCTTGCAGCAGGCCCTATTAAACAATGGTTTAATTGAAGCAATTGTTAACAAGTAAGAGGACAAGCAGAAGAGGGTAAAGTCATTACCATCATTCCACCTGCATATAAAACAGAGAGGATGTAATGTACTTCCCAGGGAGGGGAACATTTGGGGGCTGGGAGGGGACCACACATTATACCAGGTCATAAATGTTTAGCTTTCTTTTTTAAGTACAGCCTCTAGCAAAACTCTAAGTGAACAGGTTAAGTGTTATTGGTGGGATGCTCCTTTATGCAGACATAGAGGGTTTTAAAGTCATGCACAACCCACGCTTTTCATTCGGGAGGGCATCATTTAAAAATCAGGCACTCGTTAAAATCACCCTTGTGGCAACGTGAATGACCTCATCCAGGGGGTCACGTCTGCTGTGTACAGTGCTTGGGTGCTGGGGTGGGCAGATCTGAGGACCCCCAAGGCAGACAGAGGATGTGTGGGGCTGCTGAGTATCTGAGAAGCGCTTTGAGGGCTTTGGGTGTGGAGCTGCCCCCCCTCCCCCACTGCCTTTTGCCAAGTTCTCTTTCGAACTTGAGAGTGTCTTTCCAGGGAAATGTAACCCATATGTCTCTGATTCACTCACACCCCATTTGCAAAGGGAAGGGCCAGGAAGCACCATTTGACGTCGCAGTGCGTCTTTTTTCTTAGAAGGAGAGAGCTGGCTTTGCCAACTGGAAGAAAGCGGAGCCTCGGAATTCTGCAAGTATGGAAAGAGCAGAGCCACAGAGAACAGCGTCCCGTGCTGCCTGACCACGAGTGGGGTCACGGACGGGACGGGGAAAGGTCCATGCCAGATTCCGCTGCGAGCCTGCTCACTGGGGCCGTCTGTCAGATGGTTCTACCATCCAGGAAGCCAAGGACAGTGGGGAACTTCAAGCTGCCTGCCAGACCTGGAGGCAGATCTGCTCTGTAAGGCTGAATTACCATTCTGGAAGGAAGGCGGAGAGGTTCACCCCTCCTCCCCTCCACGAGAGCGTCGGAGAAGAAAGGGCAAATTTGGAAGTGCCGTCAGTGGGCACGGAGCAGGCCTCCAGAGGCAGCCAAGAAATGCAGATGGTCCTAACTGGGAGGAGGTTTTTAATCTGGCTTTGAAATGGCACTTTTCACCACATACACACACTTTCACCCCGGAGAGGTGATCAAAGGTTGACTCCAAAACTGAGAGAGAGCTTTTGTGTGTCGGTGGTTAAAACAGGAGGGCCACGGTGTCATTCGAGAGCTGCTGTATGTAGCAGAGTAAGGCTCAGGCAGCTAAGCATCAAATCATATTCCAAATTTCTCCTGCGAGACCTCACATTTGTGCTACGCTTTCTACGGGGAATAGAGAAAAAAAATGCTGTCAAGTGTACTTTTTTATTAAAATAAATTACTCTTTGCTCAGGATGAAAATAAAGATATAACAGCAATGTGATGCAGTCTTTAATAAGGAAAGAAAATGCATCCATTCTGCTGACAGATACAGGGTGATCGATACCTCTCATAAGCGGCGGAGCCGCAATCAAACTTGAATCTGGTGGCTCTGTGGGTTAATAAAATGGTGATCGGTTTGGACCTATCCTCAAGGCTGGGCAAGAACGGTTCCTGATGCTGAGTGAGGAACTGGGGATAGCTTGGGGGATAGGAACAAGCAGCTGTCGCCATCCGCTATTTACTCGCTTACTGCAGGGGCCTCTCGGTCAACACCCCTGCTTCTGACCTTGCCCTCCCACTGTCTACTCTCAATGCAGCAACCCTCCAGATCATCAGTCGAACCATGTCCCCCTTCTCTGCCCAAAACTACCCAGTGGTTCTTGCCTCACTTACAGGAAAACCCCAAACCCTTACAGTGGCCCATAAAGTCTGCCTCCTCTTCCCATCACTGCCCCGCCCTGTCTTCCTGCTAGTCTTCCCTTACTCATTCCTTCTTCTGCTCCTATAATATTCCTAGGCCACCTCCACACTACAGCCTTCACACTGAAATACCCCCTCAGACATTCCCATGACTTATGCCCCAGCTCCTTCAAGTCCTTCCCCAAAATGGGTCTCCCTGACCTCCCTATTTAAAATCACAACCTACCGCACACCCCATAACCCTACCGTGATCTGTTTTCCAGTGTACCTGTCACCTTCTTACAAGTTACTTATTTATCATTTTATCTCTGCCTTCCCCAGCTAGAGGGGAATGAGTTCTGCAAGAAAAGGCTTCCTGCCGTATCCCAAGTTCCTAAGACAGGCGCTGGCACAAAGTACGCGCCCACTAAATATTCGTGGAATGAATGGATTGTTGTTGTTGCTGGTGTTATTATTATTGCTGTTGTTGTTGTTAGCAGTAGTGTAAAATGTTAGCTACCCAACCTCACCTCTAGGACTGGGCTCTGTTCCCTCTCACTCACCTCACCTTGCTAAAATTCGGGCCGCACAAAGGTGTCTGGTAGAACTGGGACGGTTAGACCCCAGAGGAAGCAAGAGGGACCAGCAGGGAACCCACACAGCTGGTGAGGCAGCCAGCGCCTCTCGGTGCTCTAGCCAGGGTGGCCCGTGTGAACAGAAGCAGGGGGGGCAGGGGCAGGGGGCTGTTTGCAGGGAGGTCTGCGCAGCCCGCCACGCCTCACCTGCTTTGTCTATCCAGGCGCGGTACCCATTCAGCTCGCGCTCAATCTGCTGCTGCCGCCGCAGTTTCATGAACGCTCTCCGGTTCTCCACTCTCTCTCTCTCTTTGGCAAATTCCCTGTGGACGAGAAGGGGGAGAGGCAGGAGTAGTGAAGGTGGGCAGCGCCGGGACAAAGAGGAAGGGTGAAGCATGGAGAAGCACGAGGGAGCCAGAGCAGGTGCTCCTCTACCCCTCGTGTCTCCCCTCCTTTGTTCCAGACTGCAACTGTGATCTTAAAATGCTGCACAGAAACCTCGCTCCTTTGGCCTCATGCAGGAAGCTTTTCCAGATCGCTTTCATCCCAGTCAGCCCTAACACCCTCGGCGTGCTCTATCTGGAAAGGTACTTTCTTAGTCATGGGACACACCAGGGTTCAAAATGCTATGTTCTGTTTCCCCAGCTACAACTCAAACCCTCAGCACCCCCCCGGGGGGGGCCCAACTTGCCTTTGTGCTTTTCATAACAACCGTGATTAATCTTTATTGACCAATTATGTGCCAGCCCTGTATGACGTTTTTCAGACCCATGGACTCATTTAATCCATTACAAGCACCCTAGGAAGTAATAAGCACTATTAAAATTCCTATTTAACAGATGGGGAAACACCAAGGATCAGAGGAGGGAAGTAACTTTCTGGGATCTGGAGTCAAACCACAGCGCTGTGCTTCCTCTGGCAGCCCGTGGCCCTGAGACCAAGAGCACCCGTGCCTCGAAGGGCTGACGGTGTGTGAAGATGGCTGGTGGAGGTTTAACAGGAAAGGGAATGACACAGAAAGGGCCCCTGGCTAGAAAAGAAAGTGGGAAGGTGGGAGCTATGGGAAGGGACATAAGGGGACAGAGGGCAAGCCAAGGGCAAAGATCAGGGAGAAGACACAGTCCACTGACAGGTGCAGGGGACCAGAGTCTGTGGCACAAGACGGCCACAATCCTAAAGTCCCATGGGGAGAAAGAAGGGAGAAGAGACGCGAGGGCTCCGTGGCAGAGAGGAAGAGGAACACATTCAATACGGGCATCAATAAAGGCACACGGGCTGAGACACCTGTCCAGCAACCCGCTCTACCAAGGCCCTTCTCATCACCACACAGCCCTCCAGGCCACAGCGCCGCTCACCCGAGTAACGCCGGGGCCAGTAGTGCTCCGGCTGCCCAGGGAGCTGCTGAACTTCCTCGGGGTGTCCCCATAATTAAAGAGGCGAAGCCTGAAGAGGAAGAAGCCCAGCACCCACTGTGGGTCCCGTCAGCGACTCCCTTGTCATGTATTTCTTTGATAGGATTTCAAATCCACTTGCTTATGACTTAAGTGAAGTTGTCTTAATCCACTTGTATATGACAAAGTGGAAGGAAAAAGATGTATTTAGAAGTTGTTATTTATTTTTTTTTAAGATTTTATTTATTTATTTGACAGACAGAGATCACAAGTAGGCAGAGGAGGCAGGCTGAGAGAGGGGGGAGCAGGCTCCCTGCCGAGCAGAGAACCCGATGCAGGGCTCGATCCCAGAACCCTGGAATCATGACCTGAGCCAAAGGCAGAGGCTTTAACCCACTGAGCCACCCAGGCACCCCTAGAAGTTGTTTTTTAAAAAATATTTTATTTATTTATTTGAGAGAGAAAGAGTGAGCAAGAGAGAGAGCGAGCGAGTGAGCAGGAGCACACAAGGGGTAGGGGCAGAGGGAGAGAGAGAAGACGACTCCCCTGCTGAGCTGGGAGGTGGACTCAGGGCTCGACCTCGGGACCCTGGGATCATGACCAGAGCCAAAGGCAGATGCTCAACCAACAGAGCCACCCAGGCGCCCCCAGAAGTAAACTGGTTTTGATAGAAGAATGAGGTCAGGATGTCACCGTCTCATCTGTTCTGGCCCCTCAGAACTCAGCTGCTGAGGGGCCCCACTGGGGGCTTAACAATGAGCGTATGGAGGGACAGCAATGGCAAGGGAATATTCAACTGTGACCAGAGTCTGTGAGGACAATCTAAGAGCATCTGGTCTGAGCAAGCCTACACTATACCGATCTAAGATAGTTCCTTAAAGACCTTGGGGCAATCGGCTCCAGCCTTAGTAAAGCAGACTTTGTTTTTTTTTCCAGTTTATTTTTTTTAATTCCAGTAAGTTAACATACAGCATTATATTAGTTTTAGGTGCACAATATAGTGATTCAACAATTCCATGCCTTACTCAGTGCTCATGAAGATAACTGTGCCCTTAATCTCCATCACCTATTTCACCCATCCCCCCACCTCCTTCCCCTCTGGTAATCATCTGTTCTCCATAATTAAGAGTCTATTTTGTAGTTTTTGGGGTCTCTTTTTTCCTTTGTTTATTTATTTTGTTTCTTAAATTCCCAAAGGAGTATTTGTCTTTCTCTAGTTCACTTAGCATTATACTCTCTAGATCATGTTGTTGCAAATGGCAAGATTTTATTCTTTTTATGACTGAATAATATTTCATTGTGTGTATATACCACATCTTCCTTATCTACTCATCTACCGATGGACGTTTGTACTGTTTCTGTAATTTGACTATTGCAAATAATGCTGAAATAGGGGTGAACATATCTTTTCAAATTAGTGTTTTTGTATTCTTTGGGTAAATACCCCGTAGTGGAATTACTGGTCATTCTATTTTTTAATTTTTTGAGGAACCTCCCAACTGTTTTCCACAGTGACTATACCAGTTGGCATTTCCACCAATAGTATGTGAGGGTTCCTTTTTTTCCACATCCTCCCCAACACTTGTTTCTTGTGTTTTTGATTTCCGCCATTTTGACAGGTGTGAGGTGGTATCTCACTGTGGTTTCCCTGATGGTGAGTGACACTGAGTATCCTTTCATGTGTCTAGATGTGTCGGCCATCTGGATGTCTTCTTCAGAAAAATATCTCTTCATGTCTTCTGCCCACTTTAAATTGGATTATTTACTTTTTGGATATAGAGTTGTAGAAGTTCTTTATATATTTTGGATACTAACCCTTTATCAGATACGTTGTTTGCAAATATTTTCTATTCTGTAGGCTTTTAGTTTTATTGTTTCTTTTGCTATGCAGACACTTTTTATTTTGATGTGATCCCAATATTTTTGCTGTTGTTTCCCTTGCCTCAGAAAATAGATCTAGAAATATGTTATGGCTGATGTCAGAGAAATTACTGCCCGTGCTTTTTTCTAGGATTTTTATAGTTCCAGGTCTGAGCATTTAGGTCTTTCATCCATCTTGAGTTTATTTTTGTGTACAGTGTAAGAAAGTGGTCCAGTTTCATTCCTTTGCAGGTAGCTGTCCAGTTTTCCCAATGTCATTTTTGAAGAGACTGTTTTTCCCATTGCTTATTCTTGGCCTCCTTTGTTGAAGATGGACAATATAATCATGGGTTATTTCTGGGCTTTCTATTGATTTTACTGATCTTTTGTAACAATACCACACTGTTTTGATTACAGCTTTATAGTATATCTTGAAATCTAGGATTGTGATACCTCCAGTTTTGTTCTTCCTTCTCAAGACTGCTTTGGCTATTTGGGGTCTTTTGTATTTCCATTCAAATTTTAGAATTGTTTGTCCTAGTTCTGTGAAAAACTGTTGGTATTTTATAAGGATCTCATTAAATCTGTAGATTATTTTATATATTTTAACAGTATTTATTCCCAATCCACAAGACAATGGAATGTCTTTCCATTTCTTTCTGTTGTCTTCAATTTCTTTCATCCATGTTCTATAGTTTTCAGAGGCCAGGTTAAGTTGGTTAAGTGTATTCCTAGGTATATTGTTATTTTTGGTGCAATTGTAAATGGAATTGTTTTCTTATTTTCTCTTTCTGATACTTCATTATTCATGTACAGAAATGCAATGGATTTATGTATATTGATTTTATATCCTGTAACTTTACTGAATTAATTTGTCAGTTCTAGTAGTTTTTTGATGGAGTCTTTAGGGTTTTCTAGATACAGTATCCTGTCATCTGCAAATAGTGGATGTTTTACTTCTTCCTTACTAATTTGGATGACTTTTATTTCTTTTTCTTGTCTGATTGCTGTGGCTGGGACTTCCAGTATATGCTGAATAAAAATGGTGATCGTGGACATCCATAAAGGTGACATTTACAGGCAGTGGGGAAAGTCAAACAGCATCCCCATAAAAAAACATCTTTCCCAACAACACTAGCTCCCCTGTTACCTAACAATATGTTCTAGCGACACGGGATTTTTACTTTTGCACTGGTAGCTGGATATCAGCTCTCAGTTGGCTAAGCTGCCTCTTCCCAGTACCAACTTATATAAAGGTATACCTCAACTAAATTTGTCTTTTATTCCTTTCATCTTCCCTTACCTGGAACATTAGTATGATTAATCTGTCATTGATTTGGAGTATGTTATTTCTTTACTGGTTTATTAAGAGAAATTATCCTGTGTACTACTGGCTTGTAAAATTCCTGCAGTAAACCCATGTTAATGTTAAATATGTTATTTAATATTATTTAACTAATGTTATTTAATTAATGTTATTTAACATTAACTTATGTTAATGTTAAATAAATTGCTGGCAAAAAAGAACTCAGCTGCTGAGCATAATTTGCCTCCCAAAATAAGAAAGCCCTCATATCCAGGGAAGAAGAAACAACCAGGGGTTGAGGGACATGCCACATCCACTGGGCAGGGGAAGAGGAGGAACCTCATTCAGCCTCTCCTGCCAAGATATATGGATTCCTTGGCACGGCATGGACACCTTATCATGGTCAGGCAGAGGGCTTGAGAATAAAGCACATTAAGGGAGAAATTCTGGGCTCAGATTCAGGTTCAGTAGGTTCTACCAACAGTGTTGTGGGGGAATAGAGAGGGGAAACAGTCAAAATGAAGAGTACAGGGCCAGTGAGAGTCAGAATAACAGAAGTCCTGAGGCACCCCCTTTCCTTTCCTTCTCTGGATTGTAACAATTAAAAAGAAACAAGGGGCTGGCTTGGTTCATGGCATTACCATCTATCAAAGTTTTCCCCTTTAGTTCTTTGTCCTCTTTCTATCCCTCTCGCCCAATTATTGCCAAGTTCTGTTGGTTCTATCCCCAAAACAGCATTGGACCTACCTTCCATCTTTGTCCTCACTGCCTTGTCCAGGGCCTCATCCTTTTCTGCCTGGATTACTGCAAAAGCACTCTCATGGTCTCTCAACCACTGTCTCTCTTCCTTTCACTTTATCCATCTCACACACATTTTCTAAAACACACACTAGATCTGATCACTTCCAAACCTAAAATAATAACCACAGTGAGTAACATTTGTTGAACACCTTCTAGTTTCCAAGCACCTTCACACATTTTGCTCATATTTTTTATAATCACTCTAAGAAAAAGGTAGAACAGGTATTTTCATCCTCAATTTAGAACTTAAACAACTTGTTCAAATTTCAGTAAGAAACAGAGCCAGGATTGAACCCAGGCCTGTCTGCTCTAAGAGCCCAGGCTCTTCGTGCCCTCATGTCTGTCTAGCCCAATGGCATATTTATATGCTACTTACTTTATTGTTTCATATATATATGTGTGTGTGTGTGTATATATATATATGCATTGACTTTTCAACTACACTCTGGGGATCCAGAACGTTTTAAAAAGAAGGTAATATTTTAAGGAAGACCTTGAAGAAAGGAGAATTTAAGTAGGTTGTGAGCAGAAGAACACAATAATCCTTAGCATCTAGGGTGGGCATCATTACCAACAGCACCATTTTCTAGCTCAGAACACTGAACCTAAGGGGAGTTAAGTGGCCCTTTGAGAGAGCAAGTGTCCAAGGACACAGAGCCACTAAGAGCAACCAAGACCTTCCTATCTTCTACATTCCATTTTCTTTCTATGCTTCCTCTGCTCCCCCACAGCCTCCTCCATCTTCTGCTAAATGAAATACAAACACCTAACATGACCTTCACAGTCTTTCACAGCCTGATACTAACCTTTCCTCTAAGCCTCGCCTCCCATCATTCGCACCCACCCACCTGCCTGCCAGCCAGCGCGGCGGACTCCCGCGGCAGCACCCTTCTCCCTGTTCCGGAGAATGCAGCACAGCTCTCAAGGGGTGGTGCACCGTTCCTCTGCCGAGAATCCCTTCTTAGCTGCCAGAGTCTGTCCGAATCCTTCTCCAAGGCCAGGTTGAAATGTCACTTCATCTGTTCAGCTTTCCCTTCCTCTCCGTCCTCCTTCCACAATCTCCAGCCTCCATCCTTTCTTTTCTCTGTGCCTTTATAGCTCATCTCCCAGCCAGGCTTTACTGTGGTGAGCTGTACATGTGACTATGTGAGCCTCTTGTGAAAATATTCCATGTCTTACTCAACTCCGCATCCTCCCAGACTAGATAGACTAGGCCTGGCACATGGTAATGTGCCCAATATAGATTTCTTTTTAATTAAAAATATCCAGGCTGACTTGGAGAGTATTCTGATAGCTCTACCCTGGTTCCCAAAGGCTTAAATGAAGGAACGCTCCAACTCCGTACTGGCCCAAAGGGAGGCAGGTGAACTAGCCGGAGAGCAGCAGCGGTCGGGTAATTCCTGGACAGCGCCACCACTGTTTCCCTTGGTTTGGCTCCACTAAAATCTCTGCAGAATCAGTCCATGACGTATGAAGTGTGTCACTTTCTACCTGGCCCCCAGAATTACCATGTTGCTTGATTTCCAGTGGCAGAGAGAGGCCAACAAACCCCAGTCTAGCCTCCCTGCGTATTTGCAAGTTTTCTGGCTCTGGGTCTCCCCAGCTGGCTTCCCTACTCTCCTCTACTGCCACTACAGGCCCCCGTGAACTCTCATGCTTCCACCGGGCCTCTTAGCAGGCAGAGCTCATGGACCCAGAGCCTAACAAAACCCCCCTGGCCTTTTAAAGAAGCCTCTTAGCTAAAAGAAGTAAAGCAAAGAATATGCACCAGTGGGGATAATTCCTGAGCGGCCCCTGTGTCAGTGGAGGAAGAAGCGCTGGGAAGGGGGAAGGTTCTGTATTACGTCTATCAAGGAGACTTTTCTGTTTTGTTTTTCCATTGGGGGCCTAGGGCACAAAGTCTGGTACCAGTGTCTTTCATACCTGTCACCCCTCCCTGGTCGACATAATTGTGCCCATGGCTTATCTCCCTGACTAGTCAGTCTATGGGCTCCATGAGACCCAGCAGAGCCTACATTGTACCACATTCCTACAAGGCCCTGTGAAGTTGGATCCAAGGCCTGTTATTACGGTAGATTTCACAGGCTATGGAAATAACATATGAAGAACACCTAATATTCAAATAATATATTTGTGACTTGTTAAATTTTTAAATATTTTTTTAACATTTATTTGTTTGAGACAGACAGAGACAAAACACAAGCAGGAGAGGCAGAGGAAGAAGCAGACTCCCCATTGAGCAGGGAGCCCGATGAAGGACTTGACCCCAGGACCTTGGGATCATGACCTGAGCCAAAGGCAGACGTGCCTAACCATCTGAGACACCCAGGCACCTTGGTGACATTTCTAATCTATGAATCGCTTTCATAACGTCATAAATGATTTCATTTATATTTGTAAAAACCCTGGGAGAGTCAGGAAGGCTCTTGCCCAAGATCAACTCATCGGCAGAAGACAGAGCCAGAATTCAAGGTAATATATTCCAAAGTAAGGTTAAGTGCCATTTCCACAGCTGCCTTACATGCTATCTAGATGTCAACATTTAAAATCAGAAGATACTTAGTTTCAGCTCAAGGTCAAGGAAAATAAGGACCTAAAAACAGAGTTTTGTGCTTTTTCTAAAAGGACAATCTTTTTAATTGAGAGAAGAGCACAAAAATCCATTGTTCTGTGCTGGGTTAATAAAGACCCAATATAAAATTCATGGCATTGGTCAAGCTAGTAATATATTGCTTGATTTTGTATCTGTAGTATAGCCACCAATGATTTATATGCATATTACATTCTAGAGAGAACAGGGACAGACAGGATTCAATTCCAATACCTACCAAAAGTAAGTGTCTATTCTAAACTTAGATCTAATATGTCCACCATTCTTGGGAGTATATACATGCCTGGTCCCGAGGAAAGGGAAACTATGTGCTGCCACTGATCCCCTCTTCCCTGAAGACCTGAGTACTCTCTCCTTTTCACAGAGGATCTGGAATTATTCAGATGATGATGTTTGGCAAAGATAAAGCATATGACTGCTACATTACTTGGTCATTCAGATGACCACTGCCAAACTTTCTACTGAAAGGTATCTCAAAGAGAGGCCCTCCAAATATCTCAATTTATCCAATTCCCTTGAATCAAGCAAGGAAGCTTAAAAGAAGGAACTCTGGCTTATAGTGGAAAGCATTCATAACCCCTCAGCTGTTTTTGCATCGGCCTGTGGCTTAAGGTATGAGAATGGCTAAACAAACCCTTTTCATTTGCTCCGTTCAGTGGAAAAATACCCACAGACAGAACAGAACTCAAGATGGGATGCATCTAGACTCCAGAATCCCAAACAGAGGGAACAAAAATAAATCCCAGGTGAGGTAGCAAAAATACTACCAGGTCTGTTCTCAGAGCTAGGTATCCTGATAACCTCTGTGCTAACAAAGTGGCAGGGACTTCTCTGTCTCAACTTCCCTGTCAATCATTCCCTCTGCTCATAGCTGACCACAGGAATATATCGGGTTATTCTAGGAGTCCAGACTGGGTTCCTGTAAAAGACTGTAGGATGATAAAAATCCAAATTGTGTTTCACTGCAGATACTTCTTACCCAGTTCTGTGATCCACAGTTTTTAGCTGTACCTACCCTCCCAGGTTTTTTGTTTGTTTGTTTGTTTGTTTGTTTTGGTCCAGGAGGATAATTTGCAGTTCCCTCCCATGACAGAGCCCTCACATAGATGGAAGGAAAGTGACTTGAAGCTAAGCATGGATGACCCTCTATTCTAGTTGTCACTTAGGCGTGCAAGGTTTGGGTTTCTAAATTTCAGTTATGGGAACTAAGAAGAAAGCTGATGTCCATGTTCTGCTTGGTTAAGAACCATTTTCTTCTTTCAGCCTAGGTGGTGAATTTACATTTGTGATTGTTTTTGTTTTGCAGCAGTTCACATGAGAGGCATAATTTGTTAAAAAAAAAAATCAACTATTCCTACACAGCCAATTACAAATTATCCACTATTAGATGAAGTGGAAGAATTATATAGATAATCTCACACAAGGTGGTGTAACACCCAAAACAGTGTCATGTGTGACAATGGGAGGTGGGAGGTGTTCGGGGAGAAGGCAAAGTTCTCTTTCAAGGCATACTTAGGTAAATATTAAAATGGGTTTATAGTTCATGAATTTATAGACCTATAAAGGGGTCACTGCCGGATAATCCACAAAGGGCTAATCTGTGTATCACTACATTAAGGTGACCAGTTTTGGTCCATGGGTTGATGTGAGGGTGCTTGGTCATTCACATTGCTGGAACTTACCATGAGGTGACTAAGTCACCAGGACTAACCTGGGAGAGTCAATGAAGCCTTGCTCCCGCCAGAAATTCCTGCCCATGTTACATCACCTCAGAGTCACCAGGCACCTAGCCAGGTAGCTCTACATTAATCTAGACAGTGAGGACGGCATTCTGGTAGGTCTGCTGTGATACTCTGTGGAGGACTCTGGCTCCTGTGTGACCCTCTGGCTCCAGACCTCTCCTCCTGCTTCAGTACACACCCGGAGCTTTGTTTACCGATGCAGAGGCCTCTGCAGCTGTCATGGCAACCAAAGAGAAGACAAAGCCAGCCAGGATGGGCTGGCCTGTGTGACTCAAAGATCTGTTTACCCACACTCTTGTGCACGCTTGTACGCTTCGTCACACACACACTGGCACACATACACACATGCTCACACGGGCACGTAGAAGCATATGCAGCCAGACTTTGCCAAGCACACAAATGGCCACATGGTCATGTTCCTATTCCTCTCTGGAGCCCATGTTTCCAAAATGCTTCACTGCTCCCAGAGGATCTTGGCCAGTCTTCCGATAAGATGTTTGCTCCGGGAAAGGGGAATTTGGGTTAGACATCCAGAAAAAAACCTCTTCAACCCTAAATATTCTGAAATCAAGAGAAATTGGGGGAAGTCAGATAGGCAGTTTTGTGTTGGCTGCGATGTCCTCTCGGTCTCATTGGAACATGGGCTGGGGGATGGAGGGTAAAACAGCTTTTTGGTTGTTCTTATGAGTCCGGGGAAGCTTTTCTCCCGTTTTTCAGAGGAGCAAACACAGCCCAGAGAAGGTAAACACCTTCCTGAAGGTCACACAGTTCAGCTGTGTTATAGTTATTTATGTCTTATCCCTTGACTTGTTCCAGAAAGGATTTAAGGAGCCTTAGGTTGCTAATAAATAAAGGCCAGAACAGCACCCAATTCTCTAAATGCCATCCAGTGTTGACTCTAATAAGCACGATGGATGGGAGACCCGGAGGGTGAGGAATGTTTAACTTGGGCACTGTATCTCAACGTGTCACTCACACTTCCCCCGAGATCAGGGGCTTTGGGAGGGCTCCTCCAATGAGAAGTCGTCCTTTCCTAAGGCAGTTAAGGTAAATAATGACCTTACACGGAGCGCCGTATCCTACCCTTTTTCCTCCACCCCATACCCACAGCAATGCAAGGAAGGCCATGGGTCTCACATATCAGAGTATCAGGTAGGGGGCACTAACAAATCAGCTCCCCCAGCCTCCTCTTCGACATGCAGGGAAACCAAGGCACAGACAGCTCAGATGGCTTGCTGGTCCAAGGCCGGTAGCATGTGATGGCTGCCCAGAGTAGAACCTGGATCTCCGGATTCCAGAGCCAGCGCATTTTAAATCTGCATGACATTTTAGTCATGAGAAGTCAAAGAAGCACGTTCTTATAGGATCTTGGGGGAATGCATGGTTCTTTTTATTTTTTTCTTGTTCTTCTTGACATTGAGATTTCATTAATTTGAGTAGATGCAGGGGAAGGCCTGGCAATTAACACAAAGGGGATAATGAAGGAGCTGGAATATGTTTCTGTTGAGTTTTTGGCCTTTTAACCTTGAAGTTGGTGTAATCCAGACTGTTAGAGCATAATAATGAAAAGCTCTGAAACAAAAATTGAAACCAAAACCAAACTGGATTTGAATCCTGTCTACATCCGGGTATGACCCGGGGCAAGTGAACATCTGAGTCTATTTCCTCCTTTGTGAAAAACTAATAAACACCATACCTGTCTCAAAGCGTTGTGAGGATTAAAGTAAATATCAGATGGAAAATGCCAAGTATAGTATTTAGGAGAGTAGGTGTTCTAAGTGCCCATTTTAAGTATCACTGACACCCCTGAGAATGTATCATAATACAATTAATCTATTACCAAGGCCTTTATCCATCCATCTATCCATCTCTACATATTCTGCCTCCAAAATATAGTTAATTGAGTGCCTGCTGTGTGGTTGGCATTATTTTAGAATATGGGAATACAACAGCAACCATAAAAGAGAAATCCTGGTTTTCATGTAACTTACATTCTAGTGGAGGAGACAGACAAGAAAACAAGATGGAAAAGAGCAACATAAATATGTTACATACGTGTAAGGGCTAAGGCAAAACTAAGGCATAGAAGAAGAGCAGTAAGTATGGGGAGGAGGTCTGGGATTTGGGGTACAGTGGCCAGGGAAGGCCAGGCATAAGAAATGACTTGAGAGGTGTGAGGGAGGGAGCCATCCAGGTATCTGAGGGAGAGCATTCCAGGAAAGGCAACAGCCAGGGAAAGCTCTGGGGCAGGAACTTTCCAGAGGAGCCTTCCAAGAATAGAAAGGGGTCAATATGGCTTTGGAGTGGACTGAATAAGCAGAAAACAAATGAGATGAGGTCACAGTGGGTCACAGGGTGTGTGGAAGTGGAGAGCTAGACCATGTAGGGTTTCAGGGGCCCCTAACAATTTGACTTTTACTTGGTGTGATCTGGAAGCCATCGGAGGGATTGGAGCAGAGGAGTCAATGACCTAAGTTTTCACAGAAGGTCTCCGGTCACCCTGTTGACAACAGGCAGGTGAGGGCTAAGGGCTGGAACAGGGAGACCCTACAGTTTATACACAGATTATGGCTGTCTTGGCCAGAGTGGTAGGTGTGCAGATCCTGAGAAATACCAGGGCTCTGGATACGATGTGAAGGTGGGGCTAAGAAGACAAGATAACATTTGTGGAGTATAAGAGAGATCTGGGTTAACGATGACGCCCCCACCAGAAGTTTCTTAGCTTGAGCAACAAGAAGGATGGAGTTAAATGAGCGGAGATGGAAAAGACATTGTGAGGAGTAGCGGTTTGGGGGGAGGGTGGAGTGGGGATCTCAAGTTTAGCTACGTACATAAGTCAGCTGGATATCCAGACACATTCGCATTAAAAATCATTCGGCCCAACAGCACTAATTCTGTTCTCCATGTGGTATATGCCAGCTGCTTCAAGGAGTATCCTAGACAGTCTCTCTGCCACTCCTCCTTCTTCTCCCCTGCTGTCATATGCTAGGAAGATGGTGACTGATTTTTCAGCAAAACATAATCCAGAAATTATTGTTGCTATCGTTGCAAATAAGATCCAAAATAAAACCAAAGCCCACAAATATTCCTGAATGATGCATTATTCTATTCCAACTGCTTCACAGCTCCTCCCATCAGCAGGGATGATCCAGGGATAGCGTGTACTATGGACAGAGAAAAGTGACACGTTCTCACGTGCTTGTCCTTAACAAGCTTTTAAGATGGGAACTAGGAAACCGTAGTTCTCTTCCTCTTCGACAGATCGGAAAATCAAAGGTCTAAAGGATCAATGTGACATATGGACAGACTCAGAGTTACAAAGTGGAATTCAGATCTCCCAACTCTGTACAACTAACTGCCTCCCGGTCTGCACCAGCCCATTGTTGCACAGACACTACCAACGCATGAACTCTGGGGCCCACACGAAGCCTTCGGTGTCTCCCTGCCCATCATGGGCTGTGTTTCAGTCACAATAATTCAGTGGGTTCAAAGCCCTGTGGTGAGGAAGAATGAGCCACGGGAAGGAAGGGATTTCATATTCCTTCTTGCTCATTTCCATTTCCCCCTCCGCTGGCCCCCCACAGCACTCCACAGCAGGAAAGAGGTTTCTTGACAGAACAAGGGGCTGTGTTCTTTTAAGAGACACTTTTTGTGATCCTCTGAGAAGCTGGAGCAATCGATGCTGCCCTCCCCACCCCAAAAGGGTCTGGAGGTTCTGAGGAACAGATGAGGCTGCGTTCAAGGGAGTGACTGAGAGTTTATTACCAAGTTGAGTCATTATACACTTAATACTGTGTGGGCTTTTTTTTTTCTTTGTAAAAGAAAAAAAAATTGCTTTGAATTTCCCAAAATCCATTGTTCAACAGCCCCAGATAATTTAAACACTAAAGATTCCTCTCAGGGAGGTAAAATCTTTCTCGTTCAGCATCAGAAGATTCTTCCCATTAAAACAAGCCCTTTCTTCTGCTTTGGAATGGACAAGTGGAACCAAAGAGAAGGCCCAGGGTTGACAGAACAGGAGTGGTGGATAGTGAGAAGCAGAGCAGAAATCTGAAGGAAAAAAATGGGCTGGAGACGTCAGAAAGGATGAATACCCAACCTTGCATCAACATGGATGGGACTGGATGAGATGATGCTGAGTGAAATAAGTCAAACAGAGAAAGACAATTATATGGTTTCACATATTTGTGGATTATAAGGAATAGCATGGAGGCCATTAGGAGAAGGAAGGGAAAAATGGAGGAGGGAGGAATCAGAGGGGGAGACAAACCGTAAGAGATTATGGACTCCGGGAATCAAACTGAGGGTTTTAGAGGGGAGGAGGTGGGGGATGGGTGAGCCTGGTGATGGGTATTAAGGAGGGCATGGATTGCATGGAGCACTGGGTGTCATATGCAAACAATGAATCAGGGAACACTACATCAAAAACTAATGATGTACTTAGTGATGACTAACATAACATAAAAAAAATTTTTTTAATAAACCGTATTATAAAATGGAAAAAAAAAAAAAGCCTGGAGAGAACAAGACGGGGAGTCCTGAGGGAGGTGAACAGGGTTTGCAGACTTAATGTTGGCTAACACACCAAGTGTGAGCTTACCATGCAGAAAGGCTGACCAGGTTTTCTACTCACTATCCTGGTAAACGTCTCCATGATGGGCTAGGCAGGAGTTTTCTCTCACATGTATTCATTCATATCTTCAGGGTACATTAAAGAGCCCCTCAAACTCAGCTCCATTTTTCAGACAGAAAAACTGAGGCTCAGTGCAGGTAAACTTGCTCAGACTGCTCATAAATCTGTATTAGAAACAGCCATACCTCCAACATTTCTGTTCCTTATAAATTGCCCACTTACTTGTTGGTGGCCCGATTACGTGGTCAACACTGTGAGGGCAGGGGCTGTGTCAGTTCACTCTCATTCAGTATCACACTCATAGTCCCAGCACCGACTGGCTGCTCAGGAAACATTTGCTAAGAGAATGAACAGCATCCCACCCCCACAGGCAACCACTGGGCAAAGGGCAGTTTGGGATTTGGGAATAAGAGGAGAGAGTGGGTCTAGTGGCACAGGCCCTGGGCCTCAGTCCATAAGATGCATTGCCCCACAATGTGCAGAGTCAATGGTGGGGGGCAGGGGAAGAGGGTGGCGGCACAGGGCGGTGCACGAGGATCTGTGATTCCGTGATTCCCACTTATTCTTCCAGGAGAGGCTTCTCAATCTCCTTTGCTTCTCCTCCAAACATGAGCATGTCCCAGGACCCAGACCTGGGTCTCCTTGAGCGTTCTCCCTCTAGGTGATCTCAGAGCCCCATGGAGTCAACACCGTTCTATGCTGAAGACCGCTTTTGTATCTCTAGCCCCCACTCACCAGTGAACTCCAAAGCCATCGGTGCAACCATCTACTTGGTATCAACAATGTGGACGTGAGTGAATCTGGCCTCTCAAACTTCAGATGGCCAAAGCAGAACTTTTAATTTCTCCCCCAAACCGCTCCTCCTCTAGTCTCTCCCATCTCAGTAAACAAATAATACCACTCAGTCATTTTCTGTTCTTTTTATCTGTTCTCTTTTCCTCACCGCAAGCCCAATCCAATCTATAAGCAATTCCTAGCCATTCTGTCTACGAACTCCTCTCAAACTCATTGCTACCACCGGAGCCCAGGCTACTCCGGTCTCTTGCCTGGATGCTTCCTACCCTCAGTAGCCCACAGTAATCTCACTAAGTGACTTATTTCCACCCTTCTCCTGATTGCCCCCATTTCCCTCATGGAAGGAAAACTTGTGGGGGGTGGCTTTTGAAATACAAAAAATCCTGTTAACCCCTGCTTATGACTCTCCCCCTGGCATCTCAGGACTAAAATCCAAACTCTTTCCTATAGTCTACAAGACCCTACATGGGTCGGATCTTTGTCTCTCTCAGGGGTCTTTCCAGATCACAGAACCAAAATTAACAAGCCCACTAGTTGTCATGTTCTACTGAATCAGGCTGTTTTACTTCTTTAATAACCTTTGTCAGGAAAAGATGATTTTTTTTCCACCTGTTTATTTTTTTTGTCTTTCCAAAAGAATATAATAATCTTCTTCTACAATGTTCAACAATGTGTCCTTAGTACCCAGATACTTAGAAGGAACTCAACAAATACTTGTTGAATGAAAGAATAAAGGTAACAGAGCATTCAAAATTATGTATTTTTTTCTCTGGAGGTAAGTTACCTTCATGACTCATGACCACCACAGATCCCATCTACTCGCTGTAGGATCAATCCCTCTACCTCCAAGAATCCGTTCTCAACCAAGCCACTCTGGAAACAAGCTATCCACCCTTTCTTGACGCTTTACAGGTGAACTTTCAAAACTGTGCCAAAGCTGCAAAGTGTCCTCACTTCAAGGAATTCTTTAGTACATTCGGTTTAAATTTTTTCTGCCACTGACAGCTCATCCCGCTGCAGATTCCCTTCCGTTAATGGCTATTATCTTTTACTTAGAGGTCTTTTTTAAATTGAAGATACTTAATAAATCACCAACTTCTTTAGCTTATCTTGCAGTTAACCTAAGTTCTTTGACAAAATGCAATTCATTATTACCCCATTGAAAATTTCAAAGCCTATTAGGGACAAAAGCAGGTGATGTACAAGCAAAGACGTTCTCCTTTGGAAAGGCTAGCATGCGGTAGACATTACTGCTTAAGACTACTAGAGGCTATGCACTTTCCAATGAGGACTCTGTAATTACAAATACACAATTAAAGTAACAAGATGTCCTAAAAGATAATTAAACACGTAATATAGTAAAAACAAAACAAAAAAAAAACAAAAAACAAAACAACAACAACAAACAAAACCAGTGTATTGGACTTGGTATACCTAGCTTTGAATCACAGACCACAGCCAAGTCATTTAAACTCTCGGAGGCAGGATTTCCTCATACACGGCATTGATAAAAATACAGTGGGCTCACAAGAGTACCTAGCATGGTCTATCTTAAATATATGTGGGTTGAATCTGAAGCCAAAGTAGCTGGTACTCTGAAAATCCAAAACTCTGTCGTGGATAACTGTTGTCATTTTATCACCTTGGGAGAGTAACTCAAAACAGACATTTGGGTCAAGGATAATATAAATAAGTCAGCATCAGAAAGGAAGGAATACCAAGAGGAAAGTGCATCTTCTTCCCTATCCTGTCTTAGGTATGCCCCTGAACTCTGCTAGGGATATTTCTGCCCTACCCTGCTCTGTGCAGTTGAGGGGATGAAATCATACAAAGGCATTAAATTCACGTTCTCATCAGGGAAGGAAGTAGGAAATGTATATTGCCCTTTTATTATCAGACAGTAATTAAGAGAAATGGATTCTCATGAAAAGTGCCAATTTTCAATAGCATAAATAGCCAGCCATATCCTTTTGAAAGGAAACATGCTCTGCTAATAAATACTGATCATTTTTTAGCTATATCTAAATATTACAATTCTAAGTGAAATACGAATTCTAAGCAAAAATATGACTTCTTCCCAAATCTTCAATTCTTACCTGAAAATACATCTTATTTGAAAACATTATCCTCGCATACATATGGCTTCACAGTCATGAAAAATTACATGCATACATGTGGATACACACATATATACACATTTATTGCCAGAGCCCACTTACAGGAAGGTTAAGACCTGAAAAGATCTACCATGCCAACGTTTTTTCCAGAGGTTTACTTACTCCTTTGTAGATATGCCCCCTACCTGGAAAGCTAGTAAGTATAGGCTTTACTTCTAAGGGGGAAGAGGGGTAACTCAGTAGGATTAGCTCAATAATTCTTTTTTTTTTTTAAGATTTTATTTATTTATTTGACAGACAGAGATCACAAGTAGGCAGAGAGGCAGGCAGAGAGAGAGGAGGAAGCAGGCTCCCTGCTGAGCAGAGACCCCCCGATGCGGGGCTCGATCCCAGGACCCTGGGATCTTGACCTGAGCCGAAGGCAGAGGCTTTAACCCACTGAGCCACCCAGGCGCCCCTAGTTCAATAATTCTTACACGTGAAATACTGTAGTCACTAGGTTCCTATCACTGTATTTCTCCCTAATGCTATTCAGAAAAATGACTGCACTTTATAAAGAATCTGAAAAGTCAAAAAACTAGCTTTTGCTTCTGGCAGAATGATCCACTAGTGTTCTGAAATACCTTTTATATAAAATTCCCAGACGCTGGGTAAATTGCAATAAGTATGGCAATTAACACATTGCTAAGCTTAAGTAACAGAAATCTCCATGGTCAAAAAAACAAAAAAGACACATGCTATATAAATATTTCCCCCCAGGCTGTGGCTTGTCTACATTCATTTTCTTAATGCTGCCTTTTGGATGAACAGTTTTCTTTTGTTTTGTTTATTTTGACAAAGCCCAACTTAGGAATTTCTTTGTTTTATTGTGTTTTTTTGTATTCTGTGCAAGAAATATTCGTCTGCCTTAAATTCTCTGACATTCTCAAATTAATATTTATCTACAGAGAGAAATAAGGGTCTAGATTCATTTTTTCTTCCCCATACCAACATCCAGTAGATCCAACATGATTTATTAAAATAAACTGTCCTTTCCTCATTAAATTGACTTTGCACTTTTGTCAAAAATCAACCAGCCACATATATGAGGGGGTCTCAATTCTGTTCCACTGATTAATTTCTCTATCCTTGCACCAATATCATATTGTCTAGACAGAGTAGCAATATAGTATATCTTAAAATCAAGTGGTACAAGTCCTATAACTTTGTTATCCTTCTACAAAATTGTCTGACTTCTCTAAACTTTTGCATTTACATGTTAGTTTTTTAATCATCTTTCCTATGTCTTCAAATCAGCCTGTGGGAATTTTGGTAGGGAATATACTGAATCTGTATATTGATTTAGGGGTAATGGATAGCTTAATGATATTAAATCTTTTTTTAAAATGATTTATTTTGAGAGAAAGAGAGATCATGAGCAAGAGGAGGGATAGAGAGTGAAATGGACTCCCCCCGCCCCTTGAGCAGGGATCCCAACCTGGGGCTTTATCCCAGTTCCCCGGGATCATGACTTGATCCAAAGGCAGACACTTAACCAGCTGAGCCATCCAGGCACCCCTGAGTCTTTCAGTCTATAAGGATGGTATGTCTCTTGATTCTTAAAGGACTTTTTTTTCAGCAATGTTCTGTACTTTTCAATATAAAGGTTTTACACATCTTTTGTTAGATTTATGCCTAGATATTGGATTTTATGCTACTTTAAAAATTTTTAAGTTTAAACTCATTTCTCATTCAAGTTGAAATTGATCATTGTAAGTATATATGACCTGATTTTTTGTATATTAACCTTATATCTTGTAATCTTGCTAAATTTGCTCATTAGCTCCCATAGTTTATAAGTTCTATTGTTAGTTTCAAAAATATGATATTGTTTGTGAAAAAATTAGTTTTACTTCTCCCTTTCCAATATTCTTGCCCTTTATTTCTTTTTCTTGCCTTATTAAAATGGCTCAGAGCTACAAAACAGTTTTAAGAAGTGCCGAAACAGGGCTCCTGGGTGGCTTCGTGGGTTAAGCCTCTGCCTTTGGCTCAGGTCATGAACTCAAGGTCCTGGGATTGAGCCCCACATCAGGCTCGCAGGGAGCCTGCTTCCCCCGCTCTCTCTGTCTGCCTCTCTGCTTATTTGTAACCTCTCTCTGTCAAATAAGTAAATATAATCTTTATAAGAAGGGCTGAAACTATAAATTCTTTGTCTTTTTCCAGATCAGAGGGGAAGGGATAAATATTTTATCCACAGGTATGGTGCTAACTTGTAGATTTTTTAGACATTCTTTTATCAGATTGAGAAAGTTCTCTCCTGTGTTAGTTTACTGTAAATTGTTATTACAAAAAGGAGTTGGATTTTGTTAAATTCTTTTTGTGCACCTGTCACGATGTAATGTGCTTTTTCCCACTGTTGCTATGGCATATTACATTGATTGATTTTGAAATGCTAAACTAACCTTGTATTCACAGATTAAATATTACTTGGTGATAGCGTAGTACCCTTCTGTTCTGCCAGATTTGACTGATAATATTTTATTCAGGAATTTTGCATCTATGCTCATCATGGATATTATTCTGTAATCATCTTATAACATATTTGTCAGATTTATGTACTGGGGTTATGCCTGCTACATCAAATTTGTTGGGAAGTGTTCTATACTCCTCTATATTCTAAAGGAGCTCATGAGGATTGGTATTATGTTTGGTAAAAATGACATATGGCCTGGAGTTTTGTTTTGCTTTTTTGGTGGGAAGGTTTTAGGTCAATTTAATTTCTTTAATAGATATGGGTTTACTTACCTTTTTAACTTCTTGTGTAAGTTTTGGCAATTCTTGTTTTCAAGGAACTTGCTATTTTATCTAAGTAGTTGAATTTACTGGCAGAAAATTGTTCACATTTTCCAATGTCTGTAGGACCTATGGTGATAACCCATTTTTATTCCTCATGTCGATAATTTTTGTTTTCTTTCTTTGAAATTTAAATTTTAAAGGTAAATTACATAGCAGAGCAAATAGCATTAAATAAAATGTCAGTGAACTGTGAGATTTTATTTTTGTTTTGGGGGGCTGTTTCTAGCCACAGCACAATAAAATAAAGAGATGAGAAAAATGAAAGGGAGATTAATAGAAATGTTAGATACGATTAACGTCTTTAAGTCAAGTCCGAATTCCATAATAAGAGAAAAAAAAGAGTGAAGAGAGGAAATATTTGTAAAGATAATACCTGAATTTCTCAGAACTGTGGAAATACTCAAATATATAAGTACAATATATATAAAAGTAGGATAAATTTAGAAATCCATAACTAAAACCATTAAAGTAAAACCACACAACACCAAAAACAAGGTCTTTAAAGGAGCCTAAGAAATAAGAAAAAAAATTGATCACTTACTAAGGCATGATAATTAGATCTCATCAGCAATGATGGAAGCCAGATACAGGGATTATTTCTTTAGAATACTGAGACAAAATAATTGTCACCTTTCAATTATGAATCCTGACAAACACTAAGGATGTGGTCAAAATAAAGATATTTTTAGACCACTAAAAACTGAAGGAATTTGCACTGTCAAAGAAGAAGGTACTTCAGAAATAAGGAAAACTGTCTAAAAAGAAAAGTAAGATGGAAGAAAGAACAGTAAAAAATATGTAGGAAACTGTGAGTAAATCTAACAAAGTATGTTTAAAATACTAAAGATTATGCCTAAATTGTTATGTTAAAAAAATATAAATTATAACTGCATGTTGGTCTAATAATCCCAAGATAGGGTAATATGACTTACTGAGAATTTATATTTTGTGGTAGAAGGTATTAAGTCTATAAAAATTTCATTAATTGAAGAATACCTAGAAAAATTAAAATTCAGCCATTGAAAGGACAGATATAGAATGCTAATAACTTAAAATTTGATAGAGTATAAGTAGAATAAGTGAAAACATATATAAAAGCCATGCTTCTCTAATGATAATTTAATGTGTTGAAAACCTCAAAATATGTACATATAATTTAATAGAATTAACAGAGTATAACAATATCAATGAATAAAAAGATCAATATTCAGAAAACAGTTGAAACTCTAGACATGAGAACAATTAATAAAATAATAAACTAGCAACAAATGCCGTGAAGTACCCAGGAATAAATATAAGAAAAGATGTGCAACACCTTTCTGGAGTTAAAAAATTATGTTGAAAGACATTAAAGAAGGCACAAATAAATGAAGGCATCTATATATTAATGGAGAGATTTATTAGAAATATTACTACATCATACTATAGGATAAAAAGCATTTTAATGAAAATCCTAACAGAGGTTTCCTTGGAAACTGATAAGGATTTTAAAATTCGCATGGAAAAGAAAAACCAAGAATAGTCAGATATCCCTATAAGTGGTGTTGGGCATTCATATAGCTCTCACTATCTACATGGAAAGTAAAGAGAAACGGGTCACTATCCCAAATCATTCACATGAAAAAGTCTAAGCAAGTTAAGGACTCACAAAAGGAAAAAGCAAATACAAATGGACAATAAACATTTGAAAATGTGCCCAACCTCACTAGCAAATGAGAAAATGCAAGTTAAGACCACAAGATGCTGTTTACACACATCAACCTGACACAAATTTAGAAGTCAGAAAGTTCAAGTGTCAGCAAGAATGAAGAATAAGCTGTCTGATATGCTGATGATGAAAATGTAAACTGGTATAACCACTTTAAAAAGTGATTTCGAAAATGCAATTGGGCATTATCTTGCAGAGTGGAACATGCAGATGCCCTTTAACCCCAAAAATTCAGTTCCAGAATCTTCTGGCAGCAAATTCGCATTAACAAAAAAACTAGAATTGCCCAAGTGGAGAAAGGACACATAACTTGCAGTACACGGATAGAGTGCGATTCTATACTACAATAAAACTGAGAGAACCAACAGGTATAAAAACATGCACAGTATGCTACAGTTCATATAGCATTCAATGATTTACTGTGTAAGGCAATATATACAGGTAGTAAAGTGAATGAAAAGCAAAGGAATAATAAGCACAAACCTTGAGGGGGAGATGAAGAGATACAGTTGGGAAAAGGCCACTGAATCTCTGCTGCTGGTAATATTCCCTCTCTTAAGCTTCATTGTGAGAATCAAGATACTTTATTTATGTTTATATCACATATATGGTACAAACTATATATAAAGTTTTATATACACACACAAACATATACACACACATATCGGGGGCGGGAGGAGGTATATATGAAATATTTCAGACAGAAGGTTCTTTTTTAAGTCAATGAACCATGAGTCATGAAACATACTGCTTCATGGTTATATGAGGGCATTGAGTTACCTTGAATAATAACGAAAAAAGGACCAGACTGGAAGAAGAACTGTTTTTTGGTCCCAACTTAGACATATTCTAGTTATGAAATTCTGGGTAAGTCACCAAATGGCCTCCGTTTCTTACAACATGGATGATATTTTCTCTTGAAGTTATGGTAAAAGAAAAAAATATATACAAAGGTGCTCTGGAAATTTTAATAAACCATATGCTATCATGGATGAGTATAGAAACCCTAAAAACAGGAAGAGGAAATAAGTTTTTCTCCCAATTCAAGAAATTGTCCATCAGCTATATGTTTATAGTTGCCTCAGTGCCTCTTCTTCCAAAAATATATAAAAGCAGTCAAAACTTCTCTTAATGTTTACCCTCACCAAGTACAGGGGTGAGCCTCTGGTGCTCTCAAAGCCTGATACCTTGTATTCCCCTAAACAGAACCTCAGCCCACTGATCTCCCATGCACACCACCACCCTCTCAAAGGGCCGAGCTCCAGCCAGCTGAGGGGTGAGCTTGACAAACCAGAAGTGCAGTAAGGAATCCGCTACCCCACCTCCACCCCAGGCCATTTAAATCAGTAAGTAACAAAGCTGACATCCCAATGTATTTTGCCCTAGTGACATTCCAGACCATAAAGAGTCACAAGTCACAAATTCCAGAGATTATTAAGAGAAAAACGAAAGGGCAAGGCAGAAAACAGAAAAATACCAGCAGAAGACTGGGAAGATTGGTGGCCCTGCCCTAACACCTATTGCCTTAATAACTCCAGCAACCCAGCTCCCCGCTGGCAGCTGGAGGTTAGGTGGTGCTCTTCTCCCTCCAGTGGCAGCCCTTCTACACCCCCACCAACGACCTCTCTTGAAATCGGTGAAGTAGGGGGAACCTGTTGAAACTCCTCCTCGATCTCATGTTCTCAAACAAGCCAATCACGTCACTCTTGCCAGAGAGACAACAAAAGACACACCTATCATACCAGGATGCATAATGCCAAAAATTAACTTCCCAAGTCACCCAGGATCTCCCCTTGTCTTTGAGGGAGCTAAAGAAAATATGCTGTAGAGTCTTTTTAGAATTTTCTTTGCCCCTCACCCACAAGTCTGCTTCCCAAACAACTCCATACACGAGAACCCTTCGCATGAAAGTCCTGCTGGCATCCCCACCTTGGCCTGTCCTCTGAACATGACCTCACTGGATTAGAAGGGCCTTACCATGATTACTAGTGGCAATCCAAGCTGCATTATCTAGATAGTAATAAGGACTGAGAAAAGGCTCATCATCTTGCTACCAACCACTGCACGTCATCCTCAAAGGCATGAAGCCATCACTCTGAAACCTGGGTTCTTATTGGTCCCTAAGGCTCTGTAATCAATCTGAGGGATGGAAACCATGGTCTTGGCACCAAATCAAGAGGAAAGGATTACAAGGATGAAAGTCAAATATCAAAAGGTTCATCTGATAGGGACAAAGAGCACTGAACAGAGGTAGATAAAGAACACTATCTGAATAAGAGCCAAGGGGCCAGGATTCTAGCCCTACTCCACCACTCACTGCCTCTGGGTCTTTGTTAAGACAAATTGGTTTGGGGGTGGGGTAGGATGGGAGACTTTACTTCAGCCCTGAAATGCTCTCTAAGGGCCTTGTTAGCTTGAGCATTCTATGGTTATAACTCAAATGAAGTCCAATGTAAGTCACATCTGATTGGTCCCAGGGAATAAAATTGAGAGAACAAAGAGGCAGGGCATGAAGGATGCAGGGGATGAAGAGTATGAAGGAAAAGACCATGTTATATGAAGTGCAAACAGTCAGTGTATAACAATAAGGAAGACTTGGGAAGCCAGGGGGTCATAAAACAGTGGGATATAGGTGAATTATTCCTAAAAATCTTCTGGACAAATTTTGAGAGGGTATCCCAAAAGTAAGTCTATTCATGCTTTTCCTTTAGAACATAGCTCTGAGTAAGAACTACATATGTTTATTGAATGAAAGAGACCAGGACTGAGAACATCTCCTAAAGATGGGTTTGCTGATATGGTTTTTACAACTGGAAACACCTGCCCAAAACATGACAATTTGGAATACTACGAGAAAGAACTAGAACCCTTCCGGAAGTAAAAAAAGAGGAACCCCAAAAGAGTGAGTCAGTGGGGGTAAGGAGACTGCCCTCCAAGAAGGAAGGTAGTGCAATGAACCTACTGTTGGTAGAAAATAGATGGCACTGGGTTAGTTACCTACAGTGTCCAGCTCAATTACCCTGGAGACCTGTACAAGGCCTTCAGGACACAGCACTGACTGACTCGAGGGGTACAGCCCATGGCTACAAACAACTTCTCATGAGGACAACATGAAATAATCTGGGGTTGGGGGGGTCTTCATTTGTTCATCAAATTCTCATTAAGCATCTACCGGCACCAGACATGATGACGGATACTAAGTATAATCTAATATTATAATGTTAAATATAATGCCTGTAACTCTATGCCACCTTACAGTTTGTAAACAACAACAAAACAAAAAAACTTTCATACAGTGTATCTTAAGAGTAACTCAGTATTTGCAATACAGGAAGCTCCCAAAGCCATATAGAACCCTTTTCAAAGTCTATGAGATTGTAAATTAGAATTAACTTGTTTATTTCTTACAGCATGATACTTGAAAGGCAAAACAAAAATAAAAACAAAACACCTTTTATTTATGGAGAATAACCATCTTGAACAGGAATGTGGTATTACCACCAAACAAGAAACACCCCTCCCCAAAAATGCAAATTAGAAAATCCAATGAAGAATAGAGGGAAAAAATGTGGTAAGAAATAGTCTTTTAAACCCAAGCAGAAGAGCATAGGACACAATTCTGTAAGAGACTGAAAAATTATAAGCTGAATAAAATTCAGTAGAAAATTAATGGGAACAAAAGTCAAGAGTGTTCGGGTTTTGTTTTTTTTTTAATGTTATGTTGGTCACCATACAGACATCATTAATTTTTGATGTAGTGTTCCAAGATTCATTGTTTGTGTATAACACCCAGCGCTCCATGAAATACATGCCCTCCTTAATACCCATCACCAGGCTAACCAATCCCCCCACTGCCTCCCCCCTTAAAACCTTCAGTTTGTTTCTCAGAGTCCATAGTCTCTCATGGTTTGTCTCCCCCTCTGGTTCCCTGCCTTCATTTTTCCCTTCTCCTCCTAATGTCCTCCATGCTATTCCTTATGTTCCACAAATAAGGGAAATCATATGATAATTGACTTTCTCTGCTTGACTTATTTCACTTAGCATAATCTCCTCCAGTCCCATCCATGATACGGAAGTTGGGTATTCATCCTTTCTAAAGGCTGAGTAATATTCCATTGTGTGTATGGAATACATCTTCTTTATCCATTCATCTGTTGAAAGGCACCTTGGCTCTTTCCATAATCTGGCTGGTGTGGATATTGCTGCAATGTACACTGGGGGTACACATGGCCCTTCTTTTCACTACATCTGTATCTTTAGGGTAAATACAACAGTACGGCAATTGCTGGGTCATAGGGTAGCTTTATTTTTAATTTTTTGAGGAACCTCCACACTGTTTTCCAAAATGGCTAACCCAACTTGCGTTCCCACCAAGAGTGTAAGAGGAACATTCCCCTCTCTCTACAACCTCTCCAACATTTATTGTTTCCTGCCTTGTCAATTTTTGCCATTCTAACTGGGGTAAGGTGGCATCTCAATGTGGTTTTAGAGGGTTAGGTTTTGGTACTAAATCTGCTACTGCTTGTGTGGCTATGGGAATTTTTTTGTCCAATTATTCAGACACAGAGTCTATATCCAGTGCCACTGGATAAAGTACCACTTGTTAGATTGGAAAATATAGAGATGTATAAATACCATTTCTTATTCAAGTAAATCCAATATTCCCAGGAGACAAACAAAGAAATCAATACAAAATGGCATATGCTATAAATGGGACATGGATGGCATAAGGAGGAAAGGTTCTGATTCTATGGGAGGAACTAAGGAAGGTGTCTAGGAAAGAGGACATTGCGTTCCAAAGGATATATAGACAATAGAGGATGACCCCAGCCGCAGAGAAACTATAGGCTGGATGGTGGGGCTTGCTGGAAGGGATAATGAGGATTCAGAGACAGACATGCAGAGTCTAAAGCGTCAGAGAGCACTAGGCAGGACGTCTTCCTCTTCTTGGTCCTTGAGCTTCCTCATCTGTGTTGAGTAGAACTAACTAAAAGATAGTTTCCATCCCCTTTAGTTAGAGCATCTTTGAGGGTCAGTTTTTAATTCCCAAGTCCTTGACATGCTTAAAGTGTCCCATCCTCTTTTGAAGGAGGCTACGAAAAACCTGACAAGTTTGACTAGCTAATGCTCACACGGAGTCTCTATGTCAGAGCCTGATCAGGCCAAGAGGCAACTCAAAGGGCAAGGATCTGAGGTAACCTCTATGGGATTATAGGGGAGTCATTAATGCTGTTGACATAATATTTTTAGGTCTTTGCCTTCTTATCCCCTAAGGTTGGATATGGATATATGACCAATTCTGGCAACTAAGATTGAGGGCAAATACTTCCTGCTAGAGTAAGAGCCTTCAGAGCTCTCTTTTCCTTACCCCAGTGTGAGAAAGTATGGCTGAAGTGCAGTGGGCCAGGACAGAGCAGGAGGGGATGAGGTCAGAGAATGGATATTCCATCAGCCCAGGTTCTAGAGAAAATACAATAACCACCGGCATGAATCCCCCAGTCAAATGGATGAAGGACATGTAACATGAGCAAGAAATAAAACAACCCTGAGAGGCAGGCATTATTGTCTTCTTTTTATAGATTTTAAAACCGAGAGTCAATGAGATTAAATAACTTACTCACAGTTAGTAGGTGGTAGACCAGGATTCAAATCCTTGTCTGGCTCTGCTCAAATACAACCCTGTTCCCCCAACGGCTTGATATAATTTAATTTATTCTGTGGGTCGCAAGAAATTCTCAAAGGTTTTTTCACAAGGAGCAACATGATTAAATCTATTTTTAGGATATTAGCTATATTTGTGCCAAAGACACAAATATTTGACAGGCTATGATAGGACCCTGGGCCTTACATGATCAAGGGCACTGAAAATGGAAAGGAGGATGGACAGGTCAACAGACATATCGCAGAATAAAAAAAAAACTAATTTGTAGACCAGATTAGAAGAGCCAGACATTCCAAAGGCCCCCACAATGGCTAAGTGGGTGTGTTAGTAGAAAGAGGAGGTGGGGATTTTGGTATAGAAAGTTAATTTGGTTTGCAGCATGATGAGTTTGAAGTAATTCATTCAGATCTATCATACAGTTGAAAATATGGCTTTGTAACACAGGAGAGAGGCAAAAGTTGGGGATATGGATCCAAGGGTCATAAGGACATGGATGGCCTATAGCTATGGGAGTAAATGAGACCTCCAAGGAAGAGAAGGATGGTGCAGCTGAGAATGGCACCTTGTGGGAAACCAATGTTTTACCGGAACTTATAGAAAAAGAAATCAGCAAAGAGAGTGAGGTAGACATTACTGGTACTTGCTCATACCCAGTTCTCCTCAACTTCCAGGCACATGGAAGACTGCTCTTCTCCCAGACCTGATGTTAGCAAGGCCAAGTGACTAGTTCTGACCAACGACATGTGAGCAAGACTGCTGGGAGGCACTTCTGTGCCAAAGCATTTAACTTGTCAGCCTGAGTCTCTAAGAGGCATCTATGACATGCAACGCTGACCTAGAAGCTTGAGCAAAATATAAACCTCTGTTGTTGTAAGCTACTGAGACTCAGGAGCTGTTAGTTTCAACAACAAAGCCTAATCCATACTGACTAATACTGAGCACGAGTGGTCAGAAATGTAGGAAGTGAAAAAGAGAAACTTGGGAGAAAGGTTTCGGTGAAATCCTCAGCTTATTCAAATACCTCAAGGCAGTGACAGGGCTTCGTGGAAGAAAGAGACGTGATTTGGTGAGCCAGGTTCACTGGGGCTAACTGAGGGCAGGTACAAGAGTGAGGGCAACTTTGCTGTTGAGTGGACCTATGTCTGGAAGTGCAGAAATCATCTTCTTGAGGTTTTCTTTTTTGGCTCTTCATTTCTGGAGGCAGAGAGCCTGAAAAGCAGGGTTGACTGGGCTGGCGTCGGTCTGCACGTGAATTAGAGAACACACGCTGGAGGAACACGCAGTTCCTTGACTCTCCTTGGCCCTGTTGGTCGGCAAACCCACACATTTCTCACTGTGGCAGTTTTCACTCACTCAAGCACATTTGCTTGTCACATCCTTGGCTTGTGTTCTCACCCCGAATCACATCCCTCACCCCAAGGGTTGGAGGTTCATACATCACAACACATCAGAACTGGCTTCTTGAAAAATATCCAGCCCACCTTCCCAAGGAGGACATAGGAACCATATTAAAAGCCCACTCCCTGCCCACAAGATACCTCCAGGGCCATCTCCCAATGCCTGTGTTCATTCTCTTCATATTGCCTCCCTTCCTATCCACTGGCTCTTCCAGCCTGTATCCTGATTCCTGTTTTCTACCTAGCTCTCTAGGTTGGGGACCCAGATTTAGAGCATCAGCCTTTACTATGACTTTGGTCCCCTTCTAGACAAGGATTTGCCAATTCTACACATTGCCATGGCAGATAACAAGTAGCCTGCTTATCCTACGTTCGCCAGACCTCCGCCAAGTCAGGCCTGCTCATGCCCTGTCACTGATGGGAAGGATGTTGAGCAGCCCCTCTCAGAACCCTGGTCCCTGTATCATTGTTCTGATGGATAGTGAGCCTTGGGAGTGTGATCAGGGGCTCGGTACCTCTGTCTCCCACAGACCAAATGAGCCCTAAGGGGTACTAGAAGTAGAAATTGTGAAAGTGTACCTGTCCTCCACCCCTCCCCCATTTCCCTCTTATCAGGAAATGTCTACCTCTTTCACATGCTTACACTGGGGCTCTCTGGCACCATATCCTTAGCCTGCCCCTGGCTTCCCCAGGATGCTTGGCTTCTTCCAATAGGCAATGTCATTCTGTGCAATCCCTGAGGGCCAGGAGAATACAGGACAAAGTACACAGGCTTGGGATGAAGAGAAATCAGAGTTCAAATCCCAGTCCCCCCATTTACTATCTGGGTATCCTTGGGCAAGTTACTTAATTTCTGATGGTCCATGTTTCCCCATCTGCATGTGAGGAGAACATAGCCTACTTTACTGAGTTGTTGTGAGGATTAAATAAACAATACATGAAATTTTTTCTACCATATTGTGGTTATTCAATACATTTTGTTAGCTTGCTTTTTTTTTTTCTTTCAGATTTCCTCACCTTTCATAATTCCATCCCCCTAGCTATCAAAATGATTCTGTCTTGCCTGGACCTCTCTCCCAAGGCTCCATCATTTTAAAGTGCTAATAAATGCACATGCACAAAGATATTCAGGAAACATGAGGGAGAAAATGCGTAACTTTGATGATGTATCTTAGTTTTAGTTCTTTGGAGGCTCTTCCAAAGCCTCAAGTCAAAGATACAATGGATGGGGATGGCGGAAAAGTTATGATTCATGGGACGCTAGTTAAGGAGGCCCTTAATAATAATAGCTACACATTACTGAAAATCTATTACCTGCCAGGCATGGTGCTTTTAGGTTTATTACATTAATTATTACCTCACTTTCAACAATAGTAACAAACAACAACAACCACAATTTGAAGTATTATGACCCCCATTTTACAGATGGGGTAACTGAAACTGTATTACAGAGGTTGGGAAATCGGCCCATAGCCATACAACTGGTAAAATGAAGAGTTAGGAGTCAAGCTGGAGCCCTCTAATTCCAAAACCACCATGCCAGACTGCCTCCCACTTTTGGTAAGGGGCCCATCCACCATCTTGCTCTCACAGGTTGTCCGTATTTATTCCCAGCATGTTAAAATCCCAACACCTGTTAGGTATGCCCTTATCAGAGACCTACATGTTAGAGATGCAGTAAATACAATAAGATAAGTAGTAGCATGCAGCAAACACTTTATAGACAGTAGCTATACTGTCACATCCTTGGCTTGTGTTCTCACCCCAAATCATTAGTATTATTAATACTATTGTTATTACATACAGCTCTTCGCTATGGTTCCTTGGATGGGAAGAAAATCACATTGTGAATGCTATGTGTTTACAGGTGAATGGGGACTATTACTTCTTCTTTTTCATTTATCAAAACAAACAAACACTTTTCTGATAAAAAATACGCATCCTAATATCCAATCTCAACTCTAAAAGCCATGCTCTGAGTGGAATAAATGCTCTCAGTCTTTTTAGAAGCAGCCTACCCAACTTCCGTTCCAGGCACGTCTAACCACAGTTCAGAGCAACTGACAGAGAGACCCAGCCACGGTCCTCACACCAGGTGCAGCTCAGAGGAATATTAAAGAGTTGGGGAGGTAGCAAAGGAATTAGATAAGCAGATGTCCTTGCACAGGACAGGTCTGTAAGTTAATCTCACTAAAATACTACATCCCAGGGGCACCTGGGTGGCTCGGTGGTTTAAGGCCTCTGTCTTCAGCTCGGGTCATGATCTCAGGGTCCTGGGATCGAGCCCTGCATCAGGCTCCCTGCTTGGCGGGGAGCCTGCTTCCTCCTCTCTCCCTCTCTGCCTGCCTCTCTGCCTACTTGTGATCTCTGTCAAATAAATAAAATCTTTAAAAAAAATAAAATAAAATACTACATCCCACATGGTCATCCCTTATTCTCCATCTGGTACCCACAATAACTCACCTGCCCGGAGGCTCAAGCCTGATCCCCTCTTTTGTTGAGACTCTCCAAAGTCTGGCTAGACCCAACTGATCCGACCTTGCCTGCCCAACTTCCAAATCCAATGTTCTCTCTATCCGGCCAATAGATTAGGGCCTGCCTCAAAGCTGGTGCCCACCTCCCTGAACTCTACACCATCCCTGGCTCATGTAAATTTCAGGCACCGCCTCAAAGATCTGCTCAAATTCCACCTTTTTGGCAAAGCTGCTGTTGTATGAGAAGCCACAGAATAACCAGCTACAGCCCCATATGAAAAGATGGCAGGTTTAAGCTTCCAGGGGGAGGACTGAGCCCCCAGAAGGACAAACGAATTCTTATACTTCTTTTGCATTCTCCTATTTTTGGTGATCAGAAGGTCATACACTAATCAAACGTGCTATAAAGATAATCTCTGTTTTTTGCCTACTCTTTCCCAACTGACTTTCAAAATAAATATCTAAGGTATGTGCACTGGAATTTCTAGATTCCTTGGATGGGAAGAAAATCACATTAGAGACTGTATTCTATCACTGAAAATTGCACACGTAAAGGAAAAAAAAGACTTTGTAATCAGGTATAACAGTACTAAGGGGATCAATATATTTGTTCTCCTTCAGATTATGGAACCAACTGAGAGAAACAGGATACAGAGCAGTCAGATAAATGAAGACAAAAATATCAGCATTGTTTCTGATAAAGCCCATTGGAGAATGTGGCTTTGGTTCTATCACTAATATTTACCCCAGTATTTTGAGCAACCTCATCTTAGGCACAACCGCACGCTCCCAGGTCTGCTGTATTCCAGGGTGCTGTCCCTGTGGGCTCAGAATAAAGCCTAGGAGAGGGTACAGACACCTGGAGAGAGGGCAGCTCTAAAAAGAGAGGCAGAGAGAAGCACACCCAGGTCTTCTAAGCTCCTCAATTACAAGTCAGGAGGAGTGAATGAAGGGTGCAGAGAGAAGCCTCGAGTTTTCTAGAGGAAGTGCCTCCATATGAAAACACGATGAAGCCAGGCAAAAGGAGATTCCCCCTCAGACGTAAACGGCTCTAAAGCAGCAAGTCTTAAGCTTTAGTAGTAAGTGTTAATACTTTAACAGGATAATACCTGAAAGGGGCTAGAAAATGAGTTAATTTATCTTTGCTGATCTCAGTGATTTGCTTCTTTCCATGGAGGGGCTGCCCTCCTCAGGAGTAAGAGTTCACGCACACATACACCTGTAAGTCATCTCTTGACCTTGATGTGGGTTATTGCCAAACAGCCATTGGTCGGAGTCAAGCCAGAGCACATATAATAAAGACAGCTGGTATTTTAAGTGGCATAAATTCTATTTTTGCAACAGACATAATATTAGGTAAGGATCGTGTGCCAGCTACTGTGCTCAGTGGGAGAGACAGAGCGATGCACAGGCCTAGCGCGCAGCTGAGTCAAGCAAGCGCAAGGTGGCAGCAGGATCCCCACGTTCCCCCAGTCCTAAGAATAAGCGTGTTAACTCCCGGATCCCTTCACAACGCTGGGAAATACATGCTGATTATAGGAGAAAAAATGTGTATTGCAAGGTCCATAGTTATCCTAACCAAAAAAAAAAAAAAAAAAAAGAACAACACTTGAATGAGATTAAGGAAGTATTGAGGGATTTCTTTATTAAAATACCCCCTACCCCATTTTTTAAAGAGTAAACATTTCTAAGATGCGTTGGGTGCATTTCCAGTTTGAGTGTAGTTGACAAACCATTACCTACAACTCCTTCTCAGCCTTCCTATTTTATGCTTCTAAATGCTGCCTGCTGTTTTCTAAACCCCGTACAACTCTGGGGCCCTCAGCTGGGGGAGGAGAGCCTTCCAGTTACAACCAGTGCCCAGCAACGGGGACTCTGTTCCCAGCTGCTGCAGTAAAAGCGAGACAGCACGCATTGTCGCTTGGGCTGCAGTGAAAGCCATTGGAAGGACGAAGCCAGGCTATAAGGAAACGCAGGTGGGAGGACAGAAAGGGAGGAGAACACAGGGCAGGAAGAGAGACTGGCTTTGAGAGGGCGCTTAGCACGCTCTGCTTCACACACAATGCACAGAGTTTCTTTTGTCAGAATCTCTTCACTGTGCATCACCCAGAGCCCAGGAGGTTGTGAAAAGCATTCTAGCCCCCAACAGTAATCCCACTGTCCCTGCTGTGGTCCGCCCAGGAGCAGGCAGCTTCCGCAGTCCCCGTCCCCAGGGAGTGGCAAGAAGTGGCTCTTCCATGGTGTCTTTTGTTTCATGATCCCTGTTTTATTATTTGTATTATTTTAATTCTCTCCTTCTGGGCTCCCCTGCCTCTCCATGCAAAACTAGTTCAGAGATACCACTTTTGGAGCTCATTACGTTGTCATGGCAACTAGAATTTTCGAAGTTTATTTCTTCTCTTTTCCCCTCCATGATCTCCCTTTCCCTATTCCCATCTCTTGCCACATATATGTTTTGCACGGCAAACAAAACATGGAAGAAACGAAGACCAGATCACCGCCAGGTAAATTTCGCTCACACTCTCTTCCAGCACAGCATCTCCCTCCCGGGTGCTTGAAATTGCCACTGTTCTCGCTATATCCAATTAATATTCTTAGACTCCCAAATCCCCATGATATTTGGGAACAAGGCCTTGGGTAACAGCCATCAGCTTGCCTCCTTCTCTTCTCCTGCAGAGAGAAGCAAATCTATTCCTTCCTGCTTACGTAAACCACAAACGTGCTGCATCTTATTTATCATTCGGTAGTCCGAGAAAACAGCATTTAAAAAAAACAACAACTGTAGATAAAGGAAAGTGAAAACACCTCGGACAGACTTCACGGGGGCTTTCTGGAGATAAAAGAAGCTACAGTTGCCAAAAGGAAAGGTAAGGAAATCCCCAAAGAAAATTTGCTAAATTGATTGTTTGATTATAATGTTCACCTTTGCTATCAAAAACCAGATGGAGACAGAGAGGCAAAGGGAATCAAAACAGGGCAGAGGGAGCCCTGTGTGTGCCCCTCTGCACACAAGCCACTGAGAAAGGCCCGCACCTGCTCCCATCTGTTTCATTCATCCACAGCGAGGGGGCCCTTGTGCCCGAGGAGGCTCAGTGGGTATCTACAGCTTAAATGGTTGGTTTGGTTGTACAGCTGCCAAAGGGTTGGTGCCCTGAGGACCTCTGCTGTGGCTCCTTGGACTGGGGTCCAGGTGACCCAAGACAGGTGGTTCGGACCAGCACCGTCATGGCGACTGCGGCAGAGTCCCTCCTTCCTCCTGACAACCTACCATTGCCCTCTCATCCCCAAGGAAAGGGAATGGACTGGAGCTACAACACACAGGCTGGGGAAGGACCGGGGGAGGTGGGGGATGAAACTGACACATGGGGCCAGACCCAGATTAGGGGACAGTGTCCAGAGGCTCTAAGACAGAATGACCTTCTGGCGACTGGGACCGACTATTTTTAATTTACAGATCTATTAAGTTTGAGATTAGACTTCTGTGACATCAAACATGATGGATGAGTATTTTAATTGAGACTCTGCTTATTTATTATGTCATTCATCACTGGTAACATAAGGAGATCCTCAATTGCTGAAGTCATAAAAGCTCCAGACTCTAGCGTTGCTTAAATTGGTCCTTAACAGGATTAGCTGTGTAGATGGGGAACTAGGCAATGATAATGAGAATACTGTACTTCATGATGAGGTGGAGGGTGAAAAGGGCAGGGAGGCTGAGCAGGGCAAGTGCACACTGGGGTAAAATGGGATGCTGGGTGTGCTGGGGAGAGAAGGCAGAAGAAGAAAGGGGAAGGACTTCGAGCTGGCATGGCACATGTCAGGGTAGGGATGACCACATGGGATTGGGAGGGGGAACCAGGCTGTGGGGGAGGGGAAGAGAGTTTTGACGTGAACTTCCAGGTATCTGGTTGGCCTTGCAGGATGTGACAGGTGTGTTCTAGCCAGCCCATGGCTTCTAAGCAGCATACCTATTCCCAGAGCACCTATCTCCCCAGCCCTTTGAGGGAGGTCATCGTTCTGAACAGTGCAACACCTGCTCTCCCAGGCTGCTCCTTACCTTGGATCTATTCTCATCCTGCTTCTTTTTATTATTTTTATTTTTATGTTTTAAAAAGGCTCCATGCCCAGTGTGGAGCCCAACATGGGGCCTGAACTCGTGACCCTGAGACTGAGACTTGAGCTGAGATCAACTGTAGGACTCTTAACCAACTGAACCACCCAGGTGCCCCTCACCCTGCTTCTTTTAATTTATGTGGATACTCATCTTGGGAAAATTACTCCTGGCATACAGTAGGTGCTCAATAAATGTTGAACAAATGACATGCTCCTTGAATGGACAGCAAGGAGGGTTTGCTCTGGATGCCCCACTTCTTACCCTCTCAGATCACTTCTGAGTTGTCCCAAAGCGGCTGGAGACAGATCCCGTACACGGGGACATATATGACAGTTCCCAACTCAAGTGCCCACATCGTTCTGCTTCTCTGCCTAAGGGATTCTTCCAGTGCCCTGGGAGCTTGCCTAGCTCTCAAGCAGGGCAACCCCAAAGTGTTATCCCTCCAGGAGGGACAGGAATTAACCGAGGTGATATATATCTCCATTTCTCAAGTCTTGGAGAATAATTCTGAGGTACATGTTTCCTTAGAAGGTTCCCAGTAGACTAAGCCTCAACAGTCCATACTTGTAACCCTCTCAACTGACATGTATCCTTTGGCTTTTTCTCCTTCTCTGCTTAAATTTCCCCACTTCCTCCCTTTTGCAGTTAGGGATCACCTCCCAAATAAACCGCCTATACCTAATTCTTTTCTCAGGGTCTTCTTTCAGGGAAACCCTGACGAAAACACTACCTGTGAACTAGTGAGTCCACCAAATCATTTTCCTTCCTGACAAAAGGATGGGGAAAAGGAGGGGGTGACATTAAACTGGGGGAGAGAAAAGGTGCATGATCTCAAATACAAATGCCACCCACTTCTCAAATTTAGCCAGGAGCAAATCTTGACCAGGGTTGAAAGACTAGATGGACAAGAAATTCCTAGAGAGAAGAGATAATCTGTGCTTAATTTATCTGTGAAAATGACCAGCACAGCCCAACCTAGAGATCATTATTTGCTACTGCTTCTGAGGATAGTGCGGAGGAAAGGGGCCAGAAATGAGTGACTGAAAGAATAACACTCCTCCTCTCTGGGGGGCGCCTAATCTGTGACACAACTTGGCCTTGAGGCTCCCTCAGACCATTTTAGAATTTTTTTTTTTCTATTCATGAGTGTATGCACAGGGAACATAGACAGTGGGGATGTGAGTAACAGCACAGTCCTGGATTCCGGCTCCTTATCTCTGGAAAGAATATTAAGTTGTTTTATCCGCTGGGGCATCTTTTAACACAGAGGTGTTCTTTTGAACACCGCTGAGCAAAGGACGGGAGGTGCCCTGCACAGGTTAATTAATGCATTCAAGATACTGCTACTTGGGTTATTTTTTTGTAGCCCAGTTGGTTGGGAAAGGACATTTTCAGAATAACGGACACTGTCCCCTTGAGAAAAGCATGCAGCCTTTCTCCTGTGGGGAACAGCGAGGAAGCGGTTGCGTCAGTTGAAAAAACCGTGTCCACGCATTCGACATAGAGGTCAGACCCACACAGATTGTTAGGGAATGGGAGCTCTTCTCTCAGGTCTGATTTTTTTTTTTTTTTTTCCATTCTAGGAAGGCGTCAGAACTGCTCTTCAGAGCCTGTTCATTTTCTTCATGACATTTACCATTAATATCACGTTATTCATATGTTTACTTGTTTTCTCTCTTCCCTGTTAGAATATGAAGCTCATGGGGGTGACGGACCTCACCTTGTTCACTATCAAACCCACAGTGCCCAACACACAGCTGCTTCATAAATGGTTGCTGGAAAAGTATTTTTAATAAATGAGCAAGTGCATGTTCTGTGTCCTTATCTACCTCTACTTCAATTATCTTGCATCTTCTTCCCTCAGGGTTTGGTCTCAGGTAGCTGCTGGCTGAGACGCTAGTGTCTGCACATAAGGTCATCCTTCCCTCGGGTTCTACTGGATCACCGGGCACCCCGATCTAAGGGAAGAGTCTAATATGAGAATGTAGTGGGGAGGTGAGAGAGGAGACACTGCCCCATGGACAGCACAGAAGGCTGTGGGAGGAGGGGAGGAAGACCACATCCCGCTTTATTGCCGTTTCAGTCCACTCTGGTGAGAGCTGGGGAGGCCTCCTCTGGTCTGGTGAGCTTTTTAGCTTATGGATGTGTCCTCTGGTTAAACGCATCAGTTATCAAGTTTAATATGTGTAACAGCAACGTGGACCCTTTAAGTGGTTTTGGGGTCCCTCTTGTTCTTCCAAATGCCCTAAGTTGCTGTTCGTTTCCTGGGTTCTCTAGGGGAACACAGCACCTCAGTGTTTTCCCCGCATATCAGAGTTTGCTTCTTCAATGGGAAAAAAGTAATTTCAATATTTTTGCTAAATGAGGAATATTTTAGGACACAATGATAATTAAGTGTTGAGAATGTACGGATGCACTTGACACCAAGGGGAAAATAAAGAACTTCTAATTCAACTGCGACTCTAACAGAATCCAAACTTAACAGCTAGAAATGCCAAGCACCCAGTATATAACCAAGTTGTAAAGACTGTGATTATCAACCGGGGAAATTGGGAGGTATTATTTCAACCACCTCAGTGTGCACGTGTCTGCAAGTGCACAAAAAACATGTCTAATTATAGGGGCTTGACTATGGGCTATAAGCTCCGAATGAAGTGAGGTTCTAACACTATTACAAATTTCCGTGTGGTGAAAGCAATTACTAGGAGATTCCACAGACCAGAAAAAGAGACATAGGTTCAAGCATAAAATTCTTTTCTAGTCTTGAAAAGCATAAGATTTTGGCACAAAAGCTACAGTGAAATGAGCATGTGGGATAAATTATGACAGCAAAGAAAGCCATTTAAAAGCCTCTCAAATAGCAACGATTTGATAACACGGGGTCATGTCCACCATACTGATACTGACAAATGTTCCCTCTTTCTCCCTGTAATGGAGAAGGTCTACACAGTTCTCAGAGTTGTCCCTTGATACCAGCAAAATAAAGGAGTTCTATTACACTAATCTGTGCTCAGCCCTTCAACTAATATTAAACCTGGGTTTCAGGGGAATTATTCCCACTGACAACGATGCCCAAGATCTCAGGAAAACTTCTGACTAATACAAACATCACACAAACAGGAAGATGGCCTTTGATTTGTTTGCTGGAGGGCATCTACTGGGAGCCTACTGTGTGCCTACTAATTATGCTTGCTCAGTGCCAGGGAAAGGAAGATGAGCTCACCATGCTACCTGCCTTCATAATTTAAGGAAATGGACAAAGACATCCACAAATAACTGTAAGACAAGTGCTCTCACAGAGGATCATAGACAGTGCACTGGAAACACAGATGAGCAAATGCAAGGGAAATGTGACCTTACAAGATGAGTCCCCAGTCAAATAAAGCAGGAGAGCGGAGGAGGACTGTAGGGGTTGGTTATTTCTAGGCAAAGCGAACAAAGAAATAGAGGGATGTGTACCTGGGAAACCCAGGAGCAGCATGTGTATGGCAGGGCTAACAGAGAGGAAGGTAGGATCGAGGATGGAAAAGTAGGTTGCACTAAGCTTTGAGACGTCGTGCAAGATAAGGAACATTAATCTGGACTCTTTAATAAACTGATGATGAGGAAGCGAGCAGTTGAAGTGGTGTTTGTGATTACTCCGTTCGCTTTAAAGCCTTTAAATGTTAAAATTAAAAGTTATTCATCTGTTCTACACACTCCACGTTGGCTTTCTGTTTTCGTTTATTCTCTTTTTCTAAGGATTTACTGGTCCATAATATTAAAAAAAAAAAAGTCACCTATTTTGGGGCACCTGGGTAGCTCAGTTGGTTAAGTGATTGCCTTTGGCTCAGGTCATGATCTTGGGGTCCTGGGATCAAGCCCCACATCCCTGCTGAGCAGGGAGCCTCCCTCTCCTTCTCAGTCTGCCCTTTCCCCTTGCTCATGCTCGTTCTCTTTCTCTCCCTGTCTCAAGTAAATAAAAAATAAAATCTTTTTTTTAAGTCACCTATTTAGGGACACCTAAATTTAGGGACGCCACATCAGGCTCCCTGCTCAGCAGGAAGGCTGCTTCTCCCTCTCTCTGTCCCTGCACCTCTGCCCCTCCCCACTCATGCTCTCTCTCTCTCACTCTCTCTCAAATAAATCAATAAAATAAAAACAAAATTAAAAAGTCATCTATTTAATAATCATTGACCAACATTACTTACATAGTGTTAAAATTTCAACACAAAGTTGTGAAACTGATTAAAGTTCACTGTATATTATTTAATTATTTTTAAGCCTGCCAGTGAGACACAGAAAAAATAGAACTCTCATATATATTGCCAGCAGGAATGTAAAATGGTATACAGCCACTCCAGAAGACAGATTGGCAGTTTCTTATAAGACTAACCAGGCACTTCCCATGTGACCCAGCAATTGTACTCTGGAGCCTTTATCCCAGAGAAAAGAAAACTTGTTCACACAAAAATCTATGCAGAAATCTTTGTGGTAACTTTATCTGCAATAGCTCAAAACTGAAAACAACCCAAATGTTCTCCAAGGGGTGCACGGTTAGACAAACTGTGGTACATCCGTGACATGGAACACTATTCAGAATTAAAAAGGCATGAACTACTGTTACTTGGAACAATCTGGGTAGATTTCAAGGAAATTATGCTCGATGAAAAAACCGACCATTTCAAGAAGTTACATACTGTATAATTCTATTTATATAACATTCTTAAAATGACAAAATTAGAGAGATGGAGAACAGATTAGTGGTTCCAGGGGTTGTGAGGACTGGGTAAGGGACCGTAGTGTGGTTATAAGGGGAGAGTTTTGGGGGTTTTCTCATTCCTTTCTGAAGCCCTACACTTCTTTGTCTTCTATGACCTGGTGCTTTCATGATCTCCCCTTGACCCATCTTGATATTCTAACTCTTTAATGGTTAATGTTTTGATAAATCTCTATCTCTGGCTCTGTCTTTTTTTCTTTTCTAGATGCTTTCCATAGATAACCTTACCTATTTTTACCATTTTCTCTATCATGCCCTGATAGCACATCACATCTTTTCTCTCTCTGTTCTTAAAACACAGATATTGGCTAATCCTGTCTACTTGCTTGGCCCTCATGGACCTCAAATGCTGTTTGATATCGAATGCATCTCCCTCCCAGAACAAGAGCTTTTCCTTCTCTTTCCTCTGGTATTCATCTCAATACCTGGGATTAAATTTCTCCAAGACATTTACAACTGAATCTGGGGATACCCTCTGCCATCCTCCTTCATGCATTCCAGCCACTCACTCACCATCACCATCACTACCACCTGAAATCTTCACCTGTTTTCTCTTTACTTTTCAGTCAACAGGGCTTGATATCCTCATTTTCTGTTCACAACCAGATCTTTTTTATGGTCTTATTACTAGTCAATCACCTTAAAAAAAAAAAAAAACCATCTTCCCTAATCCTCTACAGACTCCATCTAAAATTCAAAACTAACTCAAGTTTTGTCTTTTAATTTTTATTAATGAATTATGGCAGTGTATTTTTTATTTTTACAAATTCTAGTGTATCCATTGTTTCCTTAATGACTTATAAATTTGCATCACACTTAAAAAAAAAAACTTTCCCCCTTGAAGAATTTTAAATTGTGCATAATCTCTCTGAATACTTTTACAATTTAATTTAACAGTACACACATTTTTTTAATAATAGCTCCACCTTCAATTTTTATGGTGTGAGATATGGGAACTGAGGATCTAACTTAATATTTCTCTTTTCAGGTGCTGGACAGGTGTTAGTGCCATTTGTCAAATAATTCATTTTTACTAATTTGAAATGACACATGTACACTATTGTAAACTCATATATACATTTGAGTCTCCCTTTGGTCCTCCTATTCTTACATCATACCACACTGTTTCAATTACTATTGCTTCAGAATATAATTTACTACTTGTGGGAAAAGCCCCCGTTCTTCATTGTTCTAAGAAATGCCCTGGTTATTCTTATATACATAAGTGTTCCAATAAATTTCAATTTAGTAAAGTGAAAATCTTATCTGTGTTTATTAAAATTACATTAAAGTTAAAGACGAAAGTTGGGGAAAGAGGGATCTCTGTAATTTGAAATATTCCTTTTCAAGAACAGGGTTGGCCTTTCAATTACCTAAATGAAAACAGACAGCAATTGGGAGATGCTCATATTGGAACCAAGCTTCACAAGTGCCCAACTTCTTGTTTGCTCTGTTCTCTGCTACACAGGCATTTAGAACACTGGCTGGCATATAACAGAAGCTCAATACCTATTTGCTGAAAAACTGAACAAGTGAAAACATGAATGATTCCATTATTTAGGCAATAGGAAACCATTATAAATAGCTAAGATATACAAATAACGTAATTAAATGTCTAGTTTAGAAGGACTGCTTTGGGGATGGACAGCAGCTGGAGTAGAGTAAGGAGAGCATTTAAAGAGACAGTTGCTATCATCCTGGATATAGTTCATGAAATCTTTCAAGGGTGGAGCCAGTAGGTCTTGAGGAGTGATTAGATGCAGAGAATAAGCAAAAAAAAAAAAAAAAAAATTATTAACTAAGGTTACAGTCTTGGATAATGAATGTGATAAAAGGTAACAGGTGGAGAGTGTGGGGAGATAATGAGTGGAGGTGGGAGAATGAGAGAATGAATTCAGTTTAGAAATCCTGAACCTGAGTTGTGTAAGGGATACTTCAGCAAAGAGGTCCCCCTTTGGAGCCCAGTGGCAGGCAGGTAAATTAAATCCAGTTCTGTCTGTTAACGAAGATATGTCTCGGACATGATTTCACATTATGTTATTCTATGTTATTCTATATTATTCTCTGAAAAACAGAGAAGTAAAGTGGGATTTTTAGATGGAAACCCTCTTGAAATAGGTTTAAACACAGTGTGCAAGGATGCAATACAGTGTATGCTGTGCAGGCTGAATTCAGAATGGCACGGTCATCTGCTGGGTCCTGAAGTACTTCATGGAAGGACCAAAACTGAACAGGGGTACATGCAGGCATGGAACATGGATACACAGGATCATGTACATGTGTGAAAATACGTATATGTAAAACTATGTATAGAAATGTATACACAGCGTGTGTCTGTATGGCGTGTAGAGATGTGCATATGTATGTGCACACACATACATAAAGATATCAGAGTATTAGAAGGTGAATCTACACTAAATTAGTTAAGGTATGGCAGAGGAGGTAACAGGATTCTTCAGAGACCTAGGAATTGACCGAGCAAAAGTAACCATCAAAACCCTAGAGGGAGAACACAGGCAGAAACCTCTTTGACCTCAGCTGCAGCAACTTCATACTAGACACGCTGCCGGAGGCAAGGGAAACAAAAGCAAAAATGAGCTATTGGGACTTCATCAAGTTAAAAGCTTCTGGGGTGCCTGGGTGGCTCAGTCGGTTAAGCGTCTGCCTTCCACTCAGATCATCATCCTAGGGTCCTGGGATGGAGCCTCCTATCGGGCTCCCTGCTCAGGGGGGAACCTGCTTCTCCCTCTCCCTCTGCCTGCTGCTTTCCCTGCTTGTGCTCTCTCTCTCTCTTTCTATCAAATAAATAAAATCTTTTTTTAAAAAAGATAAAAAGCTTCTGCACAGTGAAGGAAACAACAAAAATAAAAGGCAGCCTCCAGAATGGGAAAATATATTTGCAAATGACATATCTGATAAAGGGCTCTTATCTAAAATCTATAAAGAACTTATCAAACCCAACACCTCCAAAAACAAATAATCCAGTTAAGAAATAGACAGAAGAGGGGCATCTGGGTGGCTCAGTCGGTTGGGCGTCTGTCTTTGGCTTGGGTCATGATCCCAGGGTCCTGGGATTGAGCACCACATCAGGCTCCCTGCTCAGCATAGAGCCTGCTTCTCCCTCTCCCTGCCGCTCTGCTACTTGTGCTCTCCCCACCCCATCAAATAAATAAATAAATAAATAAATAAATATTTTTAACAAAAAATGGATAGAAGACATGAACACTTTTCCGAAGACCTCCAAATGGCCTAAAGACACATGAAAAGATGCTCGACATCACTCAGCATCCGGGAAATGCAAATCAAAACTATGATGAGATACCACCTCACATGGTCAGAATGGCTAAAATTAACAACGGGTGTTGGGGAAAACTCAGAGAAAGGGGAACCTTCTTGTACTGTTGGTAGGAATGCAAACTGGTACAGCCACTCTGGAAACAGTTTGACGTTTCCTCAAAAAGTTAAAAATCATCTGAGAGTTTTGAAGGGCTGGGGGGTGGGAGGTTGGGGGAGCCAGGTGGTGGGTATTATAGAGAGCACGTATTGCATGGAGCACTGGTTGGTGCATAAACAGTGAATTCTGTTATGCTGAAAAGAAATTAAAAATAAATAAATAAATATAATTGTATTAAAAAAAAAAGTTAAAAATAGAACCACCCTAGACCCAGCAATTCCGCTACTAGGTATTTACCTGAAGGATACAAAAATACAGATTTGAAGGGGTACTTGCACCCCAATGGTTGCATGTGCATTATGATAGTCAAACTATGGAGAGAGCCCAACTGTCCACCGACTGATTAGAACGTATTATGCTAAGTGAAATAAGTCAGCCAAAGACAAAACCATATGATCTCCCTCATATGTGGAATTTTTAAAAAATTTTATTTAAATTCAATTAACATAGTGTATTATTAGTTTCAGAAGTAGAGTTTAGTGATTCATTGGTTGCATACAACACTCAGTGCCCATTACATCAAATGCCCTCCTTCATGCCCATCACTCAACTATCCCACCTCCCTACCCACCTTCCCTCCAGCAACCCTTAGTTTGTTTCCTATAGTTAAGAGTCTCTTATGGTTTGTCTCTCTCTCTGATTTTGTCTTAGCATATGTGGAATTTAAGACAGAAAACAGATGAACATAAGGGAAGGGGGAAAAGAAAAAAAGGAGAGAGGGGAACAAGCCATAAGAGATTCTGAACTTGGGACACCTGGGTGGCTCTGTCGGCTAAGCATCTGCCTTCAGCTCAGGTCAGGATCCCAGGGTCCTGGGATTGAGTCCCATACCGGGCTCCCTACTCAGCAGGGACCCTGCTTCTCCTTCTGTCTGACATTCCTCCTGCTTGTGTTCTCTCTTTCCCTCTTACTCTGACAAATAAATAAATAAATAAAATCTTTGGGGGAAAAAAGAAGAGACTCTTAACAATAGCAAACAAACGGAGAGTTGATGGAGGGAGGTGGGTGGGGGATGGGCTAGATGGGGGCACTAGAGGACACTTCTTGTGATGAGCACTGGGTGTTGTACATTAAGTGATAAATCACTGAATTCCACTCCAGAAACAAATATTGCACTGTTTGTTAACTAAGTAAAATTTAAATTTAAAAAATTTCACGTGCAAAAAATTCAAGAGATAATGGGGCATTTTTATATTTGGCCCTTGCCTCAACATCATTAAAAAGGCATGTAATGAAATCCCAATATATTTGTTCAAATATCTCTATACAAATGGTGAGTGCATGTAGAACAGTACCTTTTTCTGATTATGTATCTTGATAGTCCTACTTACTGATTTCTCTATTTTGTTTCTGTTAACACTTCAACACTGTCCCCCACCCCAGATGTTGATCTTTCTGGATGTGATTGCTAGCTTTTATCACAGCAGAACCCCACACTTTCAGATTTACGACTTAGGGCATAATACTTACTCACTTTGAGCTTTACTCTCCTTATTTGTAAAATAATGATAATACGCTTCCTAGCACCATTGTGAGAATCAAACAAATGAAAACATATGGAATGCTTTCTAAGTGAAGTGCCCTACATTTAAAAAGAATAACCACTTTAGTCTTTTTCTGCTTCCAACAGACTGAGTTGCCCACAATTCCCAATATGATGACAACTTTATCCTTTAAAAGCAATTATTTTGTAAATAATGCTACATATGATTTTTAAAAAGGTTAATATGGTTAATATATTTGCTATACAAATAGACCTTTTATGTTCATAAGAAAAAAGATAAACATACCAATAGAAATGTGGGAAAAGGCCATAATCAGTAACTTAAAAAAAAGTGAGTAGCAATAACCATGTGAAAAAAAAAAACGTTCAGTGTGAGCTGATGACTTGTGCAGAAGACGCTGGCAAGGGCCATCACTTTGCAGAGAAAACAGCCTCTCCGGGCTTCTACCTGGATCTCTAGTCTCAGTGATTATGCTCCTTACTTTTAAGATAACAGAGAGTTCCTTAGTCTCTGCAATACTTTTCTCAAAGAGGTCACAGGGAGTACGACATCCTCTAAGAAGGGCCTGGTGTTACTGGATCTCCCTTCAACTCAGCAATTACTTACTGAACCCAAGAACAAGGCGCTGAGATGTTAGGAGAGGTCCAATTACGTGGAAAGCCATCTCTAGCATAGGAAACAAAACCTAACAGGGGACAGGGATGTTCGTAGCTCCAATACACTCCCCTCACTGACCATGAAGACTGAGGCAAGACTCTAGGTCTCTCAGCCTCCATTTCCTCATTTATAAACTGGGGTTAACAACAGTACCTTACTCACAGGGCTGTTATAAGAAGTAATTGAAATAATGTATCTAAAGTACTTGGCAGAGTACCAGGCAGATGATGAGCTTTCAATAAATGTTAGCTCTTGTCTTCAGTATTATTAAGTTCTATAACAAAATTGCATGTTATTATGAGTAATAGGTTCTATAATAGATAGGTACATAGTGTTATGAGAATATATGAGAGAAAGATTTCGATCCTAACTGAAGAGTGGGAGGAGGGGTATGGACCTGGAAAGATCTCATGAAACAGGTCAAAGTTGAAAAAGGTTGTGAGGGCAAGAATTCAACAAGGAAAACAAAGGGGATAGGGGCCTACTCTAGACCACAGGAGCAGAGGGCAGAAAGTCCAGGGCATTTTGAAGAAACTGTAAGAGGAGGAGAGTCTAAGGAAATGGCCACACATGGGGCACACATGGTCCACTGGTCTGACTACTCCCAGCAGCGTGCCATAGTCCGTCAGCCCTACCAGTGGTATCCAAAACTGTCTTAGTTGATGCTAATTGATTCAGTGGGGTTACTCAGTAGGTAAGAAGAATGACTCTTTCCCAGTCCCACCTACTGAGGTGTAGACCAGGTTCTGGAGAGAAGAATCTGCCACTAATAGCTAACACAGATTAAGTATTTTTTTTAAGACTTTATGTATTTATTTGACAGAGAGAGACAGGGGGAGTGGGAGAGGGAGAAACAGACTTCCTGCTGAGCAGGGAGCCTGATGAGGGGCTCGATCCCAGGACTCTGGGATCATGACCTGAGCCAAAGGCAGACACTTAACGACTGAGCCACCCAGGTGCCCCAACACCGATTAAGTATTAACTCTCTCCAGCTACTACACACTTAACATGCAAGACCTGATTTAGTTTTCCCAACAATCCTACATGGTGGAGACTTTTTTGGCATTGGGTAATTAAGGGTATGAAAAAGGGTATGGAGTGATTTGCCTAAGGTCATAAAGATGACAAGTGATAGAGATGGGATTCAAACCCATATATCCTGTGTAGGAGTCTACATATTTTACTACCAAGCTATACCTATTGTGCAGAGGGAAAAAAGCACTCCGGACAGGGAGCCAGAGAACCTAGGTTCCAGTCAAGATCGGCCACCAACTAGCTATCAATAACTTGAGCAAGTTGCTTCACTTTCTGTTCTCATCTCTTCATCTGTAACACAGAGGCCAAATATCAGCTTCACTTACAGCCCCTTCTACCTCAAATAATTTGTATCAGACTCTAAGATACAGCTCTGACAACTGATACAGAACAGTGTCTTGGGGAAATGCAGATGCTTCCAGGAAGTTCTCATGGCTTTGTATGTGACTTTCACGGTCACACAACTCATCCAGGAGAGTGTTGTCCTAGTCACGGAGGGACTACAAATACTACTCTGGTTATTACCCATGTTGAACATGAAGGACTCTGTCTGAAGGACTGGAAAGTTTTACATGTCTTGCCAGCCACCAAGCATCCCTCCATTTCCGCCAAGATTTGTTGTGCTGAACGCCGGATAATTTCCTTCCAAAAAGGACATTTACTATACGCAGGATGTGTTTAACAGAATTGGTGTTAGGGCCTAACAGACCTCATCCCAAATTTTGAACCTGTTGCTTAAAAGCTTTGTGAGCTTAGGCAAATTACCAAGCCTCACTGTCAGTTGCCCTATTCATAAAAGAAGATAGTAATACCTCATGGGGTCATTGTGAGGATTAAATGAAACGTGTCTCATGACATTGGCACAATCTTCAATGCATAGCACAGTCTCAATAAATTATAGACCCTCCCAGGTAAAAAGAAAAAAATCCACTTGAAACAAAGGCTATGCTACTGCTACAAACTAGCCAACAGGTGTAAGGCCTGTTATGTTTTCTCAAATTCAACAGATCCAAAACATACAACATTTCCCTCAAAATCTTTGTCCTATGTTCTCTACTAGCCATGTGGTAGCTCAATTCAGAAATCCAGAAGCAGTCCAAGAGACTTCCCTCTTATTTCTGCCCCCAGCCCACGTTCAGACCCACCCACACAGTCATCAAGTCCGCACATCCTGCATAACCAACACCTCCTGGCCCATCCTGTCCACTGCCATGCCACTGTACCCCTTCGGGCCTCGCTGCTTCTCTGCTTTACTCCTGAAGTATCTCCCTGCCTCCAGGCTTGTTTCTGTATATATTTCCTGCAGGATGATCATCTTCAATTGGAAACTGGTCATCTTCCTTGCTTAAAACTTGAGAACCTCCCACAAGCTTCTGGAATCAGGTTTACACTCATCAGCTTCGCCCATCTGACGAGCCCTTCGTGACAAGCCTCTGCCTTTGCCTCTAGTTTCCTCTCCTCTGCCGTCCCTGACGTAATTCACTCAAGTCACTCAGAAAGGCCTTCTGTATCTTCTTAACTACCAACCTGCTGGGATGTCCTCCCTTTTTCCTCTAGCCAACCATTACTTATTCTTTCAAAATATATATCAATGGCAACTTCTTCATTTGGCCTTGACTGATCCTTTTCCTTCTAATTTAAATGCTCAACCTTTGCTGTCTCTCCACCTAGACGACAAGCTCCTTGAGGGTAATAGCTCTCTGCCCTTGTCTGATATCCTTGGTTCCTAGTAGCAGATGACCTACACCAAGAATTCAGTAACACTGGATGCATAATAAATGAATTTCTACGGTTGATTCCAGGGTCAAAATCTGGCAGGAAAATTACTGTGCAGTTCACCTACACACAAGTCAGGTCTGGGAAATACTCAGGTGCCAACTTCTAATGTCCAAAGAGAAGCGAGGGCAGGTGATTCAAGAGATGCAAAGTTTAATACTGAAGGTACACTTGTTGGTGTCTTCCTTGTGGACAGGACCTAGGTCCTATTCACTTATATGTTTTTAACAATGCCCTGCAAGATAGTAGGCACTCAAATATGCGATATATATAAATCTTCAAAAAATATATATGATATATATGAATATTATATAAATAGCTTTTGATAGGGCTAAAATTCTGGATCTCCTTGAACTGAGATTCCATGACATGTATTTTGAATTATTTCCTTAATATATCTATAATCTCCTTATTTGATTTATCTTTGTAATCTCAGTCTGGCAAAGTGTCTACTGCATAGCAAATAGTCAATAAACATTCATGAAATTGCACTAAATCATCAAACCTACTCAGCAAATGAGTGTGGTGTCAAGACAGACAGTCAACTGTCACTTTGCTTGTTATGAGAACCACTCCATTCACATAAGAGATGCAACCAGAAGAATTCCTCCTCTAATACAGAAAGCTCAGCCCCTCCCATTCGTCCTTAGGGCAAGAGGACTGGGAGAGTGGGTCCTGGCATTTTCTACCTTGTATGTACCAGGTCATGTTATTTACATGAAGACCAGTGTGTGTGAGTACTTACTCATGTGTGTCCATGCATGTACAGATTAAAACTTGCACCAAGTCTGTATGGACAGGGTGATATTCTAGGCTAACCCTTGGCCAGCCTTTCTCTAGTTGTGCCACATTGAGTGCTATTGAAAATGGAAGAAAAGAAGCTTTGAAAATGATGGCTTGCTTTGTGTACATGAGGTTTCCAATTGCTCCCCGTGTGCATCTGTAAGCAGTCTCTGGCCTGGCTGTCCCCGTCCTAGTTTGGAGACAATACAACTACTCCCCCAAGCTCACCTTCCCCTCTCTCCAGAAGCCCTGGGAGCAATAGACAGAGGCAACAGGCTAGCTCAGGGTCATTGTCTGTTTGTGTGAGCCTTCTGCCCTGCAGCCCCGTGCTTCTGCAGCCCTGGTTTGTTTCCATGGAGACGGGAAGCTCTGCTTCTCTTCAAGCTTAAGCTAATGGTTTTTATCAAATCCCATTTCCTCTGAGACTAGTAAAAATGCTGCAATGCTTCTATCCATACTTCCTCTTTAAATACACCGAAGCTGACTGCCCTCCTTTCCCCAAATCCCCTGCCCCTGAGATGGGTGCCTCAGCCATTTCCACACTGAGTATCCAGTGGGCCATGAGGACTGGCATAGGCTACCTGCCCCCTCTAGCCCAGACCCCTCTTCTCACTTGCCGACACAGGGATTCCTCCTTCCACTGCCTTCGTTCTCTGCTTTAGGAAAGCCTTGGGTACATAATATTCAAACTGCCCATAGGGCACAGGGAACACGTCCCCTGGAAATAAAACCTCCCAAGCTTTTCTCTGGCTCTCAAGCACAAATCCCAACCAAACACTTACTCCAAAGAGAAAGCCAACATCCCCTCCAGAGGAATGTGAGAACCAGACCAAGCAGAAGGGAGCATCCTTGGCCCCTTTATACATAGAACTAGCCACTGCTGAACCCTCCGCAGACACCAGTAAAGGTGCTGATGTGTTGGGCATCAGAATGTGAAAAAGAAACCAGGACAGAAATATTTCAGTCCTAGCCTGTAAGGCCCCTATTGTTAACACTCCTTGAAATGTCAGAATTTATTCACACCAGCTGTTCCCAGCTGCTGTTGTCACTTCCTAGGCTTCTCCAGAAGTGCTAAGGAGACATACGCCATTCCAGGTCTGTTTCATCCCCCGGCCTGAGGAGGCTGTCTCCCCATCAGAGAGGAGCTGACGGCCTCACAGCCAATTCAAGCCAAACATCACAGGCTGCTACTCACATGACGGCCACCTAGATGTAACAGGTAGAGAAAATGAACGTCAATACTATCAAAGGTATAAGAGCTGGTGGCTGCTCTGTGCCAGACTCCAGGCTAGGCCTCTGCCTAGGAGAGAAAATACTATCCCAATTTGCAGAGGAGGAAGCGGGCTCAGAGTAACTGGCCCAGATGTACAATGCTGGAAAGTGGCAAGATAAGGGTCTCACTGGTGACTGTCACGTGCCAAAGACCCTGCTTCCCCCAATGTGCCACTCTTTCTCATCAGAAGAAGGATGCAGGAGAACTAAAAGATATAACCCCAAACCAGACCTGGTCCATTAGAGTGGATATGGTTAGACGTAAGAACTGTCCCAGAGGGCAGCACTCTGTCCTATGTCCAGCTCTGTTAAAATATATCTTGAGCCCATATCGAAGCCTTATCCAGAACACTAATGATGGTTAGCACAGCATCTGCTTTTCTCCCTTTTCCAATAGTAAGAAGAGGACTTGAATTTTCTAAATTAACGCAGAGACACACTTTGGAAACAAGTAAGGATAAAGAAGATCAAGTCAGATTACATAAATAAGAGCTAACCCCTCTGTAGAAATACATGAAGAATGAAGTCGGTGGACAGGCCCCTTGAGTACGTCGTCCTTGAGAGAAAGCATCCGAGTTGCAGGTACAGGGTACGGAGAGCAAATTACCTGCAGCAGTGCCTGCACATCAAGGATGCCAATAAATGCTCACTGAATGAGTACATATTCATGAAGTCCCATTACGTCTTAGAACTTTCCGCTCATGATACACAGTATTAAGAATGCCTGAACAATGTCCCCTGCCCTTACTTCATAACCATTTCACAAGTCACCACAGGCTCTCAGGACACCATACTTGGACTAGTATGGTTGTTTCCTCCTTAATCCTATGAATCTGGTCTCTCTCCACGCCAATCCTTCCCCCACTGATGCTAGATGAATGGTCTTATACATCCCTTTCATCCTACACTTTAATGTAAGTGCAGCATTTTTACGTTAAGTGCAGCATTTTTACTTTAAAATTGTATTTCTATTTTTCTTAAAGTGATGCACACTGAGTTTTAAAGTCAAATATTTTAAAGAGACTTATCATGAAGAGATAGCCGTCCACTGCCTCACCCCTCCCCACTCCTAAATCTCGTTCCCCAGAAACCACCACTTATAACTTCTACCTGTACTTTTTTTCTGGTAGTTGCTTCCAATTTTCTGAATATCATACTTACACAACGGCTACTTTTTAATCTTTCAATTTTAGATACTGCTTAAAGACTCTTACTGTGGAACCTAAGATTTTAGTCTTTGACAGTCCCTTCTCTCCCCATATTTACCTCCCTCCTTTCTCTCAAGACAATTACAGCACCATAAGGGGTCATCTCACAGTCCAGTGTTAACAATGAAAATCCAGTTGACAGCTGCAGAGAAAACTCCCTATGCTTATATTCCTTTAATGGTAACACTTTTGTATTTTGTGGAATTGCTTAGATGGAGGTATGTGCATACAAATACAAACGTGAATATATATATTTATATACAATGCAAACATATATTTGTATATGTTGTAAATATAAATATATATATATAATCTTCACAAAACCATTAAACTTTTCTGAATATAATATATATCAGGGAATATACTTATTTAATTCTTAGAGTTGTCACCCTATTCAAATCTGAACTTGCTGTTCTCTAGGCATTCTGACAGCTGTCATGGTAGACTTCCTCTCATCATCATCCTGGAATTCCCTTTGTCTCTCTCCTCTACTGAATCCCTTGTTTGCATGAATATCATGTCCTTCTCATTCTTCAATTAATTCCTTATTCTTAGGAATTAATTAGTGACTCACATTTTCCAGTAACTTCTTCAGAAAGTGTCCCAAAATACTGCGATTCCAAGCTCATAAATTATTGCTATTTGGGCTGGGTATAGAATTCCACCTTGGAAATTTTTTTCCTTCAAAAAGTTTTAGGAACTTCTCTGTTCATTTCTAACTTTCAGTTATCAATGAGAAGCCAAAGCCGCCCTAATTCCTGATTTTTCATTGGCAAAATATATTGTCTTCCCAATAACCAAAAGCTTTTGGAATATTATCTTTATTCGGATGCTCTGAAATTTTGTGATGTCTTTATCTTGGTGTGGTCTCTTTTCATCAGTTGTGTCAAGTGCTCAGTGGGCATTTTCATTATTAATTAAATTCACTTGTTCTCTTTTATCTCTATACCTGCCTCCCATCTCTCTGCTATACAAATTACTATTACAATATGCAGGTTCCCCTAGTATCTGAAATTTCGCTTTATACCACTTTGCTTTCATGAAAAACCCACATTAGTACCTATTTTTGATAACCGAAAAAAATCCAAAGAGTATTTTTGCCTTTATGAAATGGTAACTGCTTCTTTACTTTCTGTCATATGGGTTTATGAAAGATTTCAAAACAATGCTCTACTTTCAATTCAACACCAAAAAAAGAAAAAAAAAATACCCCACAAAGTCATACTAAAAAATGGACAGGGGACCTGAATAGACATTTGTCCAAAAACAATGCACAGATGGCCAACAGACCCATGAAAAGATGCTCAACATCACTAATCAAAGAAATGAAAATCAAAACACAATAAGATATCATATCATACATATCATATCAGAATAGATATGATAGCAAAAGGATAAGAAATGTGTTAGCAAGGACGTGGAGAAAAGGGAACCCTCCAACACTGTCTGTAGGAATGTAAGTTGGTGCAACTACTGTGGAAAACAGTATGGAGATTCCTCAAAAATTTAAAAATAGAAATACCATGTGCTCCATTAATTGCACTACTAGGTATTTATCCAAAGAAAGCAAAAACACTAATTTGAAAAGATTAAAGCACCCCTAAGCTTACTGCAGCACTCTCCGCAATAGCTAAGATATGGAAGCAACTCAAGTGTGCATCCATAGAAGATAAAGAAGATGTGGTATACATAGGCAATGGAATATTACTAGGTCATAAAAAAGAATGAGGTCTTGTCATTTGTGACAACACAGATGGACCTAGAGGGTATTATGTGAAGTGAAATAAGTCAGACAAAGAAAGACAAATACCATATGATATACAAAGGAACAAACGAACAAAATCCTGATGCTTAAATACAGAGAACTGGTGGTTGCCTGAGAGGGGAGGGGAGGGGAGGAATGGGCAAAATAGATAAAAGGACTGAGTTACAAACTTCTAATTATAAAATAAGCCACAAAGCCAAATAGTAGAGTTTAGGGAATATAACCAATAATATTGTAATAATGTTATATGGTGACAGATGGTGACTACACTTATCATGGTAAGCACCAGGTAATGTATAGAATTGTCAAATCAACAGGCTGAACATCTGAAACTAATTTAATATTGTATGTTAATTATATTTCAATAAAAACAAAAAATGTTTTATTTTCAGAAAGTAAGAGAAACTTGTATTCAATGTATACTTTTTATTTGAAAGCATTCTCACAAACTATGTATTGCATATGCATGTATTTTTTATTTATGTGGATGGTATTATACCATGCTATTTCTTCTTGTTTTCACTAAACTCTGTCCTTTTAAAATATTCTATGTTGCCATGTGTATACAGTATTTGTTGCTCCTAATTGCTGCCTAGTATGGCATGATATGCATACAATAGCTTACCTATCTACCATCCCAATTATGGATGCCCAGGTTCTCCAACTCCCCCTCAAAGACTATCCTTGCACACGTTTCAACAGACCTTTTGCTCTGGCAATGTGTGTTTACTGATTCTGGAAATATTTTCAATATTTTTCTTTGTAAATTTCTTCCTCTCCACTTCCCTGTTCTCTTTATGGAACTCTTAATAGTTGAATGTTGGACGAACTCTTTGATTTTCTTATTTTTGTTCTACTTTCTAGGTGATTTCATTAATTTCATATTCCAAGCATTTACTACCTCATTATTTTCATCACATGTTTACATTTTTATATTAATTCATGTTACATTAATGTAAATTTTACATTATTTATTTTACATTAATTCCCAGGGCTCTTCCTAATGGCTAAATCTTTTTTTAAATAGCAATGTTAGTTTGTGGATAAAATTATTTCTCTTCTATCTCTGCTGATATCAATTATGCTTTTTAAGTCTTTTGCTCCCTGCATCACTGATATTCCATCTAATTCCTTTTTTTAATGTACTATTTTTTTGTCTTTTGTTTTGAACATTTTCTTCAAATGCTGGTAATCTCTAGCTGTGCATTAATATTTAAGAGCAAGTCTCAAAAGGCTTATTGGAAACTTGTGTGTATGGCTAGAGCTTCTAAAATGATGAGTGTGGTGGGTTGAATGCCCTTACCAAAAAATACATAAAATATATATATATATTTTATCAACATCCTCATTCCTGGATCCTATAAATGTTACCTTATTTGGAAAAAGAGTCCTTACTGGATGCAATTAAATTAAGGGTCTGGAGATGAAGAGGTCATCCTGGAATATACAAGTGACCCTAAATCCAACGACAAGTGTCCTCATAAGAAAGAGGCCCAGGGAGATTTTAGACAAAAGAGAAGGAGGCAATGTGACCACAGAGTAAGAGACCAGGGTAATGCAGCCACAAGCCAAGGAATACTTGGGAGTCATCAGTGACTGGAAGAGGAAGGAAATAAATTCTCCCTTTGAGCCCTCTCAGGGAGTAATGGCCTGCCAGATTTTGGACCTCTAGGCTCCAGAACTGTGAAAGAGTTAATATATGATATGATATAATATAATATAATATAACATAACATAATAATAAAGCCACCTAGTTGTGTTAATTTCTTGCAGCAGCCATTGTAAACTAATAGGAACCTCACTGAGGGTGATGGGTGGGAGCTATTTCTCTGGCCATCCTCAGATATCAACGTACTTAGATTCTTAAGACGGACAGTTTCCCCACAGAGGAATCCTACTAACCCTTACCAGCTCAATCCACTTCCGTGAGTCAACAGTAGATGTGGTCTGGAAGCATGATGTTCAGTTTGCGGACTTCACTACAAACCTATCACCCCTACCCTCAGAAGCACCTGATGTTGCCATTGCAAATTTCTGATTCAGCCTCCAAAGAGACAGGAAGTCTTCTGTCTTTGGCTGGGGTGGGCGGTTCGGCAGGGCAGATACCAGTCAGAAGTGTTTGGGGGTAGAGATTTAGGGTGTTGGTCAGAAGGCATCAAAGTATTCCTTACGAGGACTTTTGACTAATCTTCTTATTTTTAGTGCCACCCATTCTTCATCTCTCAGACATACCTGGAGCCTCTCCAGGACTTTGGAAGGTTCTAAAGGACAATCATTTTGGCTATTTATTGGCGTTCCTCAACAAAGGGCATTAAACCTCAACTTTCCCACCACTAGATCGGTTACCATTTACTCTCTGCCTTCAAAACTTCTGTTGACATCTCTCATTTTTGTCATTTCCTCTCCTGTCTTATCGCTATACCCTTCTAAAAATTTTTTTTCCTGTGTTTGTAGAGTTACAATGCATGACAAACTTGGTTCAGTCCACTATGTTGAAACAGAAGTACCACCATCTAACTTCCGCTTGGAGAACTTATGCCACTCAGAGAAGAAATTAAGTCCAGTTTTGCTTAGAGAAATGTAAACCCTCTAAAATCAACCCCTGTTATTGCCCTATTTTATATTTTTCATTTCCCAAAGTAAAATTTCAGCCTAGGTAAGCTAAGTTGCATTACAATCTTTTCCCACTGTAAGATAAGTCCCATTTCTTCATTTTTGCTTATGGTTTGGTGCTCTCCTTCCTGGAATGTTCACTCAGATATATTCTGTTTTATCCTATTACATCTTGTACATCCAAGCAAAAGGCCAGTCCTTTATGAAGCCATTCCTGATAACTTCAGAATAAATAGATTTGTTCCTTCCACCAAATGATTTACAGCTTACATTAGTAAGTAAAAGAATTTGCATTCCCTCATTCTTTTAAGTGTGTTGTCCTGTCTACAAAATACCATTTTCTTTTTTTTTTTTTAAGATTTTATTTATTTATTTGAGAGAGAGAGAGAGAGAGAGAGAGAGAGAGGTGGGGGAGGGGACAGAGGGAGAGAGAGAGAGAATCCCAAGCCACTCCATGCTGAGCACAGAGCCTGATGGAAAGCTCAATCCTGTGACCCTAAGATCGTGACCCCAGCTGAAATCAAGAGTCAGACACTTAACCAACTAAGCCACTCTGGTGCCCCATAAAGTACAGTTTTCTTAAGGAAGGAATCATGCCGAAGACTTTGTGTGCTCTTGGCAACGCTCACCATGCACTGGACATTGCATACTTGCTGACTGAGGTACGCTAATCCAAGCTACAAATATGGGATTCGACATTCAATAAATGACAGAACAATACTCTTTGAGGGTAAAGATTGCATCTTACTCCACTTTATATCCCTCACAACCAGCACGGTGACTGACAAAGAAGGTCCATGACTGCCGAGTGAAAGGACGGATGGACACGTGAACTCTCACTAGATATCATGTTCAATATTGTACGTGGTTTAAATATTTTTTTCACGCCTAAGAAAAATAAACACGATGAGAACAATGTTCACTACCGCATCTACCGCGTCCGAAATAGCAACTGGTACACTGGGGCTGCTCAGTAAATGTCTTCCAAATGAATGTTCAATGAATGAGTCGGTCGGTGGTCAGGAGCATTAGTTCACAGTTGGAAAGAAGTGAAGAGGAGAGAGTCTGGCTTACCCGGAGAGCACTCCCAGAACTAGGTTGAGAACAAAGAAGGATCCAATGATGATGAGGGGGATGAAGTACAGCCAGTTCCAGGTGGCTCCTAAGGCATCATTGGTCTGAAAGAAAGAAAAATGGTTTCTTAATATTTTACCAAAACCATCTGCCAGGAGAAGACCTCCCTTCCTGAAGCTTCACATATATGGCGATATAACAAGCACAGGTCAATACGATGAACACGGCCGGCTTCATTCCCAACTTGGTGTTACTGTGGGTTAACTCCTGTTCCACCATGTACAGAGTCAATGACCCTGCATGAGCCTTGCGTGATATCCTGAGTAGGAATCCTCCCACACCCTCACTTAACAGCTGAGATAGCTAAATCCAGTGAGGTCAAGTACTTCTCCAAGGTCATGGAAACAATTACAGGTTTTATAGTGTTTAGTGATGTCGGTTCCAAGCTTTTGCAGTCTACATTGGACGAACTGTCAAAAAGTCAGAGGCAAGCTATGGCCATCAGTCTAGTCCCTGGATGCTGGTGAAAGCCTTGACAGGGCTGCTTGGGGGACATTCGTGTCAGCCAATTCCTGCTCAGCCCTTTACCCTCGGCTCTGGCGTGCTTTCTTCTATCAGAGTCCAATAGTACAGAGCTGGCTCAGGCTTGGCCCCAGCAAGGCTCTGGACAGAACAAGGAATAAATCTAAAGAGCAATCCCTCCCTTTCTCTCTAACACTAATACACAGTGAAGTCAAAGTGCTTGGAAATTCATATTCTGGATTTTTATATTATAAGTGAGATACGAGACCCTTGGATGGTGGGGGGTTGAGCGAGGATTATACCACATGGCTTAGCCAAGGCAGCAACTCTTGGAACGGTGTCTTATTAGGAACTAGAAACAGTTTGGGAACATTTTGAAAACTCTTCTCTAACACCCGAGCCTCTCAACTAAACCTCACCTTGACTCTCTCTCCCCATAATATCAACTCCAAGTCTTTCTAAATAGTCTCCTTGAATTGCATTTTACATACACAGGACTTTGAAATCCCTCCCACCCCCACAGGCCCCTCACATGCAAACCTTAATACCCATTTGAAACAGTTAAAAGCTTTTCATTCTCAGTTCACTGGAGAAATAAAGCCATCGAAGTCAAATGCCATGCCAAAGATTCACAGGCTAAATTAGTAAAATTAAGATCTGAACTCAGAATTTCTATGGCAAAAGTGTTGCTTCGTCCCTGTGATTTACCTTTTTCTCCCTCTTGCTACTCAACTTTGCAAACGTATTTTGACTCATTGTTCTCACGCTTTCTGTGGACTTCTAGGGCATTCTATCTTTTCTCTCAAAATTATCTAATTTTCGGGGCACCTGGGTGGCTCAGTTGGTTGAGCAACTGCCTTTGGCTCGGGTCATGATCCTGGAATCCCAGAATCGAGTACTGCATCAGGCTCCTGGCTCCACCGGGAGTCTACTTCTCCCTCCGACCTTTTTCCCTCTCATGCTCGCTCTCTCTCTCTCTCTCAAAAAAATAAATAAAATCTTTTTAAAAAATTATCTAATTTTCTTTCTGCCTCCCATTCAAATATCTGCAGATTACAGCTTCCCACGGATCCTGGAAGCTATCACCATATAGTAGATTTTTCCATTAAAAATGACTTTTAAGGGGTGCCTGGGAGGCTCGGTGGGTTAAAGTCTCTGCCTACGGTTCAGGCCATGATCTCAAGGTCCTGGGATCGAGCCCTGCATCAGGCTCTCTGCTCAGCAGGGAGCCTGCTTCCTCCTCTCTCTCTGCCTGCCTCTCTGCCTACTTGAGATCTGTCTGTCAAATAAACAAATAAAAATCTTTAAAAAAAAAAAAAAAAGAAGGCAATAGGATGATATGTTCAAACTGCTAAAAGAAAATATTTGCCTATCAAGATTCTATTCCAGCATAACAATCCCTCACAAATAGCAAAATACATTGTCAGATAAGTAAAAACAAATGTTTTAAAAAAATGACTTTTAAGGCAACCTCTTTCACCAAACTTGTGTCTTTCGTCTTGCCCTCACACTGTTCAGAGACAGATGACTGCAAATGAAGCAGAATATAACTTAAAAACAAACACCTGCTGAACGGTGGGGCAAAGGTGGGATCTGCCGATTTCAGTGTGTGTAAGATCTAACTCTTCAGTTCAACCGGGTCTGGTCAGTTAAATGCAAGCAGGGAAGATGTGGACCGGACCTCAGAGAAAACTGCTCCTGATTATCAGAAAGATGTAGAAGAGCTAGACACTGAGGGCCAGCCACAAGAGATTTTAATGAACAGAGGAAGCTGTTTTTTTCTGAGACAGTTTAGACATGGTCCTTCTATAAGCTGAAGGATGGATTACATGACCCTTGTATAAATAGCTCTATCTTTATTCATGATTACAAATCCAACACTTTGTAAAGACTGGTTAGCTTGGATGGCTCACCAGCAGTGCACCAGACCAACAAGTTTCATCCACTAGATGGCTTAGCCAGTGTCCCCCGCCCCCCAGCGTTCTTTGGCAGCAAGGACGGAGTCCACTCCTGGTACCCAGATCAGAGCTCAGCTGCCAGTACGTCTGAGTTGGCACCGGCCATGGCAATCATGAAACGTGCTGTTAAGGCGCCTTTGGTCCCAGGAGTGACTGAACTACATACAGTTTGAGGATGGCGAGAAGCAATTTCAGTAGGGGGATGATTTGCCCAAGATGCTGTGGAGTGAAGAACATTTCCCAAATCGCATTCTCCTCATTGCTAGTCATCCGTGTGAATGTGTTCTGTGGGAAATGAGCTTCTGTAACCAAAGAAACTTAGGAAACAAAACAGATTCTATTTTCCCCTTAGCCTGAAACATTATTAACTTTAATATCATTTCATATACTTCCTGGATTACGAAACCCCCTTTTGTGAAGGGGGTTTTAACATATGAGGAAATACAGCCTGTGAAATGCAGGGATAAAAGGACTCTCCTCATGGGCCTAACGTCTGGAAAACACTTCTCAATTCTGCCAGAAAAAAACAATGACAGACAGTGTCTCTTTATCCATCTGTTGAGAACGCTCTGGCTTTGGTTTAACCCACCTTAAGGTAAGAACCTTAACTGTCCGTGTTTCTATACATGGTACCTAGTGAAGGGTTCGGCACATGAAGTATTTGTCAACTAACCAATACACGACCACAATTTGAATAAGAATATTCTCCTGCTTAAAATGTATCCCCCAGAATTATTCATTCTGAAATTCCCCTCAAGCTTTGTCTGAATTGTTTTTTAGGCAAAGGAAACAAAAGCAAAAATGAACTTTGGGGACTTCATCAAGATCAAAAGCTTCTGCACAGCAAAGGAAACAGTCAACAAAACAAAGAGGCAACCCACGGAATGGGAGAAGATATTTGCAAATGACAGTACAGACAAAAGATTGATATCCAGGATCTATAAAGAACTCAAACTCAACACACACAAAACAGATAATCATATCAAAAAATGGACAGAAGATATGAACAGACACTTCTCCAATGAAGACATACAAATGGCTATCAGACACATGAAAAAATGTTCATCATCACCAGCCATCAGGGAGATTCAAATTAAAACCACATTGAGATACCACCTTACACCAGTTAGAATGGCCAAAATTAGCAAGACAGGAAACAACGTGTGTTGGAGAGGATGTGGAGAAAGGGGAACCCTCTTACACTGTTGGTGGAAATGCAAGTTGGTGCAGCCACTTTGGAGAACAGTGTGGAGATTCCTCAAGAAATTAAAAATAGAGCTTCCCTATGACCCTGCAATTGCACTACTGGGTATTTACCCCAAAGATACAGATGTAGTGAGAAGAAGGGCCATCTGTACCCCAATGTTTATAGCAGCAATGGCCACGGTCGCCAAACTGTGGAAAGAACCAAGATGCCCTTCAACGGACGAATGGATAAGGAAGATGTGGTCCATATATACTATGGAGTATGATGCCTATATCAGAGAGGATGAATACCCAACTTTTATAGCAACATGGACGGGACTGGAAGAGATTATGCTGAGTGAAATAAGTCAAGCAGAGTGAGTCAATGATCATGTGGTTTCACTTATTTGTGGAGCATAACAAATAACATGGAGGACATGGGGAGATGGAGAGGAGAAGGGAGTTGAGGGAAATTGGAAGGGGAGATGAACATGAGCGAGTATGGACTCTGAAAAACAACCTGAGGGTTTTGAAGGGGCGGGGGGTGGGAGGTTGGGGGAGCCAGGTGGAGGGTATTAAGGAGGGCATGTATTGCATGGAGCACTGGGTGTGGTGCAAAAACAATGAATTCTGTTATGCTGAAATTTAAAAAAAAAAAAGAAAGAAAGAAAAATTGTCACCCACAATGGCACCAGGCTCTGTTTGATGAGAAAAAGGAGAGAAGGGAAGAGAAAGAGAAAAAGAAAGGCTCGGAGGACACCAGGCCCAGCAGCACTGTACCCTGGGGAGTTGTTACGGATGACTGATGGTATAAAGATTCTTCTGGAAAAGCCAGCTTGACAGCTCCCCAAGATTATTCACAAACCTTTTAATAGACTTGCCGCACCCTCTCTACACCTTTCTCCCCTCCCTCAGGCTTCCTCCTGGTTACTCCCCTCCCACCTTTCCCCACCAGGAGGCCTCCCCCTCACCTCACATGCCTGTATGTGGATCAAGGACAAATCCAGCCGGACACGGGCACATAACTCAGCAGGAAGGGGGCAAAGGACTTCAAGTTTCCCTCCTACAAAATGGCAAGATTCTTTCTGATGCTAATTAGAACTTCAATCTCCTTTCTGATTCATCATTATGAAAACCTTAAAATTGTCCGGTGTAGGAGAGACAACAACTCAAATGTCTTTTGAGTTTAAAAAAGAAGAAAGTAACCGACGACGCTGGAGTGAGCAAGCGTCCTTAAGTCCCGTGAGGTGGGAGTCAGGAAGGCCAAGGAGAAAGTGGCCAGTGCGACCTCCGAGTTGGGACTGTTCTGTTTTCTCTCAAGAGGCCATGTGTCCCCGTCACAGCGGGAGGGGGAAGGGAGGAAGGCTGCCGAGGTGAGAAGGCCTTGTCCTCTGCTCCATTCTCCAAACCCGTCTGCTTCTGGGACTCCGACGAGCTCCCCGCCGGTGGCATCATCGCGCTCTACCTTCCCTGGCGACTCCTCCCTCAGGAGAGCGGGCTGCGGTGCCTTCGTCTGGAGGCAGCCATGCTAAGCGCGCTGAGCAAGACGCTGGGGAGGGAGACCTGCAGCTTCCGGAACACGTTCCACTGGCTTCCGGCCCAAGAGTCTCACAGTGGAAGCTCCCCTGCCTAGCCTGATGCCTCGGAGCAGCGGAGGCTAAACGAGGCTCCTCCCTCCAGAGGAGGATCTTCATTCCCCACCATTCATGCAACACCTACTCTTTGGCAGCCATTACAGAAGAGCGTTTTTCTTCGGGGCAATGTCCTCTCAGCGAGGGCGCGGATTCTCCACCCAGCCCAGGCCCTCGACCCACCGGCAGGCTGGCTGATGTCTGACTTTCTCACCTGCTGACTCCCTGAGCGACACACACACACACACACACACGTGCCCACGGTGGGGTGATGACAGACAGAGAAAGCAGTCGGGGGTGGCCGCCCACCCGCCCAAGGAGAGCTCAGCGGGTTCCAGTCCTGACACGGTGAGATGTGTTCCTTTGGGAACCCGCCTGACTGGGGCTGGGGAGCACACCCACTCGCTGCGTAAACAGGCACACATGGCAATTATCACATTAATCTCTGGAGGACTGGGGGAAATGGTAGAAGGTGGGGTGGGAGGAACAGGATTGAAAAGAAACAGGAGCCTGGAGGCAGCGAGGTGAAGTGGGGGTTCCCGTGGTTCTCCCGGACTGAAGCTGTAGATGCAGAGCTCGGCCCTCCCTCTTGGAAGCAGGGCTCTATCAAGGTTCCACGGGGCTCTGGAAGAAACGCTGAGGGGCCTCTTCTATGTACCCGCCTTTCACAGAGCAAATCTGACCAAGGAGTCTGAATGAGCCGGAACTGGGGATAAGGGGATGTGGATTCTAGGGCCCTTTCAGGAAAAAAGAGGATCTGTGGGACACAGCTGCTTCCCAGGCTGGAGACAGCATCCGCTGGCAAGCCTGGGCTGGCCTACGGCTGGGTTTCTCAGCCCGGACACTGCTAGCATCTTGGGCTGGATGATTCTTGGTCATGGGGTAACTCCGGATAATTCTGACCTGTGGGGTTCATTTGCAGGATCCCTGGCTTCTACCCACTAGATGCCAGAAGCACTCCGCCAGCTGTAACAACGAAAGGTGTTTCTGGAATTGCCAAGTGTCCTGAGGGGTAAAACAAGTTTCTAGTTGAGAACCCCAGGCTGAGAGGCTCTGTCCCAAGGAGAGTTCTTTGAAATCACCCACTGATCTCAAGTCAAGACATGGGTAGAACCAGCACCCGAGGCTGCCGAAAGGACCGGGCTGCTCATCTCAGCAAAAGCATCCATCCGTGGCCCCGGTGATCACCCCAGGAAGAGGAAGCTCAGGGAGGGCGAGCATGGGGAAGGAAAAGGGACAGAAGCCAAAGGCTGATTCCACCAAGTACCACCTTCCCCGAGGGCAGCGCACCAGACATCCCCCGGCTGATGGCCTCCCTTTGCCTCTGCTTCATCCCAGCCCTGAGCGTGACAGCTCCTCTACTGCCCTGAGGGCCTTGGAGTTCACACTGCAGAGCTGAAGGGCCACATTTTGTTCCACAAACTTGTGGATCACATACTTTGTGACAGTCTCCTAAGTGCTAGGGATAAACACTGAGCAAAACAGCCACAGGCCCTGGCCCTGGTGAATCCCAGGATAACAGGGACCTGCATTAAATAGGTCAGTACACACACGTGCCCTTGAGCTGCGGGCACGAAGGCACCACACCGGGCAGGGATGCACAGGGGCATCTGATCGGGTCCAGGGGGTCAGGAAAGGATGCGCTGAACCCCTCGGAGAAAAGAGTCACCTGACCATCTAGGACACTACCTTGGCTGAGACAGCAGAGGCCAGAAAAGCAGAGAACAGGTTCATTATGAAGGGGAAACGAAAGGGAGAAAAAAGTGAAGATGACGGAATGCCGTACGGCGGGGGACACAGGAGAAGAGAAAGGAGACTGGGGATGCCCTCTCAGAACGAACTCCCACCACCCTGTGTAGGCGTGGCACCGAAACATCTATGAACTGTGAGGGGAACTCTCGATGGCTTCTCTTCCCAGCGTATGTAACTGTGCCAGCAGCCTCCAGGTAAGCCCCTTGCTTCCCTCTCCTCAAATGTACCATTAACCTGACTTCTTCTGCAATCATCAGTTATGTCAGCCTAGTTGGAAAGTCACATCTGAGCTTCTCCCTGCAGATGCCAAGCCATCCACAGTCCCTCTTTGCCCAGGACCGAGAAGTGCTCCAGATTTACATTCAGAATAGCCCTCTCCCACCCGGCCTCTTCCCCTGCTCCCTAGCTGGCTCTCCCCAGCCCGGATGGGGAAAATCCTGTATTGTCCCCCCTACCCCGCCTTCCTCCATCAGGTGGCCTCTACCTGCCGGTGCGCCCATGCCTCATTAACCATGTGTGTTGGCTGCTACGGGCCCACACGTGGGCCCTTCTCAGAAGCCTGGCCCTGGCAGAGAGACCTGCCTCACCCAGGAGTTTATGTCTGCCCTTGGAGGGCGGGTGTCCAATAGGCAATAATTATCTGATGGAAGGGGATTTGTGATCCAGCTCATTTTCCCCTGGCGGGTGGGGGGAGGGGCAGGGGACCACCTCTGAGTTGCAATTCACATTCTGGAGCTGCCTGTGGGATCAGACTGAGGTTAAAACTTTTAGAACCACATCTCTAGTATTTTTTCCCCTAGTCTATCCTGCTTCCCTCATATCTTTAGTTTTCTCTGGAAAGCAGTCCCTCAATAAATCACTGCCACAGGAATCTGTCACAACGTCTGTTCACAGGGAATCCGACTTAAGGCATTATATCCCTTTCTCATCAGGGTTTTGACCAGCCTTACAAAGTGGCAACCCCCCCACCCCTGAGTCACAGAGTTGGCGGTTTCTAGGGGCAGAGCCATGTATACCCCTCTGACCATGCTCACATTTTAGGAAAAGGACACAAGGTACAGCCTTGTGGGCAATTAAAAGTGCATACGGACTACCAGCCTGGTTCCCTGCATACCAGGAATTCCACCCCTGGACTTGGAAGAATTTGAGAACGTGCAATCTAACCCATCTTTTGGTGGAAAAGGAGGCTGAGGCCCAAATCAGCAAAGTGACCCGGAGTCACAGAGTAGAACAATAAATGGTCACATGCTTCAGGACACTTAACTCTCCATATCTCCTTTATTCCCAGGTCTTTTAAAAACAATCCTGTCCATACCATTACCACCTTCTGGGGGAGAACAAAGCTAGCACTGGAACCTGGCAGCCAGAAAGTGAGAGTTGTCTTCCCACCCCCCAGGCCAGAAAGAAGGGCCGAGGAGCAGGTGGGAAGAGTGAGGCCAGAGAGCTCCCAGCACCCTGCCCACCCCACCCCACCGCCCTGCCCCTGCCAGAAGGTTAAGCCTGTCAGTCCTGAAGGCAAAGTATTTTATTACGTCTCAGCTCGCTGAGCATATTTAACCAACGCTGCAAGTCTCCCCACACAAACAAGCTCCACAGGCAGCATCTGGCAGTCAGGGCCCCGGGACTGATACCCAAGGCTCGGCACACATGCTGGCTGTTCCAAGCCCCCAGACTGGATGGCCAGCAGCCCTTTCTCCCACCATTGAGAGGATGCAGCAGCGCCCGAGTCTGGATGCAAAAGCACCCCAAGGAGTCACTTCCTACTGGACTTTTCAGCCCCGATCCCTCCCCTTCTCTTGCCGGTGGGAAGATGGCAGAACCAGTTCGACAAAGCCAGCCAGGAAAAAGCAGCTCCACCCTCCCCCCCAACCCCACCTAGCTCCCACTCAGCAATAAGATGCTGATGAGACCAAGGTCAGGACCCGCGTGCCCAGGAGTCCGGCTCAGCATCACGGGCCAAGTACTGCTCCGTCCTGGCCATAGGGGCCCAACCACAGCGGCACGGTGCAGACAGACGTTGATGGGCCAATAGAAGTCCATCTGCACACCTGGGGAGAGGACTACCGTAAACACCACCAAACAGAGAGGGTCAGTGGTGCCACGTCGGAGCAGGAAGGCAGCCATGACTCTGTGTGTCCATATACGCAGGGCCTTGAAGCCCACATGGCTCAGGACCCTGCCATCCTTAAAACCTCTTTGGTTAAGTCCTAATAATTCCAACATCACTGTTATGTGATGTTTATCCTGTCCACTCTCTCTCTGAGCTCTGGCCCCAGAGCCTACCACGGAGAGAACAGGTCATTTAAAGAAGGTCTTCTTCGTCTCCCGAAGCTGGGGTTGGATTACTTGGGGGCTCAATGTTCTCTCCTCTCTAGTCGTGCACAGGTTTGAAAACTTCCATAAGAGGTTTTAAATTTTCCCAAAATTGAACCATTTATTTAAATAGGTCAGGGTCATGAACACATTTTAACAGAAAATCCTATTTTAGTCTAAATACTTGTATTTTTTTATTTTATGTATTTTTATTTTAGTCAAAGTAGTGAAAAATGTTAATACTGATGGTCATGGGAGGAGTAGAAATTAGAGATTTTTAAATAATCTTTTTATTCTTTCCTATACTTTGAAACTCGTCCTGCAGTAACTTTTGTTTTTAATAATGAGAGAAAACAAAGGCTAATGGGGAAAAAAGAGAGAGACAGGGAGAGAAGTCCTCCTTCCCTGCAACCCAAGATGCTAGGCAGGCAGACATTCTCAGAGCCTCTGAAAAGCCAGGACAGAGGCAGCTGACCCTCTGCTGAAGCCATCCAGGCTGGGACGCTGCTTTGTTCTGGCAAAAGGTGAGTGTGGTGTTCTCACATCTCCACGTGCAGGCTGGCCAAAGTCCGTGACTGAAAGAGGAAATTAAAGAGGATGCATCCTATGATGGTTAGCTAAAACACATCACCCCTTCACCCCTTCTACAGAGCTTGCTGATGAGAGACTCGATGTGCTTTTTCAAGAAATTCAGGAACCAGAGAACAAAAGAGGAGAGAGTCTCGGGGCTCCTGGGCGGCTCTGTCAGTTAAGCGTCTGCCTTTGGCTTGGGTCGAGATCCCAGGGACCTGGAATCGAGCCATATACTGGGCTCCTTGCTCAGAGGGGAGCCTGTTTCTCCCTCTCCCTCTGCTCCTCTCCCCACTCTTGGTCTCTGTCTCTTGGTCTCTCTGAAATACATAAAATATGTATTAAAAAAAATAAAGGAGAGAGTCTCAGAAGACTATTCCTTTGAGGATCAGGGACAACAGGTACATGAGGCTTGACAGACCCTGTACACAGGGGGGGCTTTGTGGAGGGTCCATTGTATTCCAGAAAGACTGTGCTGGTAATACCAGGAAAACAGGTCTTCCACCAGTCCCTACTTGTTCTCCTCTCTATCCTATAGTCCTCAGGGATCAGTCCTTCTAGTTATCATCAGTTACTGCTCTCCCATTGGTCCCCGTCCCCTCCAGCTAACCAGTCACTACTTTCTATTTGGTGTAAGCACTCAAACATTTGTCATCTTGCAGATTACAGAGAGAGAAGGAATCCTAGCATCTTGCACAAACCCCTCATTTCACAGGGGAAGAACTGAGGATCACAAACCAGGTGACTGCTGAAAGACACCCCACTAGCTGGCTAGAGGAGTTGAACTGGGATGCAGGACTCAGGGCCCCCAGTTTACTCTGCACAGCACTTCTATACCACTCAGTTCAGTGCTAAAACTCCGTCTCCATGGGCCAGTTCCCTCAAATTCTTTTGTACATAATTAGTCCAGCCTCAGGATCTCATGTGGAAGCTACATCAGGTTGAAGACTCTTTGATGCTGTATCTCACTTCCTCTGAACGTGAAGAGCCCGGGGCTCAGACCTGTGAATACTCTTGCTGGATTTCGTGAAGAAAGGAGTGAGCTCAGAAGGGTCACAGAAGGCTTCCTGTACCTTCACCTGGACCCAAAGTAGGAGGAGGATTCAGACTGGCCAGTCCGTGGAGGAAGACAGTCCAAAGAGAAAGAAATGGGCAGAAATGAGGAGGCCACAAAGAGCTGTTCTTGGCAGTGGTTAGGAAGGCAACACCAGGAAGAGAAGGTCATGAAGGACCCTGAGTGGCGGCCTCAGTGTGTCTGGATTTGCTCGCTGCCTCTGAGCTCTTCCTTCCTCCCTCTCCGGTCCCCTCCCCCTGCCAAACTGTGAGTTTCTCACAGTTGAAAACACTGCTCAGCCTCTATAAGGCTTCCCCTGAGCACATCACTCTACTGCACTCCAGAATTCCCCCATAGTAGCAGATTCATTCAACACCTTTGAGTGTGGGCTCCGCACAAGATGAATAAGAATGGAAAACAGTCCTCAAGAGCCTTTGGTGTCTTAACGAAGCCCAAGTCATGAGTAGAAATACCCACTATAGAAAAGAGAACATTCAGTGCCGCACTTGAGTTCTGATTTGTACTTATTTACAGGCCTGTTTTATATATTTTCTGCCTCTTTCACATTTTGGTCCTACCTTCCCATTAGGATTAAATGTTTCTCAAAAACAGAATACATCTTTTGTTTCTCCATTCACTCTGCTAACGCCTAGATTCTTTTTCTTCTTCCTTACACAACAGATTCTCAATAAAGTTGTTGACTGATGGGAGACTATACCACCATTAGCATTCTTCTGTTTCACAGGCCTCTAGGAGTTTCCTTCTCTGGAAATAAATCCATCGCCCGTAAAATGGCACCTTTGTTGACATACAGCAAGTACACCTAGCTAACAAATATTTAGCACACCACGTTAGAGGAGACACTCAAGAAAAAAATGTTTCCAATAAACATTTTTCTTTGCTTTCATTCTTCCCGCCACAATGCCTTCGGAGCAGGTGAATTAATTTATCACTGAATATCCTTATTTTAATTAATGATTCATGTGTCACACCCTATGCAAGGCTGATAAGCCCAGTTGGCTCCCCGAAGAAGCTGCGGGCCGATGTCATTTATTTTGTGGCCACAGGAAGCACTCTGACGTCCCAGTAAGAACAGCGTGAAAGCAAAAAACTATGGCTGTCAAGTCTTTGCATCTTCAGAATCCAAGACATATCTCTGGAAAAAATGCTCAATAAATTTTCACTGGTGGTGATAATGAAAAACCCAGTCCTATGTGCCTGTGTATCCCCTGGGGTCCTGTCCCGAGAACACGTGGGTGAGGCTTCCTACTCTGGTGCTGCTGATTAGAGTCTCAAAGCACACTGGGTTCCGGGAGTACTCAAGGTGTTGCTCTGCTCACCTGTCAGAGGCCCCAGGTTGGTCACCTCCACTCGTAAGCAGCCTCATCCACTTACCCCAGTGTTATACAAATATTATTTTCTATGTGTGCCATGATGTGAAAAAAAAAATGGGAATAACTGTGCAAGATTACCATCTGTTAGGGACATTGAGGAGGGAATTCCTCACTTGAGTAGGTGCCTACATCAGACAACAGATGTGAGAGCCCTTCCCACTCAGACCATATTCCTCACTTTGTCTCTCCTCTCTCTCATGGACTCTCATTTTCGGGCTCCGAGTCTACCACTCCCCCAAACCCTTCTCTTTTCTCATCTCTTGATTTTCCACTGTCTGGTTCACTCCGCTGATGGAAATTCTTCTTGTTCTTCCCTTTTCCCTTAAGACGCACAAAATTCATTGCAATGGACCATTCCTGTTGGTTTAGGGGTATAACAAGGTTGAAACAGAACACAGACGATGAACAATAATGTTCATTGTTTCCCCAGTCAAGGAGTCACTGGAAAGAATCACTTTTTGCTTTTACCGTTCTCTGCAGAACTTTCTTTGTACTATGAGCGTGCTAGGATTAATGGTGATAGGTGACTAATGTAAGAACATATATAAGCTACTGAATGGAGCTCCAGCATGGACCCAGTGAGACCTATTTCTGGAATTATGAAGAGGACCTGATTAAAACATCTTTACTTGAATATTTTCCTATGACTTCTATCCTGAGACTCCAGTGTAACTGAGAAGGAAAAAGAATCATGGCTTCTACTTGTTAAGCACTTCCTCTCTGCTGGATACTGAGCCAGTACATAATGCACATTAACTCTCATCTTCACAAACATGTGCAAGACAGGTCCCATTTTAAGTTCATGGAAGTACAAAAGCAACAAAATCCAAACTTAGAAAGGCTAAGAGGACTTGCTGAAGCTCCCACAGTCAATCGCAGAACCGACATGCAAACCCTCATTTGGCCTCTTCTCAAAATATTGCATTGTGTTGCTTCTTGTATTGGGGGTGGGGGATAAAAATAACCATATTGTTGTAACCTGGAACATACCTGAGAACAGAGTTACGAAGGCAGGCATTTACAAGAGCAGTGCCAGCAGAGGAAATCGTTTCTAACCAACCGCACATCTTAATCCCATCCAAATGTTACATCGTTTCAGTGCCTTTGATGTGTTCGTCTTAACTCAGGGGTTTCTTTCTGGCCATGGACATTTGATAAGGTGGGAAGACTGTCCCAGCTAGTTCCCTGGCTAGGAGGGTAGCCTTGTAAAGTGGGACAAGGGACTCTCAACCATACAGCTGGCCTCAGTCTTCAGAGCAGGAGAAAGCTGTTCTTGCCTACCAATCTATCTCACCATCTCTCCTCTGCTTAAAAACCTCTGATGGCCGCCCTTGCCAAATCCCCTCCAAGGCCTGATTCCAGCCTGACCTCTCCAGCTCACCTCACAGCTGCTGCCTCTCCCTTGATCAGGTCAATGACCAGATCCTGCTTCTTGCAATTCCCTCATATTTCATGTTCTTTCCTATCTCTAGGCTTTTGTTCATGCTCTCTTCAGTACTTAGAAATCCCTCTCCACTCTTTCATCTGGAAAGCCTCTGCACATACCCTGGTTAAGTGTTACCCATGCCAGGGAAACCTTCCCAGAGTCATTCGCTCTCATCAGCAATGACAGGTCTTAATGCGGTCATACAACCGAACTTGGTGCGGTAATCAGTGCTTCCTTACCTGTCATTCTCCCCTGCAAGGCTTGACATCCCTTAAGATTTTTTTAAAAGATTTTATTTATTTATTTGACAGAGATCACAAGTAGGCAGAAAGGCAGGCAGAGAAAGAGGAAGGGAAGCAGGCTCCCTGCTGAGCAGAGAGCCTGATTCGGGGCTCGATCCTAGGACCCTGGAATCATGACCTGAGCCAAAGGCAGAAGCTTTAACCCACTGAGCCACCCAGGCGCCCCTTGACATCCCTTAAGAACAAGGAACAAGTCTTATCTGTCTAGGCATCTGTCCCAGAACCCAAATTAGCTCTCAGCAGGTGCTCAGCAAGTGTTCATTGAATGAATAAATAAAGGAATAAGTTAATAAGCTGAACGCATGGCTCTGATTAAATCCAAGGCAAGCAGAAGGGAGACAAGAAAAGATGAGGAGAAAAAAAATTTCTCAAAGAGTTCACGAAATGCCTAGAAGTCTCTTTCATTAATAAGAGGGCAGGGTTAGTAGATAATTCGAGGGGGTTTATCAGGGATTATCACTTAATAAGCCCTTCCCAGGTGTATCTTCCAGGGAAGACTTCATCCTCTAATCGTCTCTGCAAGAAGAGAGGCTGTATCACTCTTATTTCTGATGAGCTCAGGAAAGGATTAAAACAAAACGGCCAAGATTCTGCCTTCCCATCTAGCTACAGTTTCAGCTATAAACTTGGCTCTGAGAAAGGTAGAAAATTCAGAATGGACACTCAGCATGAATGTGGACCACAGTCCCTCCCTGGAGGGCCCCAAAGATTAGGGGAACACTCCCTGATCTCAGAGTAACTACAGAGAACCTCATCCCTCAGGGCTGGAGAGGGTATCTAAGAGGGGAGAAGACTGCGCCTCGGGGGAAGCAAGAGAAAACACAGCCTCTTTGGAGGGCATCGCTAGGAAACACCCACTTAGCGCTGACAGCACCAAACGCAGGACATTCGGGCCTGGAGGTGATGGGGGAATGAAGCAGCTTTCGGGGAAGGTAACCCGGCCCTCTCACTGGCAAAGCTAAGTCGGAAACTCTAGATCTCGGTCTGAGGGCTCTTTCCTCGTAAACTTTGTGGGGTAGAGATGTTCTCTCTGCTGGGAATGCTTTTCAGGCTCAATCCTGACAATTCATCATCTCAGGAAGGGAGGAAGGCACTTTGGTCAAAATTCTGGCCATCCTTCAAGGCCCTTCTTATGCCCCATCTGGATGAAATGATCCCTGACTGCCCCGCCGGGGCTGCTTCCCCTGGGTGGTGCCCCAGGAGCCTTCCAGGCTTGCTGGGAAACCTTGCAATCCCCACATTCAGACCAACCCACAAATCAGCCCCTTGGCTAAATCCTGGTGATTTATTTAATCTGGGGGGTACACATTTCTCTGGGCAGACTGTCTGATGTTCAGCATGAAGCAAAAAAAAAATATGGATAATAAGAGGCAACTTTTTTTTTTGAGAAATTGCTCATTTTACCCACACTGGCACCTTAAATTTTCTCAAGAATGTTTTGACGCAGATACTAGTATGATAGCTTTTTTCTCTGGTGAGGAAACTGAGGCACGGTGCAGTTGAATAACCTGTCTGCGGCTGCACAGAGAGGAAGTGACCCGGCTACAGCGATCAGTCTGACCCCAGAAGTTTCCACAATATATTCTGCACTTGATACAGTAACTAAAACAGAGTAAATGCTCCACAAACATTAGATGCTATTTAAATGCTTTTTAAATAGGTTAATCTCAGCTCCCCTTAACCCTCGGAAAAGAGCGAAAGAGAGAAAGAATGAATCACTTTATGTGAATGAATCAATTTGTATTCATCTCATCTAAATATTTTACTTCCCCGTGCAAGGAGATTAGCGCCTACTTCTAAACCTTTTTCATTATTTGCAGGTTATTATAATATTTATCACACCATATAATAATTATTTACTTGTCTGTCCCCTGTACAAATCTGTGAACTGGAGGACAAGGTCTTGTGTTTCTTTGTGTAGAGAACAACGGCCGTGGTTCCCTGAGTAGGTACGTGCTCAATAAACATGGTGTATGAATGGATGAATGAGCTAATCCAATCATCTAGAATCAAAACACGAGTCATAACTAGCTCAGCATGGGCAAACATAGTCTAGAACAGTGGTTCTCAAAGGGCTCCACAGTGCCAGCATTTTGGGGGGCTTTATTGGAAATGTACATTCTCGCGTCCCAATGAGTACCTTCCGATCAGAACTCTGGCGACAAAAGTTAACATTCAGCAACTGTGTTCTAACACGCTCTTTAGGGGATGCCCGCTAAAGTTCAAGAAACACTGATCGGGGTGCGGGGGGGGATGTCTGCTGTGTGTAGCCTCAGTTGCTATGAGGATGAGCAAAAAGAAGAGAAATCGGAGGAAGGAGAAGCCTGAGGTTGAGTGGGGGAGGAGGAAAGATGACAGAAGAATGTGGGGAGAGATGGAGAGGGAGGAGAAAGGGAGTGGGTGAGGAGGAGACACTGATTCACCTTGAAATCTCCTGGGAATGATATGGGTTCATGATCTCAGCTGGGTGCTACCATAGCAACAGGCCCAGCATCTCTTCCCCCGCTCCCCTGCCAACAGCCCGGCATTGGACAACCCTAGGCTGAGCCCTGAGTCCTGCAGAAGGTTCCAAGTTTGAGTTGGAAGGACCTAGTGAGGGGAAAGCTTAAGGAAAAGGCACCCCACATTGGCTCTGGTCCCCTGCTGGGCTCCTGCAAAGGCTATTTGGCAAGGACAGAAGACACAGCAAGGTAGAGGCACTTGGGTTTGCTGTAGGCTCACAGCCTAACACAGCCTGTCTTGGGTGGATGGCTCAGCTGCCGTGCGGGATGCTATGAGAAAAGAAGAGGGACTTCAGAGGAGAGGGAGGGAGCCCACCTAGCTTCAGGGTTGGAAGGAGAGGAGGGCAATGAAGCAGGGCTAAGAGAGTAGGGAAGGAGGAGTCCAGAGGCCAGGAGAGGAGATCCGATGGGGAAGGGGCACACCAGCAGAACTCACAAGAAGATTGAAGGCCAGAGACTCTGGTGGGAGAACCAAGGAATAACAAGGACCAGAAGGCTAAGGCTGTTACCAGTCCTTTGCTGGGAATGGCTGGAGCTTCCAGGGCACCCACAAGGCAAACACACATCAAACTGTCTTCTCTAATAAGGCAAGAGAGGGGCTGCGTGAAGCGGACATTGAGATAAGCCAAACACGTAACGCTCCATACATTAGATGGAAATAACTTAGTAAAAGGGAGTTTACAGCCAATTAGACACTAAAAGTAAGAAATAATTGCTGTTGCTAGGTTTGTTTCCAAGAAGAACGCTGTTATGATGAGACTAACAAGCTAGAGTTAGAATGCTGAGCAAACTGCACGTAAGACTTAGTGTCACTTTCTGTGTGAGAACGTAGATGCGGAAAAAGAGAAATCAGTAAGCCACTGCTATGTCCACAGAATGTGCCCTCAGAAAGTCCTGGTGCAGCCTTGAACCCTTTTTGGGGGGCAAGGGGGGGTAGGGAAGAATGTGTGGAGAGAGTTCTCCTATCTGATTTCTTTTAATCCTCATCATGACCCAACGAAGTGGTCATTATTACCCCCCTTTTATGGATGACAAAACTGAACTCAGACAAGTCGTAAAACAGAGCCAGGAGTCAAACCCATGTCTGCCTGACTTCAAAAGCCACGCACACTCGTCCACAACCAAGGACATGATTCTTCTACAGGAGAGGAGAAGGGAGAGTACGGGGGGCCCATACATCATCCAAGGGCTGTGATGTCTATTCCAGCCAGAACCGGATGTCTTCACTGGGCAGGTTACGTCTGTGAGACACTACAGGTCAATGAGAAAACACTGGCCTCACCTCTTACTAGCTGTGTGACAATATGCAAATCATTTAAACTCTCAGTGCCTCAATTTCTCAGTCTGTATAGTGGGGATGATAATCACTATCGTGGAACTGTGTAGTCCATCACAATATGTCTGTATATATCTGGCCATATCTGTAAAGACAGGTGTTCCTGACCAGCATCCCTGTAGGGAGAACACATACTCCTTGGAGGACAGCTGATCCCGGCAGAATTCTCACTCCACCAAAACTCCCACCGAGGGGACACAGAAAGCCGCCAGCAGTGCTTGGAATAGAAGGGAGCTCCCTTCTTCCCAAATCTGCATTCTTGGGTTACACTATCCCCTCTATACCTAGCTCCCCTAGAATGTAGGTATAAAAGGGAAAATGCACACACCCCGTTCCTTCGGTGCCACGAAAGAGGTTAGCTCACCCCCGTTGCCATCCCTCAGTGCCATCCCTCCTTGGCTACGAGGTGGGAGAGGCTGAGGAAAGACGTCCCGTGGAGAATGGGTCGCTGCTGATACCGCATCAGCGGTCCGAGGGGACTCTGGTTCAGTCTAAAGTCCTTGGGGCCATACTAGGATGAACTCTCCCTCAGGACTCCCAGGCAGACTTGCGGTTACTTGGATGTGTCTCCTGCTTCGTGCACAGACTCTGAGGTCCCCCGAGATACTGAGTTTTAGTGGGGCCTTGAGATCCACTCTACAGTATGCCTATCAACACATGAAACCTGAGCTGAACACACACACACACACACACACACACACACACACACAAAATCTCCCTGGGCTTGTGGAGTCAGACAGGGGGTCCTGGGAAAGGCTATATGGGTCAGGTGTCTCCCCTGGGGGTCCAGCCAGGGCTACCATGAATCAGAAAAAGTGGGCAAATGGAGGGTTCCTCAACTGTCTCGGCTTGCTGTGAGTGGGAGTAAAGTGGGCGTTTTAATAGGTGAGTTTTGGATGTGGTCCCTCGAAGCCGAGGACCCAGCCTCTCCCTCTTCTCACCTGCCCCAGGGTTCCCTTCCCTCTGAGGGGTATCATGCAGCTGACGGCCTGGCAGAAGTTCCTGGGTGGAAAGGACCATCGTCCACCATCCTCATCTAGCCTCCTCCAGCAGGCCCCTGCCTCTGGGAATACAGGCCCATGCACGCCCCAGAAGCCACAGCACTTCGGGCAGCTGTCCACTTACTGAGCACCAACTATGCCCAAACCACTGTACTGGAGGGAGCAAATATCTAGAGAAAATTCTTGACCTCAGGCAGCCTAAATTCCAACCAGGGAAAATGGAACGTGCAATGATTGAAGGCATGAGAAAGGATATATTGCAAAAAAGACATTCAGAGATGGTTAGATAGGTGCTGAGGGCCTGAGGGGTCCTATAAAAGTTTCCCAAAAGAAAAGTCATCCCGAAACCTGAAATATTCAAACTCCTTGCAGAGAAGTCCCTTCATGGCCCGAGGCCTCCCAGGTCAGCCCAGATTCATGAGCGCACAGCAGGGCTGCGGGGACCACCATCATCTCCTAATTAACCAAAGGCCGCGCACCTGACAGGCACCCGCCCCCTGTGGGCACCGAGCCTGGGAAAACGCCTCTATTATGCAGTGCCAGGCTCAGTGTGTTTGTTCTTGGAGAGGAGGCCTCCGAGGAGCAACACCCAGTGAGGGTGACAAAAACCAGGCTCCTTCCAGTCAGGCCTTCCAGCTCCCCGAGGGCAATTCCAGCAGGTGCTGGCCTCTGGCCTGGGAAGAATTAGGTCAGAGTTAGAAACACTCAACACTACCACCGGCGAGGTGTGCGGGGCTCAAAGCCAGTACATGTGGGAAGCCGAGCACATAGGCAACAATGTTCCTGCCTACCTACCTATCAATATAGAGAGAGAAACCTAGATACACATACATATTCATTTGTTTATCTGTCAAATAAATTCATTTATTAAACACATTCTATTTTTTTACATGTTTATTAAAATTATAACTAACCTGGCTCTGCACTCAGCAGGGAGTCTGCTTTAAGACTCTCTCTCCCTGCCCCTCTGCCCCTCTCCCCCACACTCTCTCTCAAATAAATAAATCTTTAAAAAAATAAAATAATAAAGTAAAAATTAAAAACAGGGGCATCTGGGTGGTGCAGGGCTTAAGCGTCCAATTCTTGGTTTCGGCTCAGTTTGTGATCTCAGGGTCATGAGATCAAGTCCTGCATCATGCTCCGAGCTCAGTGGGGGGTCTACTTAAGACTCTTTCTCCCCCTCCCTCTGCTCCTGCACCCCCTCTCAAATAAATCAATAAATATTTTTTAAATATATTTAAAAAATAAAATAAATTATAGCTAAAGTAAGAAACTGATGAATGGATGAATGAATAAATATTAGGAAGAGCAGGTAGTGTTGATTACACCGCTTTGTTCTATGTTTTTTGTTCTATGGGATGGTGAGGCAGAGAGCTCACCTTCCTTGGCATCGTGTAATTGTTTTCTCCATGGCTTGGACAAGAGTAGCAACAAAGGTGTCCTAATCAGTTCTCAATTTTCACGTACTTATTTCAGTTCTACCTGTGACATTTTAAATTGCAAAAGCAATGTGAATGAGGAGTAACTGAGAGTCAAACACTACAAAAATGTATAAAGGAAAGGTTTAGTTTCCCTTCACCTCCACCCTCATCCTGCTGTGTTTACACAAGTGTTTCCGGTCTGATGTGGGTACTTCCCCCACCTACCTGCATCCATGCACATTCAAACGTACATAAAGTGTTTCACTATTTTTTTTTTAAATGGGACCATATACTATACACATTACTCTGTAGCTTGCTTTTCTTATTTAAAACACAGTAGGAATTTCCCTCCAGGACAAACACGTAGATCAATTTCACTGAAATACACACACACACACAGGCATGTGCATACACAGAATCATAGCAGTGCAATGTTCTACTGATCTCACTACTGGTGTTTGTTTTTGGTTTGTACTTTTAAAGAAGGCTGAAATACTCTCCCTTACATATTTTGTCCTTATCAAGCAGCCTTTTTATTTTGCCAGGTGGATGTCTCAACAATGGGCTTACAGAGTCAAAAGGAATACTTATTTTCAGTATTACTTCTCCCAAAGGTTGTAGTAATACCAGAAGCTACCACCAAATCCACCAGACATTCATGAATGCCTTTTCCTCCACATGCTCACAAGTACTAGATGTTATGACCCTTAAATGTTGGCCATCGGACACACACCAAAAAAAAAAAAAAAAAAAAAAGAGTCCTATTTAATTTTCATTTTTCTGAAATTAACATCTTTTCAGGTGTTTATTATCATACACGTTTGCTTTTCTTTGAAGTGCTTATTCATATGCTTTGTCCTTTATCTTTTTCTTATGAATTTGTAGAGGCTCTTTGTATCTCAGTTATATTAAAAGCAGGTTTGGGACACCTGAGTGGCTTAATCAGTTGAGCATCCAACTCTTGGTTTCGGCTGAGGTCATGATCTCATGGGTGCGTGGGACTGAGCCCCAGGTCAGGCTCTGTGCTCAACGGGGAATCTGCTTGAGGATTCTCTCCCTCTGCCCCTTCCCCCACTCCTGCACTCACACACATGCTCTCTCTCTAAAATAAACAGATCTGGGGCACCTGGGTGGTTCAGTGGGTTAAAGCCTCTGCCTTCAGCTCAGGTCATGGTCTCAGGGTTCTGGGATCAAGCCCTACCTCGGGCTCTCTGCTTAGCGGGAAGCCTGCTTCCTCCTCTCTTTGTCTGTCAAATAAATAAAATCCTTAAAAATAAATAAATAAATAAATAAATAAATAAATAAATAAAGTGAACAGATCTTTAAAAAAAAAAAAAGCTTGTTTTATGTCTCATTTTTCTTAGTCCATCAAATATCTTGACATTACTTATGGTGGATGTCCTCTGCCATTGAAAAAATTGTGATTTCTATATAATCATTTCTTCAAGTTGCAAGTTCAAAATTTGCCTTCCTACTGGAAATTAAAAGATTCCTATTCTTTTCCCTCTCATTTTTATTTGGGGCTGCTCTACTTCACAAATACTAAGATTTTGGTATTATAGGTTGAATTTCCAGATTGAAGTTAAGACAATGCACACTGCAGAAACTCCACAAGTGTATTGGACAGAAAAGTTAGGAGAAAATAACAGTACACTATCTCCTTCCAACCATTAGAGAAACGAAGGTTGGAAACAAATTTTCACTGATATTTACTCCATCTAGAAGGCTAAGCAAAAACCACCCACTGCTGAATGCTTGTCCCAGGGCTGAACCTATTCAACATCAAAGGCCTTCTAGCCGGTTGATCCCAACCAGGCCTTTGATCCCAGTCATCTTTGGATGTGCAACACCCAAGCAAGCTCGTCCTCCTATCTTCATCTCCTTTAGCACTCAGCTCAAACACCTACGGGTGCCTCACCTCCCTAGATAGAGGGACTCTGTGCTATCATGGGCCTCTCTGCATTTCCCAGCATTGCATTACCTATCATTTGGTAATTATTTACCTGCCTTGCATCTTTATATTCCCAACACCTAGGACTGCACATGGCACACTAATTGCGCCTTACGTAGCTGTTGAAAGAAAGAAAGCAAAGGAAAAGAGCCAGAAATCAAGAAAGAAGCACTGAATTCCAAAGCCAAATGTTCACAGTTAGGTGTCAACTCAAGATCAATCAGGGAAGAATGTTAAACATTGCTGAAATTACAGGGTAAGTTAATGAAGGAAAAAAAAAAAAAAGATTCCATGTACGAAAAGCTGATTGACACAGTAAATGTCAAGAACATGCCTTGTTCATAAAAAAGGGCCGCCTACACTTAAGTGTTGCTGAACTGTCGTTCTCCAGCTACCATGTTTCACTCTGGCACAAATCGTTTTTGGTCAAGGATGAAGTCTAACTATCCATTTTTCAGACTCTTAATGAGTTTTGCAGTGATCACTATCATTTAGCCCTAACTTCAGCCAATTTTCTCTGAGTTAATCTTGACATCAACATCCCACCTAAAAGACTTTTCTATGATTTAAAAAAAAAAAATGATTCATGTGATAGCATTCACTTCAAGCTCCCATCTTCCAAAAGCGACATATTTTTAAATTGACTATGAGACTACAAAGACGTCTGGCAATGAGCTCCTAGGAGAAAGGGTTTCCAATTTTTAATAGAAGAAAATTATTTGGCTGCACAGAGTCCTTCAGAAATAGAGGCCCTGCTTCCTCTCTGTAACTACTGTGGATATTTACTTCCTTAGTCTCATGTTTTCCCTGAAAGTGTTCCCATTCCTGAGGGTTGCTGAAGAATCTAAGAAAAGGAAAGCTTCCTGGGGCACCCCCAATGATCAGAGCTTTACAGTGGGACAGCTAAGCTTTTCACCTAGAGTGCAAAGTTCAAAGGTTATTGACATTGGCCACTTGTCTGAGGGACGCAGACCCGCCCACTTCAGCACTTCTTTACCTCTTCTAGCTTCTTGGTGATTTTTTTTTTTTCCTTTTTTAAAGAATAGGATTTAATCGGTCTTATGATTCTGGCTTCCAGCATTACAGAATATGTCTAAATGATCTCAAATGTGAATTTCATAATACAGAAATAATTTAGTTCACCTTAGTACTAAAATGAATACGAACTAAATGTCAATAATGGGGTAGAAGGCTAGACAGAGAAAGCAGAGGTGGGCTGACAAGACACGACACTAAAACAATGAAATTATTGTATCACGATTCCAAAAAGTTTAGCAACCTTTAGCCTTGCCTACTGGATGAGCATGTTAGTGAGAGACCTTAAACCTTATTCTCCTTAATTTGTAATCATTAGCAACACTATGGAGAAACCTGGTGCTCCCAGAAGTATCTACCACCTTGAAAGGTCTTTTTCTAGACCCTGGAATGCCTAGACAGCATTCCCATATACTTGATCTACTTTGCCGGACTTATAGGTCCCCTCCGACACACCCTGTGACCACAGTACATTCTGTCAATCCATGGCTCTGTTATGACCTTCCTCTGCTCAGAGATCTGCAGTGGCTACACTCTGCTCACCAACCGGTGGCTGTGAGGCAACCATCTGGGCCCAGTGTGCATGTTCAGCTTTCTCTCTCCCCACTCCCTGATAGGATCCCTGCCATACATCTAAACTTGACCTCTTGCAGTCCTTTGATAATATACCACATTTTCCAGATACAGGTGCTATTTCCTCCAACTGAGATGTCCACCTTACATATTCTATCCATTGCTAACTCTTCCCACGAGACCTAGTTTAAGAGCTTTCTCTTCTGTAAAACATCCTGTGAATGGCTATCCATCTTGAGTCGTAAGTATTTGTAACCCTCACAGTACTTGTAACACTGTAAATGCTAAATAAATGTTTACTGAATGAGATGGGTAATGTGTTTGTTGCAAAGAACTGAATTTCAAAAGTTTTCATTGTTCTTTCACCCTGCTAGAATGTTAATTATTTTTATAAGATTTTGTTCTTCTGATCATAAAAGCAATGTGTGAACATTTGAAAAGAAAAGCGTAAACAGAAAAATAAAAATTAACCACAATCATCACCTAGAGATAACCACTCTCATTACCCTCTCAATGGCACATTTTACATCAATGCAATTAAATAAATTTACATATGGAAGTCCTACGCCCTGTGCATGTTTTCCTGAATTTAGATCAAGTCACATACTCTGTACTCACCCAGCATTTGGTTGACCAGAAATCTCTGCCAATGAGCACTCCTACATATCATCAGTACAATGCAAGCAGATGTTCTTGGTGATGACTTTGGGCCCAGCAAGTTTCTGAAGTGCCTTCTCTGAATCATAAATTTATAGAACTTTATTTCTCGGGGTGACCTCAGGGAGCATCTCCATTTATGTCACTTTTCCCCCTCTCCCGTGCATTTGATAGACATGGCTAATCATGCAAGCTACTCTGCAAAGAGGAGTTTGAACATGATCTCAGAAACCTCCTCCACGCAACTATGTCCATCGACTAAACACTGCATGCTAGGTGAAGCTTACATGTCAGCTGAGAGTCTATCCCCTCATTTTTGTTTGGTAAGAGGTCCTGAGAAGAAACTAAACATTGGATCCCGAGATCCAAAAGCCCATGAGGAGCAGAGCAGGAAGCAGAACGCTCTAGCTTTGCTTTAATGTCATTTGCTTTGTATCATACACCAAAGATGAGATTAGTTTTATATTATTTGAATTTAAAATGCTTTCTACTGCAGCTTGATTTTTGTAAAATTTATACCCTACAAAATCTATACAACAGTCTTAAGTACTCATATTTGATTAAGCAGAAATTTCTGATTTTTAAAACCAAAAAAATATCCCTGCTTCAGATGACTCCCCTAATCATTTAATCATTCAGCAAACATCTGAAAACCTACTCTGTGTCCACACTTTGCTAAACTCTGGCAGAAAAAGTCATCTAAGCTATAGTCCTTGTCCTTAAGGAACTTGTTGTCTGGTTTGTAAGTAACCACTTTCGATCCCACCTTTTATCCTCTGGATCCAGGCCAAATGGACTCCCAGGAAAGGTCCTGGGGAAAGTGGAGGCAAGAGAAGGATGAAGGGTGGAATAGGGAAGAGCTTCTCCATTGTTACGGGCTACACTGTGTCCCTCCAGAATTCATTTGTTACAGTCCTAACTCCCAGTATGACCACATGTGTCTGTATTTGAACACAGGGTGTACTAGAGAGGTGATTACATTAAATGGAGGCCATTAGGGTAGGCCCCAATTCAGTCTTGCTTAAAGACACAGGAAGGGATACCAGGACAGAACACACACAGAGGAAAGACCATATGAGGACACAGCAAGAAGACGGGCATCTGCAAGCCAAGGAGAGACGCCTCAGGAGAAACCAAATCTGCCCACACCTTCATGTTGGACTTCTAGCCTCCAGAGCAGTGAGAAAATAAATTTGTTACTTAAGCCACACAGCCTGTGGTTAATTTTTGGGTTTCTCTAGCAAACCTGTACACCTATCAGCTCCTCTAACACTGCCCTCATAACCAAGGGCAGTTCAAAAACGAAAGAGCCTCGACTCCTTGAAAGAGAACAGCCCTCTACTGAGCCAAGAGCTGGCTTTCCAAGACACTGTGGAAGACTCTTGGGGGGAGGAAATGGAGGATCTTACTTTGGATTTGCCAAGCACAACTTGAGAATGGAAACAGGCATGAGGCAGCTCTGGTGGACCAGTGCCAAGGAGAGTTGGTGGAGTCCTTGTCAACCAATACATCCCAAAGAAGGGAGTAGGGACTCTGTGACTCAAGGACACTATAATTAGGCCAGGGGCATTCTGGGCCTGTACTGAATGTCTGAGATCATCAGGGTCTTGTATGACCCTTGAGGAGGGCACACGCTCATGGTGGGCTACGGCATGACCCTCACCACCGCAGACAAAGCTGGCTCTGGGAGTAGATGTTCCCTTACCTACACATTGTAGAAAGACGGCTTGATACAGGCAAGGACTCTGAAAGGGCCAGGGCTCACAGCACGAAGAAGACCTACGAGTGGGAAACATCCCCTTCCCTTCCTCCCCGTTCTACCAATACTTTCTGCAGCGTCTCCCATGGCTTCAGAAGATGGACACAACCTGCAGCACAGGACAACATGGGCGCAGAACAGCATCATTTCTGGAGAAATTGGTGAGGAGCCTGAGCCGTGGCCTGCACTTACAAGCTGGGTGACAACATTGGTGCTTCACCCTCTCAGCATTTTGGTTTCTTACTGTAAGACGGAGATGACGATGCCAATCTCACAGGGCTATAGTGAGACTCAAGGGTGGTAATTCATGGTCATGTTTGAAGCCACTGGGGAGCTCCATAAATGCTAGTTATCCTGGTCGTTATTAAATTTACTTACTACATTTCTTTCTGCTTATCCAAGTGCAGTCCTCTATTATTGGTAGATTGACTTCCAATGTGCACGTGCATTTTATATTCAGCTAGACTTTGGGCAATCGAGGGAGAGAGGCGTATATTCAATTTTTTTCCCATCTCCCCTTTCTAGGTGTTAAGACAACGGTGGGCTCAGGCAGTGCAAGCACTTAACAGGCACCTCCTTGCCCCCTCAGTGCCATGTCTTTCCATTAACTCTTGCAACTCTTCCCCTAGCCAATGGCCTTGTCACTTCCTCACCACTGGTCACCTCATAACCGAAGCCAGATTGCCCCATGCTACCAAGATAGCTTCCAGAACATTATTTTTATTTTTTTCTTTTCAGTGTACCAGAATTCATTGTTTATGCACCACACCCAATGCTCCATGCAATACGTGCCCTCCATAATACCCACCACCAGAACATTATTTTTTAAAACATTCAATCTCTTACTCAAAAACAAAAATTGTCAGCTCCTAACTGCCCAAAGGACGAAGTTCTAGCTCCTTAGCTGGACATTCAAGGCCTCACGTCACATAGCACATTGGAGGCCCATTCTCTGCCACCACCTTCCAGCACGAACCTTCCACTATGGTCAATGTGGCCTGCTTGTTGATGCCTGGCAATAAGTATTTCCTGAACAAGCGGATGGATGTTAGATAAGCATTAAACAAAGGACTATATCATACCCAATTCTGCCTTTTTGCTTTTGTTCATACTTCTTGCCTCCTGGAGGGTCTCTCTGTGGTGGGGTCACTGACTGTGGACAAGACCAGTGTATTATAGGGTGCCGTGTAAAGTTATGTACTTCCTGAACAACCACACAGGGGAGACTTTCTCCTCCTCCTTGTGCTCATTCAAGTGCCTCCACTCCTCAAAGCCCAGCTCAAGCTTCATCTCCTGTGGGAACAGGCTTTTCTGACTCCATGGCACTCAGGAATCTCTCTCTTCGTGTTCTTCATGACACCCGTTGGCTTTGCCTTCTAGCACCCTCCATCTTGTGTTTATTATTTGAACTTCCATAGAAATTCCACCAGATGATAAATCTCTTAAGAGAAGCGTGAGTCTTCTACCTCTGTGCACCCCCAGGACCCACCACATTGCTATGAATGCAACACACCCACTTGGGACTCCTCCTAAGGACCTTCTGAAAACAAGCTGGGAGAAGATATCCTCCCAGTGTCCTGGGCAGTGCTGACCAGTGCTAGTATGCTTTGATCTGCGTTCACTCTGGCCCATCTGTCAACTCGATCTCCAAGTCTCACCTTGAGATGAATGAACCCTAAGAAAAACAAGAAATGAGTTCAATTGCACATGTCAGCCACGTCTCAACATGTGGATGAGGGGGTGTCAGCACGCTGAACTGACATTATCCAGGTGAGTTGTATCTGCATATCTGTCACAGCAATCAGGATATGCTCCCCTCACAGCAAGGACGGTGATGACGGCTGACTCACTGCATGAGGCTGCTTTTCCAGTAGCGACGCTGGCTTATGTCGATCTATCCCCCCTGCTCTCACGAGGCTCACCTGTAGGGTGAACATGTACTTGTACTATACTCCACAGCTAGCTTGGCTGGAGGCCCTGACACAATTCAGTGTCCCCCCCCACTACCCCCCTCAAACAGGAAAACCTATCTGGGCCATATCCAAATGGAACTCATGACAGCTTTGTTCCCACCTAATTTTCATGGCTATCTATCTGCTATAACAATAATATATGCAGTAGTAAAACAAAACAAAAAATAAAACCATTTATATGCTATAAAAACCCTGAAATATTGATGCTCACCACAAACCGCTTCTCTGAACTTCAGAATCAGAGGTGCCGCCCATTCAAGGCCCCCCGGGGATGGCCGACAGTCATCTCAAACTCAACATGTCCCAATCTGAGTTCATGATAGAGCCCTCGAAATGCAATTCTACTCGTTTTTCAGGCCAAAACCTTCAGATCACTCTTGACTCCCCTCTGTCTCTCACATCCATTTCTGGTTCATCAATAAATCGATCAGCCTCTCCTTCAGAACCTTCAGGATTCCACTCCTCCCCACCGGTACTGCGGCCACCCGGATCCAAGGCACCATCCCTCTTGCTTGGACTACTGCAATGGCTTCCTAGCTGGTCTTCCTGCTTTTGCCTTTGCCCTCTTCCAGTCTACTCGCAACAGAGCAGCCAGACTAATTCTGTCAAAGTGCAAGCTGAATCACATCCCTGCCGTCTTCCCAGCTCTCCCAAAGCTTCCTACCTCACCCCTCAAAGCCATATCATGGTCTACAGGACCCCCCAGGATCTGACTCCCCATTTATGAACTCATCTCCTACTCCTGCCCTCCTATTGGTAAGCTCCACGCACACTGTCCTCTCTAGATCAATTCTAACCTCGGGGCTTTCCCTTGTGCTGTTCCTTCTCAGAATGCTTGTTCCCTAGGTATGCATAGGTCTCAATTCCTAGCTTTCTTCAGGTCTTACCCAATAGTCAACTTCTCTTTGAGTCTTCCCTAACTATCCTATAGAAAAACCACATTACCAGACCCACTACCAAACCTGCCCATCCCCACAAGGATTACAGCCCCTTCTATCATACCATGTATATCATTTTTTTTATTTTGCTTTTTACATTATTTAGAATGTAATCCATGAAAGCAGGTATTTCGATCATTTTGCTCTCTGCTGTATCCCCCTTACCTAGATCTTTATTAAGCACTTGGTATAGAATAGATTCTTAATAAGAATTTGTTATAATTATAAACCCTAATTTAATAAACTGAAAGCCACTTATTTTATGTTACTGTTGTTTATCTATTAAATCAAAGAACTTGGTAATCTTGAAATAAGAACTTCAGGACCAGATTAAGCCAATACTCTGAAGAACATGTTAAAAAATAACCTCGAGGGAACTTTTACTGGCAGTAGTTATGCATTTGGGGTCCATTAAACAACCACTTACCAAGCACCTACTGTGTGCTACTTACTGAGCTAGGTGCTGGGGATACAATATCAACCACAGCGAATAGAGCCTTTGACCCCTGAAATTTACAATCTAGCAGAATCCGATTCTCACTTCTTTACCAAGTAATGGAATGTCTCTCGAGATGAGTTGTTCATGAGATACGAGTGAGAATACTTTACCTACCCAAAGACAGAGGACCCAACCAGATGATCATCTGATGTCCCTTCAGCCACTGTGAAGCTCATCTGCTACACCCACTTATTATCCCCTCTCCAACATCTTCCTACTTTTCCCAAGAGCCTTTCTCTCTGGTTCACCAAATCCCCCCCGTCTCACATACCCACAGAAACACAGACATGGAGCCAATTCACACTTGGTTGATCTTTAACATTCAAAACACCACTGTAGGCAAATTAAATGTCATGCAGGGACTCACTGTCTGCAACTTTGGGCCTCAGGGGCAAGGCAGGGAGGGAAAGTCATATCAAGTTTAGAGTCTTAAAAAAAGAAAAAAGAAGAAGAAGAAGCTGCCATGCAGATCCAAGAAGCTTTTCTTCCCACACTGAAAATAAATTCCCTCAGCTCTGGGGCTCACCCGGCTAAATACGGACAAAGCAGCAGTCACCCAGATGACATGAAAAGTCCTAATGGCACTTCCAGCGGAGTCACTGTGCTAATACCACATCACTCTGTCACTGTCACAACGTTGTGCCCCTTAAAATACCCAGAGTCATTTGGGCTCTTTTGTAATGGAGAGAGGTGTGGGTGGCAATCTTTCTTTGGGAGAACACTGACAAGGAGGGGCCGATGAGAATGTTGGCAAAGAATATGTCATATACTTAAGCCGCAGCACCTCTCACTGTTATCGTTTTAGCAGTGGGGAGGAGGGAAGCAGGAGTCCTTGATAGAGGGATTGGTATAAAAAAGATAAGCATGAAAGCTGGCTAAATCACCGTCAGAGAGGGAGAGACGCAATTAAACCCAGAACGAAGGTGCCCAAAGGAATTGCACCTTCCACTTGTGGCTGGACAGACTCAGATCCCTGACTATTTCTGTCCCAATCTCCTGCTCGTCACGAACACATCAGTGCCCATTCACTCATTCATTCAGTATTTTCTGATGAAAACTTAGAATATACCAGCTACTATTCCAGGTGCAACTTAGCATAATAAAAAAAAAATCGACACTAAAAGTGCCAATTAAAACACAAAAATTTTTAAGAATAAACACATCTTAGATATAAAGATACATAGAAAGGCTGGAACAGAATAGCATATTAAAACCTTCCAAAATGAGAACATAATAACAATAGAAACTAAAATAAAAATCAAGAACATTTTACTATTATGTTCAGTTAGCCACAGTATAGTACATCATTAGTTTTTGATGTAGTGTTCAACAATTCATCAGTTACATATAACATCCAGTGCACATCGCAACACGTGTGCTCCTTAATACCCATTACCCCCTCCCCCCAGAAACCCTCAGTTTGTTTCCCGGGGTCCACAGTTTCTCATGGTTCATCTCCCGCTCTGATTTCCTCCCCTTCAGATTTCCCTCCCTTCCCCTACGGTCCTCCGTGCTATTGCTTATGTTCCACGTATGAGTGAAACCATAGGATAGGATAATTGTCTTTCTCTGCTTGACTGACTTAGTATAACCCCCTCCAGTTCCGTCCATGTCAATGCAAATGGTGGGTATTCAACCTTTCTGATGGCTGAATCATATTCCATTGTATATACAGATAAAGAATTGGTTCTTTGAGAAGGCTAATAAATTTGATAAGCTGGGACACCTGGGTAGTGCAGTGGTTTAAGGATCAGACTCTTGATTTTGGCTCAGGTCATGATCTCAGGGTCATGGGATTGAGCCCCATATTGGGCTCCACCCTCAGTGGAAATCTGCTTGAGATTCTCTATTCCTCTCTATCTCTCCCTTCACTTGTACATGCTTTCTCTCTAAAATAAATAATTCTTTAAAGAAGTTTGATGAAACTATTAAGACTGATCAAAAAATAAAAGAAAAGACACAGATTACTAATATTGGGAATGAAAAAAAAGAGGACTAGAGATCCTATAAACATCAAATAAGATAACAATTTTATGCAACTAAATTTTAAAATTAAGAGGCAATTCATCAGTAATTTTTAAAATACAACTTGAAATAACAGGAAAGCTGAAAAGTTTAATGTCTAGCAAAGAAATTAAATCTGTACTTTTAAAAAAAAATCACAAAAACAAAACTTGAACCTTACTAAATTCTTTTTCTATATTGATCATGTGTGCATTGATCACAATTTTTCTCCTTCATCCTTTCAATTCAGTGAATTACATTAATTTTATACTGTTAAACAATTTGCAAGTTGGATAAAGCCAATATAAAGCTTAAAAACAAGACACCAACCCTAGATTACTTTTTGCATGAACACTAGTAGAAGAAGTAACCCTAATCCTTAAATCTTACAAATTATTCCAAAGAATAAAGAGGGAATATATCTTGTTTCACGTGGGAAGCCCAACATTGATACCAAAACCTAACTAGGACATTTCAGGAAAATTACAGGCCAATCTCTACTATAAACATAGAGAATAAAATTCTAAACCAGAATAAATCAAATCCAGTGACATAGAAAAAGCACAGTACAACAAAGTTTGTGTTAGTCCAGCACTGAAAGTTTAACACTAGAAAAATAAGTGTAGGAGTGCCTCGGTGGTTCAGTCAGTCAAGCATCTGCCTTTGACTCAAGTAATGATCTCAGGGTCCTGGGATGGAACCCCTCATTGGGCTCCTTACTCAGTGGGGAGCCTGCTTTTCCCTCTGTCCCTCCCTCTGCTCATCTTTTAAAAAAAGAAAGTGTAATTCACTATATTAAAATATAGGCAAAAATTATGTGATTGATGCAATAAGTAGAGAAAATGAATTTAAGGGCGTTCAACCTCCGTTCTTGATTTTAAAAAAAACAACTTTATCAATTTAGGACTAGAAGAAAATTTTCTTAGCCAAACAAGGATATATATGAAAAAGCTGTAAAAAACATATTTAATGAGGAAATATTGAAAGCTTTTTCATGGAGACTGTAAATAAGAACACCCATTTTTACCACTTACATTTAATTTGTACTAGGGGTCCTAGCCAGTGCAATAAGACAAGAGAAATAGTGGTGTAAGGATTGGAAAGGAAGAAATGAAACTATCATTATTTGCCGTTGGCATGATTATGTATGTAGATGGATTTTCAGATACACTATTAAAATGCAGAAGTGAATTTAGCAAGATTGCCAGATAGAAATTCAATAAACAAAACTCATTTGTATGTTAATATACTATTGGCAAAGTATTAGAAAACAAACTTTAAAAACACCAATTACGATAATATCAAAAACATTGTTTAAGATACATCAGACTTCTACACAACATACTATAAAACATTACTGAGAAAAATTAAAGTAGATATACTAAATGGAGGGATATGCTACATGCATAAATGGTATGGCTCTTTCTTGTAAAGATAGTAATTCTCCCCCCAAATCTACAGATCAAAGCAGTTCTAGCGGGAATTTTTGTGATGGAAATTGACAATTCTAAAATAGATATATACATATAAATAAAATTTTTCTAAGATAATTCTAAATTATAATTCTAATATATATACAAACATACACACACACACACACACACACACACACACACACGAAAATGCTAGGAGAAAAAAGTAATAGCCAAGACAAGCCTGAAAAGGAAGAAAAAATTTGGAGAAATCACATTACCACATATCAAAATTTACTATAAATCTATAATTATTAAGAAATGGTGGTACTGGGACCAAGCAAAGAGACAACAGAACAGAGTGCCCTGAAACAGACTCATACATATAGGGTCAATGATAAATAACCTTTTCAATAAATAGTGCTAGTCTAAAAGTGCTAGCCCATGTAGACTACATGTCCATATGGAAAAAAATTAGTCTTAACTCCCATGCACAACATACATGAAAATCAATTCAGTGTGTGCTGAAAACCAAATGTGAAACGTAAACCAGTAAAACTTCTAGGAAATAAGGCAGAATATCTTCATGACCTTAAGGTGGGAAAATTTGCTCAGTCAACCTGATAGTTTTGTGTATACTCCAAGAAATAAATGGCGGAGTTATCTTGCCTGGCATTGCAGCTCATAGTAGCTCTTCAGAAAAGAGCATTTTAAATGCAACCTGTGTGTATGTGTGTGCATGCGTGTGCACACGCATGCACGTCTACTCTCCAAGGGACTGTCCCAACTGACTGATACTGAAAAAGGCCCAGAGGCCGGTGCTGTCAAACCACAAAAAGGACAGTGCCAAGGGCCACTGCTTGGGGCTCAGACGGACTTCTAAGAGGCCCCCAGTGATAAACTTCCCTGAGTAAACTCCATACACTCCCAGTCTGGCCCTGAGCATAGGCTGTTCACAAACATGATTCATTCACCCCAAGAATGGATTTCTCACATCAGATTCACCATCAGCAACTTTTCCAATGACAGAACTATGTAATATCCATGGCCCACATGCTCAGGTCAACCAATCACCAACCCATCAGCCACCTGTGAAGCCAATCTGTAACTGAAATATTTCTCAGAGCAAATGGAGTCGCACGATTGGAAAGATCTGTGGCATTAGCCACTCCCCTCCAGGAGAGTAGATGCCCCAGATAGACCTGGAAGTCTACTCCTTAGGCAGAGAAACTTCTGCCTTACAGAAGCTGGGATGGTTAGGTAGGACCTACATTTTTCTCCAAGCTTCTTTCCCTTGCTTCCACAGATGGTCAGCACCTACTCTGAGGGCCACATTTTGTTCAGGTATGTTAATCTATGAATAGTATTAGTATTATCTACTAATAGTATTAGACTGGTTCTAGTAGACTGGAACATGGTTTAGCAATCCCTACTCTTAGCTTTGTACACTGACATTCAGAAGGAAATCTTATTTCTCTTCCTTTTGTGTTTTTAAGGATACCTTATTTTAAGGATACGTTATTTTCCCACCTGTAGGCAATAAGGAAATAGTTTGTCCACAGCTAAAATTTTTACCAAGGGTAAACAGGAAGAGTTGGTTGCATTCTAAAATGACCAGATACAAGTGATCCTCACTTAAGACTTGTAACATAAGCCAACTACTCAATGAAAAATCTCCTAACCACACAGCTGCACAACCACAATGTTGTGACTTTTCATACACTAGAATAATTATGGCAGTAAACATGACCCCATGGGTTCTTCCCAGTTACCGATACTGGGGTAGGGCTAGGGGATGAAGGCTGATTGAATCTACAGATTACCAAGTGACATAAGAGCTTCCGGAGGTAGATCCAAATCATGCTTGAACTCACCTCTGTGTACCTCAAATCTATCTTATCCCTGAGGAAAGCAGGCTGCTGTCTGGCTTGACAGCAGTGATACACCTGCCCAAAACACCTCACCAATGTGCTTGCTGGTGACGGACAGGGTCTTCCATTCTCTGGTTAGAAGTAAGTGTTTAGTATGAAATGTTTTCCAAGAGAAAATACAGACTTAAAATCAAGCAAAAGTGTAAGCAACTAAAATTAGTACCTTTCCTTGGAGCAGTACCCATGATGGTACCCAGTACAGTGAGCATGATACTACTTATTAGTATGAGCTGATGGAATGGATGGATGGATGAATAAATGAATGAATGAATGGGGAAGAGAATTTGATTTGGGGAGGCATGGAGGACCAAACTTTGTTGACTGTAGTGATAGGAGAGGAGAGTTTTACAAAAGGTGTATATGGGAAAGGAAAGGAAGGCTGGCAGCTAGAAGACACACTTGACCATTTTTCCAAGATCTGACTCTGACACAATGATATTGTACTGCAGGTGTGGAAAAAGTTGAAAATAATGGATTTAAAGACCTCAATATAATGCCCATTGTATAGTAAAGACCTATATAATGTTCATTGTATAGTAAAAAGTTCAATGAAGAAGAACCATTCTCCATAGTTTTATTTACACCAGAGCCAAGTTGCATGCTGGTATGTGTGGAGCTGAGCTGGCCTCAGAGGGGCCTCATGAATCAAGATGCCCCACTGAGTCTGGGGAGCTCAGCACTAAATGGCTTTCTTGAGCCTTAACACCAGTATTGACAGAGCTACCTAAGTATGTGTCTTTGCAAATAAGACTTTAGATGATCAAGTTCACAAGGCCTGCTTTCAACTCTCTCAGTGATTTCCGTGTGAGAAACAATGTTCGCACCAGAACATTTTGCTCTCATCCAAAGATGATTAAGAATAGTTGGCATGTCAAATGAAAAAACCAAAGTACACAGTATTGTACTCGGAGACTGGCTGTCTTTTGTAGACTAGGCAAGGTAGAAAGTAGTAAAAAAAAGAAATGTTCTTGGTACCTCCCAACAAATCCTCACAAACATTCTGTAGCCTCCCCCCCCCCACCCCAATTACTCAAAGACATGTAGAAGGAGTCTTCTCAACCTTACTTGTTTAGGTTTCTGGTCTACGACTGGGGATAAGGGGGAGAAGAATGGCTGGAAAAATGATGTGCAGGGACTGGAAAGGACTGGTCTTCAGGAAGTAGGCCCAAGCCACAGACCCTCTGGGTGGTCCTGGAGCACCAGGACCTGGTTGTCCTTATACAACATGGGGAACAACCTGTCAGGAGCTTTAGACTACGAAGATCTGTTCCAGGCAAGGAAGATGATTTCTACACACCAAACTTACAGGGCTTTTTCCAGCCTTTCTTGACCATCCGTCTAATTAACACCTGTGCTGGTTTCTCTGGGCCAGCTCCGAGCACGAGGAAGGTGGATGTGTGTGCTCTCCTACTAACTCCTCTTTAACCTGGTTGTAGTTCTTTAGAACTAGCTCGTCTTGGGTGGAAAACCAAGACCAGCAAGCTCTAAGGAACTACAACCAAGTGCAACAATCCCTTGACAATAGTGAGTCTGAGATGCACCAGGGCCCCTGACCAGCTGTGTGACCTAAGGCAAGATACTCCCTTTCAGCCTCAGTTTTGTGATTTACAAACCAAAGCTAATAGTTCTATCTCGCAGAACCGTTAGGAGAATTAAACAAGATAATGCATGAAGGAACGCAACCACACTGCTTAATCACATAGTGAACGCGCGTTAGAATTTACTTGGGCTCATTAGCAATTTTCTTACCATCTGCGTACACGTTCTCAGGCCAAGCCTTCACCAACTCCTCACCTGTCCCAGAGCCCCTTCTACCTCCACACTCACTGCACCTGGTGTTCGTCTGCCCACTCGGTTCCTCTCCTTGTCTGCCACATTTGGACTATTATTCCATCATACCTGCCGAACTGTTTTCTGTTTAACAACCCTTCTCAAAACCATCCTTTCCAAATATTCGCCTCCATTCGGTCCTCATTGACAAAAACAAAACAAACAAAACACAAACATCTCTCAAATAAGAGGTCTTAAGGAAAGGAGAGCGGAAGAGGGCAGAGAGCCTGAGAGCGAGCGAGCGAGCCAGCCAGCCAGCCAGCCAGCCCTGCCGCCATTCTTTCTCCCGGGCCCTCAACTCCTGGGGTTATAGTTTACCTTCTTGTTTGTCCTACTTCAGGCCTAAACCCAAGGAGCCCTTCCACAGTTTCGCTTTGTTCCCATGTGGCCCTGATGTAGCTTTTGTGCTTGGCGGACGTGAACTAGGAACCGGCATTACAATAAAGGAATGGCGCTGGACAGACGGGCAAGAGGTGGCCCTGCTGGGTAGCGCATCCTTTCAGGTGCTCAAGAGAAAGCCGGGGAACACAAATATTCCCCCTCCATTTCCTCCTCCTGGGCGTCCCGCACCCTGGGGGCCCGAGTGTGGGTGCTGCTGTCTCCACAGCGTCTCCAATGGCAGCCCCGGTCCAGGCAGCTGCACGAGAGTTGCAAGAGTCAGGAGACACCTCCCACCAGCCCCACAGGCGCAAAAGCTTCAGCCCATCATTACCGAGTCTTATAATAATAACGTGGGATCAAGAGTGTGGAAGGAGCCCCCAGAAATAAGGAGCTAGGAAGCCGCAGTAGTGATGCCCCGAGGAAAAGAAGAGAAAAGCAACTAGTCACAAAGACCCCCGGCATCGGACTGGAAGAGAGGGGAAGGAGGGGGAGGGGCAAGCGAAGGGATCCTGCCCACAAATGCCAGGACTGGGGGGCTCTCTGTGCCCCTGGGTGTCCTGTGGACACACTTCCTGACTGACAGCCTCCATGTCCAAGTCTCCCCCATTTCCAGTGGTTCCTCGTGTTCGTCGGGCGCTTTCCATCTTCACTCAGCCACCACTCGGTCTGGGCCCCCGGTCCCCTCACAACAGCTCCCGTGACAACAGCCTTCCAGCCACTCCTTGCTTCTCTCGGCCCGACCCACATACCTCTGCCAAAACCATTTCTTCAAACACAGTGTTAATAACGGGTCCTCTCCTTTGAAACATCTTCTGTAACTTCTGTTGTCAGCAGGATAAAAAACCCAACCTTCCAAGCCTAACAACAGCCCTCACGGTTTGGTGGAAGCTACCTACTTCTTAAACCCTATTTCCCATTGGTTTCTTTAGCTGCCCCTAAATACCTTCCAGCCTTTCTGCTCTCCTCACTCTATTGTCTTCATCTGGGCATCCTGGGTTCCTTGCTCCTGCCTTCCCCAACCACACCCATCTGTGCTGCTCCTCCCCCATCTACTCTGCCTGTTTCTGTGCTCGGAGAGGGTGGCCCCCTTCAAGCTTCCTCACCTGCCTCCTTAACCCTTTCGCTTCTCACCACAGGCACCTGCAGCAGGAAAGGGCCGGATGGTTGTCTTTCCCACTCCCTCTGACTTCAGGGCACATTGCTTCCCGCTCTCACCGGGCTCTGATAACCCCCTTTCCTCCCCTTGCTTCTTCAGACCTAGGACCGGAAGTGACGTCTCACTATAGCTAGTCCCTGAGATCTAAACCCCCCTCGTAGGCCCCGTCCACATCTCTTAAATACTCCCTTCGTTAAATACTCCTCTTCACGCACCACCTGAAGCTGTTTTTCTCTTCCGCATCAGGATCTGCCGGAATCACCATCTTTCCAGCCTCATTCCAAATCCCGCCTCCTCCAAGAAACTTTCTTTTCCGCTGTAGTTAAGAGTGATTGCTCATCTCTCGTCACTCCCCAACGTTCTTACTTAATTCCAGCACTCTGATGGAGCTTTAGGGTTTTCAAAGTATTTGACATAAATGAACTCATCTTTTCCTCACAACAGCCCTGAAAGATAGACAAGGTATTATTACCATTAATAATCTCATTCGCATTTTGCAGAGAGCTGAAGCTTCTGGAGAACAAGAGCCACGGCAGAGAACACGCAGCGATGAGGTTGTCATAATGCAGGAGTCCTGGGCTGCAGAAGAGCTGAAATCCCACGGAGACAGGCCAGTGTGGGAGGGGAGGGAGGTGTGTCTGGCTGGATGGGGGCTGGGGGGCATCTATGGACAGTCAAGATCCAAGAAGATAAAACCCACTGCCCGTGTGACCACAGAGTGGAAGACACAGTCCTCAAGAAATACATAAGCTCTATTTGGGGAAAAAAAAAATGCCTATGCACACAAGCCGATAATATAACACAGAACAGAACAGGGCCAAATGGAAAGGGGCCTTAGGGCCCAGGACTCTTGGTCATGCTTTTCTGAATGTCCTGCCCCACCCCCGCCCCCCTTGAATCAAAGCACCTTGAGCATAGGTGTTGGAGACAATGCCCTCACTTGTTCAGTCTCTACAGTGGGCTGCCTGCCATGTTCCAGAGCCACCACCGTGACTACCCAGACACAGTCGTGCTCGCATGGAGCCTTGTGATTAGTCGGAGGAATGCTAGTGCCCGAAACATTACACAAGTCACCGGAACAGTACAACGATGGTAAGCGATCCCCGGGAAAACAGAAAGAGTCGTGAGTATGATCCCCGGGCACAGCTGTCTCTGTTTAGGGCCGGTGCCCAGAAAACATTTTCCTCAGGGTACGTCCTTTAAACTGGGACCTAAAAGCTGAGTAGGAGTTTAACCAGAAAGGTGGGAGAGAGACTACTGAGGCTGGAAATTCTCACACCTGCAGAACCGCATACCCGACTTTCCGAGGGAGCTGAAGCCGAGAGGTGTGTGACTCCTGCAGATCACGTGCCATTACTGAGTTCTGTCTGTCGTTCAAGTGCGACGGGAACCCAGTAAAGCATTCGGAAAGGGAAGTGACACAGAAACTTTGCCTGGTCTAAAAACCCTTTGGGCTACAGGGTAGACAGAGGCTCCAGAGAGGAAACCGGGATGGCAGTCAAGAGGTGGCTGTCATAATCTGGGAAAGAAGATGGTCCCTGGACCAGAGTCTCCGTAGCGGAGACAGAGACCGAGGGACTGGGACTGTGCTGCAGGCAGCATCCGTAAGCCTTGCTGTCTGATGGGGACACAAGGTGAAGGAGCCGGAGGAAACAAGGATGACAAGGGGGCTTTTGGCTCACACAACTGAACGGAGCGGTGGGGCTCCTGTACTGGGCTGGGGAAGACTGGAAACCAGGATGGCAGGTTCAAGACTTCTGTTTAAGGCTGAGGTATTTAGCAACGGTGCCAGCTGTAGGTAATTAGCCGTCTCCGCCTGGAGCTCGGAGGAGAGTTCTGGACTAGAAATATAAAATCGAGTCATCAGCGTATAGTCAAGGGACTTTCAACAGTATCCCAAGGGAAAGGGCGTGTGAGAAGAAATGAGGGCTCCAAGGAGAAGAAGCAACCAGAAAAAGGGAAGGAAGCAGGACAGTGAGATGGCCCTGAAGCCAGGAGCTTCAAGAGGGAGGGACAGAGCTGCGGGTTGAATGCTGCTGAGAGGTCAAGTAGGGTAGACTGACCCATACCCATATACCGAAGGGACTATGGCTGAGGTTTAACTGCTCAGATTACAAGTTTATGTCCAGCCCGTCACGGTAACAGTCTCTGTGCTAAAATCCTCACCTACATCAGTCCCTACCAGGTAAAGCCTGAAACTGCCCTGTGCCGGAAGCCTCCCCAGGTCACCCGGTCTTCCCCTCCCCGCTGCCTGGCCAGCCCAGTGGATCCCAGACGCTGTCTCCCGGAGCCCAGGCAAGGGCCAGCGCGTCTGAGGGCCCCCTCCAGGTGACAGAAATAGCTGCATAGATAATAAGATCCAGCGTGTTCCCGAACTGCTAGGAACGCTGGGTGTTGATTAAATTTTCATACCTCCATGACAGACTTTTTTCTCTTTTTTTTACCCCTGTGTTTCTTATTCCCAAAACATAAAGATAACAAAATGAAAGGAATTCTTTCCTTGCCTGTGTTTCGTCTGGAGGTTTAAGGGGTGGAGGGTGGGGGAGGTGCGGGGGCACTGGGTCACCGCTGAGGGCTTGAGCGGTGTCCCAGCATCTGGGAAATAGCTCGTGCTGATCCCACTCCCCAGCCCCCATTCCTCCCTCCCTCCCAGGCCTCTCTCTCTCTCTCTCCCACCCCCAACTCCCCATGGAGTTTTCACTGCCTCATCAGGCAGGCTTTTGTCCACGTTCTGCCTCCCTCACCCCCACTCGGTCATCTTTCCTGCTTGCTCTCATTTCTCTCTTTCTGTTTCCTCCTCAACAGCATCCTAAGTTAAACACACGAGTGTACGGGCACGCACACACACACTCACACCTGACTCTCTTCTGCCTTTCCTCCCTCGCTCACTCAGTCTCTGGACAGCTCTCCTGATTTCCATTCTCAGGGAAGAGCTAGCAACCAGGATCAGGGCTTTCTGAGAGGAGACAAATAACTGCCCATTCCTTCCTCCACACTCAGAATGACAAATGGGGCCTTTCTCATGTCTCCCACACTCAGAGGGTTTTGGGGTCATGTCTCCCTCTCATTCTACAAATTGGACTCACAAAGGGATAAAAGATTCCCTCTGACCTCCATTAAGCAACTCCATGTTAGGTTAAGAGAGGCATTCCTGGGCCGGTCCCCACCCCGAGGAGATCAGAGTGGCCCAGAGAGGCCGTCTCTCCTCCCTCCAGCTGGGATGTGGGATCGGATCCAGCTGGAGGGGAAAGTAGGGCAAGGTGTATAGTAAGCACCGTTCTACCTCAGTCCCACAGGAATTGTGACAGGCGACCTAATTTCATCTCAAGTGACTTGGCAGCAGCCTCACCCTTATCAGCAGAAAGTGGCATGAGGAGTCTAATTACGTGAGCGTGAGGCGTGGCACTGTGCAGGGACGACGTACCCCCCAACCCCCGTGTAAGCACTGCCTCCCAGGGCCAAGCCCAACAATTCTCTTCCCACTTCTCAGTTTTACCCGAGGGAATTGTAGCCAACCTGTGCTCTGTTCCCAAACAATTTGGTGGCAGCCCCTCTCCCTGAAAAGGATTATCTCAAGCCTGCCTGGAAGACAGTTGGGAAAGGCGGAAAGTTCTATTTGTGAAGATGGCAGTAGGGTCTGAGGGTTCTGATTATTCCCCTACAAAGGAAGGCCAACCAAGGTGAGGCGAGCTCCCCGATGACCACACTCTGGAAATCGATGGGACCTCAGTCTGAGAAGAGTCAGTGTGGAACCATTCACCCACTACTCACCTCGAAGGGCAATGGCACTGGAAGTTTGGGCATGTGGGCACCATTCATGGGAGTCAACAAGACCCTGCCTCTCAAATCGCCATAAGTGCAGCAAATATAAGTCTGCCTCTTCTCTTAAAATCAGTGCTTCCAGGATGAGACTAGCTTCCCAGCTGTGTGCCCTCGAGGCAAGGGCAAAGTGTGAAGGGGCATGGGTCAGAGGGCCATCTTCAAGCTCTGGTCAGCTAAGTGCTGCACATCTTTGACCAGCACTCATTACCTGAGCTGCCTTCGGAGCTCCGTGAGGCAGGCTGCTGCACACCTGATTGCGTCCTTGCCCCGGACACCTGACGGGACGGTGAGCCAGCTCACATCAGTGGACATGGAAAGGCAGGCAGGCAGAGGCAAAAAACAGGAGAGGATAAGAAACAGGCTTCTCTAATTACTATAGAATCCTTCCTGGTAATCAAGGATTCCTTAGTAAAGACGATCAAAGGTGAAAAGTGCTTACTAGCATCTGACCAGTCTTCAAGGGTCCCAAACCCTCCAGTACTTTCATCAAAAGGACAGCCCTACTTTAACATTCTCTCTTATGAAGATATTTAAAAAAAAAAAAAAAAAAAGGAAAGGAAAAAAAAGAAAAGATGTGTCATGAGCAAGGTCTCCAGCTAGGCGCAGTAGGGAAAAACCTGTTCTCTCTTGGAAATACTAATTACAGTGTTCACACATGCATGCCTCATTAAAAAGTCAGTTTTCACACACAGCGACTCCCTACAACAATATAAAAATAAAAATATAACATGTAAGCAAATTAAACAAGTTGTCTACTCTCCTAAGTGGCCCTTTGGCAACATTTATTTTGAAATAGTTGTAGCATAATGGTTAAGAGCACAGATTCTGGACATAGATGGCCTTGGTTTTCTCAGCTGTAAAATGGGGATAGGACAGTCCTACTGGAAAAGGTTGTTAAGAAAAATTAAGTGAATTTGTATTTATAGTATGCTTAGAACATTGCCTGGCATACAATATGTGTTGTCTGGGGTGTGCCATGATTCCTCACCCTGGATGTTTCCCAACATTAAATATCCCCAAGGATGTAAGCAAGAGGTCTCCCAATCCTTAGGGCCGGTAGCTTTCCCTTCCTGGTTTTAAGGTTCAAACATCTCCAGTTCATTCACAGATTCAAACTCTAGCCAGTGGTGTTGGAAGCTCACTGTGGCACCAGCTGTGAGTCTGGGTGAAGGTTTCCTGAGGATTCCCTTGGGAATTCTGACCTCTTCCCCACCCCCCCAGTCAGAGACCCCACAGTTATCTTCATGCCCAGAAATGGATCTTGGGACCCTCAAATAAATCACTGTTTCTTTGGTAAATACGACCTCAATAAGCCGCTTTGTAGATGCACCTAATCTCGAACGTGGGATGGGCAGTTTGTTAATAAGACTAAGCACATCTAGGTGAATGGCTCCACGCTGTGGAGGCCGGCTGACTTCTCCAATGCCAGTGTTGTTCTCCGGTCCCTTACGGCAGCCAGCCATCTCACAAAGGCACTCCAGAGGTCACCGGAGGGCCAGGGAGTAACAGACAGTGCACGGACCAGCTCACCTGCCATGAACTCACATTCTGTCATCCATTCATTCAGCAAAGATCTACTAAGAACTTATTCTACACCAATGTGCTGTGAACAGTGAGTGAGACACAATTCCTACCCTCGTGAGGCTTATACTCTAGTGTGATGAGGGAGCCTATAGACAGAATAAATGGGTAAAATATACACTGTGGTAAATTCCCTGAAAAGAAAGAAAATGGGAAAGGGGATGTTGAATTTTAGATGGGATGGTTATGAAAGGGCTCACCGAGGAGGGCAAAGAGTGAGCCCACTACAGGAAGTGGGCAAGAGAGGATACCAGGAAGGTTTCAAGGCAAGAGCATGCCTGACATGCGCGCGCAGGAGAACCGCTGTGGCCGGAGCAGAGACCTGAGGGGGAGAGAAGGCGAGGAGCAGGGGGTGGGGGGAGCACGTCGCATAGAGTCCTGCGGACCCTTGGGAGAGCTCTGGCTATTACCTGGCAAGGGAGGAGGAGCCACTAGAGGGTTCCCTGCCTGAATGACAAGCTCTAACTTAAACTCACCAGGTCATAGGGACAGAGAGATGTGGGGCAATGATGTCATCAGGGGCGCAGCAGTAACTCGGGCTTGGAGCGGGGCGGGGGAGGAAGTGGTGGTGGGGGGTAGAACTGGCGGTCAGGTTCTGGATAATACGGAATGGGGACTCAACAGGAATCATCGACGAATTAAATGTGGGGTGGGAAAAGAAAAGAGAAGTCAAGTGCGGTTTCAAGGTTGGGTAGCTCTAGTGTCCGCGGCTAAACCATATGACAAGTAAGTGAATGACGTCACAAATGTAAGCGCGTCAAGAGGAGCGGGAAGGCAGCAGAGGACACCGAGGGGCAATACGGAACGGAGAGAAGAACCGTTTAGAAGAGGGAGAACGGTGTCCAGCACGCAGCAGGCCCTCACTGAAAGTTTGTTGAACGCAAAGAGGTACGGTTACAGACATAAAAACCAAGCTTTACAAACGACATCATCTTGAAGGAAAATATAATTTTATTTCACAGGAGAAGAGCTAGAGACAAAAGGAAAATGAACCCAACCACAGTAGACTCAGATGGAAGAACTCCGAAATTCTCTCGGCCCTAAACCTGCAGCTAGCTCCTTGGCTGGTAACGAAACTCCTATTTTCATTCCCTAGGGCAAAGCAATTCCTGTCCTAATCAAGAAACTGGCCCTAGAGCATGTTATTATCCTGATAACTTCCTAAGAGGACTAATAATGCTAAATGTGGGCTAAATTCCAGAAGAAATAGCTCCAAGAGAAAAACCCCAAGTTCTCAGGGGCTTAGTAACAGGCCAACTGCTGTCCTAATACACAGCGAGTTGTAGATCCTGAGCTCAGGCCTTGGCCCTCTTCTTTAGGGACACCGTCCCCCTATGGGACATCAGCCCATGACTCTAATATGATTAATAAATTGATGCTTCTTAAATGCGTATGTCCTGAGACACCTGGGTGGCTCAGTTGTTAAGCATCTGCCTTTGGCTCAGGTCATGATCCCCAGGTCCTGGGATCGAGCCCCACATGGAGCTCCTTGCTCAGCAGTGAGCCTGCTTCTCCCTCTGTCTGCCATTCCTCCTGCTTGTGCTCTCTTTCTATCTCTGACAAATAAAATCTTAAAAGAAATTAAATGTGTGTATCCTGCCTTGACCTCTCCTCTGAGCTCCAGATTCATCAATTTCCCCACCCTTTCACCACGACACCTCCGGCTTGGATCACCAATAGGCATCAGATAGGCGTCCCCAATTTAACACGCCCCTGAATGAACTCTTGACCTTGTGCAACCATCCTCTTTCTTCTCTAGGTGTCCCTGTCTTGGTAAATGGCACCACTGCTGATTCATCACTGTTGCCGAGGACCCATCACTGGCCCCTGCCTTCCAGAACACATCCCAATCAGACCACCGCTCACCGCCACCAGCACGACCACTCCAGACTTCACTACCAATGCCCTCTTACCACCTCCACTCTTGCCCCACTATGGCTGGTTCTCCACACAGCAGTCAGGGTGATCTTTCAACATACATCAGATCAGACCATTCATATGCTCAAAATACTTCCACTTCCCATTAAATGAGAAACAGAATCCAATTAGGCCACATTGGATGTGGCCCCAACTATCTCTTGGCTCACCCTGGAGCACTCTGGCTTTCTTGCTGTTCTCTGAACCTACCAAGCAACCACTTTGCCATGCAAGACACTGGGAGGCTTCTCTACGATGCTATTCTTGACCACTTCAGATAGAATATGGCCATCATCTTCATGACCCCACAGCACTTGGTCCCCAGTGCTAAACAGGACAAGACACTTCACTATGGCGCTGATTGAACATAGTCTGTTTTCCTTCCCCCGAGGGCAGGAACACAATCTCTTTTACCCTCCAACACCTAGCACAGCTCCTGGCAATGAGTAGGTCCTCTAAGGTTTGTTGTGTGAATTAAGTTGAACTGAATTCCCCCATCAGCCACCATCTTCTCTCCTATTCTGCTCTAACAAATGGCAGCAAGGAGAAGTGGAAAGAATCTGGGCTTCTCTAGTTAGGCAAAACTAGGTTCCAACCCAGGCTGTCCACTTCATAGCCGTGCGACCTTGGACAGATCACTCACCCTCTCTGTGCCTCAGCTGCCTCATTTATAAAACTAAGAATGACAAGAGTCAATTTCAAGGCCACTGTAAGAATCAGAGGTCGTACATGGGAAGTGCCCGGCACAGCGCCCATCACAGCGCCTGGCACACAGGAGGTGTAGCATAAATGGTGGCTAGTACGATTATTCACGTTTCCCGTCTTTCATCTCTCTTTTCAGATTCACCTCATGCTCAAAGAGATCCCAGCAAAGTGTGTTTTGTCCTGAGACAAGCGAGGTAACACAAGGAGAAAGACGCAAAGGTGTACGGATGGGAGGAGAGGGTTGACTCCCAGTGATGGAGGGGGAAGGGGCAGACTGAAGCCATGGGAAGCAAGACGACTGACCAGAGCAATGGCCCCCTCTCTCCCCTCGCGCCAGCCTCTGCTTACTGAATCGACCATGACCGCAAAAGCCACTGAGGATCCAAGTCCCCGTGGAGGTCACAGCTCTTCTGAGCGCCAGGGTGGGTTTCATAAAAGAGATTGGTTACCACAGCAGAAAGGGATCTGCGGGCTCTTCCAAATTAGAACAGGAAGTTAATTAAACCAGGAGAGAAGCGAGAGATGGGGAGACGATGAAGGCCCCGGGATCTTTCCTTCCTTCAAGTGGAGGGGGAGGAGGGGAGGGGGCAGGGCAGAGCAAGAGGTCACCCCCCTCACGATCTGCCCCTCTCCTCCCTCTGCCCCTCAACCCGTCTCCTCCCACCCCCTACTTCTGACTCCTCCTTGGAATCCTTCGGCCTCCTTTTTCGGATACGTAGGCCCCCACCCCAAAACCAGCTTTGTGCAAAGCTCTCCCTCAAAGACATACGTGCTGCTGACTCATCCTCCCGGCTTGTAACAAAGCTTAAAACTTTTCCTTCCCCAGTTATTATCTTCTCTTGCTCTTTCTGCTTCATCTTGCTTCGTGTTATGAATTATGTTCAGTACTTCTGGTACTCCAGAAAGACCCTTTATCAAATCTGTACAAAAGAGAATTCATGAGTGGTTTTGATGGGCCAGGAGTCTCTTGAGATGACAAAGAGCTGCCCCAGCCTGCAGGCAGTTGGAGCTTGAACAAGCGCACACAGGCACGTGTGGGGAATGGGCGGGCGGCGGGGGGGGGCAGTGGGGGTCATGCCCCTGGGTGAGACCAGACCCCAAATCCTTTGGATCCAGCAACTATAATACACTCTAAGGACATTCTTTTTCTCTCACTCGTCTGCCCTGTGCCAGGCTGCACAAAGCCGGGGCACGCAGGGGGCCCAGGACTATGACATCAGGTGGAAACCCACCTTTCCAGGAGGGGAAGCTCACGGCAGACTCGCACCATCTGCAGCACTAGGCAGTGCCTTAGTTTTATTTACAAACCATAAATCAGTTTAAGCCCACTGGAAGTGGCCTCCCAAGCGCCTGGGACAGAAAGCTCTCTAAGACCCTCTGGCAAAGGGGCTGTGCGCGTGTCAGGAGCCGCAGTGCAGCTGCCTTACCCTCCCGGAGGGAGGGAAACAGCCCCATTCTGTTTCTTTGGCCCCTCTGATCTCTTCTGCCCAACCTCCTGCCTCTCTCCCTCCTCACCGCCCACCTCCCCACTTGCTAAAGGCACTGGAGATCCAGTTTAAATAACCTACTTCACAGTGTATTTAGCTTTAAATGGAAGACAAACGCAATAAATAACTTGGGCACAAAAGAGAGGCGCGCGCCCTCCCCGTCACTCCATCACACGCGCGCACACACGAACTAAACGCGCGCAATTACAGTCGCTTCCAGCAGCTCGGGGCGGCAGGCGAAGCTTGTGTTCCCGGGTGGACGAAGGTCCTAGAGGGTAGACCAAAACCGCCGGCTCAACGAGGCAATGGAGTTTCTGACCGCAGGAGGGCTGGAGCCATGGGTGCCCGCCTCTTTGGGGAGCAGGATCCCGATGACTCGGCCAGCCCTGGGAGCCTCTGCTACTCCTTCCCTGCGTGCTCGGGCGGCATGCTCCCCGAGGGCCCTTATCAGGCTTGTCCCGTGCAGCCTGCTAAGGAAGAGGAACCCGTCACAGAGCGAGAAGGGTGGCAGACCTGAGGATGATGAGGAAGGTGAAGAGAGAGAGTCCTGAGTGAAAACCCCGGGAGAAAGGTGTGCCAGCTTCAGTGACTACCCTAGCCCCACCTGTATTTAGGGGGGCGGTCCTACCAAGAACTGGAAAGTACCCACGACTGGTAGCGAGGGAGGTGTGATCGCCTGGCTAGGCATGTGCCTGCTGCCCTTGGGTCCTGCCTCTCAGGCCAGATCATTTGGGGCAGGCTCTCTGGTTCAAGAGGACAGTCCTAACTAGCAGCACCCCTAAAGGCAGGTAGGGGTGCACTGCAATCATTCGGCTAAAGATAGAGCCACCTGGGGAAGGACTCGTGTTTCCACGCTCCCTTTCTTTTTTGCTTCATCTAGAAATCTGCTGTTTCTATACAAATTACTTGGGGAGTGGCGGCTTTGTTTCACATCATCAAGGAAACAGCTGAAAAAGGTCATGGTATTACGATGTATTGTGCACAAAGGAAAGAGAAAGATGCTAACAATATTTTGAATATATAGTCTACCTTTATTCCAAGGAATCCCGGTGACCGTATCTGTCAAAACACATTTTAAGGAGATACGTGAAAAATCTGCATTGTGGAGCTCAATAGGAGGAATCCTCCTAACATAACTCTTCGTAGCCGTAAAGTGTTTGAATAATACCTTAAACTTAGAAAGCCTATCTCGGTACACAAAGTACTTTCGCACACACATTCTTACTTAATTCTTACATCCGTAATAGAACTAAGGACTGAACTGGTATTACGATTTAACAGAAGAGTAAAATGAGTCTCATTGAGGTCATGTGACTTTCCTAAATCATGATTGTGGGGAGCAGGGAGTGGATAAGAAACAAAACCTGGAATGGGCCTCGGGCCTCCCGAGCACAATCCTACGTCTAATATTACCTTATGCCTTACGGCATTTGCCATACCAGCCTAACTGTTTTCCTAACATCTTCATTCTTCAGTGATGTCAGATAAGCAACTACTAAGTTCTGTTAAAATTAAAGTAAAAAGCTCAGTGTCCCCAGAATAGAAAAGAAAACTTAAGTACCAAGCTGCTAATAGCAATACTGTGCATTCACAGTAAATTATTTATATCAATATAGTTATAGTAATAGATTAATCTATGATATAGATAAAATCTATATTACCATTGTTTTTCTACCTTTCACAGTTCAGAGAATTTTCACAAAACAAACAAACAAGCAAAAGAATATGGGTTTGCAATAGGGTCAATGTTTTATTTTGCCAAGAAAAGCCATTAACGTTTTGAATTTTAAAATTCAAATGCAAGTTGAACAAGTTTAGTTTCATGAAAACCTATACTGCCATTATCATCCTGTTCTGCCAGACTGGTAACAACTTTCCCAAGGCCTCAGCCCTGGACCATTCAGAAACACTACTGTGGGTCAAGTTCAGGCCTGCCCTACACTTACAAAGTGTCAAAAATCCTGAAGCACATTAGAATTTTGTGGCCGTGCCACGTCACCATTTCCCCATGATTCAGAGGTAATAAAGTTAGCAAGAACTGATGTGAACGCTTCGAAAGTATTCAGAAACCATTTTTCACCAAACGCAGGTACGGTTTTCAATACACATGTAATTAAACCACACCATATTTCTAAGCCGAAAGGCAGGGCATGAGAGCACCCAGGGCACAGATCAGAGACTTAACCAGCGAACAGATGCAAAGGAAGAGAAAACATGATGGGAGAATTCACCTTACATGCCCTTGAAACAACCAGATACTCCCCTTAAATAAGCAAACAAATAAAATAAAATAATTAAATAAAATAAAATTGTCTCACTTAGTAAAACCGAGTTTATACGTACACAGCTCATACAAGCACAAAGTCATGAGAAGAGCAACCCTATGGTAACGTATTTTTCAAAGTACTTTCGTATCTCACGTAGGACTCCTCTGAGGTAGGAACATGAGGTGGTGTTATCCCCGTATTACTTTTTTTAATGGATTTTATTTATTTATTTGAGTGAGATAGTGAGAGAGAGAAAGACAGAGAGACACAGAGAGAGAGAAAGAACAGGAATGGGCAAGGGGCAGAGGAAGAAGCAGACTCCCCGCTGAGCAGGAAACCCAATATGGGGCTCATTCCTGGGACTCCTGGATCAAGACTGGAGTTAAAGGCAGACATTTAACTGACTAACTGAGCCACCCACCCAGGTGCCCAAACCCCCATATTACCAATGAGAAAACTACTAAGACATTTATTTATTCATCTACCCAACACTTGAAAAGAGAGGTAAGTGTTTTGCCGGCAATCACGGGGCTCTGCGCAGCAGGGGATCCAGGGGCAGCGTCCCTACCCTCGGTTACATATCAATCCCAAGCTGATTTCTAGGAAAGGAAAAAATGGAGCTTGTAAAAGGTTCAAGTCAAAGGTGGATTCAGTCATGGAAATGGATTCAAGAAAGAAAAGTGTGTTGAGGTGCCTGGGTGGCTGAGTGGGTTAAGCCTCTGCCCTCGGCTCAGGTCATGATCTCAGGGTCCTGGGATCAAGCCCCCCATCAGGCTCTCTGCTCAGCAGGGAGCCTACTTCCCCGTCTCTCTCTCTCTCTCTCTCTCTCTCTCTGCCTGCCTCTCTGCCTATTTGTGATCTCTCTCTGTCAAATAAATAAATAAAATCTTAAAAATATAATAAAATATTTAAAAAAAAAAAAGAAAAGAAAAGAAACAAAAGTGTGTGTGCTTGTGGGTGTGTTTAAGGAGTCTTCAAAGTGGGAGCTGTTCTTGGTCAGGGTTCATCACAAAAGGCAGAGCATCCTTTTTCTTTGTTATACTCCAAAACCCGAGCATCTCTCAGACTGCCTAGGTGTGGGTCTCTTTAAGAGCATTTCAGAGCCAGCTTCCAAGCCTGGATGCCAACTGTGTCATGGAAATAAACTGCTAATTACATGCAAACCCTCTGTAAACACTCAAATTACCGTCCCCCTACTTTTCACTCTTTTTTTCCCCTCTACCTGCTTCTGGGGGAGGGAGCGGGGAGCTGAGCTGGACTGTACCAGCATACCAGCCTCCAGGAGCACTGCCCCTCAGGACCACGGTGCTCACTCCCCTCACCCAGCGTGGAACCCAGCCCACCTGCACGAAGAGCCAGGGCAGTCCGGAAGCCGTGGCACCTTCCGTGGGTGAAGTCAGTCCCTCAGTGGATACTTACTGAACAGTTAACCATGTGTGGGGACCTGTGATTGATGCCAGAAGACAGAAGGATATTCCTGTAGGGAAAAGGGACAGAGACACCTGAAAGATAAGTCAAAATAGGGGAATCTGGAAAAAGTGCCCAGCAAATGCTACTCACGTTTAGGTCTGGGGAAGACAACTCAGAGGAAAGATCCCCTCTCCCCTGACCTTCTCAGGGATAGTCAGAGAAGGCTCTCTCAAGGAGACGGCACCAAGGTCTCGGAGGAAAAACATGGGTGCAAGATGGGCAAAGAGGCCAGTGGAAGTTGCTAGGTGGAGGGACAGGAAGCAGTGGATCAGCACAGCAGGCAGGAAGAGAAGCTGCTCTGCCTGTCCACTCGGGGTGAGTGGTTTTCACAGGATGTTCTAAGCAACAGTGTATCACCGTAGGGCTTCCTGTGTCCAAGGCCAGTGCCAAGGGCTTTCTCCACCTGTTCTCACTCAATTCTCCCAACCCCACGAAGTGGGTCCCAAAATTACCCTCACTTCACAGGTAAGGAAATTAAGACACAGAGGATAAGTAAGTTGCCCAAATCCCACAAGCAGCATAAAGGTGGGACCAGGCTTCCTAACCACTGTTACACCACCTCCAGCATCAGAAATCATTTTTCTTATTCAAACAAGATCTTCATCAGAACATCAGTGCAGAAAACTTACCCAAAAAAGGACACCTTTTCATATAAAAGCATTTTATCTATTTAATCTATGTATGATTACAAAACATGCATTCAATAAGGAATCAATCGCTCAAAGAAATGAGATGGTTTTTAGCAAGATACAAATTCAAAGTCAAGGCCACAGATGACAGGTGCAGTCTTGAATCAGCACTGGCATCCAGCTTATTTCTGTATTTTGTTTTCGTTTCACAGTATGGAGAAAATCCTGAATCACATAGAAAAGTAATAGTGTGCTCACTCGTATCACTTCATATGAGCCAACAAGCTCAAGCCTGAATTTTTTAAAAAGGCTAACACAGAATACAAGCTTTCTAATCAACAGCACATTTACCCAAAGTTCAAACAAACACTGAAGATGGCACAGAGAGCTTTAATTCAAGGTCTGCCCAACACGGAATTATAGCAGGATGACCATGGGTGGTCTCCAAGTGTGAATATTTGGTCTGTAATGCATTGATGATGTGTGACTTTTTAAATTAGTTATTTTTTTCCTTTTCATCATTTCCTACCTCATCAACTCTAATATACCTTTCTTCATAGTTGAAGGTTTTGGAACTCAAAATATATGAAGATATAATGTACAGAATGTAGTAGGTTCCTCCTCCCCCTCCAGCATGAAATGCTGTTACTAAGTTTTTAGTAGATCTTATAATCAATGGTATGTATCTTAGATTCAAGGAAATGTTATAGTTAAAAATGTATTTTAAAACAAAATTTGAGGGGCGCCTGGGTGGCTCAGTGGGTTAAAGCCTCTGCCTTCAGCTCAGGTCATGATCCCAGGGTCCTGGGATCAAGCCCTGCATTGGGCTTCCTGCTCACCAGGGAGCCTGCTTCCTCCTCTCTCTCTGCCTGCCTCTCTGCCTACTTGTGATCTCTGTCTGTCAAATAAATAAATAAAATCTTTAAAAAAAATTTTTTTGAGGGGCACCTGGGTGGCTCAGTCAATTAAGCATCAGCCTCTGGCTCAGGGTCCTAGGATCGAGTCCTGCGTCGGGCTCCCTGCTCAGCAGGAAGTCTGCTTATCCTTCTGCCTCTCCCCCAACTGCTCATGCTCTCTCTTTTTCTGTGTCAAATAAATAAAATCTTTTTTTTTTTAAATTGGAAATCATTTTGTAGAAGCCACCAAAGTCTGTCTACAGATCTCAGCAGACAAGTCCCTGGCCCAGAGGGCAAAGGGCAGGACAGTGAGGCCCAGAGGGCAGGGGAAAGAGGTACCTGGCAGAGCGCCCTCAGGAGGTTGGAAATGCCACAGTCCTCATCTTCTCTGACCCTCACTGGCCGCTGTGACTGGCCTGCTCCTAAGGGTGAAGGCCTCAGCCTTAGGCTGCTGCTTCTCAAGAGGCAGGAAACTGAGAGAAGCTGGTAGGGATAAAATCAAAAGAACATACCAGGTCCGCAAAGGCTGCTCTCATCACTGTGGCTTCTGCATTTTATTGTGAGTGTTGTAATTTCCCAGAAGATCAGATATATTCACATGCAGATGATAAACCAAAACTAACCAGTCAAATATAAAATGTATTCCTTGTGACTAATTCTGCTACTTTTCCTTCTTCACGAGCACAGGAAAGCCTTTGCTCTCTCTGGTAGACAGATAACGGGAGCCCATGGCAGGGGGAGGAAGGTGTTAGAAAGTGGGGTTCTCAGGAGTCCCTTTAAAGAGCGTTGCCCAAGGGCACCTGGATGGCTCAGCTGGTTAAACGCCTGACTCTTGATCTCAGCTCAGGTCTTGGTCTCAAGGTGGTGAGTTCAAAGCCCATGCTGGGCTTCACACCTGGCATGGAGCCTACTTTAAAAAAAAAAAAAAAAAAGTCCTTAAAAGATCCTTAAAGGGTAAAATGGGGCCTCATGATGTTTAGCACCTTGGAGGAAAGAGGCTTTTGTTCAGGACTTCCTTCTCTTTGGGAAGGAACCCAGGTGTAACTGAGGGCAGGAGTACAGGTCAACAGGACAAGAAGTGGCTGCAACCCTGAGAAAAAGCTGAGATCTGCAAAACATGACTCGCAGAAGCAAAGGTCTGTGCACCTCGGGGAATCGCTTTTAACAGACATGAAGAGACGAAGCGCCAAGGAGGGGGTCCTTAAGAGAGAGTTAGTTCTCCCCCCACACCCCACAATTTAAAAGTCAATTTCTGAGTGTTATCCCTGAAAGGAAGCGAAAACATAAAAGAGTTTCTAAGTGCCCAGGAGACAAGAAATGCCCCGATCTACTTTGAGTAGCTCTGATTTCTCCATCCAGCAGCCTGTCCAATGGCTGCGGTTCGTGGCCACTGGCTCCCCTTGGGTCCACTGGCCTTCACTGAACACAGGCTCAGTCCACACTGGCTCCCGGAGGCCCCGTGTATGTGAACCATGCTCTCCTCAGTCCTCCCACACACCCTGGCTGGCTTAGGTAGGTCCCAACCATTCGCTAATTTCCATGGGCCTCGTTGTTACAAGAACGTGTATGTTTCCGTGCCCATCACGGATCGATCACCTCTTTTAGACTTAGAGCAATAAACTAATTCTTTCCCTGAGAGCCCGCTGTGTGTCAATCATGTTATGTGGGATAAATCCTGAATAAAGCATGACCTCCTAGAAAACCATCTAGTGAGGGAGACAGGCTGGAAGGCTTTTCGTTCAGTATTTCCTACTTTGCTCCCCATTCTACCCTCCCAAAATACTTTTCCAGCAAATGATAAGGAAAAAAATTATAGAGGCCTCTTGGCTTATCCAGTGTACCAGAGACTGGCCCTGTGCCATTCTTGTTTGGCTGAGATTTCACAAGGATTTTGGGCTCCAGAAGGATCCAGTGGAAAGTCCCTAAATCGGCCACTGAGCCACCAACACGCCACCGTGAGTTAATTTCTGCCCCTTAGTCCTGAGGCTTAGTGTTGCCTTGGAACTAAGAGATCATAGCCTAAGGCCGCAGGACACATCAGGAGCCCGAGGCCTCCGGCAATGCATCAGAAATTTAGCTGTATATTAGAGCGGGCTAAAAGAAAGGAGAGAAACCAGGAGCCAGCCTAATGACTCTATGCAAACCGAAGATCTGGAAGCTGGCCTGGTGCACGGTGTGAAATTCAGACGCCTGATCAGGAGGCAAACTTGGCACATTTGGAATAAACCCCCAATACTGGCACCTCTGGTTTGACAGATTATTAAGAAAGCAAAACAGATAGGAAAGAACAGGGATAATTTCAGAATGGAGGCAACTATGGATGGGACTATGTGACCCTGAGGGAGAAAGGAAACCACAGCTTCTTCCCATGGAGGGAGCCAGAGAGAGGAGCCCTGCAGACCCGAGCCTCCAGCCCAGCGGGCAGGGTGCAGGAGGAAGGCATTGCAGGGCTTAGAGGGAGGACGAACAATTAGCACGGAGAACAGGCTGCCAACGGCATCAGCAGGAGCAGCAAACATAATGTTTTAAAAAAGAGTTAGACACACACTCTGAGGAAGAAAACAAGATTTCAGAATACAACGCTAGGGAGGAAGTTGGGAGTCCCCGTGGTTTGGGCCCCTCAAAAGTCCCCCCAAGTCAGTGTTCTGAATCAGGCAGAAGCAGGACCCAGGAGTCAAGTCAGAGGACACAGGAGGTGTGCCGAAACTTCTAGTCACAGCTTCCCCTGCACACGGACACACACATACCTCACTCGCACAGGCACGCACACACTCATTCTCTCTACTGGGGGCAGAGGACCAAATTAGAAATCAGAACATTTGGTTTCAAAACTCACTTCCTACTTCCTCTATGCAATGAGACAGGTTTCGCAACTGACTGAATATGTCCAGCAGATTGAAGAGTAACATTTCAAATCACGTCTGAATATAAATTTTATATATATTCCATTATTCTACATTCCATTATTCCGGCCCCCTTCCGTCTCTCCCCCAACTCTTTCCTCCCTACGCAGCTCAAATTCCACTGCCATGCTAAGATCACTGTCTTGGCTTTCTCATGTTATTTTACTCACCTGGCAAAACTACCCGGGTAAAAGCCAGCTCTTGGTCTGGAAGTCCTGCCTGAACCTCAGTGACTGACTGTGGCCAGAGGAAAACACACAGGTTCATTGGTCTCACTTTAATCTCATCTCCACTAACCCCAAGTGGGTCCTGGATGCTGCCGGTCATCCGATCCCCACTCTTCTCACTCTTCTGGAAGACTATGTCTCACCTTCTCCTCCAACCCTTTCCTCCTCCCACCCTCTGCTGATGACCTGACTGCTTATTTCATTAAGAAAACAGAAACAAGAGGAGAATGTCCACAAGCTTCTGTCACCTCGTCTACCTGCAGGGCAGCCTTGAGTCTTCCCTTCTAGGACTGTGGATGAACCATCAGAGCCTGGGCCAAGCGGAACCCTCCCCACCTGGCCCTGAGCCCACTCTCTCCGCTGTGGTAGAACATTCCACCAATGGTCCTCCCTCTCCTGCAACAGCAATGATTTTTATCTCGACCCGATCGCTCTCACCAGTAAATAAACTGGATTTCTTCCGCCTGCCACATTGTCTCTGCTTCCCCTTCAAACAAAACTCAACACAATGGTCTGTATTCCCTGTTTCCAATCTTCTCTTCAGCCTTCTCCAATCATGCTTTCACACTTCCCACTCCACTCCCAACTGCCCCAGCCCTCTTGCTGATCTATGAGCAGTATTTGACTCAGTTGGTCTCCTTCCCTTCTTCTCGCCCCAAGCATTCTCTCAGTTTGGTCTCTAGGACACCACAACCCCCGACCGCCATCTTTCCTCTCTGTTGCTGCTTCTTAGTCTTTCTGCTGTTACCCTCTCAGCTCATCAGCTTCTTAACATGGGAACTCAGTTCAGGAGCCTCTTCTCTATAACGTATAGGTAGAGAGATTTTTCCAGTCTCGTGATTTAAATGCTGTCTATACACTGAAAACTTCTAGCTTTCACCTCCAGCCCTGCACTCATTTACCCAGCTCCCTTTTATACTCCCGTATACTCAAATAAGCATCACAAAGTCTCCGATCACGTGCAAACTCAATTCTGAATGTTCCTCCCAACCTACCTCACCTACAGCCCTCCCCAAGTTAGCGAATGTCAACTCCACTCTTCTGAGTATCTTTCCTCAGACATTCAGTCCCCTAGAGAACACCATGGCCTTAATCTAACCACTTTCGCCTCCTCCACTGCTACCTCCCTGGTCCAAGCCTCTATCATCCCTGTCTTAGATCACTGCAATACCTCTTAACGTGTCTCCCTATTTCTGGCCTTGCTCCTTTATGATCTGTTCTCTCAGCAAAGCAACTGGAATGATCCTTTTAAAACATGACTCAGGTCGGGGCGCCTGGGTGGCTCAGTGGGTTAAAGCCGCTGCCTTCGGCTCAGGTCATGATCCCAAGGTCCTGGGATCGAGCCCCGTATCGGGCTCTCTGCTCAGCAGGGAGCCTGCTTCCTCCCTTCTCTCTCTGCCTGCCTCTCTGCCTACTTGTGATCTGTCTGCTAAATAAATAAAAAATCTTTAAAAAAATAAAAAAATAAAAAAAAAAAATAAAACATGACTCAGGTCATGTCCCTCTTCTCCCCCAAATCCTCCTATCGCTTCCTTCTCAGAGTACCTACCAGATTATTTGCAATGGCCTACAAGGCTGTACACCATCTGGCTGGCTATTGTGTCTCCTCCTGACTTGATGGTCTCCTACTTAACCCCTCGCTCACTACACTCCAACATACTGGCGTCTTGGCTGTTCAAATATACTCAGAACCTGTCCATCTCGGCATCACTGGAGCCGCTATCCTATCTCCCTGGGACACTTTTTCCCCAGCTCACTCCCTTTGCTCAAATGCCATCTTCTCAACGTGGTCCTCCCTGACATCTCCATTTAAAATTGCAACCAACTTCTTCTTTCCCCACTTTATTTTTCTCCAGCCCCTGTCACTATCAGAGACACCACGTTTCACTTATTTATCCCACACGTATTTCCTAGTAGAATGTAAGCTCCACGACCACACGGACTTTTCCACCTTTTATTCTCTGTTGTATCCCCAACATTCAGAACAGCTCCTAGCACATAACAGACACTTAATCAATATTTATTGAATAATGAGTTAATGATCAATCTGTGAATGCAAATGAGATATGCAAATGAGATAAGATGGAGATTTAGAAGACTTTGCTTTGAGTCCAGGAAATCGTCTTCTACTCCCTCTGCTCTCTCTCCTCCTTGAAGAGCCTGGCAAGCAATGTGCCCAGCCAAAGTGCCTGGGCAGGATTGGGGGAATAAGGAACTACAGTTTCTTTTAAGCACACACACCTTGCTTCCAGCCTTAGCAGAAAAGCAGACAGACTAACTTCTAGCATCCATTTATCAACCTCTCTGTAGGTAAGATAAGTCACAGGTGAACAGACACGAGTATCAGATTCCAAGTGTCATCTGTATTATAAGGTCCCAGACTCCTAAAAGAACACAGGAACAGGACAGTGCAGACAGGGACATGGAGGGGAAAAACACACAACCTATTCCAGAGCATGACTGATCCTGGCTATAGGCATCTGTAACTTCTGTCCACTATACATGTGATCCCAGGTCAGCTGGTGAACCCACTCACTCTAGCACCGCCAGGCAATGGCAGGCTCCTGCCCACTCCTTGTCAAATGAGGTTTGAGTACATTCTGTTCCCAGGGCACACAAGGGAGGTGGTGGGGGAAGAACCAAGCAAAGATGAGTCGATGCATTTCCTAGTCTCATGGACCCTCGAACCAAAACATTCTCTGTAGATCCCATAAAAACAGAGAAACTTTAGGAAGCTGGAGAATGGCTTTTCATCAACCCTTGGAAATGGTGATATTCTTTCATTGTGCTTGGTGTTTAAAAAAAAGAAGGAAAGAAAGAAAGAAGCGACAGGCCCCGCGTGGAGTCACCTGTGCTGAGACTCACAGCGGCAAACAAAGCTTAACTCTGTTCTGGTTGTGGTTTCCTGTAACCTTTCACCAGTGCATTTGGAATGACCTGATCCGCATTCGTGAGGCAACAGGCCTGACAGGGCCCTGCCCTTCCCAAAAGGAAGGTGACCTTGCCTGCAACAATCCACTCTTTGTTAGAAACTTCTGTTTTTCTGCTCCCTTCTGCCTGTAAAAGCCTTCTATTTTGTACAGCAACTTGGGGCTTCTATTTACTAGATAGGATACTGCTTGATTCATGATTCACTGAATAAAGCCAATTTGATCTTCAAATTTACTCAGCTGAATTTTGTTAACAGATTTGGTGGCAGTGATAAGATCCAAAATGAACTTGTGAGGGTTTCAGGGACATGGTGCCTGCAAACCCTTTTGAGTGCTCTTTCTCACCATTTCTGAGGGCTGTGGGGAGGCGCGCCCCTTGGTTCGGAGCGCTGATGGCTTTCATCCAGCTCCAGATCTAATTAGCTTTTGAGTCATTTCCACATTGGGGACTACTGACAGCTCCGACTACAATTCTCACTGAACTGGTGGCAACTCCCAGTCCTTGATTTTCTACCACGATCTGCATGAGAATGGACCGTGGCAGTTCAGGGCTCTCCATTTACGGGGAGCTCCCAGTTTGCAGTACCCACTTGTTGGGGTCTTCTAGTTCAGTCCCTTCCCCAATCCTCTCATGGTGGGAATTGGTGGTAGTGTGCACAGACCTTCTCTTGGTCATGATGAAGTAACACCTCTTAGTCACTACCTGTATATTAGAACACACGTTTGTTTGTCTTATTTTGTGTAGACAAAGTCTATTGCTAAGGGGAATCTTAGAAGCAGCTGCAGAACTGGCAGTGATAGGTCAAGCGTCTAAGAGCTGTTGGGGTTCTTAGCACATCACCCAACAACTCCTATTAGGACCAGCTCGTCATGGGACAGGTTAGATAGACACATGGTAATCTGCCAATCTCTAGAAAACGTCTGTGCAACAAGGCACACTGGGAAACACAACACAATCCCCAAACCAGTAATACATCCTTTTAGGAATTAGTTTGGCTCCAAGAGGCCCAAAGGCTTAGCTTAAAAACAAACAAGTAAATAATAAAAGTGATATCCTTAAATTCCAAAGACTTGAGTATGCCACTTTCCAGCACACTTGTTTATTTTATATCTAAGAACTATGGTTCCAGGATATAAATAGCTACAAAAATGGCAAGATCTTACTAAAGACCATCTAGAATTACAATGGCCAAGATGGGGAACATTCTAATTAGACAAGATCATACATTTAAGAAGTGCACTTGGAAGTAAGGGTTCCTGAATTAAACGGACTGTAGACCTATTTTAATTGCCATGCAAAAGATTCTAAAAGGCTTCAAGATTCTAAAATTGCTTCATTAAAAAATCTGTTCCAAAGGTTAATGAAAAATTAAAGACACGGGAGGTACCTAAAATAAGACCTGCCCCCCTCTATCCTCCTTTTACCTGAGTATTCACAGTCTAATAATCTTCCATCTGAATTGCTTTTCCACTCTGAAGAGGCTACAAGACCATAAACACAAGTCTGCCAAGTGAGTGGTCTTATAGATATCCTCATGTACTCTTGAAGGAGGGCCCCCGTGTGGGTCCCTCCCAAGGCTGATGGAACTCTGAACAGTTTTCTGGTAAACTTCTATGTTATTCTCTTAAATGACTCAGAGAACCTAAATTATAATGATGGGAAAATCTTGCCAAATTCTGCTAGGTATCGGAGCCAACAAAGGGGATCGTAGGAAAACTGGCAAAAGCCAGGCTCAGTGTGAAAATTCTTACCAGAGTCAGCTCTCTTAGACCACTGTCTGTAGGGCCCAGCTGAAAAAGGAGGATACAGTTTCACTGTCTCTTCCTTTCCAGTTCCAGACTTATTGGTTATTGATCCCTTCTCTTCTAAGGATGACTGCTTTCTTGTCTTGTACTACGTCCTAAGAACTTGGCTTTGCTTTCTGCCTGCCTGGGACAGTTCCTTCCTTTGGCTATCTTTGGGAGTAGCTCTAAATCTTGTGAAGATAATATCTTTTGCACCCTCTTTGAGGACACCTCTTGGGTCCATGAGGTTGTTTAATACTGCCAGACATATTGACTGTTTGCTAAAACCTGATAAGATATTTGAAAGGAATTAATAACCCTATGACCAGAAATTTGGCCAAACTGGAAGTTGATACTCAGAGCCCAATAGCAATATTTTTTAGGCCCTCTCCCCTAAACAAATGTATGCAGAGGGAAAGAAAAACATTCTAACATAGGTGGGTAGGTGTGTCAGTCCTTTCATAAGCAACTAATCTCATCTATTTATCTCAAAAGTCTTATAAGTGTTATAAAAATTCTGGCCTCAGGAAACAAAAGTCCTTTGTGTATTCTTTCCCTATACCTTTGAGGTACAATTATCCTTCCTACCTGGTCTTCTTCAAGAACTCTTGTCTAAGCCATTTCTTTGAAATGCAAACTTCAGGGAGCTAATTCTTTTTTTTTTTTTAAGATTTTATTTATTTATTTGATAGACAGAGATCACAAGTAGGCAGAGAGACAAGGCAGAGAGAGAGGAGGAAGCAGGCTCCCCGTGGAGCAGAGAGCCCAATGTGGGGCTCGATCCCAGGACCCTGGGATCATGACCCGGGCCGAAGGCAGAGGATTTAACCCACTGGGCCACCCAGGCACCCCTTCAGGGAGCTAATTCTTAGCAAAAAAAAAAAAAAACAGAAAGGTGAAAAGTTTTTTTTTAAACTTAGGCAAATAATCAAAAGAAATGAAATCTTGCCATTTGCGACAACGTGGTTGGAACTAGAGGGTATCATGCTTAGCGAAATAAGTTAATCAGAGAAAGACAACTATCATATGATCTCCCTGATATAAGAAAGTGGAGATGCAACGTGGGGGGTTTGGGGGGCAGGAAAAGAATAAATGAAACAAGATGGGATCAGGAGGGAAACAAACCATAAGAGACTCTTAATCTCACAAAACAAACTGAGGGTTGCTGGGGGGAGGGAGGTAGGGAGAGGGTGGTGGGGTTATGGACATTGGGGAGGGTATGTGCTATGGTGAGTGCTGTGAAGTGTGTAAACCTGGCGATTCACAGACCTGTACCCCTGGGGCTAATAATACATTATATGTTTATTTAAAAAATTTAAAAATTATAAAAAAAAAACTTAGGCAAATAAAAATCTTAAGTGTCTTCTCCACACATATGAATAAAAAACATTAGCCACCTGAGCAAGTAATCTTAAATTATTCCACCTGCCAGAAAGATATTATGGATCCAACCTCTTTTATAACTACTTGATTTGTGGCTAAAATTTGTAAGTGGGAGGCATAAGGTTTTTTGTGTGTCTGTCTATTTATGTGTATCTCCATATATGTGTTATACATGCATGATAATTTTCTATCTCTGGATATGGGTATTTGATTTGATATTACCAAAATCAATTTGTAGAAGAGTTATATCTAATTGACCCAAGGATAATTAAGTGCTAATATGAATCACATATTCATAAAATTCTTAGAATTACACAAAAACTAACCCAAATGCCTTTCAGGTTCCCATGATCTCAGATAATCTTTAGTAATTAAATACTAGTTTAAGTTTATTCGTCTAATTAAAATAGACATTATCTTTAAAGTTATCAAAATTAAAAATAATGCTGACATATAACTTTTATTCTACCTGGGTTTACTAGTCAAACAAACTCATATTATCTCTGTTACAAAACTTGTCAACAAGGGATGCCTGGGTGGCTCAGTTGGTTAGGCGGCTGCCTTCGGCTCAGGTCATGATCCCAGCGTCCTGGGATTGAGTCCCACATCGAGCTCCTTGCTCGGCGGGGAACCTGCTTCTCCCTCTGCCTCTGCCTACCACTCTGTCTGCCTGTGCTCGCTCGCTCTCTCTCTCTAACAAAAAAAAAAAAAAAAAAAAACACTTGTCAACAAGAAAAAAATAACCTCGTACAATGAAATTTTCTAAGTGTTCTAAATATAATTGTTGAGAACAAGTGAATTAAATGGATGTCAGTGGGATAAAAAGTCTTAAGATGTTTTTAATAGTTTCCCAATTCTTTTGGGTAACCTGAAACCTTAAGGTTTTGCCAAGTTAAATTATGTGATGGGTAGTCATTATATATCTGGATTATTTCCAAATAAGATGAAATACTGAAACATTAATTACTGAATATAACTTATCTACTCTGGCTTCCTTTTACAGGAAAACTAAAGATATTTGAATCTGTTAGTTTTAGGTTATGCTGAAAAAATCACTATGAGAAAGCATGTGTTTCTAGAAATTATAAAATGTCTGCCAATCCACAGAATGCTAGTGTAAGAGACAGCTCATAAATGTTTGTTCTTACTAAAAGGTAAGATTTTTGAGGGTTAAAAATTCTAACATATGTAATTAAAGTCACTAAGGTTTGTAGAATAAGAATCTTTGGAAAGGAATTTTATGCACGGTCAGGACTTGCTAAGATTGGAATGAATTTAATTAAGTGAATGTGTTTTAATATCAAAAGTAAGCTGGTGCAAAATTAGGATTTGGTTTTCTCTCCGTTAAAAGAACAAAGTTTTATTGGACTGTTAGTCTGCTTTTGATAATACAGTGTGAAAAGTTTTCTTTACTTTTTAAATAATCTACCTGAACAGCAAAGATTTCGTGT